>NC_072427.2:135530000-136148750 GCF_028878055.3 Symphalangus syndactylus
TTTGTTTTGTTTTAGGCTTTTAGCACCCGAAACTATGGTTTTTAGTTTCTGTCTCTAGTGATAAGCAGAACAGAGGGGTGAGGAAGGAGCTCTACTGGCCCAACCAGAAACAGAAACTAAGAACCCATGGCTGTATTCTCTCCCTTGGACAGCGTGGTTCCCGCCTGCCTCTGTCTTGCTGCTCCAGCTATCCCAGTTCTCCTGCTGCTCCCTGAACACCCCACCCAACGTACACCTCTGGACCTTTGCACAGGTTGCTTTCTCCTCTCTTTGTAATCCTCTTTCCACATACAGCCCCAGGGAGCACTCCCTTACTTCTTGCAGGTCTTTTTATTTTTACAAATCTTTCCCTTCTTTACATCTTTCCTATCCCTGGATATCTTACCTAAAATTTTAACCTATCTCTATAATATTTCATATCTCCCTCCTTTTATTTTTACTCTTATATTTCTCCGTATTTATCACTACAGTAAATAATACTGTATTTAACATACTGTAGATATACTCACTTGTTTTGCTTATTGTCTACTGATCCCACTAGAACGTACTTCTATAAGGGCAAGGATTTTTTTTTTTTTTTGTCTTTTTTTCCCCACAACTCTATCTCTAGTACCTGGAAGGATGCCTGGCACAGAGCAGGTGCTCAATAAATGTCTGTTGAATGAACAAATGAATACTACCTCCTATCTATTCACATGGAGTTCCCCTAACCAAGCCAATAAAAACCTATGATTGGTCTTTATGGTAACTGAAATTCTTTCACTTTTAAATCGCTAACATAACCTGAAGCAGCTGGGCATGGTGGCTCACGCCTGTAATCCCAGCACTTTGGGAGGTCGAGGCAGGCAGATCACAAGGTCAGGAGATCGAGACCATCCTGGCTAACATGGTGAAACCCGGTCTCTACTCAAAATACAAAAAAAAAAAAAAAAAAAAAAAAAAAAAATAGCCGGGTGTAGTGTTGCCCACCTGTAGTCCCAGCTACTCAGAAGGCTGAGGCAGGAGAATGGCATGAACCTGAGAGGCGGAGCTTGCAGTGAGCTGAGATCGTGCCACTGCACTCCAGCCTGGGTGACAGAGCAAGACTCCGCCTCAAAAAAAAAAAAAAAAAAAAAAACACACATATACCCTGAAGAATAGGCTTCAACTCCTTATTATTATTATTTTTTAACTTCATGACGGAGAAGATATCTTTGTATCATATGTGTTATTATTATAGATTCCATAGTCTGGACTTTCTATTATGATATTGGGGAAGAGAGCTATCCGTAATCAAACTCCGCAAATGATGTTTAGACTTGAAGTATTGTGTATTTCATGAGAAGCATAAAATTCATCTAAAGTAAGAAAGCAATCCCAGGGAAAACACATTAGAACTAGGTTTTAGAACTTACTTGGAGATTCATTATTTTGACAGGTTTCCTCTTCATTTGGTGCTGCTGCTGCTTCTTCCTCCTCTTCTTCTGGGTCATCAGTATCTCCTGACTCATCGCTGTCTTCCACCCATTTTCCTGGCATTAGTCCTGCTGAATCATAGGAGTTGCATAGAGGCCCCACAATGTGAGAGATGAAGGATTCCTGAAGGTTGGCCAGCTGAGGAGCAGAACGATCCATGAAGGGGCTTATGGGTAATCCAAGGCTGGCCTCTTCGTCACCCTAGAAATAAAATACAAGTGAAGTCAACATTCACTTGGCATCTGAAATTTGTAAATATGCAAAACCCCAGGCATTAATGCACAAACTTCTTTACTTGACAGCTAAAGGATCCTACCTCAAGTGCTAAGATTCCTATAGAAACTGTTGCTAATTAGTACTTTTGTGAACTTGAGGTTTTTGCTTTTTATCAAGGAGAAACACAAAGTCTAAATTCTAATGTATAAGTAGATGATATTTTTATCACACAAGTCAGTGTCTTTTATATGAGAATATAAATGCACGAAAATGCAATGGTGAGGCTGGGCTCAGTGGCTCATGCCTGTAATCCCAGCACTTCGGGAGGCCAAAGTGGGCAAATCGACACCAGCCTGGCCAACATGGTCAAACTCCATCTCTATTAAAAATACAAAAAATTAGCTGGGTGTAGTGGCAGGTGCCTGTAATCCCAGCTACTCAGGAGGCTGAGGCAGGAGAGTCACTTGAACCCAGGAGGAGGAGGTTGCGGTGAGCTGAGATCGTGCCACTGCACTCCAGGGTGACAGAGTGAGACTCCAACTCAAAAAAAAAAAAAAAAATGCGATAGTGAGAACAACTTTTTAAAAAATATATAAATGTAGCCTATTTTCCTTTTTTGCTTTGGCTCCCAGAAAGGTTTAAAGAATTTATTGCTCAATTCAAGGGGTTACCTTATCCCAGATTTTGTTTGAATTTTAATACATCTCCTGTGATTGTGTTGTTTCTGATATTCTTATTTATCTATATGTTTAATAATATTACTGCACAAATGTTTTATTTTGAAGTGCTTCAAGTATTTCTGAGGAAAAAGGGAGATTTTTAACCAGCAGTTATCTAGCAAAATTAATAAAGGAAATATCCCAAAACATCAGCAACAATTATGCCTAAGAAGTGGTATTATTATACATGAATTTTCCCTTTAATTTACATTTTTCTGCATTTCCATATTTTGAGAATTATGAATTAATCCCATTCTTAGGAAAGGCAATACATTATTTTTTAAAAACAAAACTTTCTCCCATTCTGTAGGTTGCCTGTTCACTCTGATGGTAGTTTCTTTTGCTGTGCAGAAGCTCTTTAGTTTAATTAGATCCCATTTGCCAATTTTGGCTTTTGTTGCCATTGCTTTTGGTGTTTTAGACATGAATTCCGTGCCCATGCCTATGTCCTGAATGGTATTGCCTAGGTTTTCTTCTAGGGTTTTTATGGTTTTAGGAGAAAATTTTTGCAACCTACCCATCTGACAAGGGGCTAATATCCAGAATCTACAATGAACTCAAACAAATTTACAAGAAAAAAACAACCCCATCAACAAGTGCGCAAAGGATATGAACAGACACTTCTCAAAAGAAGACATTTATGCAGCCAAAAAACACATGAAAAAATGCTCATCATCACTGGCCATCAGAGAAATGCAAATCAAAACCACAATGAGATACCATCTCACACCAGTTAGAATGGCCATCATTAAAAAGTCAGGAAACAACAGGTGCTGGAGAGGATGTGGAGAAATAGGAACACTTTTACACTGTTGGTGGGACTGTAAACTAGTTCAACCATTGTGGAAGTCAGTGTGGCAATCCCTCAGGGATCTAGAACTAGAAACACCATTTGATCCAGCCATCCCATTACTGGGTATATACCCAAAGGATTACAAATCATGCTGCTATAAAGACACATGTACACGTATGTTTATTGCGGCACTATTCACAATAGCAAAGACTTGGAACCAGCCCAAATGTCCAACAATGATAGACTGGATTAAGAAAATGTGGCACATATACACCATGGAATACTGTGCAGCCATAAAAAATGATGAGTTCATGTCCTTTGTAGGGATATGGATGAAGCTGGAAACCATCATTCTCAGCAAATTATCACAAAGACAAGAAACCAAACACTGCATGTTCTCACTCATAGGTGGGAACTGAACAATGAGAACACATGGACACAGGAAGGTGAACATCACACACCGGGGACTGTTGTGGGGTGGAGGGAGGGGGGAGGGATAGCATTAGGAGATATACCTAATGCTAAATGACGAGTTAATGGGTGCAGCACACCAACAGGGCACATGTATACATATGTAAAAAACCTGCACGTTGTGCACATGTACCCTAAAACTTAAAGTATAATAATAAAATTAAAAAAAACCCCACAAACCTTTCATTTTATATATGAATCCTACCTATAGTAACCATAAAATTTCATTCTAATCTCTGTTTAAATGTGTCCAATGACAGTCAATTTATTACCATTAATAAGGTGTCTCAGCCTATTTTTGGATACCTTTAGCAATATAAATTTCTTTCTGACATTGACCTGAACTCTACTTCCCAATAACTTCTATAGACTGGTATATTCATACCTTTTTTTAGGGCAGTAGAGAGGGATCTAACTTTTTTTATGAATCAGATCCTGTGCTAAGTATGTTATATAATTTATCTTCTTTAATCTCCACAGCAATGTTATGATTAACCTATTTCTAAATTAGTATGTCACCCCTTTAAATATCTGAAGACAGTTATATTTCCCCAAGAGTAAATATCTTCATTTTTTCCACATGCTTTCCTGTCGCTTATTCCTGTCCTTTATGCATGCTCCTTCACCTCCACATTCTAAGAGTGGTTCACAGTGCCAAACAGGAAGGTTCAAGTGCATTCTGATGGGGGTAGGGTAATGTCAGGAGGATCACCCCCGGCTTATGTAATTGTGGTAGCTTTCTGAGTAGTCTGTTAACTCTTATGTTATCATGTCAAATGAAATGCCTATTTCTTTTTAGCTTTTTCATATAATGCTCATTAATTTTTTTACAAAAGTGAAGTTAATCTAATATGCAGATACATTAGAACTACCATAATACATATACATATAAACTATCCCATTTACATTTAAACTACCTTCTATGATAATAAATAAATTTTCTAGGAAAGTAAGTGAAATTAATGTGATATGCATATACATTTAAACTACCATATACATATAAGCTACTCCATATACATTTAAACTACCTTCTATGATAATAAATAAATCTATAAAACAACAGTATTTCAAGGATCTTCCTAACTCAATATCTTCTTCCCCCCAAATGCTTGCAAATAACTTTTATCATAGAGTTCTATGATTATATTTTAGTCCAATTTTTGTCTCCTGATCAAAATTGACCAGTGCATTTTCTGACAAAAGTATGAATATAAAATAGAGTGATCATACTTCCATAGCTGTTAGAAGCTTTGAGCAATTCATGAGCAACCTGTAAGTACAGATTAAGCTGTATTAAACAATTGTCAGTTACCTGTTCATAAAATTCATTGACAATACCATCTGTCCACTGAAGATGGAGTTCTTTACATTTAGCTGGACCATTGATATCAGCCAACTTTATACACATTTGACAAACCAGTAGACGATCATTTTCATTGGTCCAATCTATTCCAACATCATCATTTACCTATTTGAGAGATAAAGTTAAAATATGTTTTGCTTCGATAAAAACAATAGTTGAAGAGAAAAACAACAGAACATTTATTGTCTTCAGATTATATAGGGATCATAATACCAAATAATTGGGAACCTCTAGCTGCTTAAAAATGTTATTGTCTTGTGTAAATTAATGGTAAAAATTGTTCATGAAAAAAGTAAAATAATGAATTATGGATAAAATAATAATAATGGGTGACAGGATGAGTGTAGTCAAAAATAATTTAATTATACATTTTAAAATAACTAAAAGAGTATAACTGGATTGTTTGTAACACAATGGATAAAGGTTTGAGGTGAGATACCCCATTTGCTCTGTTGTGATTATTACACATTATATGAATTTATTAATGTAACCCATAAATATATATACCTACTATGTACCTACAAAAATGAAAATTTTAAAAATCATTAATTATTGAATTAACAACAAATGCTTTTTTAAATTGGCATACATAATCAATTACTTTTCTTTTCTTTTTTTGAGACAGAGTCTTGCTCTGTCTCTCAGGCTGGAGTGTCTTGGTACAGTCTTGGCTCACTGCAACCTCCACCTCCCAGGTTCAAGCAATCTTCCTGCCTCAGCACCCCCCAAGTAGGTAGGACTACAGGTGTGCGCCACCACACCTGGCCAATTTTTGTATTTTTAATAGGGATGGTCTTTCGCCATATTAGCCAGACTGGTCTCGAACTTCTGGCCTCAAGTGATCCACCCACCTCGGCCTCCCAAAGTGTTGAGATTACAGGCGTGAACCATTGTGCTTGGCCTTATTATCAATTACTATTAAAATAATATAGTTACAGTTCATAAAAAATTGTCATAACTTAATATTTGGGCATTTACTTTTTTTTTTTTTTTTTTTTTTGAGACAGAGTCTTGCTCTGTCGCCCGGGCTGGAGTGCAGTGGCGCAATCTCGGCTCACTGCAAGCTCCGCCTCCCGGGTTCACGCCATTCTCCTGCCTCAGCCTCCGAGTAGCTGGGACTACAGGCGCCCGCCACCGCGCCCGGCTAATTTTTTGTATTTTTTTAGTAGAGACGGGGTTTCACCGTGGTCTCGATCTCCTGACCTCGTGATCCGCCCGCCTCGGCCTCCCAAAGTGCTGGGATTACAAGCGTGAGCCACCGCGCCCGGCCTACTTTTGAGGTTTAAAATTCTGCTTCAAGTTTTTGATCTGTACTGCTGCCGGATAATTTATATAAATATACCATAGAAATGAAAACAAATTAAATCAAACAAAAACCACAATGACAGAATGTGTTATTCCTCGGTAGCACAAAGTATAATCTATACAGACAGCATCTCAGCTTCTTGGGCATCTAGATTCAGATCAATATCTATATGTCTGCTTCTGGTTAAACATTTTATTTTATTCCATTTTCACATTTGAAATCTGAGAGTTGTTAGTAACATGTTTTGTTTAACAGTTTGCTTCCATGATATCTTTCAATGTGTCTATCAAATGAAGACAGGTGCCTCACGCCTGTAATCCCAGCACTTTGGGAGGCCGAGGTGGGTGGATCACGAGGTCAGGAGTTTGAGACCAGCCTGGCCAACATGGTGAAACTCCATCTCTACTTAAAAAAAATATACAAAAATTAGCCAGGCATGGTGGCATGAGCCTGTAATCCCAGCTACTCGGGAGGCTGAGGCAGGAGAATCACTTGAACCCAGGAGGCGGAGGTTGCGGTGAGCCAAGATCATGCCACTGCAATCCAGTCTGGGCGACACAGCAAGACCCTGTCTCAAAAAAAAAAAAAAAAAAAAAAATGAAAACTGGGTACAGCTCTATTTACCTTGCCATTAAATTTGGCTACGAAGTCAAAGTGTTTCTTCAGGTCAGTGGCCAAAATTGCTTCAATGACAAGGAAACGGAAATGCTTAAATTCCACATGGTCAAGGTTAACTAAGAAGTTATACTCTGGCCGGGACATGAAAAGATTCCATGCAGCAGCTGCGTGATGATTCTCCAAAACTGAACGATCGTTATATAGCACCGCCTAGGCAAATAAGACAGTTAAGAGGTCAACTTTTTAAGAAAATAATCACAAAAATCATGAGAATATGAATTGCTTTTGAAATTGCTTTTTATTCATACAACAAAGAAATGTAATCATGTGACTCCTGCTTATTAAGAATCACTTATTACTGTACAATGACTCTATTATTTTTCTTGGTTAAATTTCCCTTTTTTGTAAGGTAAATTCCTTTCCTTGAAAACTTAGTCCAAACTCTTGTGAGGGGGCACTAGCCTATCTTAATAGATTTTTTTTAAAGATTTTTTCTTCAGATTTCTTTGTAGGGTACAGGAATTTAAACATAAAAAAAAATACAAATAGAAAAGAAAGAGGAGGGAGGAAGAAAAGAGAAAAAATTACATTTACATATATATGTAAATATATATATATATATAATATATAGTTATACCAATGCCACAATACCTCAAGAGGTAACTAGGTTACTTTCTCTATCTGGCATAAGCATTACCTCCTCTTAAACACATATAGGTACTAAAGATGAATGGAATGCCCAAAATGCCCATGACTTAAAACATTCTCACTCCACTCCACAGGAAATATCACCTTTTATCAAGTATTTGAAGACATAAAATGGTATTTACTTGTTTGAAATTCTCTAATAATGCAGGAAGAAGTTTTATTAGAGAATATTTTTTAAAAAGGGAAGCTGCCTACAAAATGCCTCAACACTAGTGTGCAAGATAGCCTATGGAGAAATAAAAAGACATAGGACAAAAAGAAAACACTAAGCACTGAATATTAATATAGAGGTATATAAAAATGTAGACATGTAAATTAATCTGAATGGTAAATTATCCTGGCCAGTGGATTTTTGCCTACATTTAGAAAAAATAATTCTAGTGTATGAAAGACAAGTGGAAAGAAGGTAGTTAAGAAAAAATTATCAGATAATTTTTATTTTATATGGATTCAAGAAAAACTATAGAACAGCCCATAAGGTCAGCTGTGTAAATGGACAGCAGTGGGATAGAAGAGGCAAAGAAGATTACAGAAAAGTCAATATTGAATGAAATTGGCCTCTAGATCTTGTAGTAGAACAGAGGATCTCAGAATGTTTAGCAACTTGGGTTCAGCTAATTAAATAAATGAGGGGCTAAATTTGATTGTATAAATGGGTATGTCTAGATACTTAGTGATGAATTTTTTACTTAGGTAGAATTATACACCAAGATGAACTTTAAATTTATTCACTGTTTTTGGAATCTATGTTTAGGCAAAAAAAAAAAAAAAAAAAATTCCTCCAATGAAATAAATTGATGTTCAAATCCTACCAACCTATAGGTAATGTCATAAGAATCATAACTGTTATAATGAATATATTTCAAAGGAATGGTATTTATAGACAAAGAAACCTTACATTCTTAAAAGTCCAAGAAATACTTGGTTCTCTAATCTTTTCAGAAAGGGGCTTTTGTATAGTTTGTCTTTTGTTTGTTGAAGAGATCCATTAACATGAATTCAAGTAGGTTTTCTTCCTAAAAAGAAAACTGAGAAATGATTCCCATGGATAATAAAGTTGTATACCCGCTATTAGAATCTTGGAAGAATCCATGGTTTCTTTTCAGAATTAGCATGGTCTCTGAGAATTTTAATGTAAGACTATATGTAGTTTGGCTTATGTTAACTTGGTGCCTATTATAAATCACACTTAACTTCACTTTCTTGAGAAATCTTTACATTAGTTCTCCCAACCAAAATCTAAAGGTTTACCTGAGGAGCACTAGTTGCAACCAGGAAAGCATTAGTCCTTCCTGGGTGATCATAATCGTGCATGGCTGCAGCCACATACAGCGCCATCAACTCTAAGGCAGGGATATTCCCAGACAGACATCCGTATTTATCATCTGTCACATTATACGTTTTTGAGAATACATATCCCATATGTCCATGTGTAAATCCACTGTCAGAATCTGAGAAGAGAAAATGAGAGTCAAAGAAATTTTTTAAAAAGTCCTGACATTATTTGTCTTGACTTCTTTCTTTTTTGGGGAAAAAAAAACAAAAACAAAAAAAAAACCATCCTTGTTCCCATCTCTCATAAGGCAGTGCAGATTCACTTCGTACATACCTGAATCACTGGTTGAACCATGATCATTAATCACAGTTGAAAGGCCTGGAATAGGCTGTGTAGTAAGATACCAAACAGCATGTAAAACATCAGTGGCATGGATTCTGTTATGATCTGTAACCAGTGAACAGGAACAGTCATCAGTTTATGAACTTTGGGGTCCAAGAACTAAGAGTGCCATCTACTGGACAAACAGTTTAGTCCTAACATTTTACTATTTCCATGAAAGTTGGCCAAACTTTCTAGGACAAATATTCTTTGATCACTCTTCCATAACTCTATAACATCCATAATACCAAGAAAAAAACCCCTACTTGTAACGTTTATTATGCATGCAGGTATCTGAAGTGGAAACTTCTGTGTCAATAATCGACTAGAAACTACGTATATAGGAAACATACTGTGTGAAAAAAGTGTGATGTTTACTCGTACTTATTTTCATGCTCCTGCATAAAACTATGCAGAGAACGAGAATAAATGTAATAGCTATGACATACTTCAACTAGATGAGACATAATATTTCATCTCGATAGATGGTACTCAAAAATAATCTGGGAATAGAACATAATACCATTTTTCTGTATCAATCTTAAAGCACTGCAATAAAATATCTTTTATATGTAGATATTATCCACAAGCAAAATTCAAAGCCACAATCAATTTTATTCTCTGATCTAGAAATTCTAATTTCAGAATATAGTTCTAAGAAATAATTAAAAAGAAAAAGAAAAGCCTCTTTGTATAGTAATGTAGGAAGCTAAGCCATTTAGAACAGTTAAAACCTACGGGAAAACCAGATTCACTAGTCATAATGCCATCATCAAGGGAAGGGGGTCGTACTCCACACGTGCAGTTCAAGTTCTTTCAAACCATAACCACATGCCCAGTGTGCTCTTGGCTCACCTTCCTTTTCTGTGCAATTCTTCCAAGTATTTTATCAGACTCCTCATAATACTTCACTGATTAATGCACTTTATTCTAAATATACTAACTTTACATATTGTATTTCTGCTAACCAACCATGATACTGTTTCCTTCTCTAGTACAATAGATTACAGTTCTTCATAATACTTAAAATAAGGAGAAGAGAGAAACAGGAGAGAACAAGAATGACAATGAGAATATGAGAGAAACATCTATTCCCTAGTGAGAGAAGAAAGAGGAAACCTATGTGTGGCAATTGTAGCACCTGGGTAGGTGTTAAATTTCTGGCAGCCATTAGGAATCAGTCTTTAAGTGACAATATGCAGCTAAATCTTAGGTAAACCTAAGATCTCCACCCTAGAAATTCAGTGGAGAGGCCTGCATGTGGGTTTGAAAAGATCTCATCAGAAGAGCTTAAAGAAACTGCTCCGGCCGGGTGCAGTGGCTCATGCCTGTAATTCCAACACTTTGGGAGGCCGAGATGGGTGGATCATTTGAAGTCAGGAGCTCAAGTTCAGCCTGGCCAACATGGTGAAATCCTGTCTATACTAAAAATACAAAAATTAGCCGAGCGTGGTGGCGTGGGCCTGTAATCCCAGCTACTCGGGAGGCTGAGGCAGCAGAATCGCTTGAACCCGGGAGGTGGAGGTTGCAGTGAGCTGAGACTGCGCCACTGCACTCCAGCCTGGGTGAAAGAGTAAAACTGTCTCAAAAAAAGAAAAAAAAAAAGAAGGAGAAGAAAGAAGAAAGGAAGAAGAAGGAAGAAGAAAAAGAAGAGAAGGAAGAAGAAAAGAAGAAGAAGAAGAAGAAGAAGAGGAAAAGAAACTCAAATTCTACCCTCCTTGTATACCTGTGTCAATCGTAAATATGAATAATAATATTATATGGTACTTTTTTATTTTTATTTTTTTTTTGAAATGGAGTCTTGCTCTGTAGCCCAGGCTGGAGTGCAGTGGCGTGATCTCGGCTTACTGCAAGCTCCGCCTCCCGGGTTCCCGCCATTCTCCTGCCTCAGCCTCCTGCGTAGCTGGGACTACAGGCGCCCACCATCACGCCCGGCTAATTTTTTCTATTTTTAGTAGAGATGGGGTTTCACCGTGTTAGCCAGGATGGTCTCGATCTCCTGACCTTGTGATCGGCCCGCCTCGGCCTCCCAAAGTGCTGGGATTACAGGCTTGAGCCACCGCGCCCGGCCTATATGGTACTTGAAAGAGCAATTTTATTAAGATTGGCACATATATCCCTGCGTATAGACCATCTCCAGTGATATGAGCCCATTACATTTACAAATAATTCACAGGCAAGAGAATTACGATCATATTTTATGTCTGTACTTGGGCTATTTATGAAATTGATCATACTAGAATTTTCTGGATTTGGGTCAGGTATGCTTTTACCTCTGCTATAATATTTATTATCCATGCTAACTTGGGTGAGTTACTTAAAATCCATTTCCTTATCTTAAAAATAAGATGGAGTAAAAAGTCTCATTTCTTTTTCTTAAAAATACGGGAATAATATTGCCAAATTCATAGTACAATTTTGACAATTACAGAAGGAAATATATTTTAAAGGGCCTGATACACGGTGAATTTGTAATTTGTGTAAACATTATTCATGTAAAATAAATTGCTGCTGTAGAACAAGATAAAACTAGTATAGATCACCAGCTTTCTCCCAGAATCAACGCTGGATTTGTAAGAATAAAATAAAATATCTTCTACTTCCATCGGTAGAAGATAGTAATGACCTGGTATGGTGGGAAAATGGCAGTCTGAGAGTAGGGTTCCACTTTTGGGAGATATGTTGGAAGCCAGCTTCTTAGTTAAATTATCTTCTCCTGTTGCAAGCTGGGAAGATTACTATATGCCAGTAGTTACTATTATAGTTGCAAGTCAGAGAAACCTGTGCATGAGCATATAGCAGTACAGAGGTGGATGGGAGCAGTATCACAGTGTTGGCAGAGCCTGTTTGGGGTAAAGAATTGATAACATCTATTCCAGGTGAACTTGCAGCTTATGAGCTCTAATCCACCCTGTCCCCCACCCCAAGGCCCAGGCCCAGAAAACTTTATAGGTAATGTTTTATTTTATTTTATTTTTTTAAAAACAAACTTTCGACAAGCAATTAATCCTAAGTAAATAATCTAGTGCTGAAAATATAAGAAGAAAAGCTGCCAAACTCATTTTATGAGGCTGGTACAATCTTGTTTTAAAAACTAGGTAAAGACAGTATATATATTTAAAAATGTTCCTTTTGCTTTCAAGTACACGTTTAAAAGTACTAAATAAAAAAAAATTGCTAACCAAATCCAGCTGCTTATTTAAATATATACATCTAGTTATATGTGTGTATGTGTAGGAGAATAACACTGTCATCAATCACTTAGATTGAAGAATAGAAAACCGTCTGTCCTGTTAGCAGTCAGTAACATGTTTATTAATCAAATATTCACTTAGCATGTACTCAGTATTATGCCAAGTGCTGGCATCTCCATTGTTCTTGTCATTAATTCTCTGGTAACCCAACCCAGGAGCAAAGACACTCAGGAAAGAAGCTAGCAAGATCAGTGTAAGTTACTGACAGGTTTCTATGTGATACATAAAAATGCTCAAAGATGCTTCTTCTTCTTCTTCTGGCCAGGGTAGGCAACTGAGAAGGATAAGAAATGCTATCAGAGCTATCCTTATTTTATCCTTATTATCATCATACCTCTTCCTTCATCTCTGCATTTTGGACAAACCCCTAGCCTTCTCGATGACGCCTTCACTCACGTGGCAACCCCCTCACCCTCTTTAATAACATATAGACGCACATGCATACACTAGCACATGGTACACCCTACCTCTTTCCCAGAGTCCGCCCATCTCCCTCTTCCGTCTTGATACACTTGTTTTTTCAACTTTCTCCTTTTCCCTCAAGCACAGAGTTGAAGTGAGCTGGTATGGAGGGTTGGAGTTGTATGTAAATTCACAGATTTTAAGATCCAAATTTATATATTTTTTATTTAAAATTTTGTCTATGCTCCTATGCACCATAGGGGAAGCGGAAGTAATAAAGAATAGAGGTAACACTTTAAATATTTTTTTCTTTTGGAATATAGTTAATACTCTGGTAGTTCTGCCCCTCTAGCATGTACCATGTCACTTCAATATCTAGCTTTAAAATCAGTGGGCACATCATGTACAGCTGAATTGAACTGAACTAAATATAGGTTGAGCAGGACTATTCTCATTGCTGCCATGAAATAGCTACATGATCACAGGTACTTCTGAGGCATTCTCCCCATTTCTCAAACTTAAATCAGAATGAGAGGTGTTAGGGAGAATACGCTTTGGAGGGGAAACTCTTTGAAAATAAAAAAAACTACCCTTAAAAATAACTGGATTGATGAATGAATATGAATAGATTTTTCTTTATTAAGCAAGATACCCAATTGAAAGGGACTATGAATGACACCAAACATTATTTATCTCCTTATGCAATTGGGTATTGACCATACATTAATTTATCCTAAGTGTGATTGAACAAACACATTTTTATCACATTTATATTATTGAGTTGAGCATATTTCTTGTCTTTCTATTGCTACTACCATGAAATTATTTTGACTCTCTGTTTAAATCTAGATTCTTCAATTTTTGTCAGGATTCTAATTACAAATTTAAAAGCTTTCCTACTTACCCTCTTTTCTTGAAAACCGTTAAAGGTACACTTAGAACTATAATAAGAAATTTAGTTTCTAATATTTGCACACATTATCATATTAAAGTTAATCCAACCCCATTTTAACTTTGGTTCCTCTTATGCTTCTTTTCAACTAAGGATTTATTTAGATAGGACCATTAGAAATATAGTCCAAAATAAATATTAAAATAAGTAGGTACACAGCAAATTTTTGTATGTGCTAATTATAACTAATGACAAGTGAAGCTTTTAATAAGTATTCATATTAATTTACAATCTCAGCAGATATGAAATACTAGTTAAAAGTGATCACAAATGAAACTAGAGCTTTCCTATGAGAAGATGTAAATAAATTCCCTTTATGGAGAGTATCTGGGACTTCTAATAGAACAAGCAGGTTTATTATAACAAGATCTTTTCACCTGGAATAAAGAACGCATTATTTCAGGGGAAAACGTCTATTTACTTGTAACATATAAAAATGGAATGAAAATATAAAAGTGAATAATAAATCTTAGAATCTGAAAACTTATTTTTGTACTTAAACATCTGCCATCTTTCAACTATGGTTTAATGATATACTACCTGTGAAAAAGTTGGTAGTTATTATGTCTATGGAGTTTAGTATCAATTTGAACTCAGTGGAACTTTGCTATGGCTAATTATATCATTAAAATACATTTGAAAATATAACATGGATTTGGAAATTCAGTCTAGTGATTAGCTGTTCTTTAGTGTTTTTAGTGGCTTCCTTTCTATAAAAGTTTATTTATGTAACTCCTTAACCTTTGAGAAATCGTGAACACTTAGGTCAATCACTGGCATCCAACCAGGGTGGGCCCTGGGAAAACTGTATTAAGAAAGCAAGGCTTATCTTGAGATCCTTTCCAACTACCCCTTTTTTTCATATTTCTCTTCCAACTTCCATGGATTTGTCAGCCAGATGTTCCCAGGGGCCCTGGTACTCTTGAGCTCCTCTTTCCCCTACTCCAACTGCCTTACTCTGACTGTATTTTGGTCCCATATTCTTCAGAAAATCTCATTTGTAGATTCAGTTCTTCATTCTCTTTTTCTACGATACACTATCAGCTGTGCATATTCATTCCAATGTAGCAGGTGGATGGGATTTTGAAAACAATAAATATGCTCATAATAAATCCCTAAGTTAATGTGATACCCCTTCCTGGAAATACTTGTGCTTTATTAGTATTAATTATTTTTTAATGTAATTTCAGCTCTTTACAATTATGAAAAAGTTATGGGACTCTGAAGTCTGAGGTGCATAAAAGCAAATATAAAAGCTTTTAAAACTTTTAAAAGCTTAAAAGTTAAAATATGATTTAAATAACATATTTCCAAGACATGCTCCAATCAATATATTATGTTTGATTATTTTTCTTTCTATATATTTATTTCCTTAATGTGTTACATGATTTTTGAACATCTCCACAATTTCCCTGTTTTGACCTGTAGACACTGTCTCCTAAACCATATATTTTGTAGCACTATAGGACCATTTTACTTATGTGTTCTAATCAATGATTTCTGAAATGCTACATAATGAAAATTTCACATCTCCTCTGTGTTCCGATTTCTTATTATTATAAATGGGAAACTTACTCCCACAAGACTCAAAGCTTGAATACTTGATTGTGTGTTTTCCTTGGGTCTTTCCATTTACCTGATTTTTTTAAGTGTTTCTCATCATTTTTCCATAACCACTTCCAGATGTCTTTTCTATTTTATTCATCAGACCATCATCCTCCTGTCCCTCTAAACACCAGCCAACTTTATCTTACGTGGAGAAAACATATATAGTGACTTAACTCTTCAGATGCCACAACAAAAGTTGAATTCACCCAATAAAAGAGATGGGTTATTAAATGAGCAATAAATTTAGTATTTATTTCCAAAAAATAGCCATATTAAAGTGGACTTATGTTGGACTTACTGTGTGCTAGGCACCAAAATAACCTCTTTAAAATTATAATCTTATTTGATCCTAACAATCATATGAAGCAGGTGTTATAATCCTCATTTTATGGACTAAGAAATGAGGCATGTAGAGCTTAAGTAAACCCTAGGGTCTCACACAGCTGAAAAGTAAAGGAGCCAGGATTCTAACACACAGGCGATATTTCCTAATCACCGTATGATGTCTCCATATTCAGCGTCTACCATGTGTAATTCTGTGCTACCTGCTAATGATTGACTATCCCATTTACCCACAGCAAATTCGACATATTTTAAAAGTATTATTTTACAAATCACATATACTTACAAGGAATATCCCTATATCCAATCTCCAAAGCATGAAAATAATTCATAAATTCCCTAATTGGAATTTTAAAAGCTTCAAAGAGGCCCATGTCTTCAAAAAGTCTGTAAGATACCTGTAAAAGAAAAGACAAAGCCTTATGAAATATCCCTATGTGTATGTCAGACATAAAGAGAACAGTGGTGAAACTAGGTAAATATCGGTAACGGAAAACATTAAATGCCTTTTCAAAATCTGAAGGGTGTCCTTTTAAGTTGGTTAAAATGATAGTCATCAAAAGGCAGGCTGTATATTGAAACTGAGAACTTATTTCCATTGCACATGTCTCTTTAAAAATCTTTTGAAATGAGACTTTTTCCATTTAGTCTCAGCCAAAAGGTGATTTATTGGAATGTTCACATTAATTCATTTCAGCTGTCCTAAAGTCTTACTATTGCAAAAATATATACATATTTTCCATAACAAAAATTTCATGGTTTTTGTTCTTATAAACTCAAATAAAAGGAAAAATCCCAAAAAGTTCTACTTAGCAAGTCATATGAGAATGCATTTGTTCAAAGTTTAATGTCTGGGAAATTGGGAAAGTAAACGGTGACTAATAAGGATCATATATCAATATATTACTCTGTTTTTGGAACATGATTGGAACAAAAGATACATTACTGAATTTTGCATGAATCTAATTGTTAATTATCCTTAATCTTTTTATTGTCTACTGGTATCCATGACTCTTAGAAAACATTCTGTGGCAATTTTGGTCAAGTTGTTTTCTCCCGTTCCCAGCTCACAGAACTTCAAGGGAGTGGTTGGTACCTGTAATGAAATTCTGTATGCTGTCATTTGTGCTGTAAAACTGACTGCTATCATAACCACTTTTTCTACTAGGTCCAAATCCTCATTTGGAGAACTTGAAGATATAATAGGTCAAGGGGTTTTATGAAGATATGAGAAGCAATTGAATGAATATAAAATCCTTGGGCTTCTGATATGGATAAATCTACTCTGGAATCCTGGGTTGAATATTTACTATATGACTTCAGAAGAGTAGCATATCCTCTTTTAAGCCTTAGTTTCTTCTTCTATAAAATACATATTTAAAAAAAACCTGCACTAAAGTTACTGTGAAGATTAAGTTTTCGAGAGTCTGTGAGATATACATCAAATATAAAATGAGATGAGATGTGTCTCTCTATACCAGGGAACACACTCCCTAGTTAAAATAAAGAGAGAAAATGCTTCCTGGCTTATTGCCACATCCTGTGGCACCGTTACAGGCTTATTTGCAGGCAAGATCACTCCTTCAAAGTTGCAGTTTGCCATGGGTTTCAGAAAGAAAATACACAATCTCCCAGGGGGATCCCTAAGGTATGAGGCTAAGGTGAATTGGACGGAACAGCTACCCTTAAATCTGTCCTGAAGATCAGGTAGTGTAAGAGACATTGCTTAGCACCAAGAAGAAAGGAAGGCAAGCGGAACAGGACTCTCAACTCCTAGCGAAGTGCAAAGGCTGCCATTATATTCCTCAACATGGTGATGGACAGAATAAAGTCTAGCAGAGGCAATAATTGAATATTTTACAGACTTTGTAAGAATTTTGTGTCTCATATTCCATCAATAATGTTAGTGTATCCCTAGACTAGACAGTCATATGTGCTTGTAGAATGAAACACTAGAAGAAAGGCCTGCTATCTTTTCCCTTCAATCTTCACAGATTAGGATCCTCACCCCAAACGAAGTTCCACATTGAGACATGTGTTGAGTGGTCCAAATAAAGCTCATCTCTGATGTACTGCGTAGAAATCAGCATTTCAGTGATTTCTCTTCTATTGTTTTGCAGAGAAGTGTTAGTGGCCCCAACAGATCTGGGTTGGGTCTTGAATTCTTACATTCACAAGTTTGATGGTCCTTACTATCCCTGCTGTGATACTTACTCAAATTTATAAGAACACACCTAAAACATGTGAAGATAAGCTGATACATATTATTGCACCATCCTCTTTATTTAATTAAGGGTGTGTATTTCGATAGCTATTCCATAGTACAGCAAATCCATCATTTTGTTTTGTGGTTTAAAACAAACATTTTCAAATTCTTAATTCTACATGTTTTCTTTCTTCTTCAGCAAAACAAGTAATTATTTATGTGAAAAGCCTTGAAAGTAGTCTAGCCTAAAGAAAACAATACTCAAAGGCTGGTTATGAAGCAAAGTATTATTCTATAACTCTATGTGATGTGTTTTTCATAATGCTAGGAGGAAACACATTTTGGCACAATGTATTATCTTTGATAAGGCCTAGGCTCTATAATATTTAAAAGTTTTTAAAAAGTCATCAAAAATAATTACAGACAATAAATTAGTATCTCTAAATAGGCAGTTTTCTTATTTTAGAGGCCTGTGTCAGATTTTCTTTTGCTTCATTCTATGAATTCTAGATCGTTTGTCCCCTGTCTATATATCTCTATCCCCTCCTACTTTGTCTTTAAAAATATATCGTATTTTAATTGCAGAATATGACATTCGACTCACTTGAAGTTCCAGTTTCTTTTGTTAACCCACAGCAAGGAATCTACAGAATGCTGTGATCTAAAACTTCCTTTCTCCACACAACACCTATCCACAAGTGTCAAGAATTTACAGAGCTTTAAGCAACAAAGGAACTGTTTTTCCTATATTTAAATTAGTGTGAATGAATGCATTTCTTACCTGACTAAGAATACGGCCACATTTTCTTCCTATATTTTCCACTAAGTCAAAAATCGGAAAATTCCAAGTATTTAGCTGCTCCATAATTGAGTCCAGGTTATCCATGACAAGAGGTTCGGGAGCAAGAATTGGTTTGTCCTGTAATGTTTAACATTAAAATACGTAAACAGCATGCAGTTTTTCTACAGGGCAATTTGTGCTTTGCTAAATTCAGTAACAACCAACTGTGGCTATCGGAAATAAATGACTTAAAATTCCAAGGTGAATAAGTGATCTTTGCTTAAAAAAGTCAAGATGAACGAGACATTGACCCCAAAGTAAGAAGGAAAGGAACAAATGCCATTTCAGATATAAATTTTGCAGTATTAGGTGCTTGCCTATCACTGGTCCATATACACTCCAGCAAAAACATGGATGTTTCTTCTATAAGTTAGTATAACTACTTCGAGTCTACTGCAAGGTTCTTAAATAAAGTTTTAAAGACTTCAGAATATTCTGAAATTACATGTAAATTTATATCTCTACATAGTCATGTAAATTTTTCTGAGATGAGGGTTCCCTCCCTAAATTAAGCTCTCAAAAGAAATCCATGAGCAGGAGGACCTGATCATTCCTATTATTAATTAAGTTTATATTAATGCTTTAAAATGGACATTAATCCTATATAATAACAATTGCCACATTTTTTAGGGATTTTAATTTATTTCATGTGATCTACTGTTTCTTGAGAAACATGTACTACATAGAAGTAAAGTTTTTTTATAATTGGACCCAAACGAGGATGTTCTTAAGAGTACATTTGCCAAAAAAAAAAAAAAAAGAAAGATAATGTAGATAAGGAAACATATAAATTATTTTACCTGATGATCTCTCTGACTTAGAAATACAAACAGTAAATACAGTAAAAGAAAAATGATAATAGCAGCCACTGATGATCACTTGAGAGTCAACAGTTTTCTACTACTTGCCACCTCCCCAAAATGAAGCTGACTCAAATGTATGCTTCCATCCTCCTTAAATGCATCTTTTTAAATACATAAAGTAAGTAATCATTAAAGGATATTTTAATAGGTGGCTAGTGTGAATATATGCCTGACAATATTACAAGAAAAACAAATACTGGTTCATGTTCTAAGTCAAGGAGGTACTAGAGAAAACTAGCAGATGTCCTGAGACAATGAATATCTTCTTCCCTCCCTTCCGTCATCTTTCTTTTCTTTCTTTATAAAATATTGTTTTAAGGAATGAAATAATACATTTTCCTATATTTACTTTTTGATTGGGTTAATAAATATCTGCAATCATTGTGTAACTATAAATACTTATGCTTCTCATCACCAGATAATAGAACCATTAAGAGACCAATAATGCTTGGAAAGAGAAAAAATATATTGATATGTATAGGAAGGGCTATAATACACGTGTAATCCAGATGAAATACATCTGTGAATCTCATGTTTAAGAGTTTAATTTCTTTCTTTTTTTTTTTTTTTTGAAACAGAGTGTCACTGTCCAGGCTGGAGTGCAGTGGCATGATATCAGCTCACTGCAACCTCTGCCTCCTGGGTTCAAGTGATTCTCCTGCCTCAGTCTCCCAAGTAGCTGGGATTATAGGCGCCTGCCACCATGCCTGGGTAATTTTTTTTTTTTTTTGAGACAGAGTCTCCCTCTGTTGCCCAGGCTGGAGTGCAATGGCGTGATCTTGGCTCACTGCAACCTCCGCCTCCCAGGTTCAAGCGATTCTACTGCCTCAGCCTCCTGAGTAGCTGGCATTACAGATGCGCACCACCATGCCTGGCTAATTTTGGTATTTTTAGTAAAGACGGGGTTTCACCATGTTGGTCAGGCTGGTCTTGAACTCCTGAAGTCGTGATATGCCCGCCTTGGCCTCCCAAAGTGCTGGGATTACAGGCGTGAGCCACTGCACTCGGCTATGCCTGGGTAATTTTTTTTGTATTTTTATTACAGATGGGGTTTCACCATATTGGTCAGGCTGGTCTCGAACTCCTGACCTCGTGATCCACCCACCTCGTCCTCCCAAAATGTTGGGATTACAGGTGTGAGCCACCCTGCCTGGCCTCAACGATTTATTTCTAAGCCAATATCTGTAACAGAAGGCCATCTCTCAAGTAAATGATTGAGTTAAGTGATATGGGACTACCAGAAACATCATGGTCTCAGGAGCATAGGTGCTGCAAGCTGATGCTTTCCTCAGAGGCTCTCTCAGGCACTCTGTTTCGTCTTCATTCTGTACAATGTCACTGCTGTCACTGTTGTTATTGGTTTCATAATCAGAGGTAACTTGAGCAGTGTCATCTACGATTAAAAGAGAACAACTTATTACAAGATCTACAATGGGGAAAGGGGGCTCATTTAAGCAAATTTTGCTAAGCTGCATATGGTAAATAAAGTGTTTAGGAAAATAATGCTTTCACGAGCACTCCAAGAATATAGGATCATAGGGTGGAGAACATCACATATCTGTTAACAAAGTAAAACAGATGGAAATTATAATCTGTAATCTGCATGACATTCAATAACCCCTCAATAATATTTTTTAGATCAACAGTTCATACCTTTAATAAGTCCTAGAGCTTTATGTTTCTTTTTTCTCTATTTCTCTCCCTATACATTAAACCACTGAGTGACTATAACACTCTAGAATGGGCACATGAGGTGGGAGAAATTGAGTTGACACACCCAGGAATAAAGTGCTCTGTGGAGCACAGAGTGATGGCATATGCTTGGGAGCAAGGGAAATCCTATGTATCCAATCCTATTTCTTAGAATCCTGTGGCTTTCTTCCTTATCCGCCCTTCTTCACTGTCGCCATTTCAGTCAGCAGTAAACTATGCTAACTAAAAGACCAATCAGTAAACACCCAGAGTCTGAAGTCTACGCTCTCTGAGTTCCTATGACGTTTCTCATAGCTGAGTAAGGTGCCTGAAGGAAGTTTATTGAGTATTTGCTATGTTTTGGGAACCACTTAAAGTACTTCCGATGTCAGAAGTAGCAAGATAAAACAATATTTCTATATAATTCTATATATTATATAAAATGGCCTCTTGTGTTTTAAAAATATACACTTGCATAAATGTATAAAAACATTTTGGAAAGCTGTGTACCCAAACTTTACCAATGATTAACTCTAGAGAGTAGGAGTATAGATGATTTTAATTTTCTCCCTTGTCCTTTTAAATCTGTAATTTACAAACTCAGGCTGGGCGCAGTGGCTCATGCCTGTAATCCTAGCACTTCAAGAGGCTGAGGCGGGAGGATCACTTGAGGCCAGGAGTTTGAGACCAACCTGGCCAACATCATGAGACTCCGTCTCCCAGCGCCCCCCAAACAATCAGAAATGTAGGTCACTGTTTTCATCAGGAAAACAAAAATAAGGCAATTTCCATTTTGGGCAACAGAATCCAAAACAATGAATTACCTGTTCTACTTGGTGTCCGAGTGGCTACCCCACTTCTTTCCAGGGGCTCATCAGCAGGATTCCCTTGGGAATATGGTCTGCCACAGCTAAAAAATATTGGAAGAGCTGTAGGTATATCGTCCTCTTTTCAAAAAGTCATAGGCACATACCATCTATGTCTACATTAAGATAAACAACAATAATCAAATACTTCTACCTTCTGCTTGTTTTGTGAAAATATGCATTTTGTTTGATACATAAATGCTGATATGCAGTGTAATACTTTCTTTTTTGTGAGACAGTAATCAATACAAAGGATTAGAAAGTCCATTTGACTCTTTTTCTCCTCCTCGTTTATCTAGATCATATTTGAGGTGAAAGTGATGGTAAAATTTTGTTAGATTATTTAGAGAATACTGGTATAGGCTGCTACCTACTTATAGCAGCCACTTTGCAGGTGTTGACCTATATTTGGACAAGAGTTATCTTCCCCAGTAAATACCTTTGTGCCTGCTTAAAAGCCTCATTATGGGCCAGGCTGCTTAAAAGCTCATTATGGGCTCATGCCTGTAATCCCAGCAGTTTGGGAGGCCAAGGCAGGTGGACCACCTGAGGTCAGGAGTTCAAGACCAGCCTGGCCAACATGGTGAAATCCCGTCTCTACTAAAAATACAAAAATTGCCAAGCGGGGTGGTGGACGCCTGTAATCCCAGCTACCTGGGGAGGCTGAGGCGGGAGAATCACTTGAACCTGAGACAGAGGCTGCCGTGAGTGGAGATTGCACCACTGCACTCCAGCCTGGGTGACAGAGCGAGACTCCATCTCAAAAAAGAAAAAAAAAATGCCTCATTATTAGATTTATTTATTTGGGTATGATATTTTTAGGTCTAAACAGACCTTTAAGACAGCATAGGTTGAAATAGTATATGCTGTATATGAATTTTATGTTTTGCTACAAAATAAAAATTGACTTCTTTTTTTTTCAGATCGATCAGTTACTTGTTAAGGCCCTAAGGAAATGAACAAAAGAGGGGTGCATTTGATGAAGAGTGAATGTATGACTTACTACATAGGATGCTGGTTGAGAGAAACAGGCCCCAGAGGCACCGTAAACCACCAAGAAAAACAAAGGTAAGAGAGGTGAGCAATGCCCTCTAACAGAGGGTGTTGGAGGAATGAAGTTTGACTGTTTTAAAAATTAAACAGTAACCCCACAAATGGCCTGGCACAGGCCATAAACTGAGTCTTCCCTCTTCTATCTTGTTTAGAAACTTCATGATTAGATTTTGATTCTGCATTTGCTGCTGGGTTCTTTCCTTCTGACTAATATTACAAAGAGTCTCAGAGGATTTTTTTGTTTCTTATTTAACCACAGACTACCCACTCTAAAATGAAAAAAGTAGTGATAGCTTATTGTTTAATATCTTAAATAACTCATCATTTTTTTCCTAAATTGTGCTCGTGTGTGCACTAAGAGGTAGGTAGACCGTATCTGCATACTAAGTAACTTTACTTTTCAACCCTTGAGTGTAAATAGAAAAACAAAACCTGTAAAATATTTCTAATTATTAAATCTGTCAGTTTGGGTTAGAGAATAAAAAGAAAATGATAGGACAAAAAGGGAAAAGAAAGGAGATGCAATTGGTAGGCTTACATTCTCAGACGAAGCTCAGGAGAAGTCGAGTTTATTAGCCTTAAACTTTCTCATTGCAAAATAATACCTAAAAGGACCATTTAAATTAGTACTTCGAACATGCCAGCTCTCATGCCAGAAAAATTGCTTGTTGCATAGACATTACAGCAGCCAAGAGACTGGGATTCAACGCCAAACTCTTCAAGTTCAGCAGGGGAAACCACAACAATTAGTCGTGTGTTTCTGGAGCTCTCTGTGCCTACATGGGTGGCTGCCTTTAAGGCAATAATAAAACCTGGTTTGAATTACAGATTTATAAAGCCCAAACAAATAAAACACACACTACTGGATTTATAAACATTACTGAACAAGTAGACAGTGAAATCCTCTTGTTTTTCTCTGAAACCTTTTATAAAAATCCCATTACATTCTTCCTGCTAAGAATACAAAAAAAAAAAAAAAAATACACTATGATGAAAAAAGCTACGTGAGTGGTAGAGCTTTTCTGAACATCTCTCTCCTTTCTTTGGAAGACTTATTTCCCAAAAGTCCGGAACCCACAGTGGGAGACTCTCCCTAAAAATGCTGAACCCAGATGTCCTTGATGAAGATTACTCCACTGGGCTTCGTCTTGGCTCAGGGTTCATACAATAAAACAATGCTTCTTAATTGTGTTCTGCCAAATATTAGATCCATGGGCAATTCTTGGGTGTTAACCCAAAGAAATTGGTTCTGTGGTCAAATAAATTCAGAAAACACTAAATGAAACAACAAACATAAATAAAGAGGGATTCTTTTAACAGAGCTTCTCAGAGTTTTTAATAAAGCCATGTGTGTTGTGAATTTCTAACAGGGACGTATGATGTATCTTCTGAATATTTTACTACAGAACTTGCTCTTTTGTGGAAAAGAGATGAGATTAATATCCTGCAGAAATTATTTTATTAAAAAAACTCATAGAGGGCAGCAGAATAACTTTTGCATAGTAGAATAACTTTGGCTCTGGGCAAACAAATGAAAATAATTTCTCATTTAAAAATGTCGGTAAAGAGAAAGGAGGTAAAAATAAAAATTATAAATAACATTCATTTAATTTACAGAGCTTATGAGTAAAAAATATGAAAATGAAAATTATGAGGCTTAATATAAGTTGCTATTTCTTAAAGCTGAATACATTGAAAACATCTGAGTCTACGAAGTAACATTTGATACGAGAAAACCAACAAGTTACTCATTTATTCAAATAGTTATCCTCATCAACCTCAGAAATGAAATACTATTTTATTCAAGGTACTCTCATAGTTAAAAACACTCAAATGTTTTTCTACTTAAAAAATACCATAATGCTTTCAGATAAATTATTCAAGCTATTACTGAAGAACAATAAAAATACATTAACCAGTAAGAAGAGATAATTATTTCTTTGTGACAACCTTGGCAAAATAATCACTCCAGCCATGCTAGGCCATTTTTTTCTTAACCTCTGTGATAGATAACACTTTGTAATTTTGTTTCAACATGATAGAATAGCACATACAATTACTTAAATTGCATTCAGAGAACTATTTGAGTCCAGCCATCCTGTGCAATGTATTATTCACACATTTTTAAATTGCAAAAATGCGAAATGCAAACTGACGATTAAATATGCCTAATATCAATGTAACACGTTCCCTGGAGAACAAGTACAAACATTCCAACAAAATGAAGAATTATAACAGAATACTTGGTATCATTTTTTAGTTATATATTTTCTATATTCCCATCAGAAAATAGGCAACATATACAGCTAACAATTTTGTACCCTCTCTAAAGATTAGCTGTATGAACTGCATGGATTCTAAACTTTGTTAATAGAAAACTACTAAAACACAAGTTTTTATTGTAGCCTATTCAACACAAATCACATTATCCTGTACTTGGTTGTCAAATACTTGGCAAACCTACCCCAAGCTGCGTGGGCTGGTGATAGGTATTTCTAGGGGAAAACTATCATCAGTTTGATTATTAAACTTCAGTTCATAAAAAATCCTTACCTGCTACATATAACAGGTGGAGTCAGGATTTGAGGGGATAGGTCTGGGGCACTCTGAGTGTAAGTTAAGGCCCTGTGAGAACCTAGGCTTTGTTTGGCAGTTGTGTCAGCAGATTCTGGAAACTGCACTGCAGAAATTTTGCTGACCAGGCTGCTGGCAGGAGTCCCTTGGAGAGGTGAGGAGCAGGGCGATGAAAGAGGTGAAATTTTAGCGAGGGCACCTGAGAAAGAATGAGAGTTAAGTAACTAAACACGTCTTTAAAATGCAAAATTGCAACTGTTGAACTTCACCTGGACTCTTACAAACTCAGTAACAACCACGTGCCTGCTCAGGTCACCGGGCTGGCCTCCTCCACATAACAACATCTGAAGCCAGTGTGGTTGGGGTGTCTCCACAGCATTAAATGGGAGGAATGAATCATCATAAAAAAAATAGTGGCAATGTTGGCATATACAGCCAAAGCCCTGGTGTCCTGGAGTAACTTCAGGACAGAAGGATATTATTTTCTCCTCCCATTTTTGTTTCTTCTTGTCATTCTGACATGGAAATAATAGTTAAAATTTTCTCATGTGTTGACTTTCTCTTAGGTTGTGAAGGTTTTAGCAGGAACAGGATCTGCTATTGTTTTAAACATTAACCAGTATCTGGGGCAGAGTTCAGCAGGCATCAGATGCTTAAAATATGTAAATAAAGAAGATGCATTACTGAGAGAAAATTAACCTTCTTAACCATTCACAGTTTAGTAAAATAAGACCTTTCGGTGTGAAAGAGTGCTTTGATCAAAATAATTTTTGAAGAAAACATTTTAAAATGTAATATAACCCATTTCAGATCAAACAATAGACCTAAAGCTTCCATTTCAAGTGTGGGTATTTGTGCCAAACTGTCTGTATTTACTCTAGATTGTAAGAATTTTACAGGACATTGGCTTAGATTTCAAAGTGTGGCTGTTGGAAGACAAGGACGATGTCTTTTGAAGTTATCCTCTCTCAAACACAGAGAAGGCAGCCTGCACTTAAAATGGAAAAAAGGAGAGAAATAACTTCTGCCCAACAACCGGCTTACTGGTTTTCATGATTTTATGGCTGAACAATGTACTGTAGGGCAAATGACATGAAATTATTAAAAGTTGTTGTCTATTTCTCACCACTTAGGAAAATTTACAGCCATCCACCTTCACATCATCAAATTATGTGTGTGGTTAGCTGGCAGCTGGCTTACAGCAAAGTTTGCTTCCAGGGTCTAGCTTCCTAAAAAGTTTGAGTTGTCATAACAAAGGTTTTCTGGTCCACTGAAAAGAATATTAAGTTTGTTGAACGATTTTGTGTGAGTGCGTGTGTGTGTTGTGTGTGTGATTTTCTTTTTAATTTCTTGTTGGCACTGTTGTTTCTTTTTGTTGTTGTTGTTGTTAAAGATGAGAAATCTCACTGTCCCCTTGTTTCAGCGTGAAGAGCAGCAATCCCTTCTGATTCTTTCTCAACATATCTATGGTTAGTTCCTAATCAGCAGCTCAACCCCTTCTCAGCCTTTGTACTAAGCAAACGAAACCACTTAGACCTAGAGAGGTTAAAAAACCCTCCCAAGGTCACAGTACTAGTACATGGGAGAATATAGAGTAAACCCAGTTATTCTTAGTAAAATGCGGCTTTTAAACCAGTACCTCTATCAGAGACTATCCAACGGGGAAGTAAAACCCATGGCCTATTAGGCAGTGTTTGCATTGCTCCTTACGTCATGCCTAATGGTTTTTATTTCGGTTTCTACTTCTATTAAAAAGACTCATTTATTTTTCCAAAGATAACAACAAACCTTCACATTACACAGTATCCTGAGCCAAAAACAAAACAAAACAAAAAATTAAGTTCACAAAGGTTTTAACTCAGAATTTTCCAGTCAATGTATGATTCTGTACAGCAAGTGAGTTATAAGTTTGCTGTAAATTATTTAATGGTTGAAAATATTTTTTAAAAAAGAAATATTTTATTTGGAAACTATAAAAAACTCAATTTTTAATATCTCTAATAGCTTATAGTTTTTCTCATTATAATTTTATAAAATAAAGGAAATCTAGTTTTCGAACTTGAAATCCCTTCCAATTTCTCTAATGCTACGTACGATATTCACAAATACTATTACACATATATGGGTGCTCTGATGTAAAGGTTAAAAAGGGTTGGTCTAATTCTGACCACTTTTTGGATTTAGACAGGGACTCCAGATAATCTTAGAAAGGCACTGTAGCCGTTAAGGAGCTGAATCCTAGTACGATGTGGTAGAAAGTTTACCAAGGTATCTGTACTGAGTATCTCAATGATTTATTCATCCAACAAGTAGTTATTGTGAATCTTGCTCCACGAATGGAGTAGGGTATAAAATAAAATCCCTGCTCTAATGGAGCTCCCACTTTCTTAGGGGAGACAGAAACTAAAAAATAAAGTCAATAAAAAAGAAAATTAACTTAAATTCGAGTAATAGGAAGAAAACAATGCACAGGGTAGAAGGCAGGGAAGAACAGAAATGCTCTTTAGATAAGACGGACTGGGAAGGCCTCTCTGGCTGGGAAGGGGTAGGGGTGGGTAAAATTCGAATAGAGGCCTCATGAAATACAGTAGACATTTAGAGAAGTAGCTGGGGAAAGCACGTTCAGGAAAAAGGGACATACCTGAGGGATGTCAGAGGAGCAGTCAGGAGGTCAGTGGTTGGCAGCTTAGCAAAAAGGAAAAAGAGGGGCAGGGAACGTGGTCAGAGAGGTTGCTGGGCAAGTCTGGATAGGGTTGGGTAGGGCCAGGGCAAAGTTTTATTAGGTTGGTGCAAAAGTAATTGTGGTTTTTGCAATGAAAAGTAATTGCAAAAACAGCAATTAAAAGTAATTGCTGTGTCATAAGAAAAAGAGATTCCTGATAGACACTGTGTTAGGCAATTCCTTAGTTGTTCTCATAGTAAACTGTGAGTTTTGGGACAGTTTTCTACACAATTTTTTTTTTAACAGAACCATAGTTCAAAGCCCACGAGAACATTGTCCATTTCTGTCTTGACACCCTGTTTTTTCTGAAGGCAATTTATGAGAAGAGTGATTTTTTTTCATTGCTAAGTTTTAGTAGCTGCCAGCTGATTGCTTCAGATACATGCAATTCACTCTCAAACACGAATTTTAAAATTCACACAACCATTAGAGTTCTTGGAACTCACAGATTAACTAAATTTAAACAAACAAGCAGATTTTAAGACATCAAATTTGCTGCCTGGGATGAAATTTAAAATAAGCCTGTAATAGAGAAGCTCTGCTTGCATAGTGTTAGTCTACATATTTTGAACACTTCCAAAAGCATAACTCGGCTAGGCGCGGTGGCTCATGCCTGTAATCCTAGCACTTTGGGAGGCCGAGGAGGGCGGATCACCTGAGATCAGGAGTTCGAGACCAGCCTGGCCAACATGGTGAAACCCCATGTCTACTAAAAATACAAAAATTAGCCTGATGTGGTGGTGCATGCCTGTAATCCCACTACTCAGGAGGCTGAGGCAGGAGAATTGCTTGAACCCGGGAGGTGGAGGTTGCAGTGAGCTGAGATCACACCACTGCTGCACTCCAGCCCGGGTGACAGAGCAAGAATCCGTCTCACAAAAAATAAATAAATGAATAAATAAATATAAAAAAAGCGTAACTCTTGGCAACAATCATGAGAGGCAAGGATATTTCTATTCTGCAGGTGAGAAGCTAAACTTATAAAAGTATAAGCTCTCTTTTTTTTCCAAAGCCAAACTACTATTTTTCCTAGTGTGCATTATCTTAGTTTACTTAAACTTTAATAAAAACAGAAAGAATTAGGATGTGCATGCATATTTTGAAGACCGTATCGGTCTTCAAAAAGATAGGGAGATAAACGCAGATAATAACCAAATTTTCTTTACAGAAAGGATAAACTATAAATAAATGATTTCAGATACAGAAAGAGGACAGTCTAAGGAATTGGGAGGAATAACCTTTGGAAGTCTTTAAAAACGAATTTTCTAAAATGCTTTCAGTGTAATCATGTCTAAAGTTAGAGGGATGACGGTTAAAACCTTTGAACGTCTCATCTAATTTTATATCGCACACTCACACATTTACACACTCACATGAGTGAAGAGATTCAGATAAACATGCATTCTCTCAAATACATTAATGTTTATCTTCACTTTATATTTGAGTAATTTTAGCAGATTCCAGGAAGAAGACATAGCTCATGAAATACAAATTTTTGAATGATTCAAACTGTCCTAATGTGAAATACTTAAAATCAAAACATTTAAAAATATAATTTTAAAAATAAAGTCTAAAATGCCAACTCCTTTGAGTAATTCGGCCTTTAATTCCTTGTTCCTGAGAGCATGAGAAAATGTGTGTCAAGACACAAGGAATTTTGGGCAATCAAAGAGAGAAAATAAACAATACTGCAGGGGAATTATTTAAGTGAATCCATCTGTTTTGTGCTATAAAACTCTCTCAGTGTAATTTTAATGGAACAAAAAAGGAACCAGCTTGTCTGATAAAGACATCTCTTTTTTTCCATGCCCAGATGGAAATGGACAGCCCGAATATTTTTTCCAAAGCAGAAATTGCATCTAAAGAGAATGCCAAAGAAAAAGAATCACAATACCATAATTAAAGTTCTCTATATTTTCAAATTTTGTATAGGAAACACAGAGTCTAGATTATAGGTGTAGAGATATCTCTTATCACTGCAATCGGCAGCCAAACTTACATGAATCCGGGAAAGGACTACTGCAAATACAGTAACTATAAATTCAAGGAATTTTTAAAGCAGAATAATATCATGGTAGCTCCACAATGTCAGTGACTCATACCAGAAGAGCAAAATTGAAAATACAAATTATATTTGAATCTCCTGCTTTTAAGCTTTAATTAAAGGAGTCCTATGTGATTTCATTCATTTATTTTATATTAGTAACTGCATAATAATTTGTGTTTCAGCTATTTAAAATTAACATTGATTGACTGAACTAGAGGACACGCTGTTTACTTGATTTGCGCAAAGAACAGATTTCATTAGCCCTCTCTGGAAACAGGGTATTTATCTTTCTGTATGCCTCTTCTTACTTCATACTCGCTTTCCCTCTGCCTCATTGCCTATTGCTCTTAAATGTTTCCTCAGACTCTCTTCACATTTCATTTGATTCCATTTGCTTACACTCTTTGCCACGAGGGGGCTCTTCCCAGCTTCTTTCCATGGAGTTTATGGAAAACCAGGATGCATCACAGTCAACTGCATCAAACATGTCACAACCACTTAGCTCCATCAACCCAAACGGGGAAGCAAGGATTTTAAAGCAGAAGGGCCCATCTGATTGGGGAGAGTTGTAATCTCTTTTCGGCTCTCTGATTCTTGATAGATGTGTTTGTCTCTTTTGGCAGACCTTTAGGAATTTAATTAGTTGGACTCAGCATGCCTGGGATATAGGCTATTTTATAAACTTTTAGCTGTGCTGTGACAGCTGTCTAAAGATGCCACAATGCAAAATCCGCTCCAAAATGATCATGATGGAAATGCCTTATGCACTTGATGGCAAGAATGGAAGGGGGCTCTTGCTATGCCTGTGGCTCTCATTCCTATCACCTGCCCATGTAGTATCTTATGTGGACATTCCTTTCCTTTTACACTTTGCTCCTTTGCTCTTTCTTCTAGAGTGCAGTCATACAAACTGGGAGTCAGGACGGAGGAATATGAGGCTGTTCCATCATTTGCTCTGATATTTCCAGTGTCTGCCCTAACCATAATTTTCCTAACCATAATTTTCAGCTTCTTGATCTTATCATGTTGGTTATTCAATATTTTTTGTGTTATTACTTAACCGAACAAACAGGGAGAGAAAACCAAACCCTTCTATTATCTTGTACCCACCCAAGGACAGAATTCAAAAAATCCTAATTTTAAATTATGACAATTTGTCATCCTCATTTTTTTTCTAGTATGAAGTCATTAGGACAAAATAAAGTATTCAGGATTAATTTTATGACCTAGAGGAAGCAAATTACTTAACCTTCTTTTTCCTCAGTTTCCTCATCTGAACCCCCTTTTTGAGCTACACATGGATTTAGAACACTTAAATTTATATTTCATCTCTTGAATTACGTATTATTACTGTCTGAAATCTTAATTCTGTCCTTAAAAAATCTTATAAAAACTATTCACAAATCTGGAAATACTATTATTTATGAATTTAATGTTTGTTTGGATTGACTCATGGTTTTCAGATTTGTTTAACGTTTTCATTAGATCTCAAACTTTCTCTTCTTCTTTCTAGAACACATCCATCACATATTCTTTCTAGAACACATCCATCATATATTCTTTCTAGAATATATCCATCATATATTCTTTCTAGAATATATCCATCATATATTCTTTCTAGAATATATCCATCATATATTCTTTCTAGAACATATCCATCATATATTCTTTCTAGAATATATCCATCATAAATTCCTTTAGTAAAGATTTGGCAGGTGGTAAAATTTTGACTTCTTTCAAATTGTCTTTAGTTCACTCCTATTCTTATAAGATGAATCTGCCAGGCACAAAATTTTAGGTTATCATATTGTTTCAGAAATTTGAAGAAAATATTCTCCTGTGTTCTGACTCCCAGTATTTCTGACAACTCTGCTCTCAGCCTGACTGCCTTTTCTGAAAAGGAAATTTGTCTTTTCTCTGGTAGACTTTAGGATTTTTGTGTGTGTATATCTTTGGTGTTGTGTAGTTTCACTATTTTGTATCTACGTATGAGTTTCTTTCCATTTACTAGGCTTCTCCTAAGTATTTTTTGTCTTCTATCTGCTACTAAAACTATGATTACATATATCATGTACATTAGACTATTTTTTCTATATCTCCTAAAATCTATTATATTTTCCAATTCTTCATCCATGTTGCTTTCTGGATAATTTCTTCCGATCTTTCTCTACCCAGTTTACTCATTCTCTCTTCAGTAGTCTACTATGCTATTTAATATTTCCTTGACTACATTTCCAAAAGTTACATTTAGCTGCTCTGCAGTTATGTCTTTTCTCATTGCTATTATTTTTCCTTAAATATGTAAATTTTTAAATTAAATTTTAATTTAAATATTTTAACCCTTTTACAGATCTAGAAAGTTGTATTTTTGTTTCTGCTAACTCAAACTCACGGTGTTTCTTTGTGCAATTAGTGATCCTGGTTGTAAGCTCCATGTCTGAATCTGATCTGATAAAATCTCATGGCCCTTACCTGGTGATGCTTCCCTTCCAAAAGTATCTGTATGTATTTTTGTAGGGAGCCAAGGGGTCCTACATACCTAAAACCAGTTTAGCACCCCTTTAAGAGTCTTGGGTTTAATGTGGAATTCTCAAATGCAGTTTCTTCACCTTGCTGGAGTCCCAGATGATTCTCCTTATTACTTAGCTAATCCGTATTTGCCTTCAGGAATATCTCAATTTAGGTATTTGCCTACATTATCCTACATTGCCTGGCCCTGATGAAAGCTCAATTTTATTAGCAGGTCATTAATGACTTCTAAGTGGCAAAATTTAATGAACATTTCTGAAGAGCAGAGAGGACCAGATTAGTTGTTGGAAAAGTAGATTACCTTAATAGTCTATTTTACTGATGCAATTCCAATAAAATGGTACAAAAAAGCTATCGAGGCAAAGCACACAATTCTGAGGGACTAGGTTCCCATAAAGAAGAGAACCTCAGAAAGGTGAACCAAAATCCTGCAAATTGTTCTTCCCTTCATAGCATGATTTACTGACTATTAGCATGGAGTAAGAAGTGAAGGATCCAGACAGAGGGGTGCAGCTATTTGGGAGGCAAGCCAGCAGAGCTTTTAGCAATGTCATGAGGCTGGTGACATAAAAATTGGAGTTTGGGGTTGCCATGGCAGCCAGAACTTGAATGTTTCATATCTCGGTGGGAAGTGGGCAGTTTTCCTTTTAACCATTTGATGAACTCTTAAACTGCTAAAGGCAGAAGATTAAGAACCTAAGCAGGAAGTTACTGAAAATCTCATTGATATTTTCTGTAATACTGAGAAGTGAAACTGTGAAGTTAGATTCCAAAAAGGAAAGGTCAGAGGAAGTCTCCCAGGTTCTTAATTGGGCTTCTAGGGGAAAGGCAATTCAGAGAGAGAATCTGACAAAAACCCCTATTACAGTTTTGGGTGAGCAAGGACCCTGAACAAATGAGGTAGTCTTCCCCAATATCATTTCATGTTCCTATCTAAAGCTTTATTATTCTTAATTTTGATATCTAAATTCCTTATCATAGCTCATGTGTAGTAAATGAAACACTTCCTTGAATTCATATATCATACTCCTGAAAAATAATTTTAACAGACACTAAAAAATTGGAATTTCTATTATGAGATGATGCTACCAGAGATGATCCTTGATGGTAAAAGTGATCTTCTATGCATCTAATTAGTTCAAGACAGGAAATCTGATACAACAACTTTGAAAGAATCTGTATCATCACATAAGGTAGAAATTTAACTAATTGGTTATTGAGACTTTTAAAAAATAACTATTTGGTTATGAGAACAGACAAACCAAACATATCTGAATATAGGGCACCCTCAGAATATTTCAATGCTTAAGGTCTGGTTTACTCTAGGACTCCACACTCACAGTATGAACGCTTCTCCAGTTAAGTTACTTACCTGGTCGACTTTGCTTTTTAGCCTTTACATGGTTAGCTGCAGAAATAGCATAGGATGAAGTAAAGGATCTGCTTTTGGTGAGGGTCATCATCACTGGATTATTCCAAGAATCAGGACTAAAAGCACCGTAAAGAGAGAATTAAAAGAAAGTTAAAGAAATTATCCATCAGTTATTGGGCCAGTCTTGCCAGAACCCAACCATCACTTCTCTAACAGATTTGCCAATCTGAGTATTGGTTCAGGTTCAGTGACAGAACCACTGTACTTCCAAATGATGAAACAGATTATGTAAAAACAATCTGTGTTGCAGGGATATAGCAGTTATTCATCAAGCATACTGGGTTAACAAAGAGGAAAGATAACTTTATTATCCAATTAATAAAAATTAAACACCTTCTCACTGTACTCTAAAATTACATTCCTCACAGATCTTCTTAAAGAGGCTTGCAGATTAACTGGTTAAGATGCGGGTGAATTTACGTAAGCTGTAAGTGTCATAATGCTTACTTCAGTACTCTATTATTTTTGGTGGATCTGTATTCAAAAATTGAATGACCATGAAATCATTCAAAAATAATGGTCTTTTTTTGCATTATTTCCTTATGACAAATGATCTAGTCAAATTCCCTTTTTACAAATTCCCTTGTAAAGAGGGACATGCCAACAATGGAGGTGATGCTAAACACACTGATGATATGTACTAGGAAAAAGGCAATGGAGAATCTTCATCTAGCAAATGCTTTTACCAGGATGTACTTGGTCTGCCTAGGTTGCTTATTGTAAATAAATGTGGAATGAATAGATTCATGGAAGACTGAGCTAGAGAATGTTATGTAAGTCATGCAATTATTGTGATATAAATTTTGGAGGTATTCCAAGACAAAATTTCTCTGTATGTGTTGCTTAAAACTTAAAACATGTTGAATCTGAAATAGACTCCATCCTAATTTGGGAGAGAAGGGAATTTCGAAAGTTGTGTTGACAATCTTGGACTGCTCCAAGGGAAAAGTGCTTGGTCTGTGTTTTGCTAACACCTGTGTCCTTTCAAGCACTAGTAACCCTCTTGGTACTGGGTACAATCTATAATTTACATAAATATAATTTGACAATTTGGTCTTTTGCCAATCTTAGATTGGCAATGTAAGCAGGATGTGCCTGGTCTGTCTGGGTAGCTTATTGTAAATAAACCTAAAATTGATAGAATTATGGGCTCATGGATGCATGGAGATTGCCATATAAGCTTATAATTAATATGATATAATTTGGAGAGGTTCCAGAGCTAAAATGGTTCCCTCTGTGCAAGTAATATTATGCATGCATTGCTTAGAACCCTGCATGCTAAATCCAAACCAGAACATGTGCTAATGTAGAATAAAGGGACTTTCAGAAAATTGTACTAATAGACCTCTCAAAGGAAGGAATGCCAAGCATGGGTCTTACCATTGTCTATATCCTTTGATTAATAGTGAATTCAGCAATGGGTAAGATGTGTAATTTGTGTTGAGGTCAATTTGACACTCTGACACTTGTTATCTCAATTTTTTTTTTCCATTTCAGAGAGATTTTTCTTCAACTACTGACCCAGGTATTTTAAAACTTCATCTTTTCTCCTTACTTCTAATAGCAGTTTTCCATATATGAGGACATTTGAAATGTGGTATGACCTTCAGCAATTATAAAATGCAATTAAGTAAGGCATAAAAATATTTGTTTGACATCCTTCTCAGAAAGCACATCCTAGGTATTTCACAAGTTCTTGGCATTTAGGAAATAATGAGCTGAAAGAAACTTTGGATATGAAACAGATAACAACACTGACTATTTTCTGGTGATGCTGGTCCCTTTTAATTCATTTTGCTGGATTGACTAACTGATTACTGTGAAGAAATATTATGTAATGTATATGTGGCCTAAATGTTTGTAGTTCTCATTACATAATACAGTGAATAGGTTTATTACTTTTACTTTTCTAAGTAGACTTTTTAAAGACAATGCCTTACAGTAACTGAATGTTTTAATATATCAGAAAGATATATTATGAAGGCTGTCTCAGCAATTTACTATTTTTTCAAATAAAAACATTTAAAATGCATTCATTTTAAAGTTTGCAAAATACATTAGAGTATCTTTAATAAATGCAGATTTAATGAACTCAAGATAAATAACATCCTAGTCATATCACATTCTTAATACAATAAATAATTAATTGTATTTTACTATTAATACAATAAATCAATGTATTATATTATATATAAATGCATTATAGTTCACAGGTGCTTTCATATATTGGTTTGTGAGACCCTCACAGTTTTCAGCTTTTCATCACTGTCCTTTATTTCCTGATTCCTGTTTAAATTTCATGAATATGAAATAATTTGGATTCTGTAAAGAACAGCTTAGGAAAGCCTTTACATGGTGTCCTCATGTTGGCACAGCAGAGGAAAATGAGCTATGTGCCTGTGATGGAAGATCTCAATCTTCTTCCCAAAGGTGGTCTTATGCTCTTATTATCCCTGTAATGACTCCATTCTAGGTCCTTAAACTCTGATCAGGTAACAGTCTCTTTTGCCAAGTTTACTGCTTTCTTTTTGCCTGAATATACAGGCAGGGGTCAATTCCAAGGTCAACTTGGAATGATTTAGGGTCTGATTTATTTCAGCTTTTCCTATTTCTCTAAAGCCTATTTTTTAAGCACCTACTTGTATTCTTCCATCTAATTTACCCCTCCAGTTATGTCATAGTTCCCCTTTTTCCTAATGACTCCTTGTAATTGGGTACAGAGATTCTGGCAGGCTAATGACTTGCCTCTAAGAACATAGTACATTTCTGAGTGGTAGGGCCAAGACCCTTCAGATTCTCAGTCCAGTGTGCTTTCTACCAGATTGTATTTAAAATTACCCAGGGGTAAATTATCCAGCTGTATATATAAAGGAATATAAGTTTTGTGTTTCTAATTTTTATTTCTCATTCTTATTCTTCTTTTGATCAATGTAGTCCTTCCTCAAAGAGACCCAATAAACAAACAGATATGGAAAGGAATAAATAAAAGGGCTAAAAGGAAAGAGATTTCAGGGCTAAAACTCAAAAGAAGGTTTTGACTGTGATTTATAATCAAGCCAAAACTAGTTGTATTTAGTGGTGGTACTACTGCCACTTACTTATAAATAGTTTTCCCTCAAAGGGATCAAATTCTATTCAGAATGAATTTCCTTTCTTCACAATGATGAAGGAAATATATTGCTTTCAGATTTTACATCAGTACTTTTCACAGGACAGTGAGATTATGAGATAGTATATTAGGCAGTGAGGAAAACGTATGTCCAGACAAGACATCTATGAGTATTTTTAGGAATGAGAGAATGAGAATCAATGGAATTGTATGCTATTCCTTACTTCTATTGTAAATATTTGGATGATCCATTTTACAAAGAATGACAAGATCCTTGGGCATTAAGTTCTTAAAAGTTCTTGGAACTTTCTTCCTTGTCACGATTTCAATTTAAACCCTCAAGTTCATTTAATTGACTAAGAGAAGAGAAAAGCAGGGGAAATAGGATTTGACTAGAAATAATAAAGAATAACAGAAAAAGGGCATTTGAGAAGGCATGAGTGGATTTTTGATTGATAGAGTCATTCTATGGAAAGGAAACCATGAGGCATTACCTATACTATGACAGGAAACTTAGCAAGGTGCATTGGCAAAATAGGCAGACTCTAATAATACACACGGAAAATGTAATTCATTTTATTAAGCAATAGTTAACTATAATACTATCAGCATTTATCAGTGTTTGCTGCTGTAGCAATTGTCAATGATCAACATTTTTAGAGAAAAATATTACCATTGACTTCTAATTTCAAATGTCAGGAAAATTTTCATGAAACACTGCATAATCTCTTCTTGTGTCATTTACAAGTTTTACAAAAGTCCAGGTAATAGGATGGAGTGGGATTATACTGACATATAAAATATATAATGACATTTGAGTTTGTTTCCAATTCTATAGATTTCTTAGAATACAAATAATATGGAAGAAACCAATTAAAAATTTTTAATCAAAAAAGAAAAGTCAGCAGTCATTAAATTCTTAACATCTGAAATATTTCTATTAGTCTTAGTATGGTGGTTTATTTATATCCAGGCTAAGGATCAGGAGAAATCATGTAATATGACATAGATGTGGATATTTTTCATTCATTAGGTCATTGAGAAAACTGATATATGTGTTTCAAAAGCCTGAAATCATGTGGTAAATGTTCTCAAAATTAATGAATTTGAATAAAGTATGATAAGTATAATATTTTTATTCTAAATAGAAAAGGACACAGTATCTCCCTCTAAATGCACTTTCCTTGGCTATTTTCTTCAAGATTCTTTTTAGATGTTAATATAACCTTTTCTTTAGTTTTGATAATTTTGGCTTTTACGTTGCTTTGAAAAATTGGAATTAATATCCTCAGAAAAGTGTAAATTACCAAATGTTCGAACATATCTAGGTGTTCTTAGGATGATCTACTTTTGATTTGCTCTTTTGTCTTTTGTACAACGCTAATACAGCTGGTCTTGTGGGAGGCTAATGACTGGGCTGGGGGCATCTCATATCAATTGCAAAAGTCAAGTTATATGCTTTTGATTTAAGGGTCTCAGTATGAATCTCAATATAGATAAAATTACCTACCTTTATCCTGAGCTTAACCCTTCCCATTTAAGGTCACAATGGCAGAGACCACATCAGGTCATTCTTTCCACTTATATTTAAGGCCACACAACAGATGTTAAGCCTAATTATCTGATGTTAACCCCTATACTGCTCTGCATTTAAACCATGTACCCTTTCCATTTTCAAAGCTGACCTCCAACCAAATATAATTGGTTAGCCTTCCTTCTCCTGTAATTTATAATTCATTTTTGGCAAGTAACTTCTCTAAGAGACATTAAACCAGCAGGAGCCATATGCCACCTGGATGAAGGTGCTTCCTGCAGTTTGATGCTGGTGCTGCGGTCTCTCCGTACTGGTGCAGGCTCCAAGGTGGGTAGACCTGTGGCCGAGGTGGTGGTGGTCCAAGTGGAAGAAACTCGTCTCAACAAGCCAGGGGGCAAACTCCTTCTCAGGCGCTAGGAAAGAGACTTGACTTCATTACCAAGCATATTTCATATCTCTTAAATTTTATGTAATATAATAGAAGGAAATGAGCTTTTAATTAGAAGTGAATTGACTAAATTATATTGGTTGAATATCACCTATCTAAAATTTGAGTGCTGAGAAATTTAATAAAAGACTCTCTGGCCAAAATGAATGCATATTATAAAAATAACCAGCCGGCACGTGGTGGCTCACACCTGTAATCCCAGCACTTTGGGAGGCCAAGGCGGGTGGATCATCTGAGGTCAGGAGTTTGAGACCAGCCTGGCCAACACGGTGAAACCCCATCTACCAAAAATACAAAAATTAGCTGGGCGTGGTGGTGGGCACCTGTAATCTCAGTTGCTCGGGAGGCTGAGGCAGGAGAATTGCTTGAGCCTGGGAGGCGGAGGTTGCAGTGAGCCAAGATCACACCACTGTACTCCAGCCTGGGTGACAAGAGCAAAACTCTGTCTAAAAAATAAATAAATAACCTTTTAGGGTCTTTATTTCAATGCTTATACAAATATGCGATTATAGGAGTGAGAGTCAATTACCTCTGGGATAATTTTCTATTTATTCAACAGGATTTACACACCTATACACACATATTAGTTATTATGAGAAGTTTTTCCTCAAAAGTCACTTGTTTGGGGGCATGAATTAATTTATATCACCTTGCACCACAGTCATACCCCCAAGTATTATTGACTTTATTATCTTCATTTACAAATGAAAGGAGCTCAGTGTAAGAATGTAAGTCTTTCATAAAATGCACCACTTCTCTTATGATTAATGTAACTTAGACAACAGAGATATGGGTAATGTCATCAGTGTCAACTCCTCTTAATAGGAGACCCTGCTGGCCAACCTGCTGTTCCCCTTCTTATTTCTTCTCCCACCATATCCTAAACAGGACATGTAGCATCATCTGCACTGAGACAAGAGTCTGGGATCACTAGGATGAGCACCAACACTCTAAAGTGGGTCTTGACCTTAAAAGTTAAACTGGGCCAGGCGCAGTGGCTCACGCCTGTAATTCCAACACTTTGGGAGGCCAAGGTGGGTGGATCACTTGAGGTCAGGAGTTCGAGACCAGCCTGGCCAACATGCAGTGAGCGAAAATCACGCCACTGCACTCCAGCCTGAGCAACAGAGTGAGACTCCGTCTCAAGAAAAAAAGAAAAGAAAAAGTTAAACTGAAGGTCTTTTTCCTACAACTTCAGCAACAGTCATAACAGACAGAACCACAACCCACTTTTATCTGTGGGTAATCACTCCTAATAAACCAACCACATAGGCATAGTTCACAAAGACATTCTGCTCTTCCAAAGAAGGTAAAAAATTTTGAGAAGTGAATTATATGTCACCCTGGGATTTAAGAATAGCTCTGATATTAAATAGTTTCCAGTGTCTCTTAAACATCTGAATGTGCATCTTAGAAGGTAATTCAGTTGGAAGAGAAAACTCAAACACTCTTAAATACCAGGTTTCTTGCCTTAAATCTGTCACTGACCTCAGGTCTAATTTGAGATCTGAAGGAATCAGTTAATCTCTCTCTCCATTTCCTTACTGTCATATTATACTTAGGTATGTCATTATCGGGGAATTGCATATTGGAAGGAAACTATGTAAATATGTTATTGACAAAGTTATGAAGATCACATTCCTGAGAGAAGAGACTCGTAACAGCAGAAGCACAGATGTTACTGACTGACCACCAGCTCAAAGGGATAGCTGATTGTTTACTAAAAAATAACTGTGCTGAATATACCAGAAACCACTGACCCTGATATTTTGTCTTTAATATGACTTATTTTTAATTAATATTGAGATCTAAACTGGGTGAGGATCCTCTTACAATTTACTTTCGTAAAACTCATACCATATATGTAAAAAGAATTAAGTTTGTGTAATTTCTTCCTTTTACATGTAAAATACATGTTCATAGAAATCACTAAGGATATATTTTACTTTAAATAATCTATAATTGACTAAAACAGTTCTGGGTTCAAAACTGATTGTGTATTGGAAAGTCAGGAGGGTATTTTGAAGTATATCATTCAAGAGACTCAAGAACCTTTAGTTTTAGGAGTCAATGAATTTTAAACAGAATCTGCACTAGAAAGGAGCAAGGATTCCTGCCTTTTTTGTTTTGTTGTTGTTGTTGCAATATCCTTATCACCTTAGAAAAGCGCCTGGCATATAGAAGAGAAAACATTTTGCAAGTAACATGAAAGATTAAATAAAAGAGGTAACATACAAAAATAAATTTTCTATGTATAGAAAACTATCAAGTATAAGGACAGAAGTCTTTATGTTTAAATATTTATTACTTTTGTCACCATGATCAACATAGTTTGCCTGAGTCACTGATATGAATCTGCAGATGGAGTTGAGGTGACAGGAAGGAGACTTAGAAGACAATTTAAAAAAAAAATAGTTTAACCCTTTAAGGAGTATGTCATTACTACCTACCTTTGGAATAGCAAGCTTGTCTTTTTCAGAGCTCTCTTCAGAGTCAGAACAGGCATAGTTTTCACTGAGCGAAGTGACAGGATTCACTCTGGGCTTGTGAATGGCCTGGAAGGTGAGCTGTGTGCTGAGCAAGTTGCTCACAGCTCTCAAGGATGTGCACACGTTTGGTGGAAGAGAAGGGTCTGCCAGGAGGTCGGTAATGAGGCCGTGGGCCTCGCCCATGATGGCGATGTCCACAGTAATACTGGTTCCTGAAGACTGAGACACAAACCAAGACAAGATCAGGTAAGAAAAGGCCTGAATCTGAAGGCGCAAAGCATTAATTTGGACTTTTTCCCTAACAAATGAACTGGACTGACTCTTTAGGATTTCAGTACAATAAAATTCACACCACCTATTTCAAATTCTGCTGAAATGTGCCCTAGCTGCCACCCTTTTTTGTATTTGTGGCACATTTTTTAATGCTAGAACTTGGGGAGGGTCAAGCATATTTGGAGAAATTAAAAAGACGAACACTAGTTTTTAAAAGGCAAGTTTCAGAGATCTGGGGAAAAAAAAACCTTCCTATCACTCCTTATGAACACCTCAACATTTTACATGTATGTTCTTTAGGAATTTCACTCCAAAAGTAACACTAATATACCATAAAATGTTATTTTTAGTAATATTTTAATGTGACACTTGAACCTGGTGTTTATTCAACGAATATTTTTGCTAATGGTTGTTATCCAATGAATGTTATTAGAGACAGACACAAAAAAAACTCCATTTGTGTGCTAGTTCACAATCTGTCTCTCTTCCTATTGTTGGTTAGAACAGAAACCTCAGTTCTGGGATTCTGTGGCACATCTGTCATATTCTGCCATACTGCCCATCAGAGCAGAGTCATTACTCTGTCCTCACAAAGAGCACAAAACACAGAGGCCAGGAAAATACATATAAATAAATAAAATAAACTCCAAAGAGACAAAAAACAGAAGTATAAAGGTGTACAATTAAAACAAAATATGAGGGACTATTTTGTAATCTTGAAATTACAACCTTTAAAAATAATATGAATTCATAAACTGCCAAGGATATTCCTAATGTATCTGACTAAATGAAGATATAAACTTCTACATAAGAAAATATACCATAAGCAAAGGAAGAAATTGTCTGTGAGAAAATGTTTGCCACACAGAGAAGATAAAACATATCCAAACGTAGAGCTTCTAAAAAATCAATAAAGGACAAAATTGAAAAAAGGAAGTGAATAGACAATTCAAACAAAATGTAAATAACCAATATATATACATATAAAGCCACTTATGTCCCCTATAATTAAATTGCAAATCAACCTAATAAAAACAACTTTCACTTACAAAATTGGCAAAACAGTAAAAGATTTATAACACGAAGCATTAGTAATGGTTTGGATAAAAATGAGTAGTGAGGAAAAACAATCCAAAATGTTTGGCAGGAAACTTTGCTAAGCCTATCAATTAGTAGCTTAAATGTATATATTCTATGATCCAGCAAAACAACATACATATCTGGTCGAAAGAAATACTTCTACGAATATCTAAACATATAAAAACAATAACACGAAGGGTATAGCACTGTTCGGGCAACGATAACTGAGATGCATATAAGTAGATAAACTGTTCTTTCAAAACTTTCATTATATCTGTATTATAAAGTTGTTTATACTTGCTTAAAAGATGTGGGTAGATTGATAAATTATTGTCTAGAAAATATTGTCCAGTGGGTTGGAAAAGTATGTTATAGAAAAAGTGAATATATATTATTCTAATTAGAAAAATATCATAATTATAACACCTAACATCCATAAAGATATCTAGTCCTGCAATACCTATAAGTAATGAATAAATTACTCTGTAAAATTATCGTACAGAAAAGTTGTCTTTTACAGCTAGAATTACAATAACTATAATAATGGTAAAGTTGGTATGTATTTACCACAAGTCTACAAAGTATTAATAAGTACTATTATTACTTTCACTTTCATTAGACACAAATAACTTGCCAAAATCAGACAGGTGGAAAGTGGAAATATCAGGCTGCAAACAAAAATAGCTTGATTCCATAGCTCAAGTGTTGAACCAGTACGGTGAAAAAAAAAAAAAGCAAAAACAGAAAATCTTAATTGTGTGTGCTTAAATATATCTGTAATTACCTAATGCATAATTTCATAATAGTGCCCATGTTCTCTATCACAGGCATAAATATCTCTTAGGAACCAATATGAAAATTTAAGTATAATATTGATAATTTTAGGATATATAGTCATGCATATGTCATATTTGTACCTATAGGGTTAATTTTATTTTTCTGAGCTAAAAGTAGAATTTTATTTACTTATTTAAAAAATAATTTTTATTGTGTATACTTGAGGCTTACAACGTTATGTGTGTATGTACAGATAGTCAAATGGTTACTATAGCGAGACAGATTAACATATCTAGCGTCTCGTGTAGTATTTTTGTGACAAGAGCAGCTGAAATCTCCTTATTTAACAAAAATCGGTAATACAATACAATGTTGTTAACTGTAGTCCTCATGTACATTAGATTCCCTAGACTCACACATCCTAGATATCTGCTACTTTGTATCTTTTGTCCTAGATCTCCCCATTTCCTGCCCCTTCCCCTGACTCTGCCCAGGGTAACCACTGTTTTATTCTCTATCTATCTCTGAATATTCGACCTTTTTTAAAAATTAACATTCTACCTGTAAGTGAGATAATGTAATATTTTTCTGTGTCTGGCTTATTTTACTTAGCATAATGTCCTTCGGGTCCACCTACGTGATGGCAAATGGCAGGATCTCTTTCCTTTTTAAAGGGTGAATGCTCTTCCATTGTACATATATACATGTGTGTGCGTATATACATACCACGTTTTCTTCATCCATTCATTCATGGACTTATGGTATTTCCATATCTTGGCTATTGTGAATAATGCAATGAACATGAGAGTGCAGATGTCTTTATGAGGTGGTGATTTTATCTTATTTGTATCATATAGTTCTATTTTCAATTTTCTTAAGAACCGTTATACTATTTTCTATAATGGCTGTACCAATCTACATTTCTAACAGCAGTGTTCTAGGGTTCCCTTCTCTCCACACCCTTGCCAGCATTTGTTATATCTTGTCTTTTTAATAAGAGCCATCCTAACAGGAGTGAAGTGATATCTTATAGTGGTTTTAATTTCCATTTCCTGATGCTTAGTGATGTTAAACACTTTTCCATACATATATGTTGGCCACTTTCATGTCTTCTTTGGAGAAATGTCTGTTCAAGTCCTTTGCCCACTTTTGAATCAGGTTATTTTTCCCCTATTGTGCTATGAGAGTTATTTATAAAGTTTGGATATTGATTCCATATCAGATATATGCTTTGCAAATATTTTTTTCCCAGTCTGTCAGTTGCCTTTTCATTGTGTTGATTGTTTCCCTTCCTGTGCAGAAGCTGTTTAGTTTGATATGGCCCCATTTAATTATTTTTTCTCTTTTGGCCTGAGATTTTGGTGTGTTATCCAAAAATTCATTGCCAAGGTCAATGTCCGAGAGCTTTCCCCCTATGTTCTCTATAAGTTTCATGGTTTCAAGTGTTACATTTCAGTCTTTACCTATTTTGAGTTGATTTTTGTGTGTGGTGTAAGATAAACATACGATTTCATTCTTTCTTTTGCATGTAGAAATCCAGCTTTCTCAGCACCTTTTATCAAAGAGATTACCCTTTCTACCTGTGTCCTCTTAGCACCCTTGTGTAAAATTATTTGAACATGTGTGCTTGAATTTACTTCTGGGCTCTCTATTTTGTTCTATTGGTGTAGGTTTCTGTTGCTATGCCAGTAGCATACTATTTTGATTACTATAGATTTGTAATATAGTTGTAAGTCAGAAAGTGTGATGCCTTCAACCATTTTCCCCTCAGTACTGCTTTGGCTATTTGGGGTTTTTTGTGGTTTCATACAAATTTTAGGATTCCATTTTTCTATTTCTGTGAAGACACCATTGCGACGTTGATAGTTATTGCATTAAATTTCTATATTTCTTTGGGTAGTATAAATATTTTAACAATACTTCTGATCGAGTAATGGAATATTTTTCTATATATTTGTGTGTTCAATTCTTTTCATCAATGTTTTATAATTTTCAATGTACAAATCTTTTACCTCCTTGGTTAAATTTATCCCTAAGTATTTTTTATGCTATTGTAAATGGGAGTGTTTTTTAATTCTTTTTCAGCTAGGTACTTATTTATTTGTATATAAAAAAAGTTATTGATTTTTGTCTGTTGATTTTCAATCCTGTAACTTTACTGAATTCATTTGTTAGCTCTAACAATTGTGTGTGTAGAATTGTGGTTTTCTACGTATAAAGATCATGTCATCTGCAAATACAGATATCATTATTCAATTTTTTTTAATGTTTGTAAAAATGCCACTGAGCTAACGTTCCCTTTTAGAAATAAGTATTTTAAAGTGCATCTTTAATCATTATGCTTCTGAAAATCTCATCCAGTGTGATCCTCTGAAATAGTAATGTTTATTTTTAGCCATGTTGTTCTAATAAACTAACAATTAACTGGGCTGTTTCCATACAAATTTGAAATTTTAAGTCAAACTTTGTTTTCAAGACAAAATTTTTTAAATGTTTTTGACAATGAAATTAAGTTTATTCTCTAGTAATAACTAGAAAGTTCTCTTAAAATCTTCTCAGTACACAAAATCTACAAATCTCAAGAAAAAGTAGAACATGTTCATGAGAATTACAAGTTTTAAATAAATTATTGGGAAGAAGACAAGTATTTTTATAATTATCAAATTGTGTGTCTTTTTATAAACATTTTATTTTTTCTTTAAAGTAATAGATGTATATACAGAAAAAATAGTAAACATTTAAAAAGTAACTTTAAAATAGAAACTGAAAACTCATCTTTATAAGTCAATGTCACAGTTACATAAGAATTTAGAAAATAAGCACATAATGTATTTTGATGCTACTATTATGCTGTAGCTTTTGCAAAAGCAAAGGTCTTTAAGTGAAAACAAAAGCAACATTCAAGCCAAGAGACAAATTATCCTTACTGAAATTGGCTAAGAAACTGAAGAAGTGAACACTTCTACTATTGGAAAAAAAAAAATATCCTTAGTATCATTAAGTCAGGTCCTCACTTTATTATTTTCATGATTCTAGAATAAAATTACATTACAGTCAACAGATACATTACACATAAGAAGTTATTACCACTTTTCTGCTCAAATAACTAAAGGCTTCAATGAGGCATCCAATTTAAAACCAACAATCAGATTTGTTTGCAGCAAACCTGCCAAGGCTAACCACACATGAAATGGTGAAAGACAGAAAGATGGACTGGCTGCTGTTTCAATAAATAGCAGGTAAGCTACAAAGGATGGGTATGTCTAGGATGTCCCTCTTAAGGGATTTTAAGGGAGAGGGGTTTTGGTTTTTGGTAGTGTTTTTTAAATCATGTACAAAGTAAGAAAAAATTGCGTCATTCACACAGAAGTTTTTTCCATGCCTATTAACTTTGAAAAAAATAACATAATTAAATATTGAGGTATACCAATGGTACTCAGAAATGTTTTATTTAACTGGTGAAATCTTAGACAGTGATAATAAATACTAAATGTTAAGTTTATATAAAAGCCAGTTTAAAGAAAAGTCTTAAAACTAACAATCTTTCAGTGCAGTACGAGCCACACTAAACACAAAATCGCAGTTGAGTCTTCTTATGGTGCAAATACTCAAACAAACAAATCTTTTCCTTTCCTTTAAAAAAAAAGTTACCAAGCAATATAAAACTTTCTACTTCACAGACTCTCCTTATAATAGAAATATTTATATTTAACATTTAAGAAAATGCAAGTGTATTTCCCTAGACACTATTTAAATGGCAACCAAATTTGGATTGCCACCTTTAAATAGAAAATGTGGAATTTCAGTATGATAAACAGTGGAGGAAAGTGCAGTTTCATATATCAAGCCAAAAATAACTGATACTTTTGGTAAATTCACCATTTTTTAATGTGGTTTTTTTTTTTTTTTTTGAGACAGAGTCTCACTCTGTCACCCAGGCTGAAGTGCACTGGCACGATCTTGGCTCACTGCAACCTCGGCCTCCTGGGCTCAAGTAATCCTCCCACCTCAGCCTCCCTAGCAGCTGATACTAGAGGCTCACACCACCATGCCTAATTTTTTGTATTTTTGGTACAGACGGGGTTTCGCTATTTTGCCCAGGCTGGTCTTGAACTCCTGGGTTCAAGCAATCCTCCCACCTTGGCCTCCCAAAGTGTTGAAATTAAAGGTGTTAGCCACTGTGCCTGACTGAGTACTCAGTTTTTAAACAACTTCCTTTTCCTCTTTTATCTTCCTCCAGTCTACTTTTCCATTTCCAGGATGTCCTACCTAATCCTGGCTTTAGACTACCACAATTGTTAATGGCCTTGGTATATTACAATCTAAAGTGGTTCTAAGTTATTTTACTCATCATAAACCAAAGGCCCAGAAAGTCTGATGCTATAGATAAGAAGTTTAAAATATAACAGGTATAATCAATATTATACATACTTTTAGACGTGTGCCTATCAATTACAGAAAATGTGTTTTAGTTTTTTTTTTTTTTTTTTTGAGATGGAGTTTCACTCGTCTCCCAGGCTGGAGTGCAATGGCGTGATCTCTGCTCACTGCAACCTCCGCCTCCCGGGTTCAAGTGATTCTCCTGTCACGGCCTACCAAGCAGCTGGGATTACAGGCATATGCTACCATGCCCGACTAATTTTGTATTTTGAGTAGAGACGGGGTTTCTCCGTGTTGGTTAGGCTGGTCTCGAACTCCCAACCTCAGGTGATCCACCCACCTGGGCCTCCCAAAGTCCTGGGATTACAGGTGTGAGCCACCGCACCTGGCCAATTTGTTTTAATTTTTATTACTAGTGGGCAAAAACTTTGACGTTGCAGTACTGATATGATAAAAGGGAAATCTTTGAATATGTGTGGAGGTCAAAAGGTATTTGCATGCTATAAAAGGCATCTAAGTTTCTAAAATTTTCTAAGTTGCAAACTATAAGTCTATGTAACCAAGTTACTAGGAGAATGTCAAATAAAATCATATATCATTAAGTAACGTATCAGATTATTTGCTGTGGTGCTGTGTTTGAGTTTATGACAAAATATTGAGAACTGGAGAATTTCTAAAAGATAAAATCTAAGAATGCTTAAGAAACAATTATGTGAAGAGTAAATGAAAATAAATAAACAAAAAAAGCAGATACACATCATTTTATTTAAAGAAAGTAAAGGTGCCCAAGGGAAAAGTCAGAAAAAGACTGGAGAAATGGTAGGGTCAACATAAATTTATTCTTTAAAATGATTAAGGAGATTATCTAACGCCTGGGGTGTAGAAGAAGATAATGCATCCAATTCTTGATAAATTTGCTTTGAGGTAGCACCAATATAGTCAAGTTATGACTCTGCTTTCTACATATTTTAAATCACAGATTAAATTGATAACTTAATTAAATAGGCTGAATATGTCCCTGCCCACAGGCAGAAAACGTAATAATTCTCCAGTCTTCTGACTCAGTGAACAATTTGGCATGTCACTTGCTTTGGAAATTAATTTATTCTAACTGGAGGAAAAGAATTAGAAGCAGCACCAAAAGCCTCTCTTCATAAGTCTACATGAAACTTAAAGATAGGTTACAAATGCTGAAACATTAGAATTGAAAAATTGTCTAGATAACCTAGTAGAAATGCTATATACTTCAAATTAGGCCACTTAAAAATACTTTAAGTTTTCTGATGATTTCCAAAACCAAACCTACAGGTTTCCTATAGGCAATACTGTATCCAATGGAGCACTCAGGCTCTTTTCCTCTGAAATCAGAGAACTGGGCTGGATCTTTTGAAGGTCCCTTCCAATTGGGCAAGTAATTCATTTCTCTACATAATGTATACACACACACACACACACACATCCATCAAATAAGAAAAAAAAGATGTTAAAATTACATCTTTGCATCTTTAAGCATTTTACGTTAAAAAAAGATTTTTAAATTATTATGTAGACTTAGAAAAGTCCTTATTGTATTAATTGCTAATCTTTCACAAGCTCTACCTTATAAATTATTATTGAGTCACTGATGCTGTTTCCTTCTTATGGTAAATTGCCTAGTGTCCACTGAGTAGCTCACAAGGAATAGGCTATTTGGTGGAATTTCCATATACTTCTCCCAATAGGGAAGTTACGCATTTGCCTAGCGTCAGTTTCCTTTCTTTCCAAATCTCTTTAGGCCTGTTATATTTGTCACTGTAAATTACATAGGCTAACAAAATATTTACAAAGAAATGACACCTGCATAAAAATGGAATTGTTTCCTTGAAAATGAAGTCAGGTAGCTTTACACAGAGTTCATAAATAGATTTTATAAGGGTGACAGCCTAAGAATGTACTTCCCTTGATTTAGGTGGGGGAGATACAACTATAAAGATTCAAAAAGAAAATCGCGACACACCTAAAGGCTTTTCAACTCAGAATGCTTCCAAGTTCCTAAGTTGTTTCCACTATAAAGAAACTGAAACTGACAAGCATGTATAATGAAATACGAAATATGAAATATGGGTATGGTGTAAGTAAGAACGCAACCTGAAACTCAGTCACTTCAGTGGACACATACTTAAGAGAAACATTCTTGGCTCTTCATCAAAGATGTGCAAAAACCTGCATACTCTATGTAGTAAGTTAAAATGTATTACTAGAATTATAGAAAATTTATATCATATTTTTATGATTCTCTACTTTAAAAACTTTTTAAAATTCCCAGACCAGCTATTTGTCCTAATTATGTCTGTTAAGAGAGCTCCATAGTAGTTTAAACTCAATATTTTCTTTCCCTTAAAATGAGACATAATGTAATTGCGATGTTAAAGCTATTCATTAACATTCCTGGAACAAGAGATAGAAAGCTAAGCTTGGTTTATGAATTAGCATTTGGGAAGCAAAAAGGTAGAAAAACATATTTTTGTCATATATATAATTTGTAAGGTTGTGTATGTGGGAAATTGGAAAGCAGAGTTTTAAAACGTTGGGATATAAGAGAAAGTTTTTTTCATTCATCAATATCAAATATTTATTACACGAGGTAATACATGGGGTCTTTAAGGACACAAGACCCGAAGTTAGACTGCTTCTGTTCAAATTTCAGATCTGCTAAGATTTTTATTTTATTTAAAAAGTAAATTCATTTTATTTCCCTCCCCTCCTCTCTCCTCCCCTCCCCTCTTCTCTCCTCTCCTTTCCTTTTTTTTCTTCTTTCTTGAGATGGCGTCTCGCTCTGTGGCCCAGGCTAGAGTGTAGTGGCGCAACCTCAGCTCACTGCAACCTCTGCCTCCTGGGTTCAAGCAATTCTCCTGCCTCAGCCTCCCGAATAGCTAGGACTACAGGCATGCGCCACAATGCCCAGCTAATTTTTGTATTTTTGGTAGAGACAGGGTTTCCCCATGTTGGCCAGGCTGATCTCGAACTCCTGACTTTGTGATCTGCCTGCCTTGGCCTCCCAAAGTGCTGGGATTACAGGCGTGAGCCACCATGCCTGGCTCATTTTATTTCTTTAGCTCTTGTCTCATCTCTAAAAAGAGATTAATAGTAATATCCACTGTATAGTATAATTGATGATTAAATGAGATCATAAACATAAAGACTTGTTAGAGTGCTTGGCCCAAAATATATGTTTGATAAGTATTATACATCACCAACATTATCATTATTGTTGGTGAAACATTGTTGTTGAGAAAGATTGTGTGTGCAAAGGAATGTATGTTGTGCACGTGGGTGTTTGTCCCCTACATGAACTGGGCCAGTAGTTCCTTTATAAATGAAGTTGCACAGAGATATGATTTCTCTACCAAAAAAAAAAAAACAATAAAAACAAAAACCTAACTATTTCCACTTCTTATTCTAGGTAAATGCAGTCAGATATATTGTACTCCCTACTGTAAAATACTCATAATAGTCCTGATGTTAATTTTAAGTAAGTTCTTAAAAAGTGATTGTACAAAAGTTCTGGTTTCAGTTAATATGGTTGATTGCATTGGAATGATTTATAACACAGGATGTGAAAAGAATTCTAAAAGCAGGCATCTCAGCTCCATTGTTGGAAGTATTTTTTCCTTTCTATTTAGTCATCCTGGGAGGCACCCTGGGAGGCAAACACAGCATGGGAGGAATATTCTCAGGGTGGAAAGGGAGTTGGGATAAGAGACGAATAAACAGTGTAAGAGATGACACATAAAAAGGAAATAGTCACTGGGACTTTTCTCATCCAACTTTGGTCCTCAATGCTGGGAAAAGATGTGTGATGAGTTTTTGGAAGCTGTCTCCTCCTATATCTCTGTAGCACAACGTGCCACTCCATCCCTCCAACTCTTTCTCTGGGAGGCTGTCTGTGATACTAGGAAATGGTATCTTGGTCTTTAATGTACTACATTAATTTAGAAGATGAGCTAGATTTGATACAATGGTCTTTGGTGCATTACTGGTTCTGACCTCAGAGACAGCAAAATTGCATATGTGTTTATACTTTCATAGGACTCATTTATAATTTTAGACTTGAAGTTGGTTGGGAAATTTTTAAAAAATGAAATCATGTGAAAATTTTGCAGTAACTCATTGTAGGCTGAACCTTGGCTAAAGGCCATCCTAAGGAAGCAGATGTTTGCGTATTTTAATTTTCTGGCAGGGAATATGAGTTTACATTTGGATTTTTTCCTTAAGATAATATATATGTACAGTAGGAGGAAAACATATAGGGCCCTTCATCAAACTGCTTCCCAACATGTCTGTGGGCAGGTCCCATGTGAGATGTGAAACACAACAAACTTCATTAGTTACCAGAATTCTTAACATTCTTCTCTTTTGATATTCAGAGAGCATTGCAAGTCACCAAATGAGGTGGAATGCATGGACTCTGTCCTTATACACGTCCCTACAAGCTATCAGCAAACAAGTCAAAAATTGGTGAAAAATTCTGTCTTGTTTATATCTTCTAACTACTTTCCAGACACTAGCGAACTCACTTAACAACTCAAAGTTAACAATTTTACAATAGTGTTTTATTATTTAGGAAATAGAACATATTTATTCATCACTTACTCTAGTAAGAAAGTGCATCTTTCAGAAGATAACCTTAGTTGCCTTTAAGTTGCACGCTGGCTTTCTCTCTTTCTCTTAATTAGAAAAGATGATGTAGCTGGCAAAGATACAATAAACTCAGGCAATGAGCTACTCATGTGACTGCTCACACAAATGTGGGAAGGCTTGGTTAAGTACAAATTGCCATGTAAATAAAAATCGTTATTATTTCTGTTGTTGGAAGAAACAGGAAGCAAAGAGAACTTAACTGGATGTGAGCACTTCTCTGATATGAGCAAGAGTTTTTAAATATGATAGGAATAACTAAGAATCTCTGAAACAAGTACGAACTCAGAAAGCTGATAAATGTGGGCTGGTCTTTTGTCTGTTAAATATCAAGAATTGCTGTTAAACAAACTTGAGGCCTCTGTTTGCTTAGGCTAAAAACTTCAGTGAACAACAGATGGCAGTATTCTGCCTTTTAAAAGAATTATTGGAACATCTCTTTTAAAACAAGTGCTACTGCTTCATTAACAGGCAGAATTTAGTTTTTTTTTCACAGAAAACAAAAAAAAAGCTAAAAAAGAATAATTTACATAAGGCGATTGGTAGAAATAAAAAATTTAAAATGTGTCTTATCCCTCAGGATCATTGTTAAAGTGAAATTATAATTACATAATTAATGATTTGTCTAAGTTGCAAACATTTTAGTTGTTACGTTTCTCAATTTTTATAAGACATATTAGAAACGTGTCTTCTTCCCATACACAATTTGATTAACATTTTCCCCACATGTAATTTTCTACTGTCATTAAAATATTAACACAAAACATCAAATGCATTTGAACACATTGTTTTGTGAAACTTTATTGCCATTTGTTTTATCTATATCAACGCTAGACTTTTTCCTGCCTCATATGCAATGGGTGCTTATCTAGGCTACTGACTTGCCTCTTCTACACTTAATCCAGGACATCTTCCCTGACTGCTTCAGGACCATACAAATATTTCCACATTAATGCCTGTTGGGATATTGCATTCATACCCTGAAAAGAGCAGAAACAAAAGCAAGCCAAAAATAAAAAAAAATAAAAAACAAACAAAACCTTTGGAGCTATACCTTTTGAGAAACCTTGCATCTCTGACCAGACCTTACATATATACATAGATCCTCATAGCAATAGCACCTGCCACAATTTTCAGTTCAGCTTTTGGTATGTCTATATGTGATGGTCTGTCTTCCTCCTTTAGGCTCAAAGTTGTACAAGGACAAGGGCAATGCTAGGTTTCATTCACCTAGTGTGGTATCTGGTACTTCGTAGGCACTCAATAATATGAGAAATGATGACTGCATAAGTAACATACTCCAAACCTTCAAAGATAAGTAAATGCCCTCTTCTCCAATTCTGTACCTAAACAGACAAGTAAATTAAAGTGTTTGAGACAGTTCTTTGAAACAAATCACTGCTTTTCTGGAAGCCATCTTAAAACATTCTACCTCCTAGCACAATTGCATGTTCTAATCTCACACTTAAAGCATATTGAGAATTGTTACACTGAAATATTGGAGTCATGATTAAAAATTAAATTATTTAACAACCTGATTCCGGAATAAGCACTATCTAGAAAACAGTGAAACTGCCAAGGAGAAGTAATAGTACTGACACAAAAAGCAATCCTACACATTTTTCCACAATTGGGTACGTATATGAAAAGAGTTAGCAAAGGATTAGGGTGTATTTTCTGGAAAAGGAGAAGATCTTAACAGGCCCGGAGGTAAAGAATGGCCTTTTGAAGACAAAGTTCAGGTGAAGTACACAGAGCTTCAGGTTGAAAGGATGACGCTGGAGAAATCTGAGGAAACAGATCGTGGCAGGAGTATGAACCATATTCAAGAGCTTTGATTAACCAGTAAGGGCAATAAGAAAGGCCTGTAGAGTACTGGCATCATCAGTATGTGTGGACAGAGGAGTCAGGCTAACTTTCAGGATGAAGGTTTGGGAAGATACGTAGCTAAGAGTCTTTCACAGAATGAGGAATCAAAAGAGAAGGAATCAGTTTGGACGAGGATACTGAGGTATTGGATGATTCCAGTGGCATATTAGGAGACACTTCTGAACTGGAAATATACCTTTGGGCATTGAAGACATATATATGGTCATTTCAATAGCATGTTGCCATGAAAGTGTGTGAAGAGAAAGGAATATACTGAGGCTAGAGCTATAATCAATACCAACTTTTAAAAGCCAGGCAGAAGAGAAATCCACAAAAGGAAATAAGAAGGGACAAGTGGGAACTAGTGTCCATGGGGCCAGGGAAATGTTAAGAAGCAAGGAGTGGTCAGCCGTGGATCAGTGCTTGAGAGATTAGTAAATCTTGAAAAGTGTTTATGAGTTTAGTATTTGGAAGATCACTGGCAACTCTACAGACTACAGTTTCAGTGAAACACTGAGGTAGCCAGCCACACTGTAATAAATTGAGCAATGAAAGGAAGATAGAAAAATGAAAATCATAGAGACAAGTCTCATGAAAACTGGCTGTAAAATGGAACATAGATATATGTCAGTATCCAGAGGGAAAACAGGGTCTAAAGAGTTACTGAGCATGTGAACAGCATAAATGTTGAAGGGTAAAGACAATGGAATGATAAATAGATAAAAATCCAAGAGAAGGAAGTAAGGGGTTCAGGACTAACCTTTTACAATGGGAGATACCTTTTCCATGATAACAGTAAGAAAGAAGAATATAGTTTTATAGGTGAGAAGTTAAACAAATTTTTATACTTTGACTTTTATTTACACTGTGAATTAGGCACTGAGTCCCTTGCTGAGAATGTGATGTGGGCAATGTTGAGGTTAGCAGTACAAACGAGAACGAAAAGTTTTGAAAGAGGGATAAAAAAGAGCTGGCTAGATTCTCAAGCAATACAAAGGGCCGGTTGAGTACTTTCCAGTGTTACTCAGCATAAAATTTGAGTTGAAAAGCAACAAAGAGAAAACAGGAGAGGTATGACAGACAGGAAAGAAGGATTGGCCAAGTGGACTGGAGATCCTGGTGAGGTGAAAGAACGGGTCTAGAGAGAGTAAGTGAGGGGCAGAGCAGAAAAGCTGGATGAAGCATGAAGGCAGCACGTGGGGACTGCATAAGAAGGATGAATGGGTAAAGGAGTCCATTAGCAGACTAGACTCTCAGGCAGGGGAAGTTACTGCTTTTTATTAGCAGAAATGAAGGCTGAAAGGGAAGTACGAGGCTAGATTGCAGATGCTCAAGAATAAAAGACAAAGATTTCTAATTCTATCGGTTGGTAACTGAATGATGAAAGATGGCTGAGAAGGAAAATTATATAATCAAACAGTATGCAGTGCTTGAGGAAGATTAAGGTGTGGCATAGAAGAAGGCTGACCTGACCAAGGCTGCCACAACAATAAACATGGGAAACGAGGCCATTCACAGCATGAATGTCCAGGAAGAAAAGAGTGAAAGTTACATTAAGGAGAATCATTTGCACTTGGAAATAGATGAGATATGGGGACATAAGAAATGAAATAGATTTATTCCTATAATAGTCTTCTTTACTCTGTCTACAATATTCTTTCAATTTCTTCTTTCAGAAATCTCTTTAAGTACCCCAGGCGTCACAAAACAATATGTGAATAATTCACTTGTGAGTTAAGAAAACCTATATTGTGTCTGACCAACTAAGAAAATGTTCCCCTTTGATATCTCTATTGCCTTCCACAGTGTAAACATTTGAGGGGGTGGTTTTCAACAGCCCCCAATTTTTTAACATATTAAACACCTCATAAATGTATTTTAAAGGTCAGTAGGGCCTCTTGGATTTTTATCTATTTATCATTCCATTGTCTTTACCCTTCAACATTTATGCTGTTCACATGCTCAGTAACTCTTTAGACCCTGTTTTCCCTCTGGATACTGACATATATCTATCTTCCATTTTACAGCCAGTTTTCACGAGACTTATCACTATGATCTTCATTTTTCTATCTTCCTTTCATTGCTCAATTTATTACAGTGTGGCTGGCTACCTCAGTGTTTCACTAAAACTGTAGAGTTGCCAGTGATCTTCCGAATACTAAACTCATAAACATTTTTCAAGATTTACTAATCTCTCAAGCACTGATCCACTGCTGACCACTCCTTGCTTCTTAACATTTCCCTGGCCCCATGGACACTACACTCTTAGTTCTCACTTGTGTGGTAGCTCACGCCTGTAATCCCAGCACTTTGGGAGGCCGAGGCAGGCAGATCACTTGAGGTCAGGAGTTCAAGACTAGCCTGGCAAACATGGTGAAACCCCATTTCTACTAAAAATACAAAAAATTAGCCGGGCGTGGTGGTGGGCGCCTGTAATCCCAGCTACTCAGGAGGCTGAGGCAGGAGAATTGTTTGAACCCAGTAGGCGGAGGTTGCAGTGAGCTGAGATCGTGCCATTGCACTCCAGCCTGGGAGACAGAGCAAGACTCCATGTCAAATAATAATAATAATAATAATGATAAAATAAAATAAAATAAAATAAAAAATAAAAGTCAGTAAATGTCATTTTCTACAACTAATCAAGGATTCCATCATTTGAATAATAAAGTTTCCAAACTTAAAAATAGATCAAATTTCAAAACACTTGTAAGGAAAATATTTTTGGAAAATAGAGTGTGTTTTCTCTAAAGAAACACTGTTAGAAGTGATTTTGAAGTTTATGAGCACAAAAAACACATAATAATAACTATGATAGAATTTTGTTTGTTTTCCACTGCAAATTCACCCTGTTTCAATAATGTCACAAAGGGAATACAGAGGTACTGAAAAAATATCCATTTTTACTTCATTCATTTGACAAATATTAACTGAAATCTATTGGGTACCTGCTACTATCTACACCTTAGGGCTACAGAGATGAATGAATCAGGGCTGCTACCTTTACGTAGCTTGCAGTCTAGTGGAAGGCATTGAGGGAATTGAAAGGGGTCAGAGGCTAAAGGAGAAAACCCTGTGGGTATATCCACTACCCCTGGTTATAAGAAGAGAGAAAGAAGTTGGTTGAAAGTGAAAATAGTTGTTTCTCAAAGTGCAGATCCTGAAACACCTGAATCTGTCCATGTGGTTCTTTTCCAAACTTTGAAAATGGCCACTCTGAAGAGAGTCACCATTATCATTCATACCTCTCTTCAAAGTAGGATCAAAAAAAGAACAAAACAAACAAAAAAGCCTATTATCCAGAAAAGAGAATTGTGAGAAGGGTGAAAGACAGATAGCAAACATACTTTTCACTATAATATAGCATTTCCCTCAAAATCTTGAGCCCCTCTAAGTCTCATAGATCCAACACCTAAGTCTTATCTTTGAAGCATGGACTTCAAGGCTTTCTAGCTTCTGATGCCCCGAGCAATGAGTTGGGAACTTGAAGTTCCCTTCCCTCTCAGAATACCTGAGGGTTCCTTCTTGCTTACTGGTTTTCAAGAATGGAGTAAGCTTATCTGTAAGTCATTTTACATATAGGGCAGGTAGGTGTAATACATCTACAGTTTGTAATATAATTTCTTGATTTTCTAAGATGCAACTCAGAGATCTAAAAAATGACATTGTAAAGGGAGTGACTTTCAACATTTGAAAGCAGTGCACACAAAAGGTTATGTAATTTGCCCAAGGTTACAAAGATCTTAAGCTGCAGAGATGACATTCCAACCCAGGTAGTCTGGATCCGAAGCCCTACGCTATTCACAATGCTAAATACTAGGTACTGTTCCTATGTACGGTCATTTACCTTCAATGATATGAAAATATCCTTGCCAATTTGCTATACAGTATTTTTTTTTAAATAAACACTTCCTCCAATTAATGGGAGCCTAAGTAGATAAAGATTATTAAGGGGAACTTGTTAATGTCATCAGTAAACTCCAAGATTTCATGGTACACTCCCTTCTTTCACATCTTCTTTGAAAATGTCAAATTAGACTCTTCCCAGAACTAAGTATTAGGAAAAGTCCCACTATTAATATTTTTCCATCAAGAAAAATGCCACTTATTCTCTCTATTTCTGATACTTAAGCCAGATCATTCATATGGTTTGCCCCGGAAGGAAAAACTTGTGGACTCTTGTGAAGACTTCTATTGCTAGTAGGAAGGCATCTGTCTTAATTTTCCTCTTAGGTGGTAATGAAAATAAAATTGTAAGATGTATCTGTCTACAAGTCTGGGTTAATTACTTCAGTTTAAGAAACTGTTTCAGTTGTAATCTTATTATATTCAGAATGTTATGAGACAATTAAAAAACATGATTATCCTAGGATCAGCAGACATGGTGGCTCACCAAGACATTTAACAGGCAGATGTCAGGCAGGGTCATCAAGGTTTTGTATGGGAAGTATTTCAAAATGATACCCTACTCCACGTTTAGCAACAATGTGTTGCTGAATAAAGGAGGAAATTAAGTAAGTAAATAAGTCATTTGGTCCTAATAGTGAGTCACTCAGGATTTCTGTCATAGATTTGTTTTCTTCTTGTAGACATAATTGCTAGTTCAGTCAATGCTTCCACACAGCACTTGTATGGTAATACCAACAGATTTATGAAATATGAAGAGCCAATTTCTACAGAAATTCAGCACATGTTCTTTAAGACAAAGATCTATGCAAAAAAGGACAAAATAAATTCAAAAATCTTTTAAAATTATAATCTTACAAGATCAATATAATCACTGATTAAAAATATGTTTTTTTCTGAAAATGAGGAGGAGGATGTAGGAAAAACATTGATATTAAATTTGTCTTTATCATTTCAGTCAATTTTAAGTTCAATTCATCTTAAAATAGGGAGATGAGGACTGAAGTAGGGTGCCAATGCTTTAATTGAAATATGCCATAAAAACAAATAAGCAAAGCTTTATTTTAAAAATGGACATAGAGCAGATGCAATGGCCCCTTTCAAGTGCTGGCCCTGATGGCAAACTGAAGAATATAAAATTAAGACAGAATAAGCTCTTTTTAAAGAGCTTCAAAATGTCTCCCTGCTAGTTTCAATACTTCAAACAAATACTTTAAACTTGCTGTATTATCTCTATCATCAGCTACATTCTATCTGGCTCAAAAGATTATAAGAGCTTCTCGAATATCCATCAAGCATGTCTTGTGGCTGCTGGACCAATTGACAGCCTCATTAAATTTCCCATGGACTACGATAACATTCTGATACTAAGACAAATAGGTCCAAAGACATTTGGAAATGTCTAATTCTAAACTGTCTTCAAAGCATACGCAGTGGCTATCATTATTGACTCTCTGTGCCAATCATGATAATTTCAACTCCAAAGCCAGGGATTTGGTCAAGAATGGGTAGGCCAAGTCAATGTGAGTCAATGAGATATGAGGGGAACTTAGCTTCATGCTTCTAGAAAAGGAAATCCTTTTTCTTCAGAAGAAAGCTTGTTGCTGCCAGCAGCCATTTTTGGATCACAAGTAGAATTGGCATTAGGATGACACCAATACTATAGACAGTAGCAGAATAGAGAGAATAAAAAACCTAGGTGCGTTATAACATTGCTGAGTTCACTAAATGCACTCATCCTGAAGGCTTCCCTCCTTTGGCCTTCTATTCATGAGAAATAATAACATCTCTTTATTGCTACAACTAGTTGAAGTAAAGTTTCCTTTTATTTACAGTTGAAAATATTCTAACTAATATGGCATAATTTTTTTTTGCCAACTGTATATGTAATGAGTAGATAAATAGGTGGTAATAATAAAATTTTATAATGTATTGATCTACAAGTCTGGGTTAATAACTTCAGTTTAGGAGAACGGTTTTAGTTATAATCTTATTATATTCAGAATGCTATAAGGCAATAAAAACTATGATTACCTTAGGGTCAGCAGAACATGGTAACCTACTGAGGGCTGAGTGATGAGCACCAGCTAGTTCTCTTAGCCAAGTGACTCACTTCTACAAGCAAGCCCCCAACATACTATCCATATCGGAAGCCTAGATGCAAATTAATAATCAAAATGCTACTCATTTAATATTCTTATAGAAAGGCACTTTAGACATGTTTGGATTCTGTAAGCTTCTTAAAGATGACCATCATTTCATACTTATTTTCTAACTCCACAGCATTTTGCTTAGGTACCAGGCTCAGCAAAAAAAAAAAAAAAAAAGCCCCTAATATTAGTTTAAATGAATTCTCTTTTCTCCAGTTCTTCTTGGCAGAAAATATACAAAAATAAGCTATCCAGTCTTTATTGAGGACTTTAATTAGGCTTCATATGAATTTCTAAATATAAACAGGACTTCATAATTCTTGACTTCCTCCCTATTGTTGCAGTGAGCAAATAATATTTTTTCTTTTGGTTAATACCAGTCTCCTACCACTGTACTTTTAATTTCATCCTTCTAACAGACAGCGTATTTGCTTTAATTAGTGCATTTCTTATTCATTCTCTTTTTCTTCCTCGCTTTTTCCTTGCAACTTAAAAACATCATTAGCAATTCCTCTACTAACAAAATTCGGGTCTTTGACCCCATCTCTAAGGAGCTAACCATTTTTTAAAAAATTATAATCTATCCACATTTTGAAAGCCCTTAAAGAGGGTTCTGCTCTCACTAATTCTCTATCAATATTAATAAATATCTTAATCAAAATATCTAATGACAACATTCCTGGCTTTTTCTTACTTCACCAGCAGACATTACTGAAGCCTAGCACCTCAGGCACAGCCATCTCCTCTTCTTCTGGCCTAGCTTTTTTCCAGCCTCTCTGAGAACAAACTCTCTGTCTGCTTTCCTTTTTATTATTTTTATCCACATTAATCTGTGCCCTTCCCTCCCAGCCCTCACCCTATGTTATAACGAATACAGTACCCGCTAATCCGTTGTTCCAACACTGACCACTCCTTCGAGCTTCTGGACAGCTCCACTCAGATATTCCAAAGCAATTTCACACTCAGCTTTCCAAAAGAAAATATTTCATCTCTGGAAATCTTTTCCTCATGTATTTCCTACTTGGCTAAAACCAAAATCACTAACCAAAACTGGACACGTTGACTCTTGGGTTTTATTTGTACTTAGTCTTTGCTTTCTTACCTTCAACATCAAATTGGTCAGTGGATCTGGAAATTTACATGCAAGACTGACATTTTGTTTTTCCTTAAAAAGCCTCTCATCCCTGCTTTAATCCATCTCTCATTATATCACATGAGGATGGTTACAATATTTTTTTCTTCTAGTTTCTTCCTGCCACAAACTTGGCTTTTCCCAATGCGGAGATATTATTACGCTGCTCTGCCATTTGAGGGCTCCTCAAAGTCAGAGAACAACATTCAACTTCTTGGTTGTCTTTAAGTGTGTTAACATTTAACCTTTAACCCACCCCCCTTTTCCAGTTAAATCCCCACATGCTCTACTAATGCCTCATCCCTCCAGCTCACCTGGATTCTCTTTACAGATATGATGCCACAACCCTATGCTTTGGTTTATGGTGTTACTTCTGCCTACCACTTCATTTCTTTTATATTAGTATTGATTATCAAGATTCAACTTTAATATATAAAAACATTCTAGCTTCATTCTCAAACTGACACCAAATTAATCGCTTCAGCCTCGAAGTCTCCATAGTACTTTGTTCAAACATCTATTATGGTATTGTTCTATTGCTAATTATGACTAAATTCCTTGCCAGATTATGCATTTGAGAACAATTTTTGTTCATTTTTATAATCTTAGTACTCAGCATACTGTAAGAACTCAAAAAACCTAATTATCAAAAGAATGAGCTCTAATTGCCTTCTAACACAATGTGCCATTCTTACAAATGGTTCTCAAATGTTTAGAGAATCTCATTATTCTAATCGGTCTGAAAAGTGTGACTCCCCCACGCTTGTATTCAAACAAGACCTCCTTCTAGTCCTCACAACCTCCTACTGAGTATCATGTCACTTAAGGCAACTGCCTGCAATAAACACACTCAATTAACAGGCAAACACAGATTCCCATGAGCAATGAACATAAAGGAATATTGAAGAAAGAAGAGGCACAGTGCACTAATTTCCCTGATGCTCTCCCTAATTTTCAGCAGTCCCTGACTACAGGCCCACTGCTTATTTTCAGAGCTCCTTTCTATGATTAGTACTCAAGCATAGGTGGACACTTCACAGAAAGTGGCTTTCTTTGTAGTAACAGCACACATACATCATTGGAAAATACTAGAACACTGAAGGAAAAAAAGAGTGAACAGATTTTGACTTTTTGCTAGCATAGTCGTTTGATATTATAGTTTTTAAAAACAGAATGATTGGATATGGTGTTCGAATTCCTTTTATTTACTGCAGGATGACAATTTATACCTTTAAAGAAGGGTAATTCTGAAAATCTAGAGTTAATCTCTCTGTTCCCTCAAAACAAATATAACCTTTTGACCTTTCCACTGTAATTAGTACACTGGCATTCCATATGCTTTTAAGACACAATATTCTTTCTTCCTTAGGTTTGAAGAGTTAAAAAAAAAATTCCCCTTAAATCCAAACTAACATCTTTAAACAGATGCAATTTATCAGCTTTCAGTAATGTAACCTACCTAAGACTATGAATTATTGTCTTTCTGCTTGGAAGACATACTGGTATCTGTGCCATATTGAAAATTATATGTTAATCGTTGCACTTGAATTATTTGTTTGCATATCTTTCTTTAAAATTAGACCATGTATTTTACTTAACCCTTTATTATATCACCAGTGCTTATCATAATGAAGTGCATAAAAATGTTTGCCAAATTATAAATACATTTACTTATTCACTGATGTGTTTGCCCAGGTAGACTTTCTTACTTTGAAAACAAAATACTGGACAGCCACCACGATCATTACAATCTGTTTGGCTATGACAGTTAAGAAAAATGAGGACATTGACATTCTGGTTTATTAATCAGCCTCTCATGAGATAAGTTAAAATGCGTAAGTTCTGTGAAACCTGAATTCTCTGGATAAGCTTACAGTTTTTGAGGCTGAGAAAAAAGCGTAACACCTCTCTACCAGCCCCTAGACAGGACTTACGGGGCTCAGCATGAGAGAACAGAACAGTGTATCATTCTTTCTTCCTCTGATCCCTAACAATGCACATATTTTGGCAATTTGCCTTTGGCATTAGAAGGTTGTATCTGTGTGTCAGCATGAAGCCAGTCCTGTGACTACTTTCTTGTAAAATATAATTGTATTCTGGAACAAGCCATGAGCATTGAGACACTAGGTCCGAAAATATTGTATGCTAATTTCTTCTAATTGAAAAATAGTATTATTAAAGTCAGATCAGAGGATAGTTTGACCCTAAGGTAGCCTGACAATTGATTATTCACTTCTTTGTCATTTCACGTCATTCAAAACAGAGTTAAGTATGTACATTGGCTGTATACTGTCCTTGAACTGTAGCACTGCCCAACATATGAAATATACTATATTACTGTACAATGAAAAACTTATTTTGTGGCTAAAGGAGATGAATTAACAAAACATTATTTTTCGGTAGCTGAGACACAAAAGAGACCTAGGTTTACTGTTTTAGGACTTTAGGGGGAAAGGCATAATATGCCAGAAAGGACTATCACCTGTAGTTACATTCAGAAACACAGTGTTTTAATTCATGTTCAGGCAAACCTTAACATATCAGAGTAGTGATGATAATAACAACCATTATACTATCAACAATGGCAATACTTATGCCTGGTACAAGTGCCCTGCACTTTCGAAGTGGACAGGGAGCTAGGACATGCAAAGTGGGACAATGCTGTTATCGCTACAGCTTTCCTAAGGTTTATTCTTGGAGAAACATGAAACGCACATCACAGACCCACCATAACCTACATGCTCTTGGGATTTAGGCCCAAGTATACCCGAGATGAAACATTTATTTATGAATTCATTTCTAATTTCCATTCTATCTGCGTATCTTTGTAGTGTCTGGGGTGGGAGTGTATAATTTAAATGTGTGCCTGCTGCCTTTTAAAATTCCCATCACTCTGACCATTTAGATTGTTTTCTTTCTTTCCTTTTCCTTTTCCTCTCCTTTCCTTTCCTCTTTTCCTTTCTTCTGGTTAAGATGAGGCCTCTTTATATTGCCTAGGCTGGTCTCAAACTCCTGGGCTCAAGTGATCCTCCACACTTAGCCTCCCAAAGTGCTGGGATTAGAAGCGTGAGCCACCACACCCAGCTTGAATTGTGTTTCTTGATATGTCCTTTCTCCTCCAGACTGTGCTTGGATGTTGGTCTCTCGTTCCTTGAAACTGACCACATGCCACCTCTCAGGTCTGGAACTTGCTCAATAAATACGAGATACTGATTGTGCCCCTTTCCCTTGCAGTTGAGAGAAGAAAAGGGGTCAGAGGAAGTTGGAAGGTGCTTCTTGAAATTTTATAATCTTCACCATCACCTCCTAAATCTCCCCAAACCCTGAAGCAGAATCAGAAAGAGAAATCAGAATGACATGAATACACTCACCACTATTTACGTTTGGAAAATATTCCACGGCTGAGCTTATGCATTATGCATTTGGAGCACGGGATAGTAAGAGTACCTTTGTTTGTTTTATGTGCTGCGTAATAGAGCACTCGGAAAACTAGTCTAGGTTTGTCCATCACTCAAGCCAGTGGCCTTCACATCCATGTAATATGATGCCAACTCACAAGGTGGCATAAGATTTTTCACTAGATCTGTTGCACTGTAGGTAACCTATTATGACCGTGAGTGTAGGCATAAGATTGAAACTAGGTAATGTTTCACGTGAACTAACGTGAACTAATTTTTTTTTTTTCTTTTAGACGCAGTCTTGCTCTGTCGCCCAGACTGGAGTGCAGTGGCGTGATCTCGGTTTACTGCAAGCTCCACCTCCTGGGTTCACGCCGTTCTCCTGCCTCAGCCTACCCAGTGATGTCGGCTCACTGCAACCTCTGCCTCCCGCGTTCAAGCGATTCTTCTGCCTCAGCCTCTTGAGTAGCTGGGATTACAGGTGCCTGTCTGGCTAATTTTTTTTTTTTTTTTTTTTTTTGATACGGAGTCTCGCTTTTTCACCCAGGCTGGAGTGCAGTGGCTCAATCTCGGCTCACTGAAAGCTCCGCCTCCTGGGTTCACGCCGTTCTCCTGCCTCAGCCTCTCCGAGTAGCTGGGACTACAGGCGCCCGCCACCACGCCCAGCTAATTTTTTGTATTTTTAGTAGAGACAGGGTTTCACCGTGGTCTCGATCTCCTGACCTCGTGATCCGCCCGCCTCAGCCTCCCAAAGTGCTGGGATTACAAGCGTGAGCCACCACGCCCGGCCTTGTGTTTTTAGTGGAGATGGGGTTTCACGGTGTTAGCCAGGATGGTCTCAATCTCTTGACCTTGTGATCTGCCCGCCTCGGCCTCCCAAAATGCTGGGATTACAGGTGTGAGCCACAGCGCCCGGCCATGTGAACTAATTTTGAAGTCTCCCTGGTCTCCAGACTCCAAAGCTCTTGGTATACTTGCTGCTTCTTATCTCAGCACAATGCACAGATCTATTGCCAGCAAACCTTCTACTTCAGTTAGTTATCATGTCATTGATTTCAGATGAAGGTTAGGAAGAAAACAAGCTGGGTAACACAGCTTAGGTCACCATTAATATGTCAAATTACTTACCATGAACAATATAATTTACAGCAACCATGGCAAAAATATTGTTTCTGGTATAAATACTTTCTACTTTTTTTTTCAATTTCCAATTTGCTCTGAAAGTCAATTTATTCAATTTATTCAATTAACTGTCCCAGAAATAAGTACATTATAAAAAGAACATACTTGAGGCCGGGCACGGTGGCTCATGCCTGTAATCCCAGCACTTTGGGAGGCTGAGGCAGGTGGATCAAGAGGTCAGGAGATCGAGACCATCCTGGCTAACACGGTGAAACCTCATCTCTACTAAAAAATATTAAAAAATTAGCCGGGTGTGGTGGCAGGCCCCTGTACTCCCAGCTACTCGGGAGGCTGAGGCAGGAGAATGGCGTGAACTCAGGAGGCGGAGCTTGCAGGGAGCTGAGATGGCGCCACTACACTCCAGCCTGGGCAACAGAGTGAGACTCCGTCTCAAAAAAAACCAAAAAACCAAACAAACAAAAAGGATAACCCCATGAATTAAAAGCTTGACAAATTCCAGGCAAAAAATAAGTAAAACATGAAAACTTCTGGCAGTGGGAAGGGTTGAGGTATAGACAGGACAGGTCAGCCTGACCTGAGAATGTGGCCCTGGGGTCAGCTTCTGAGAGCAGCTCCTGGCACTTCAACTTCTTTTTCTCCTACATATAGGCCCCCAGATCATCGAAAAGGTCCATTTTTCCCCCATATTGAGGAGGGGCTGACAAGGCAGCATGGGGCAAAATGGTGAGAGCAAAGCTGTTTGTGGTATGCTCAGGTCTGTTGTGCACTGGTTAGTTTTCAGTCTTGGGGTCAATTCACGGAACCTGCATTTTTGTTCTGTAGCCCACCACTGCCATGCTAGACCCTTCAGGTACCCCTGAGTGTGTTTCCGCAGCTGTCACGATCCATGAAAGTACTTCTGGAGAGAATATTTTTTGAATGATCACATTATAGTCCTAATTGAAGCTGAGTAGTTTATGGTCCTCTGAAGCTGACAGTGAAACATGGCATTCTCTGAGCCTGTGTCCCTTATCAGAGCCACTTAAAGTAACAACATCCTACAAAAGGCCCTCTGGGTCTCTGAAGGTACAGAGCCCTCATTACTCCTACATTAGGGAAAGCTTTAGACCACTTCTGGGAATGCAAATGAATGAAACCCCATGTGACAGCTGTAATAAAAGGCTCCTGTCTTTTTGCAAAGCATTCAAATGCCATCTGGCAATTTCGTTGACGTCAGCAGGCACAGAAAAACAACTGCCCCTACCGCCTTCTTCATGGTTCTCTTCCACCTCCAATTTTGCTCTCCCCTCCCCAGCGGAAAGCTCCAACATTTAGTTATGGAGAAGGAGAGGAGTAAAGTAGCCTTTAAAAAAGATTTTCTCTATTTTTTATCTGCTTCATTTTAAGAAACAGCTTTAGCATCAGAGCTGCAGTGGTATTTGGCCCCAGCTTTCAAATTCCAGTTAGAGGTTGTATAGATCATCACATTAAAAAGCAACTTTAAAGCCTTTTTTTATCTGTATGTCAGGACTTGAAGCACATTTATTGTGAAAGTAGAGGTGTTAAAGAAAACTATTAATCTAACTTCTGATGTAACACATTCTCACTTTGATCACTGTAAATAAACACCTAGTGTTAAAATGCTGGGAACAGGTCTGCTGCTCTAGGCTGAATCCATTGGCTTAAGAATTTACACACCATATGTACTTCTTTCAACCATTCACTAGAAGCTTAGATGTACATTTATATATTTTCCAAAGTTGAAATCAGATGATATAGTTATTAAGCTATTTTGCTTTAGATATGTTCCATAAAAAATATATTTTTCTGAATTACCGAACAAAAGACAAACAGGTCAACTGAATGTTTGTACTCTCTGTCAAAGAAATAGTAAAATTCTAGAAGAAACACTATGAAAACAAATCTTTTCCAGAAGTCCTAATTTAAAAAACAATTCATCTCAATATTTGTACATAGTATATTAGAGCCTAGTAATTTTATTTATTTATTTATTTATTTATTTATTTAATTTTTGAGGCCAAGTCTTGCTCTGTCGCCCAGGCTGGAGTGCAGTGGCGTGATGTCAGCTCACTGCAACCTCTGCCTCCCGCGTTCAAGCGATTCTTCTGCCTCAGCCTCCCGAGTAGCTGGGATTACCAGCATGCAACCACCTCGCCTGGCTAATTTTTGTATTTTTAGTAAAGACGGGGTTTCACCATGTTGGTCAGGCTGGTCTCGAACTCCTGACCTCGTAATCCACCCACCTCGACCTCCCAAAGTGTTGGGATTACAGGTGTGAGCCACCGCACCCAGCAGAGCCTAGTAATTTTAAGTTACCTATTGCCTACTGTCACTTTTTTCTTTATAAGGGAAAAGATAAATACAATACCTAGCCTGTTCCTGCAAATGAACAAATACCATTAACAGTAAAGAGTAAAATGGCCTCATTAAAAGCCAACAAAATGGACTACTCTTGAAGGTAAAAAAAAATACATATCTGAACGAGATTCTATATATTACTGATCCTTGCTACTTAGTCCACTATCAGTGCAAAAGATTTTTGAGAAACAATATTTTGTATCAAATTAAAGATAAGGCTAAGTAGTAAGTATTAAGCAATCTTGGAATTGCTTAGTTAATTGCTGTAGACCTAAGCCTTCGTCTTTCCTAAGTTTTGCTTTTTCACTTCTTTTTTTTAAAAAAGTTAAACATTCTAATATTAACAAAAACCTTTAAAACCATTATTTTCCAATTATAATTCCTCACAAATTTCACATAGCTCTGAGTTCCTCAAGTTAAACAAAGTTTTAGTAGATCGGAACCATCTTCACACAGAATCTAAGTTTTTCATGAAAATTCATTCATCCTATAAGTTAGAGAAGTGATTTTAAAGCACACATATGACTATGTCACTTTAAGACTAAATCTTTTTTAAGAGCTCCCTTTTATCTAATAAACTTTTAATCCTACTCCAACTTACATGAGGAATATGACACAGTCCCACTAGGAGAAATAGCTAAGGTCGTAAAGGACACATGAGAGGTTTGGTGGAGGTCAGAAGAAATAATAAGAGTGCCGTATAATTTGAAAGTTTGCTCAGACTAACTTTAAAGGGGAAGGTGTCATATCTAAACCCAGACCCTCTATGACTTACTTAACTCTACTTTCCCGATCATTTCCATCTCAACTCATGCCATCTCTCTTCTTAGGAAATCTTTGTGGTTTCTTCTTAACAGATTGTTTCTTGCCTTTTTGCTTTTGGAACATGTTCCCTTTACACAGAAGACACACCCCCTTGTGCACTGGTTTAGTCCCACCCTTAAAGGTTTACTACAGCTATTACCCTACATCAAGAGGCCTTTGCTAACCTGTTTTGCTTTGCAAATGCCCAGTACACTTGTCCTCATTTTAAATTCTACATTTGATTGTGCATATCCATGTTCCCATAAAACCGTGAACTCTATCAACAGTATCATTCACGTTTGTATCCGCAGTGTCTAGCATAGTATTGAGTGTTCAGTATATGTCTGTGGAAGAAAGGAAAGAAGAAAAGGCAAGGCAAGCACAGTGAAGACACAGAAAGGAAAAGGTATGAACCAAAGTCAAAACTGAAATATCATTACTAAAGAAAGCAAAAGAGTTTTAAAAAAAAAAGCACTCAAAAGATAACTAAAAGATAACTTAAGGCTGAAGGAGAACAATGAGGATTTATTGAACATATACTATTTGTCTAGTAGCATGCTAGACATTTTCACAAATTATCTCATTTAATAATGAACAAAAGCTTGGTAAGTGGGATTGTTATTACCATTTACACATGGAGATTCAGACTCACAGAGGTTTTGTTACTTACTAAAGGTCTCTCAGTTGGCAAATGGTGAGGACAGAATGAAACGCAGCTCTGTTGACACTCTAGCATTACATGATATTCAATAACTTATGTTGTTTTGGTTAAAGCAGAACATGAGAATGGGAAGAGAAGGCAAGAAAATGAATAACCTATTGTGAAACTGAGTGAATCTTGAAAATTCCAAGAATAAATGCTTAGGGCAGAGACAAAAACTCAACAAAGTACGTTTGGAAAATACCAACTCTGGGCTAAGCCTAAACTGTGCTTCAATTACAGGACTTCATCTGGATCTCTAACAGCTCCGTGGAACAAAAGGTCATTAGTAGCTGCTGATTTAGAGGCAATGTCTTCTCTGAACGTATAAACTAAGCAAGTTTTCCAAAAACACCTGTCACTTGGTAACTACTGTTTTTTATGAGCTGTGTGCGGCTTAGGGATAGAAAATGAGAAATCCTCTGACATAATCAGGCAAAGGAAAATGTCAAATTAGCAACTAGAGAAAGAACAAGATTGAGGTACTATTAGTAGATTTGTACTTTTAAGCTTTTTTTAACGAGCAAAAAAGGTCTCACATATTTTCTATAGTGTATCAAACGAAACGAAGAAGTGAAAAATGTTCTGAGTGCCTTGCCTGATCATAACTACCTTTAAGTGAGACTTATTTTTCTTTTAATAACAGAGGAATCAAGAGCACAGAGAGTAAAACTGCCCAGAAAACAGGTAGCATGCCTTAAGCAGAAGGAAAGCAAGGACATAAAAAAAATGAAAATTGCCAGAAAAAGAAGACATTCAGAATATTAACGGCACACTTGGGATGGATACTTTTTACAGAACAGGCCTTATCTTGCCTAAGAACGAGTCTGAGCTTGGGTCAAAATAAAACATCTCAAATTCATAGCCATATTCTTCTGAGTTATTCCTAAGGATTGTAATGTAATAAAGGGACAATAGAAGTTATTCGGCAGTCTTATAGTCAATTTTTTAAAAATAAAATATTTTAATCAATAATCTGGTATTCTGCATTAAATTAAAAGTACAGGTTGCCAACCCCCAAGGAAAAATCAATGCGTATAAATCCTATCCTGGTAAAAAGGAGGTTCTGATATTCAGGAAAAATGCTACTAAACATTATAAATAGAAACATTCTGGAGATGTGAGACTTACAGAGCATAACATTCATTTAATGTTCTACATCTCTCTGAACCACAGTTTGAGGTTCTGAGCGGTGTCATGTACTGCTTGTTGGAATGCCCTGGGCTATTGATCACAATCTGTAATTTTCTGACAAACCTACCATGTATTTTTGAGTTGACAAAGTTTCATCTCACTCATCTGTAACTTTCTAATGAACTAATATTTCAGACTTTAATTTTCTAGGTTACCTCACAAAATGAATTTCTGGACCTGCAAAATCAAGGATTATGTCTTTGACAAGAGACACTTCCTAGGTGTCCCACCCAGCTAAAGAGCACAACCGGTCTTTCTCTGGATTCTCCTTTATTGAAAGCAAAAAGGAATTCACCTTTCACACAGTAGGTGCGTCTAGAACTTGAAGGTTGTGGTCATTAGATGGCTGTCTCTGAACCTGAGCCAAGACCTACCTTCACCAATCAGCATTAGTTCTGTCCTCATCAGTCAAACTCTTTGTACTTCCCAGTTTTCATAGAATTGGAAGAGCTTTCCTGTTCTATAATAGAATTAATACATATTTCACATCACTTGTGATTTTTTCCTACTATTTCTAGGCTACAAAAATGAAAGTAGGCACATTAGTTACTTAAAATAATTTTCGTTGATCAATGAAAAAAAGCCAATTAGTAACAGTAAATTAAATAAAAATGAGTATTTGTTGAGGGTTTATCTTATACCAGGGACCAGTCTATGCACTTTATATAGATTATTTCATTAGTCCCCTTATGATCCAGAAAAGTAGGTACTAATATTATATGTATTTTATAGATTAGCTCCTAGAGTTTAAGTAACTTGCCCCAGGTCTCCCATCTAGTAAGTGATGGGGCCTGGATGTAATCCCAGGCAGTCTGCAACTCTACAGCGTGTTGTGCTCTTAACCATTAGCTTCTACAAAGTACCATCTCATTACTGAAATCCAGTTTAAAGCTATTCTTATCAAAACCCTCTCATTCCTAATGAAATCACCAGTAGGAATTAAGATACGGCAAATAAAACAACTCCTTGAGGGCAATCTAGAAATCACTGGGAATATTATATAGTTAACCTTCATGACCTCCTAATTCCGAACTCTTTATTCACTGAAACTATAGAAATTGTGAGATTTAAAATGATTTAAAAAATAAAGTTTTTAAAATAAAATTGAATTTTTTATTAGATTTTGGTGCACCCATCACCAGAGCAGTGTATACTGTACCCAATGTGTAGTATTTTATTTATATTCAAAAACTTACTCTATTAATGAGGCAAGGTAGAGGGGAGTATCTCAGAACCTGAGTTCTGAGGGAAAACAAAGCAGTTAACCAGGTTTCTGGGCAGAGGCTTGACTGAACTGAGTAGAATTTGGACAAGTTATAAGTGAAAGCCAGATATCAGACAATTGGGGGAAGGGAAAAAGTGAAGGATAAGAGAATCGGTCTGTAATTTTTAAATTGTTCCTTGGAATTCAAGAGTTCATTTGAGGGGTAGTTTTTCAAGAACAGTTAAGTTTCAGTGATTTCTAAAATTAACTTTTTCTCCCTCTGCATATTAAAGTGCTATTTCTATATGTATTACCCTTTATTCTTTCACCTCTATACTCCATCATAAATTGACTCCACCAGTGCACTTGTTTTTGAGTGCAATCAAGAATCACATTAAAAATAAATATTTCCATTTACAAATAGACAAAACCAAACACAAAAATGAAAAAAGTCTATGGTCTCAAAACATATTCCTATAAATATCAGTATCTGTAGTTGCAATAAATATTGTTTCCGAGTCTAGCTTGTAACATGGATCAATGGTGACAAACCATTCTAAGTTTAATTATCTACTATATAAGCGTATATATATTTTATCACTATAATTTTATAATATTCTGTAATATTTTAAAATATAATTATTAATAACTCAGCATGTGTTATTGCCATCAAAATAATTTTGTATCTTCCCCGCATCTTGGAAGGCTGAGGCAGGCGGACCACTTGAGGTCAGGAGTTCAAGACCAGCCTGATCAAGATGGTGAAACTCCATCTATACAAAAAAAATACAAAAACAATAGTCAGGCATGGTGGTGCATGCCTGTATTCCCAGCTACCTGGGGGGCTGAGGTGGGAGAATCACTTGAACACTGGAGGCAGAGGTTGCAGTGAGCCAAGATCATGCCACTGCACTCCAGCCAGGGTGACAGAGTGAGACCCTGTCTCAATAATAATAATAATAATAATAATTTTGTATTCATTTTTAAAGTGACTAACCACAAAAGCATATTTCCTTAGTTCTTAATTTGGAGGCAAATGTCTTTTTTATTAAAAGTTCTTTTTAGAAGAATCTGAATCAGAAAACAAAAACTTGCTAAGAGTTTGGAAAATTAAAAAAAATCCCAACCTAAATAACACAATACATATTTTAGAACATAGAATTAAATCTTTGAAAGGAGCTACTTTTCATTATCCTGGTAGTCAGTGAAGCTGTGCCCAATTTTATAATTCTGGTGTTCCACAGTTTCTCTATAGATTTTACATTTAGAAATCTATGTACATATACATACTACATGCTCAATTTCAAACAAAGAAAAAGTTGCAAAGTCTATAATGTTGAAAATACATCTATGGATGTATTCAACTGGCTTTACAACAAATTCTAACATGAGAAAAAAAGTAAATGGTGAGGTGGTAGTAGACATTTGGTTCTAAGCTGTGAAGCATGTTCTCTGTCTTAGTTCCTTACAACTTTCTCATACTACAACCTGTATCAATATTACTTAGTCACGTGCTGCTTGATGACCCTTTAGCAAAACAGAACAAAACCAAAACCAAAATCTATTATTTTATCACAAAGTCATGAAAGTCTGAGAATTTGGGGCAATAAGCATTCTGGCATTAAGTTTTTACCCGCTATTCTAGTTAAATTTAATACATTCGTTATATTAAACTATATAAACCATTTCTAGTTTGCCTTTATTCTGTTAATGATTAAGTCCAGTGTTCTGAGTGCTTTTCATAATTTTAAAAGAAAATTTAGAAAGAACTGTCTTCTGCTATTTTTTTCCTCAAACTCAAATTAGTTCATTGTAAGAAAGGTTGTTTGAAAATCTCAGTAATTAAACAAACCTAGAGCCTATAATTTTCTTGATAGTGAATGATAGTGAAACCCTCTATTTGCTTCTGCAAGCAGGCAGAGAACATGTCATTCTTCCATTTACTATTCATATCTCACCACTATCTTTTATGTGCTACACTGGTTTTGAAAATGCCAGATTCAAGAGGTTAATTTATACCATTAGCTGTCACTTTTAGGAAACCCTTGCATATTTGCGTGTTTGTTAGGAAAGCAACATGCGAGTGTGCAGAGGGGGTAAGGAGCATTACTTTAATACTAGGTTGTACATTTATTCCTCTGACTTAGCACACGTTATTGCTCTTGATGTCACAAAAAATAAACAGCAAAATATAATTTGTAGCAATTTTCCTAGCCCCATGATCAATAGAAAGAGAAACAGAAAAGAATCAGAAAGCCTTTGCTTGTCAAAATGCACACTAGTTCATTGACTGCTATGATCACAGTCCTAATTGGACTAAATGCTTTTGGACCTGAGAATATTTTTAATATTACCAGTGTGGTTATGACTCGAATTTTAAAATAGCCTTTTCTTCTCTTCCACCCCAAACAACTTTTATTTATCCTTTAAAGCCACCAGTTTATATGAAATTATCCCTAAAGGCCTCAGTCTACACAGATTTTTCTCCTCTTTGACTTCCATCTACTGTAGTCAATAATAGACCATTAAAATGTCTTCCTAACTTTTGTGTGCCTTATTATTTTTTAATCCAAGTTGTAAGTTTTGAGGTAAGGAGCCATGTCTTTTGAACCCTACAGGAATTACGCAGCAAATCTTTCTTCCCTCCTCACAATTCTCTACCCCAAAGTCATGAGATTATTTAAACTGGCACAGAATCCCCTAAGAGGTGGCTTGTTACATGATTAATCTATCATGGGCAAGGTGAATTTAATTTAATTAAACAAATACTTCTCTGACGCTAACTATACAATTTTAATTGATTATAGTTTATGTTTGTTTTTATATTTACCAAATTTTGATCTAACATGCATGGTCTCATTTGTATATCCCAAATACTAGGTTTTTTTCCTAAAGTTTTTGTAATTTTCTTTGTGAATTAATCAAATCTTGACCAGCCTTTCAGTTGGTACTTTTCTTTCCGTGAGAGTTCATTCCCACTCCAATTTCTATAATACATGGCTCTTCAATTGTTTTCTCTGCAGTCTCTTAGATTTTTCTCAATCCCTTTGATTGAGCCTAAGAACCTTTGATTTTTACCAAAGCATTACCTAAGGTGCAACTCTGAATCACTGTATATACTGCTGATTGCAGAGTAGAAAGATATTCAGAACTGGTACCCAGAGTGGGCTGTTGCTGTAAAGTATCCCAACTACATGAGGCAATAGGGGAGGGGCCTGAGAGCTGGTGCTGAAGAACCTGGCATTATGGCTGGAAAGAGGTGGTCTATGTGACACAGAGAAGGAGCATGTTGTAACACTGCTGTCTGCAGTATTTCGAAGGTAGATGAAGGACCTAATGGACTTGTAGCTCTACCAGAAGAGAATGGACAACAGGATGTAAGTATCATTTATTGGGTACTGTGAGCTGTATTTGACAAGGTATAAGAGACAAATCAGCTCAGAAAAGACTAGATTTGTTTGCAAGGATGAAAAAAAGGGAATAGAAAGGTCCAAGAACACGGAAAAGGCAACTGCTTTCCCTTCTTAAATAGCAGAAGAACTGAGAAGGGCACTGAGCTAAAAATGCATATTTCAACTCAGCCTCGGTAAGGGTTAATCAAGATGTGGTCACCACACCCATTATAAATCCTCTGAATGGATTAAAGTGTTTAAGAGCAAAATCAAATTAAGGTTATAGTACTCAGTATATCTTTTCAGTTGGATAAAATAACTCAAGGAAAAGAGACTAAAAATTCTTTTCTCGTGGAAAATCTTCTAGGGTTTCCCAACAAAGCCTGACAGTCTGAAATTATCATCACCTAAATTGGGAGTGAGAAGCACAACACCTAAAGGACACAGAAATACAGCAAATCTTAAAAGTACATCCAGGAAAAAAAATAAAACTGACGGTGCAGTTATTAGCACACAAATCTGTACTGAATTAATTTTAAAAGGAGCTATGGTTTTGAGAGTATTATGCTATGAAAAGAACACCATTCAGTACCTAACACAACTCTTAAACTCCTAAAGACTTACATACAGGAAGTGATCAAATGAAACTGTAAAGCCCCCAGCACGGCATCCTTTCCAATGCTCCCTTTATAGGTGATCAAAGAAGATAATCAGATCAGGGAGATCAGGGAGATCAGGGAGAGTGGGACCAGGGGATCAGAGAACGATAGACAGAGGCTTTCTCCCAGGAAGCAGAACCAGATCTAATAATAATAATTTCAAAATGTATCTAGCCCTAGGATAAGGGACTTTCAAATAGCCTCCCAGTAAGATTTTGGAATTGCTTCAGGTTAGTGATGGTATATGAGTTCTTTTCTTCTCTTCCAAATGATAGTGCTTATTGTGATGATCCTATTTTCCACCTGTGCATTAGTGAGTACTACGTGTGTGTGTGTGTGTGTGTGTGTGTATTAGTTGTATTACTCCAGAATGTGACACTTAACTGCCAAAACCATACCCAATAGAATTCTCCTTCCTTCTGCCATGGTGATTAATAATGTCTTAGGCGGTGGCTGCTCCACCATCTCTGTCTCCGAGTGAGGACGATACAGAACAAAGCCCTAGCCAAAGTATGGAGCAACAAATCAAACTCACTGTTTTGAGAACTGGGGTCTGTTTAATACTGCAGTACCATCTTGTGTATCCTGACATGGTCCTTGAATTGAAAATAAAGATCATAAAGAATACAGCTTATTCATGAAGCCTTCTCTGGGGAGCATATTAGACTAACTCCTGCCTTGTACTCTCTTGGAATAGTGTGAAACTCCTAGAGACAAAGTGAAAACTAATGCATAAGTAATCTTTAAGAATTTCTTCCGACTTCATTGACCCTAACCTATCCAGTTTCTCCCTGGAACATGTAACAAAATGAGTGGAATTCTCACAGGACTGCCCTTCTCCTACTCTGGTAAATTTTTCAAACCTACGTTTGTTACTAGTTTGTTTCCGAATTCACACCTCTACTTTCTTCCCATCTTTTGAAAACTACTACTTCAATTGTCTTTATATTATATTTTCAACAGCTTTCTCTTAATTATACAAGAAAACAAATGCTTCTCCCCCAGCCCGCCCCATGTTTGGTAAATAAAATGACTGGACATTTCCTGTAATGTGTTAAATTCCATTTCTGTGCCACAGAACACAACCACAAAATAAAAGAAGAGATAGTAGAGGTAATCCAAGCTGGATTCATTATTTTTTAAAATTAACAAAACTGGAACATAAAGATGTTATTTGACTAGTTCAACATAATGAACATAAAGAGATTATTTGACTGGTCCAAGATTACCCAGCTCATCTGGGGCTAAGCCAGCTGGAATCTAAGTTCAGGTTTCCTGGTTTCCAGTCTTGTTCAAATTATACAAAAACACACATTAAACTGAATATGCGGTTCAGTTTAATGGGTGTTGACATTATTGACAGTTCAATAACACTGTGAGGAGAGGGGCATTAAATATAGCAAACCTTCTTTACTTAAAATCCTTTGCTTGTTCTTTATTATCTACTGGGTGAATTCCCAGGTCCTTAGCAGGGCAAACAAGGTATGTATCAGTGATTCCTACCTAACCCACCATTTCATCATATTTCAACACTCTTAACCCACACGGACTGCGTGCTCTAGAATGCTGTTCTTGGCCATGCTGACCTAGTCACTGGGCGCCCAAAGCACCACTGTTTCACACCTACTCATGTAACTTGGCTCTAGCTAGCTCTTTAAAATTAGAAAACTCTTCTGTAATTCCTTGTTGGGGTGGGCGGGGGGGGTGGTTCATGTATAATCTGAGTAGTCTTTATTCCAGTTCCTACTTGTTACCATGGGAAGATTTAATATTTTCCCCCTCTAAAGTACTTCTAATACAGTGGTATTGCATTGGCTGCACCTGTGATGTATTGGAGGGTGCTAACTCCTCAATCTCTTCATTGTATTTGGGGGACCTCACCTGGTTTAGTTAAAAAAAAAAAAAAAAACTTCATGTTTCCAACTTATCCTTTTATTTCTTTGTATAATTCCGTGTTACTCTCTAGGTTGCTAAATCTTGTATTCTGACAACTGGACACATTCCATTTAAAAAACGAGAAGCCAATCTGAGTCCATAATAGCACATGGCTAAGGGAAGATAAATAACATTCTCATTATCAATATCTTTTCTGTAACGGACAAGATTGTTCTACTCGACAAATTATATTTCCGTGAATATCCATAAATTGAGCACACTTAAAATGAAAACTGTCTGTCTAACTTCATTTCCACCAGCGAACGCTTAATGCTGAGAGTCAGTTTCTCTTTTCTGTTTATTGCTAGTAGTGGATATAGTCGTTTCACATCATGTAAGACCAAGGCAATTCTTATTTCCTGTTTTCCAGATATCTTAATTATTCTGCCAAACTACTCATCCCTCTGTTTTTAATTAGTTGTATATAGTACTGTCTTTATTTCAGGATGTTCACATCTATAGTTTTTTCAGGATGTTCACATCTCTATTTTAGACAATTTTGCTATTTCCTGCCAATCTAACATTCAATAGATAATACAAAAATTGTAACATATGAAATAGTACTCATACTTCAATTAATACTTGAGACTAATCTTGTTTTCAAATTCCTTGCTTTGGAAAGGTAAGATAATATTTTACTCCAAAACCATATTTAGAAAACTTAAAGATTGGTAATGCTAAAATTTAAGCAATTCTCTCAGTAATATTCATTTCATAGATTAGTATAATAAAAATGCAAATTAATGTACATTTAAAAATAACTAAAAGAGTATAATTGGATTATTTTTAACACAAAGCATAAATGCTTGAGGGGATGGATACCTCATTTTCCATGATGTGACTGTTATGCATTGCATACCTATATCAAAATATTTCATGTACCCCATAAACATATGCTTACTATGTGCCCACAAAAATTAATCAATTTTTTAAAAAGTTCAAATTAAGATATAGCAATAGGTTTTAGGTGTAAGTTCTTTGTTTATATATACAAATATTGACCAGATTTCTTAGTTGTTTTGCATTGGGTTTTGTGCTACATTTTTTTTTTAAAAGACCCTTATTTCAATCAGGTGTATAAGAAACTACAAATTATCAGATTAGAATTTGTAACTCGAGCTCATTTATCAAATTAAATCAAGAACTTTGAGCTTAAAAAAAAAAATGAGGATGAAAGAACAGCCTCTAAGTGAAAATTTATAAACAGCTAAAATTAACAGGACCTTGTGACCTAACTCAGAATGAAGTAGAACTCTTTTTCACTTGGATGAAAGTCTGTAGATGATCCCAAACAATCTTAGAGAGTAATATGTGTTACCTATTAAATTAAGTGTTAATAGGTTAGATTCCCAAACATCCCCTGTATTGTAACCAGTAGATAGCTGATGATTTTTGAAGTTACCTAATCAGCGAATACACAAATTGTACATCAAAACCAAGTTGCAAGGCAAATTTATCTTAGAGTTAAAATTTATTTTTCTGTAATTGTTTATTTAATCAGAGCTTTATTTTTCCCTCCTAATTTTAGTCAGAACTTTTTTCTTACAACTTAATTTTACAGCTTAATTTAAAATACTATATTAGTCATAAAGAGTTAAATAAGATAAATTAGGTAAGCTGAAATTTACTTAACATTTTGCTTGATGCCAACTAATAAGAATGTCGATTAAAAAGTAAATCCGATTTTAGTAAGAACAACTTTGTCTTAATTTCTTTCATAAAATATAGGATATAGGACATCAAAATTAGTATCCCCACTGAAAATTCCTGAGGAATACTTTGTGGATAATATTATATTCCTCCTCATAAATTACTTGAAAAACAGGCATTCCAACTTACACAAATAATTTGTCTTACTCATGTAATCAAAGATAACTCAATAAATAGTATGTCCAATGGAATTTATAGAAACTTGGAAGGTATTTCCATTTGGGGGCTTGGTTTTGATGCCATCTCTTGAGTATGAATGAAATCTGTGTGATGGTGGGATCCTGCTAACAATCATTTTGGTAGAATAGATTATGAGGCAGTGTAATCTCCCTTTACTGTAGGATCATATTGAGATATCTTGTTGTTTGTGGAAGAAAAAGATTAGAAGATGCTACATATTGCTATATTAGGGACAGTGAGACAAATGTGACCTTGTAAGTTGATCCTCTATGGCCCAAGGGCATCATGTAAGTCATTTTCTGAAGGATCAGAGAAGGCCTGGGCTCATCATGCTGAGCATACTTTTATAGGATGATATACAGGTGAAGCTGGTGGTGGTGGGAGCAAGATGATGCTGCTGATGGTGATGGTGATGATAATGATAATGATGAAAGCTATCATCTAAATAAGAGTGTTTATTCCACATACTTTTTAACTTAATGTCTTCCAATGTATTGTATCCACAGAACAAACTTTCAAAGTAGATACCGACTCACTTCCTAGATGAAAAAGCATTACTTCCAAAGGTTAAATATCTTATTAAGGTCACATATACATTCAGTGGTGGACCTGGAATTTTTATTATTTCAAAGATCATTCTCTTCACCACTATACCAGGCTGTCTCTGACTTCAGTTAGTGTGAAATCCTGCAGGACTATACTTTAAAATGTGTAATTTCATGAAATTCCAGAAAAACTTAATTATAACCTTTTGCTTTCACAGATGTGCAGCTTTAAGAAGACAAGGTATAGTAAATTTTACCCCCATGGACCTGGTGCTGGTTAAATGAGAGGTTATATCACTTTTAGAAGTCTTCCAAAGTTCATATTCAGAGGTAATTTCTACTCCAAATAAACTAACTTCACAGTCCCGCTGCAAATGTGGTGAAGTAGAAAGCTTAAAGAGCTATATAGGTTTGACATGGAACTTCTTCATGTACTGGACATAATAAATCTAATTTGTATAAGGCAGGCTTGGAAGCAGAAAATGCAGGGCTATATTTCTGTGGGCTGAAATCTCCATTTTTTTTTTTTTTTTTTTTTTTTTGCCAGAAAAGCAATTCTGAAATGTTTTTTTTTTCCTGCACATTTACAAGACTGTTTGGAAAACCCACTACTCGAAGATTGACCTTATATTTCTTTAAATTTCTGAGACTGAATTTATAATCTCTATCACAATATAGGGATTATGTTTCTAATTAAAATTCAGGTTTAGCAAATAATTAAGAGTGAATTTATTTTAAATGATCATAATTAGCATCAGTATAAAAAACTGAATTTTGACCTTATATGGTAAAGTGTTTGGATATCTTCATGATAAATCACATCTTAAATATATCTTGGGAAAGGGAATATAGCACAGAAGAGACAAAAGTGGCTTTTTCAAATTAGAACAGTCTTACCTCTTGCATTTGTCCTGCATTTGAACACAGTCTTGCATCTGAACACAGTCTTACCTCTTTCTAGCTCAGTGACTTTGGCAAGTCATAACAACTGTTCAAGTCTGTCTCTTCATAGGTAAAGGTATAATAATAATTTCTAGAATTCCAGAACACGAGCTTCATGAGAACCAAAAGTTCATCTGTCCTGTTTCCCATGGAACTGCTTCACCACCAGCACTGTGCCTACACACAGGAGATGCCCCAAAACCTTAACTGAACAAATAAATTATCTATTCTCAGGAATTATTTTGTGGATTAAAATAAATTATGTGAAAAAAGTACTTAGCACAATATATAGCAAAAATACATATTCAATTAATGTTGCTTTCTTTTTCCTTTAATTAATTCAAGGTATGTTTAAGTATTTTATTTTAAATCTTTTATGTTTTGTTACAGGAAGCAATGAAAAATTACTTATAAAATAAGAAAAACTTACCATCAAAGTCAGCTTTTAAAAAGACACAAGTATCACCAGTTAAGCACCTGACTCTCAGATGAACCAACCCCCAAGTTTGGAAATTTCAGTGTGTTTAGAAATGTAGACTAGTCATTTGACTGGTAGTTACTGATGAATACCAATCAGTACAGTATGGGGGGAAGATATTATATATTGGCATTTCTGATTTGGTATTTCATACATTTACAAAACTAACTTATTCTAAGTAAAACATAAAATACATGCACGAACTTCAGAATTGGAGGGATCGTGGCAGTGAATAATCTTGTCCAAAGCACTAAAATCACTTGTATAATTTGCATATTTTATATTTAAATGACTTGTCTCCTCAAAGAGTTATTCTTTCAACAGATGTTTAGTATTCCCTTCTACTGTGACAGGGTATTATATATTTTATTTTCCTTCATAAATTTTAGCATGAAACTTCAAAAATTCGAAATATGCTACTAATCCACGAGGAAAATAGGAAAAAAATGCAGAAGGATGGACATTGTCAATCTTTAGATAAATGTAGATTTGGTGCTAGATAAGGATTATAAAGTTTCATGACACTTTAGAATTTTACTGAGGTGGAAAGGTCTGGTTTTTATTTGAGAGTTTAGTGAAGAGTTCTAAGTCAATAAAATATTCTGTTTAACATTCTAAGATAGTTTTGTAACATCTTAAAAAATCATTCTAGAACTTTTACTGGGAAGCTTTTTAGTCCCAGGTAATATTTTTGTACCTTATTAAAAATTAACTAACTAAAAATACGTTTAATAAATACACTGAGCCACTTTATTATAAACTTGATTTGGATTACTTTCTGAATTTATTTTTAAAAGGCTTTCAACTGTCCTTCTCTAATATAATTTCTGTTGAAAATCATTATAGAACAAAAAGGTTATTCATACCTTTTCCCAGTAGAAGCTCCACGATTTGGAAAATATCGTCACCATGTATAATCAGTAATGAGATGTTTTTTAAAGTTCAGATTCTGTTAGACTGATTCTCATTTTTTTAAAAACATGCTTTCATGAATACTGATTGCAACTCCAGCTATCCTCCAATTAAAAGCAAGGCCACACCATAGTCAAATAGTGAAGTAGGTTAAGTGAAAGTTCTGTGTGCTCAAATTTCCCATTTTATGCCCCATTCTCTCATTCATTGATTCAACATTTCCTAACAACTTATGGGTGGCAATCACTATTGGAGAGTCAAATGAAGTACTTCTTGGATACAAGAAGCTTTAGTCTAGTGGGAAATTTTGCATAGTGTTCTAAATTCTATGATAAATGCGTTATGGATGTAAAATGTGTTACGAAAACAGTGCTTAGAGTTGGGACTCAAATAGTGTTTCAGTTGTATTTAAGAGGGATTTAAGATTTATTAAAGGTTGAAACAATGTACTTGTAAAGGCACAGAGGAGTGAAATAACATGATGCCACCTAGAGTACAGGATATTTGATCTACTTTAGATAGAGAGGAAAGATATTGGTAGAAAAGCTAGGAGTCAGAAAATAGCAGGCCTTGTTTTGTTTTCCTGAGAGTTAATCAGAATGATAGGATTCAAGTTTAGGCTTTGGAAGAAATTCTAAGTATAGAAGTAGATGTAAAGGGCTTAAAAGGATCATGTATGCAGTTGTGAGTGTGGTGCACTGCACAACTCCGGGGGGTCATCATTCATGCAAACTACAATGTGAATGGCTCTCCTTGGAGTTTACAATATTATTGCTGTGGTGCCAGAGGCTTTTAGAAGAGAGACCTGTATCAATCCTCAATGCTGTTTCCCTGTCTTTCAACACAGTACTTAGTACCCGCATTTATTTTCCCTCATTTCCTCATCAAACATTATTCTCATTATCCTTCATCCATACTAATGAATATATGACTGAGATCAGTCTACAATATAGCTCCCACAGTTCATGGATGAACAAACATGAAGTAGTAAAGAAATTTAGCTCTAACTCTAGAATTTTAGACAGAAGTAATACAAAGATTACTTTAAGTACCGAAATCCAATCATCGTCCATACTGACACATTTAAGTTGATGCTACCATAACATGAACACTTGTCACATCACCTGGGAAACTTCTTAAAAGGAAGACTTTTCTAGTTTCATCTAAAACATTGTCCATCAGAACATCTAATAAGTTCACTAGCTGATACTGAATGGATACTGCTAATCCATAGAAATGACTGCTTTAAAAACAGCTCTTCAAGGGGAGGTGACAATTCTAGTCTGTACAGAAGTCAGCCTAGATCTGAGCTTAAGACTCATGGTTTGCCTAGATTTGGAAATTTCCACTAAATGAAGAGCATAGTTACAGGACTCTTCTCTGAGGTACACTGAGACACATGATAATTTAGGAGATTAAGATTTTCGTATCTTGGTCTGTTCATCACTGTTCAGAAACAAAAAAAATGAACTCTTGTGAAGTTGGCTCATCTACTCTAACAGACACTTCTCTATGCACAATCATTTAACCTATTTCTTATTTAGGAAAACCACTGCCTTATTCTATTTTTAAATCAATTTGAATGGCTAGAAATGTATTCCTTATATTTAAGCAAAATCTGACTGCTCTATGTTCTATTCACTTGTTCAAATACCACCTTACAGAACGACAAAGAGAAAAATTTCACTCCATTTACACCTTTTTTTTTTTTTTTTTTTTTGAAACAGTGTCACATTCTGTTGCCCAGGCTGGAGTGCAGTGGCATGATCTTGGTTCACTGCAACCTCCACCTCCTGGGTTCAACAGATTCTCCTGCCTCAGCCTTCCGAGTAGCTTGGATTACAGGTGTGCACCACCACATTCAGTTAATTTTTTGTATTTTTAGTAGAGATGACATTTCACCATATTGGCCAAGCTGGTCTCAAATCACTAGCCTCAAGTGATCCACCCACCTGGCCTCCCAAACTGCTGGGATTATAGGCGTGAGCCACCACGTTGATAACTTAAGAGAGCACAGTTTTTCTCCCTCTCTTGTTTTTCATCATAAGTTCTCTTTCATAAGCTAAACTTCCACCTCATCTGGGACCCTGTTTCTAGACATATTGATTGTTTATGTGAATGCATCAGCTTTTCAATATCCTTCTTGAAATTATGTACTCAGAACTGAATTCAACACTGCAGAGGTCATCTGGCCAGTGCAGAATTTATTGAATTAATTATTCTGTTCTGTATGCCATAAATACGTTAGTGAAGCCCAAAGAAGCACTTGCTGTTAGAAAAGCCACATGATATTGGGCTTGACGTCAATCCAAAATTTTAAATCTTACTTTCTGTTTCTTCATTTGCTTATGAACAAATAATGCAGGTACTTTCCATACTGAAGTTTTATTAAAAACTTAAGTGCAAAATTTTATTTTCTCCCCTTGAATCTTCTTAGTTTAGTATTTTAACTGAAGGTTAATGAGAAACCTTTCTAAATCTGTATTCTATCATTCATACATTAGCTACATATTCTTCTTTTTGATGTCAAAATGTAAATGTGCATTATGGGGGCACATTGATTAATGATAAAAATATTAAATACGGTAATGCCTTAATGGGTTTTACAATTCTTCTCTTATCCTGTGATTTTGTTCTGCAAAAACTATTCTGCTGCAAACAGGACAATCCTTACAAGGTTATGAAAGAAGAGAGAGATATACTATTGTAACCCTAATTCCCTAATAAATAAACTTTGAAAATAAAAATATGTGGAACATCTTTATCTTTTAAGCGCTTAAAGACATTATTTATATACAATGTACAGAAAGTATTTGTAGAACACAGTGAAGTAATACATAATATCAGTTTTCCAATTTCATAGTTTCTCTAAATGAAGCTGATATTAAGAAGTTAATCTGGTGACCATTATAGGGATGATTTTTAAAAACATGCTTTCAAAAAGACTTTAAATGTGGTTACCAAAGTTAGTATATTTGGAAAACAATAATGTTAATAAAATATTTTGCATTTTTTGTATCTCCATAAAAATAATGATTTTATTTTTAATATAAGGCAGGCTTATGACAACATTCATTCATTTAGAATAATCCACTTATACATGCATACTTATTAATGTGGCTATATGCCAGCTTTTTCCAGGTGGTATTAAAATAGATATTACTTGTATCCACATTTATCAGTGTACTCAGCCTTTAAACATTAAAATCAACCAATTTTGCTTGTCTCTCTGAAAATTAATCCTTTCCGTTTTCTCTAATTCTTTTCCATGCTCTCTAAACTACTTCTTTATCCATATTCTCTAAATTCCCATAAGGTCAAACATAGCAAAATAAATTTAATCAAGTATATATCTATTAATGGGAATAATGTATACATTATGAAAAAGTTTAATGAGATTATTTCTAAGCAGTTGTCTAGCTATCAACAAAAATACTACATCAAATACAGAAAATTTTAACATTCATTAAATCTACCTAGCTTTTGTACATTATTCACTATACTGTGCTGTATGGTTGAAATGTTGTGTCACACAAAAAGAGAGACAGCGTCAACCATTTGATATCTAGTAATAACAAATGAGAGTCTCTCCTATGCTTCTAGCTATGCATATAATATGTATAACACTGTTTATTCCCAAAAATGTTACTTCCTGTACTGTATCCACCAATTAAAAGTTCCACGACCACCAGTGCATAAAATGACGAACATAGAATGTCTTTTAAACATTTGGAAGCCATAGACGTTATTTATATCCCTATTTTTCCTAATTAATATTGGCAGAAATTCATTCCAGATAAAAATAGTTGATGTTTTAAATTAGTTAATAATGTCCATAAAGCACTTATAAAGGAACTTAACGCTAAATGTTATGACTTTTATTAAAAGTAAATATTAATGCTTTTCTTTTATGCTAATAGAATTTGTCAAGAAGAAATAACATCCACATAAGCATCTCTTCTTCATGAATAAGTACAGAAACTAGATGAATTCTAATGCAGTATCTCTATAAAGTTATGATGTTAGTGATGCACTTAAACCTATAATGCTATTTAAAGAAGATAGTACCAGTATACCATTTCAAACTTGCACTGAATTACTAGCAATACTCATTGTACTAAGAAAAACGAACAAATACTTTTTAAGGAAATCTCAGTTTGGTATAATTATTTATCATGTGAAGTTAAAATAATGCTTTTTTCCTCTCCTGTCTTTTTCCATAAACAAAAGCCACAGTGCCAAGACCAAAACATAAAAAACAGTAAAATTATATATTTTTCTTCTTTTTGAACAGAAATAGTAATGCCAAGTTCAGTTTGTTCCATTGATTTTAAGCCAAATAAATGGCAAAAAATAGTGAAAAGCCTGGTCATATCATGTGTCATAAGCTTCTATTAAAGTCCTTATGTAAATTTAAGATCCCTAAGCTGCATGAGACAGAATCACTCCTGAGCTCAAAAGTTCCATGTGATACGAGAAAAAAAGAAAAGAAAAAAGGGAGGAAGTGGGGGGGAGTAGTCATATGCCTAGAGAATGAGAACACATGTTCCTGTATGAAAAAGTCAATATTTAAATACTATCTTCTCCTTAAGTAATGACAACATGACAAATTATTCCTCATCCAGTAATTTCAGTTTACAGTCAAAGCAATAATATGCTGTCCTACAATAAGGTATCATGGATATTAAAATAAGGGAATCTCAACTTAGCTGTACGCTTTAGAAACAGAAAAGCCTGAAAGCAGAGGAATAGCATAAATAAAACAAAAGGCTTCTTGGCTTTATTATTCATGATTTAGATATAATTTCACTAATTCCTCAAGGGCTGCTATATTTTATTATGGATTAACAGATTTCCTCAAGACACACTGGTTCAGCAAAGCTTAGTTGAATAAATGAAACTCTAAGTTCATAAATTATAATGTTTTCATTTATTTTAGGAATATTAATTAAAAATTCACTATACACAGGCTTGCCATAATCAGTATAAAACAAAACTGGCTGCTGCAAATTTACTATTTAGTAAAACTTGTTCAAAATCATGCTGTATTTCTCCACGAAAAAGGAAACTAAATTGTCCTAGGATTACATTTCATAAACTTATAGTTAATTGGAATACTCTTTAAAAACTCATGCAAAGGCCTGAAAATGCAATAATCATGCATATACTACCATATTTTTGAGGCGACAGAAGAGAAATGTCACCAAAGTTATGGCACTAAGTCACATGAATAGGGACAATGAGAGGTAAAAGTGGAGTTAAGACCTGTCAGTCCCCCAAATCATCATTCATTCCCAGTATCAAAAAAAAAAAAAAAAAAAAATCACTGCATGTTTCTAACTTCAATATGGCTTTAATGGCCATGTTCTTTTTGCTTCATGAGGTGGTCTTTTCTATATTTTCCAATCATCATCTTTGATAGATAACTTCTTTCCACTCCTCCGCTCCCAATCCTTTGAGAACTAGAGCTTTTATATCTGTTCGCCCTTCATCTTCCTGACTGATCATGATGTAGTTTATTTTTGCGATTTCTACTCCATCTGTTGGTCTCACCCACAATTTTCTGAGAGGTTTTTTCTCCCAAACTTAAAAAAAAAAATACTCTTTTAAGTGTGTATCGCTGATACTATGTAAACAACTTTCTCTAAATTCAGGGTTAAAATGATTTGAAAACAAAGAATATGATTACAAAATTCTAAAATGGAAATAGTTGTAGAGATCCAAGTGGAAACTGTCACCCAGAAGTATTTAAACACAACACCACAGAACTCAGCAAGCAAACTATTCTGATGCAAGTTTGATAACCTGCAGATTTCCAATAAGAATAAGCTTTAACTTGTAACACTTAAGAGTTTTCCAAGAATTGCTTATTACACAATGCATCACCACCAAAAAAGGGGAAAAAGCACTCCACCAAAAAACAAAAACAAAGTTCTGTGATCTAGAAAATCAAATCTGACAACAAGTTTCATTTTTGTGACTTTTAAGATAATTTTAGTTCATTAATATCGCTAATATTATTCCAGGCTTTTTCTTTGTAGTTATCAGACCTGGCAACTTCGGGTTTACTGATGTTTACACGATGGCTGAATTTTACATAAAATGCGACAGTCGCTTAATGTTGACAACATAACTGCTAAGCCATCTTTGTTCTCCCAAGGTAAAACTTAAGAAAATCAGTACCTTTGATGAGAATATAAAACCTTGTGAGGAATGCTATTAAACAATATTTTAGTTTGTTCCCTAGAATGGCTGTAAAGAAAAATTCCTGTACCATAAATAAGATATTAATGTTATTAGAAATACATATTTATACATATAGCCTGGATATGTTAATAAGAAATTAAAACATTCGATTTCTCCAAATAAAAAAAATTGTACCAAGAATGTACTAAAAGCCCGTATCCCGTGTTTTTTTGTTAGTATATGAAAATGGATGTTAATATTCATCTTAAAAGATCAACATTTCCCATTTTCTTTGCCTCAATTCACCCTCTCCAGTTAACTGTCCTTACTACTCCATATAACCTCCTCCACCCTATATCACCTTTACCTACCTCTATATCTGATTATTTGTTCTAGTTAATACATCCTAGTCTTAGATTTTAATCTTCTATGAGAAGCTGATTATTTTTGGCACAATCTTTTTTTATCAGTTTTATCTATAAGTGGAGTAAAAATCAAAAACCCACCCACAAAACTTCCCTTTTAGGGTATGTTGTCAGGATTAATAAAAAACGAGATCTTACTCAATGCTACAGGTGGCGTAAAATCACCCAGCGTGAGATAAAAATTATTTCCCTTTGTCAGATATTGCAATTCAAAGGTAAAATTAACTGTTATCAAGTTAGCATATTTTTCTTCTGTTATTCTCTCAAGTGGAAGGCAAAACTTGAGAGCTGGACATTTTTCAAAATGTGTATATTTACTTTACAAGAATGTACATGCAAAATTCTTGCATTAATTTTCTTAATGTTTACAATAAGATATCTGGGGGAAAGAATATAATGAAAGTCACAACTGCAACATTGGTCAGAAACTGTGGCTTAAAGTGATAGGTATATTTTTGTTTTTATTTCTCTCAAAATATGCTTTTGTACACTTAGTAAAATTGACTGTTGCTTAAACTATTCGCAGTCCCTGCAGAGAAACATCTATTATCAGTGGCTGTTTATTTGATTGCTTTGTTTCGTTTCAAATAAAGTACCACAGGTTGTGATTTGGCTAAACAAACACAAGGTAGTGCCCATGTCATGGGAATGATGTCCACAGGCCCCAACATAAGAGGGTCATTCAATAAGTATTAAACAACATGTCTACTAATCTATAAACATGGGGAAAACAATAAAAGCATAAACGCCAGTGGCAATTTTCCCTTTTATTTCTGTGGATTTGATTCCCGTTCATCAATGTTCTTTTAAGAGACCAGGGCCTGTAATAAAGAGTCACTTACTCAAGGTCATCCATCAGTTTCCCTGAAACCCAAGCTCCATGAAACTACTGTGAGAACAGAGCCAAACTCTTTCCTCCTGCGAGTCACTTGAATGCATAAGTGTGGGAAAAGTACATTCCCCCCAGCCCAGCCATTAGACTTCTTGGACATAATTCCATTGTGAGAAAACTACTTTACAATGAAATGAATATGTTCTTTAAAATTTCTATTTGATAGACTTAAAGATGAAACCTGAAAACCTGAAAGCATAAATGCTTGAAGAAGCATGTTCTCATTTTCCTACATAAAGTGTCAAGATTAATCACTAAATATTTATTTACTATCTTCCATACACCTGGCAATGAGATTATGCTGTAATTTCAGTGGTTTTCATCTGGAAGCAAATTTGCTTCCCAGGGAACATTTGACAGTGTCTAGAGACATTTTTCTTATCACAACTTGGGGACTGGGGGTGTTGTTTCTGGCCTCTACTAGGTAGAGACCAGGGATGCTAGAGAAGTAATATACTAGTGGGTTTAGTTGTTAAAGAGAAACACTGTTTTCCCTTCCCTGGGGACAAAGAGAAATGTCTCCCCATCCACTTGACACTGTGTGTGCTGTGAACATTGTCAGCAATATCCCTACTATGATAGATTTGCTAAAAACTGTGTCTTGTAGTTTGTCAATGCAAATTAAAGACATAATACGAAACAGTAACTAAATAAAAGCAATTTCAAAGAGAGTAAAAAAATTGTCCAACAGTGCAGAACTGACTAAAGGATAAAATTGTAAATATTTAGAGGAAGATCTAATGGAGAAGATAGATATGATATTTAGGTCCCTTCCTGTCACTATTACATGCAATGACAAGGCCATCCCTACAGTAAGTGAGGCCCTAGGCAAATATGTTTTGTGTGGTCCCTGTTAGTATAAGCAAAATTTAAACAAATTTCTCAAAACAACAAGCAAACGAAAAACCCCAAAACCAAACTGTCTTTGGAGAGTTGCCAAAAATTAAACAATTATTGGAAAAATTTCTGAACGAATATTAATAGTTGTTAGGTTGATATATGGAAAAATGAAAAAGGAGGAAGAAATGCAAGTGAAAGACACTATGTTTGTAGAAAAAGTGGCCCTGGCAGCTAGCTCCAGGGCATAAATTATTCCCTGGTAACATGTCGGACATTTGGGAGATGTAATAATGAGCTCCCAATCTGTTCACATTAATCCCTTGGAACAAATTCCTGGGAAATATGGCTGGTCATCTTTCTAAAATGTATTAAAAGGAATTAACTTCAATAAATATATATGGCATTACTCCAGATAAATCTGAAAAGGCATTTAAATTACTCTCCACATTCTCTTATCAAAAACAAATGATTTAACCTAGAAAAGAAGTGACCTGTCACTGAATCAGGCCATTAGTAGGCAAACGATTAGGTTATTCAACTTCAGTAGCTATCACTATCAGATCCATTCCCTTGAAATTACAGACAAAAAAGTAAAGCACAATGACTCCTCATCAAAATTCATCCTGGACACTTAACATTATGTTATACAGGCTAACTGATCTAGGTAGTTGCTTTTAGTCTAGAATTTTTACAATGTGTTGCCTCCAGGACTTGTTAAACCACTAAAGACATGCTCCAACATAGGCCATGGGTCATTTGTAAGCATACTGATAGTCTGGTGCATTTCATCACTTTTTTTCCATCGGAATACTCAGCTATCTTCCAGTATTTTACATATAATACTTGAATTATTTAGAATCATACAAACCAGAATTTTATTATCTAAAGAAAGACTTCAATCATTTGAAAACCAGATGGACAACACAAAAATTTGTTTCTTGTGAGTACTTTTAAGTCCAGCTAATACAGTCTGGCTGGTAGTCAAATACCAATAATATACTAAATAACTAAAAACTTGCTAGTTTTTCGCTATTGGTAAATAAAGGCCTGAGGGTTCCAAGAATATTAAAATGTTAGGATGTTTACAAATTCACAAATTAATCTTTTCCACAAGGAGCCTCCACTAAGTGATAAGTAAATTATTGGCCCCTTGGAATGCCCTCCTACTGTTTTTAAGCTTTTGTTATTTAAAAAAAAAAAAAAAAAAAAAAAAAGCAGCCGGGCACGGTGGCTCATGCCTGTAATCCCAGCACTTTGGGAGGCCGAGGCGGGCAGATCACGAGGTCAAGAGATTGAAACCATGCTGGCCAAAATGGCGAAACCCTGTCTCTACTAAAAATACAAAAATTAGCTGGGCGTGGTGGTGCGTGCCTGTAGTCCCAGCTCCTTGGGAGGCTGAGGCAGGAGAATCGCTGAACCAGGGAGGCAGAGGTTGCGGTGAGCTGAGATCGCACCACTGCACTCCAGCCTGGGCATGGAGCCAGACTCTGTCTCAAAAAAAAAAGCATATTTTCTGTTGCCTCTCTTTACTTCCCACTGGAAAACTTTCCTTCAAGAATAAAAAATAAAAATGAAGAAAAAACAACAAGTAATTGCCTTCTGAGAATTTCATCCCCTGACTTCATTTGGTATTACTGGGAACACTGCCAGACAAAGGAGTTCTGCATGCTGCTGGAAGTTTATTTATCATTTAGCATCTTTCCTACATTTGGGTGATCCACTATTTGAGAGTTATATACTTTTAAAAAAAGAAAGAAGAAAAATCAGCCAGAAAGCCATGAGTGAGCTGACAAATTATGAAAGAGAATTACTGAGAATAAAGTAATATAAGTCAGCTTGAATGACATTCTTGCTGCGTCTAAAAAGTCATATGCAATTAAGGGTTGGAATTTACTAGAAGAAAGATAAGTATTTTTCTATATGACAAGTATTTGATATGAACGGTGCATCTTAAATTCTGTGATAATGCATATATGATACAATTTTGAAATACAAAGGGAAATTTGAGAAAATCCCTTATTTATTAAGTATCCAGAGAGAAGCCAGGGGAAGCTTAACTCTATCCTAGCAATGATTACGGCTGACTTTAAAATAAAAAATTAGATGCTGCTAGATGCCAACGTTTTGTCTATTTCTGATTCCTCAAAAGGCTAAAAAACAGTACCTGACATATATCTATGTTTTGCAAATCAAAGTAAAATATGTTAAAATTCATCTTGCAGGCTAGCACACTCACATCTGACACAGCTCTCTGCTTTGTACTGGGCAGGAATCAAGCAAGTTCCCTTTTTTAGATATCTAAAACAATATTTATTCCATATGTTTTCTAGCATTCAAGATTTTTCACTATTATATCCTCAATCCTACCAAGAAAATTGGTCAATCGGTTCATAATATCTTTTAATGTTATAATATCTGTCCTTATTTTTTCTTTTCTCTCTCTCATTGTATTAGAATTTTTTTTTTTTTTTTTTTTTTTTTAGCAGAGTCTCGCTCTTCCTCCCAGGCTGGAGTGCAGCGGCGCAGTCTTGGCTCACTGCAGCCTCTGCCTCCCGGGCTCAAGCTGTTCTCCTGTCTCAGTCTCGCTAGTAGCTGAGACTACAGTAGCATGCCATCACGCCTGGCTAATTTTTGTATCTTTAGTAGAAGTGGGGTTTCACCATGTTGGTCAGGCTGGTCTCAAACTCCTGACCTCAGGTGCCACCTGCCTCGGCCTCTCAAAGTGCTGGGATTACAAGCGTGAGCCACTGCCCCTGGCCTCCACTTTCTTTTCAAAGCTTCCCCATCTGTACTTCTTGGTGGATTTATCCAGTATTTCATTTGCAAACAGGGCCAGTTTCTCTGATATAGTGTAAATGGCTGGTATGGGGTAGTGGTGGGGGTGGGTTTCCTGTGAGGAAAACACATAAAGAAGTGCCAAAAGGACCACTCTGGAAGAAAGCACATTCCCTTCTCTGAACTGCACCATTTCCTCAGTCCTGAATCAGCTCACTATTGAGAATTTTCAGTGTTTTCTTTTCCACACTAATTCTTTTCATCTGCCAGTAATTAAGACACACATCTCACCTTAGCATTAAAAATAAATAAATAAGTAAATAAATAAATAAATCACTCTTGCTGCCACCTCTTTCTGCAATCCCAACTTTCTTTTAAAACAAAGCACTTCCAAGAGACTCTTCTGGTATCTTACACTATTCTCTTCTGTATTCTTCTTTCCAGCACTTCTTTCTCAAAACTGTTTTTTCAAAGTTCACTAATGTCCTCCTAATCACTAAACCCAAAGACATCTGCTACATTTTTATTTTTCTTAAACCTTGGTCTGTGATTTCATTCCTCTCCTTGGTGTAACTACTTTTGGTTCTGAATCATTTCTCCTCCACCTGGCCTCTAGTAAGACCATGCACACTCATGTTAACTCCCTCCTCAGCTTGTTCCTAGTCTTTATATTTTCCAAAAATCAGACATTTTTTCTGTTTTTTCTTTTAATGTATTTCTGGGAGCCTATCTACTGGTGGAACTCAATTATCTCCTGTATGATTAGCATTCCCAAACTGACACCCTTTGTTCTAATCAGGCCTCGAGTATGTGCCTGAAACTTCGTTTTGGAATTGTCACCTTCACTTGTCACTTAATATTGCCAACCCTGAACTCATCATCTTTCATCTAAACTGTTCTGTGTTAATGGTCCTAATTCTTATAGTACTCAGTTTCAAACTCTTGACCCTCTTAACTTCCTCTGCCTATCTAGTCAATAAAGTATAGCATTCTCCAGATTATCCCTTCACACTAATTGCTGTAAGAGTTACCATCCAAAAGTATTTATACAGAAGTTATAAAAACATTCACATATATTCAAATGTGTCCCACACTCTTCTCAGTTCAGACTTTTGCCAAAGCTTTCTCATCCACCTTTTCCTCTGTACTTTTGAAAGCTTACCCATCCTTAAAGCCACACCTCAGATATCATCACTTCTCAGAGGTATTTCCTAGACTACTAGGGAGTAAGAAATACTCTTCCACCTAAATCCTATCTCACTTTGTATATATGCAGTCTTTTTTTTTTTTTTTTTTTGATATGGAGTCTCGTTCTGTTGCCCAGGCTGGAGTGCAGTGGCACGATCTTGGCTCACTGCAACCTCCGCCTCCAGGGTTCAAGAGATTCTCCTGTCTCAACCTCCTGAGTCTCTGGGATTACAGACACCCACCATCATGCCTGGCTAATTATTACTATTATTATTATTATATTATTATTATTAATTGTATTTTTAGTGGAGACGGGGTTTCACCATGTTGGACACGCTGGTCTCGAACTCCTGACCTCTGGTGATCTGCCTGCCTCGGCCTCCCAGTGAATATATATAATCTTATTACACTTTGTATATATGTCACTTAATGATGGGGATTTTGTTGTGGGAACATCATAGAGTATACTTACACAAACCAGATGGTATAGCCTATTATACACCTAGGCTATATGCTATAGCCTATTGCTCCTAGGCTACAAATCTGTGCAGCATGTTACCGTAATGAAAAATGTAGGCAATTGTAACAAATAGTATTTGTGTATCTAAACATAGAAAAGGCATACTAAAAGCATGGTATTATAATTTTATGTGACCACCATCATATATACTGTCATTCACAGATCTGTCATCATGTACCACATACTGTATGTAATGTTGCATCTACCAGATTGCCTTATATGTGAATTACATATACAAATATTGCTCTATTTCCAACCATAATTTGTGAGCTCTTGGAAAGCAGTATACTTGTAAGTTTTCTTCAGTAAGACCCACCACAGTGCTGTAAACATAGCAAGTGCTTAGAAACCAGTTCTAAATTAACTACGATGGAACTTGAGCAAGGCTTTGGAGTAAACTATTAAGAGGTCTGTGTTCAAGTGCAACTTGTCTGAAGTTCCCCTTGAAAAGCTGGAAGGCTTTAGACATATTGACCAAGGAGATAATAGCAATAAAAGAAGGGATCAATTATCCAAAACATGAAAATATTATTGTTATTATTATTATTATTTTGTCAGTAGGGAACTGAAATCAGATAAGAGGTTATTACTTAAGGCTTAATTTATCTACCTGAAATTTCCAAATTCTTTGGAAATTCTCTTTCCTTTTAACGTTTTTTGCTATGGTTCTTATTGTTCTTATCTTTTGGTGTGTTGTGTCTGTTTTTTACTTTGACAGTTTTCATCTGAGTTGAGGAATCAAAATGGGACAAAGGTATACTATATTTAGAATAGCTATTTTGCTGGTTAAGAGATCCAAAAAAGACTTGATGTTGATAATGGTAATTCATGCAAGACTATTTTAATGCTTTTGCTTTTTAGAATCACCTCAGGCTTTCAAATATAATCAAATTTTATTTATGAAAATAGCTTTTGTTTATATGTGGAATTCTCACATTTTCTAGCTATATGCAATATTTGGAATTTTAAAAATTTTGTTCTTTTTATGCTGAAAGTTAACAAAAACCATACTGTACAATTGTGAAGTTTTTTTTGTCAATTTATATTGACACAGTGACCAATCTAAACCTGAAGATAAACTATACCAAAGTAAGCAAAATAGAGAGTAAATGATGTATATCTTAAACAATAATTTTCTATATATAACACTACCTTGCTTTGAAGACACATGTCCTCAGCAACTTGCTTGGCATGTTTTGAATATCAAAATGTTTTGGTGGCAATTATCAGAAACCATGGACCTTCTTACTTGCACTCATCTTTACATTTTTACTGGTTTAGAATCATGAAGAATTCACTCTATGTCAATTTAATCCCTTCATTACTGACCTTGCAGCAAAGTTTGATTTAAAATTTTATAAATGTGTTCAGAGGGAGAGTTTTCAGAGAAAATGAAGGGGAGGTGAGAGTGAGGGAAATAAAGTAAGGCCTAAAATCTTTTAGATGATCCTAATTTAATGGTTTACATTATTTACTAATCAAATTGATACTGGACAGAAATAAAATCAGTCATTAAAATGTGAACTAAAACAATTGATTGACCTGGTTTTGTTTTCCTAGTGACCTAAATTAAATCGAGTTATTCATACAAATTTAATGACAACACAAGAACACATCAGCTTTGTAAAACACTTTGGAGAAGCCCCCACTTTCCAATGAACTTTCATTTACAGTATTGCACATTCAACTGCCTTTTGTAAATTATATATTTTTTAGTAGCAAATACAAAATGTGTGCAACGGAGGCAAAAATTTCCACCCACTTAATTTTTATTTTGCATGTTTACAGTCAGGTAACCATAGGCTGCCATGAGAGGAATTATTTTCGTATTTCTTCACAAAGTGCTCTAGGAGGAGAAACAGTTTTCTTAGTGTAAAGCTCAGCCTTTATTCTGTCAGGGAAAGTAATTATGAAAGCAAAACAAATCCACATTGTCTAATTAGGTCATTAAAAAGCATAAATGCGTCATGGAAGCTTTTCTCTTTGCCTAAGACATAAAGCAAGACAATGAAAACACTCTGGTAATATAGATTTAGAATTTGTTTCTTTTCAAAAATAATAGGCCCTTTCATCTTTCTGTTTCCCTCAGATGAAGAGAGTTAATTTAGAGACAAAATCTTGTAATTAGTTCAGAGTTTAGTCTGATTTTATTTCAAAATATTTAACCAAAAACAGGAAGCTGAAGAAAAAAGAAAACACACGGAAAAATTGTCAAAGGAAATGAATAAAGAGAGTGGGTTGCTGATCAGAATGTATTCTGCAGAGACAAGATGAATATAAAATCTATATTCATATAAACACAACCAATCTGGGATACCAGAACGCTCTTAGGAGGAATATCCTGGCATCTGCCTTTGGGGTTTGAAATCCAGACTTTAATTATAGTTAACTTAAATAAAAACAAATGGCACGGTTATTTTGCCTCTTCCTCTCTCTACTTTTCATTATCTCTTGAGTTTGAGAAAACTCATGGCTGAAAGCGTTAAGAGACGAAACATGAAAAAGAAAAGGAAAAGAAACTTACCTGTGATCCCCTTGGCCCTCGTTTGTGGTCCCATTCTGAATGCCCCATGAGCTGTAAAGATGAAAATTATAATAAGTTAAATGATTATTTTACCTGACAAACATTTTTCTTCTTTATTTTAAAGAATAATCAAGTTGTTCCAATCTTTATTAGTAATATATTAAATAGCTATCATGAATAAATTAACATACCTAAATTAGTAACAAACTCCTGGTTTGATAGCTAATATTTCAACTTCTAATCATTTTGAGAGTATTTTAATATCACTGTGTGATAAAAGAAGCTACTGTATAGCTCTATCAGGAACATCCTAGATAGGTATCACACCATGTAAAGCTTTATTTGCATATTATTAAGCCTTTGGCTTCTTAAGAAAATATTCTGGGTAAATGACTACTGTAGTTAAATCTACTGCCGCAAATGGTAAGAACCAGAAGGCCAAATTAGTTCAATAACTTTTAATCCACCTTCAAAACTATAAAAATCTTGAGAGTTCTAAAGAGTAAAATTATTAAATATTTAATATGAAATATGCCCACATAGTCACAAAACGTAGATTTTTAATAATAACCTATAAAATATTATCATGTTATTCCTATGGTGGTAATAGCCCTGAGCTACCTTGCTTACAAAGAAGAATATTTACCTATTGAAAATAACATTTAACATTAAGAATATTAAGGAAATAAAAGATATTGACTCAGAGAAATGAAACTCCATTCATCTGTCAGTAATCTCATTAGTCATCAGTACCAGCTGAAGAAGTATTTACAACTAATAAGCTAGCACACCAACAAGACGGACCATAAATGAATTTATGTACGTTATTAGCTTTTCTATATAACAGCAATGACTCCTAAGTAGACTTAACAACAAACAACTGTTCACAATAGCAACAAAAATAATATGCCTTTGAACATTATCAAGAAATGTTTGATAACCATATACAGAAAATGGTGAAAATTTACTGATGGACATATAGTGCTACTGCTAAAGAAGACTTAATTCTATAAACGATTGAGTGCTCAATTCTACTCAAACAAATTTAACTAGATTTCGGGTTTAACTAGATTTCAATCAAAAGCTAATAGTATTTTTAATTTTTAAAGAACATAAATTTCATTGGAGAGTATAAACATATATAATCAGTTATGTCAGATGGATAAGTGTAGCGATACAATGGAGAACATGAGAACTATAGCTCGTGATGTTATAGAGCGTGCTGAAGTTTGCTAAGACGGTAGATTTTAGGTGATTTCACCAAACACAAATAAAGTTAAAACTATGAGAGACGATGGATGTTAATTTACTTGACCTTAGTAATTACTTTACATTGTAAATATACATCAAAACATCATGTTGTACACCTCAAGTACATACAATAAAAAAAATCCATTAGAGGCCCGGGTGCAGTGGCTTATACCTGTAATCCTAGTATTTTGGGAAGCTAAGGTGGGCGGATTTCCTGTGGTGAGGAGTTCGAGACCAGACGGATCAACCCTGTCTATACTAAAAGTACAAAAATTAGCCAGGCATGGTGGTGTGCACCTGTAGCCCCAGCTACTTGGGAGTTTGAGGTGGGGGAATTGCTTGAACCTGGGAGGCAGAGGTTGCAGTGAGCCAAGATTGCGCCACTGCACTCCAGCCTGGGAGACAAAGTGAGACTCCGTCTCAAAAAGAAAAGTATCCATTAGAAAATGTTACAAGTGATGAAAATACCTTTCTGGTTATTAAGATATATTATAAAACTTAACCAAATTTGGGGATAATGGTTTAGAATTAAAAATGCAAATGAATGAAATAATTTGGAATAAATATATGTATGTGTACGAACAAAATATAAATAAGAAAATATCAAAAATATTTTGTATTTGATGAATTATTCAACTAATGAAAAAAAGGAGTTCATGACCAGCCTGGCCAACATGGTGAAACCCCTTCTCTACTAAAAATACAAAAATTAGGTGGGCGTGGTGGGGCACGCCTATAATCCCAGCTACTTGGGAAGTTGAGGCAGGAGAATCGCTTGAACCTGAAAGGCCAAGATTGCAGTGAGCTGAGATCACGCTGCTGCACTCCAGCCTGAGCGACAGAGTGAGACCCTGTCCCACAAAAAAGAAAAAAAAAAAAAGAAAAAGAAAAATAGACTTCTGAGGGTAAAACATAATTAGAGCCTAACCTTATAATAAATGCTAATATTAATTATAGATTTAGAAGACAAATTTTTAAAAAGACAAAACTGTAAATATAAAATAGAATAAAATCCAGGTAAATATTCAACCTATCTTGGGAAATAAAAAAAAATTAAAGAAATCTAAATCTTTTCTTAAAGATTTTTTTTTATTACAAAAGAGGACAAATTGATCTGGCTATATAAAACTTTAGAGTATTTGCACAAATGTCATGTTGGTAAAATATCTGTAGTAAACTTAGATAAAGAATAGTATCTTCAAGATATTAAGGGTTCTTACAAACTTGAAAGAATCCCAACCCTAGTAAAAAATTGAAAGAAGAGTGAGAACAACTTACAAAATAAATAGATCTATGGAAAGAAATTTAACTTTATTGGAAGTAAAAGAAATTCAATATAAACAATGACAAGACACTACTATTGCCTATTATATTTGCAAATTAATAATGTTGAATATTTGGAAAACAAGGAGTAAACTAAGCATATATATTGCTACTATATAACAAATATATATTTATACACCTTGTGTATATGCATTTACACATATATAAAATATATATAATACATATATTAAAAATTCATACCGTTTGAATCAGTAAACTAAGATCTAAAAATCCAGTAACTATAATGTTCTACTAATTGTATATCCAACAAAAGGGAAATTACTCAATAAATTACAGTATACAAAATGATACCATAGAGCAATTAAAATTTGGCTTCCACGGCCTTTATAAAAAAGAACATGTGAAATGTTCACGGTATAATAAGTAAAAAACATAACAAAGTAATTTAATGAATTTTAAGCTACTCATTTTTAACAGACATAGTCAATCGTTTTAAGCCTTGGAATTATCGTGATGATTTAACTGTAGTTTGGCTAGCACACAATTTTGGGTACACTGACCCAGATAATCATTATATAAAATTGAATGCTTACATAGTAGATATTTCAATGCTTTAATTTTTTAATTTATGGATTTATTGGCATTACATCATCTCAAAAATATTTATTGATACTAAAGTTGATTATAGTATGGTTCACAGCAATAACTAATGAAATAAATAGTATGATTTATAAACAAAAACAGTTAATTTGTTCACTAGAACTATCAAAAACAATTCTTGACACATTTCAAACACTGACAATACCTTACATTAAAATACGAAGATGAGATGGTTATTTTTGGCAACTTTAAAGTGGCAATAAATTGAGCAATAGGCTTCTAGTGAAATGATTTATCAAAATCTTCTGGAAGATTTACAACACGCTGACTATTAAAACTGTTAACCTCCTTGCTAATGAGTTTAAACTAACAGGATCAAAATAAGGTGGTAAATTCTCCTATCACAACTAAAAGAGGTAAATGAATCTTACAAACACAAGTTGTAATCCACAATATATTGATTTAAGAGAGAATATTTCATGATGACAGGAAGTCAAAAGGAAACATTTTGGTATGACCAGAATTCAAATGAGAAAATCATGTAATTCACTGCCTTCTGCCATTAATTATCTTAACGATGACGATTTTAGTCAAATAACAAAAACACTCAAAATGTAGACTAATTTGGGTCATCATTTACTCCAGAAGATAAGATCAATTTGGTAATTTGCAAATCAGAGCTTGTAAGATGCATTTCAGAAAATTCACTATCTAAATTTGACTTTTTCTTTTAAAACATAAAACAGTAAAATTTGCCAAGTGTGTTATGTATCAGAGAGTTATTTCCTAGCATTATATAACAAACTGAGAAATATGTAGGGCAAAGAAATTTTTTCTATTCTTATTTATATATTAATATCATCTTTATATTATATTTGAAAGGTATGAGCTGACCAAGAATGTGGTATTATTTTAAAATGTACTCTGTGGCTACTTTTTCCAAAGTAATAAAAAATCTACATCCTATGTGAAATCTACATCCTATGTGATAAGAAATCTACATCCTATGTGAAATATATTCAAAAAGAATGAACTCTGCATATGACAAATGAGATACTGTAATGTTCTACAGTCAATAACAGCACCAAAGGAAATAAACAGAATATTTTTTCCTTTTGGATTTGAAGAATACAAAGTGTTTATCATTAAACTTACATTTCTAATTAAAATAATCTGAGCCAAAATTTAGCATTTATTATTTCAGTGTATTTTCTTTTTTCTTTTTTTTTAATGCAAAGGAAGAGGCAATGATGGGAGTAGGGACTGCATAGTGTCAGAGCTTTATTCCTTCCCATGATTACAGCATTCTGGCCACTAGATGGGGCGTGGGGTGGAGAGTGGGAGATGTAAGGATAAACTTCATATTAGCGCATGAATACATACAGCATATGAATTTTCATACAGCATATGCATTTTTTCCTATTTGTAGAAAAAATATTTTACTGTCATAAAAACATTGTTCTAAGATAATGGATGAAAGACTACAATAAGCAGCATATTGTCAGAATCCTTTAAAAAATACTACTCATAGTGTGATAAGCTGACAATATTACAGATTATTTAAAATAAAATGAGATACTTAGCTACTGGTAAGTATTCCTGTTAAACAGAACCATAGGGATAAATGTTTCACAAAGACATCTCCCTAGCCCTACTTTCTTGATGTGTGATTACAACAAATAAAAAATAATGGTTATTCACAATAAATAGTAAAGAAGACAGCTTGCACATTGAGGTCAATGAATTTCAGAATTAAGTGCAAAATAATGTTGATATTATTTCAAAGAGAAAGTCAAAACATCCTTTCAGTCAAACAGATAAGATTAGTGTTAAGTTGCAGATGACCAAAGTAATCATTTGACATTATCATAGTAGCAGATAAAAGACGTTAATGGGCCACAGACAATGAGGAAAAGAAATAGAAACTGTGGAATTTTCCTTTTTGCAAAATAATTCATTTTGACTAAACTTTCAAGAGAAATGAATAGCAGCATGCTACTTAAGCAATTCTGGGAAAAGAGAAACTGTATTAAGATGATATGATACTCTTTTTGGAGAAGGAATGCTTATGATTTTAAGATTAGTTATATAAAGTTGCTAGAAATATAAAACAGAGAAGGAAAGATTGAGACTGGAAAAATAAATAAAAGTAAGTTTAAATATATTCTAGTTGATAAGAGTACATGACTACTTAATTCAGAGAGAAAAAAATGTTTGTCTCTCACCATCTATAAAAAATACCCTCTGGCTATTTTATGATTACTCCTCTGGGTAATGACATTTTAATAAGTATCTTACCAGAAGGTCTGGGGATATATAGGTCACCAAGGTTATGCCTGCAAATGGCAAATAAAATCTTTCTGTCTGATGAAGAAATTCTGTAAAAAATTTTTTTTAAAAAAAGAGAATGTTTCTTCTCTTCTCAGTTCTCATTAACCAAGATAAGCACAATGAAGACCCTTACATTTATTCCTGGCAAACAAAGTAAACTTCCTTGAAAAGAAACACAATCTGTTGTAGAAAGCATTTTGAAAATCCTAACTGTTTTGACACTAAGTCATTTTGATCCTTATGGAATAAATTCTTCTCTCTTTTATTTTTAATAATAAATTTCTACATCACAGCCTTCAGCTAACAGTATGTTACACAGCACTTAGCTCCAAGGAAAACAAAACTGCTGCCAAACACAGAATTTAAAAAGTTCACAGGAGAAGCAAAGAAGAAGTCAGCATGGAAACAAAAAGGTTCTATCCAAGCAGAGATATTTTTAACAATAGCATGAGAAATAAAGATTGCTGAAAATATATTTCTGTAGGTAAAATATTTTGCTTTCATGTTTATATGTTTTTCTCTTGTTGTCTGTTTACGTAAAAATTAGCACCTTTTTAGGGGTTTCTTGGGAGAAAAAATTCACCACAACTATTACTAAAGGGATGAAAGCTGAAGGAGGACTGTAACTAGATGAGAAATAAAAAATTATTATTTGTGTGTACCTTAAAGAGGTGAGAAGTTTTAGATATGAAAAAAAGACGGTAACGATGGAAAGTAATAGTCACCACAGTTATCTTTGCACTACTCTCAAGAAAACTACTCTTTTACAGCAGCTGAAGATGACTAAAACATATTTCTGAAGACATACAAAACTAATATACATATAAGGATGTAAAGGTTACCACGCAGTCCACTTTCTATTTCATCATTTACTCATTAAGTGAGTATGTATTGTATACCTATTATGTGCAAAGCACTGTTCTAGGCACAAGCTGTATGTCATTGAACAAAACAAGATGTATCTCTGCCTGCCGGCTATTATATTTTAGCGAAGGAAGAAGATAAACACATAAACATAATATGCCAGGTGATGATAAAGCTATAAAGAAGCTTAGAATAGAATAAACAAAGGGAGAACGAGTGGGGGTAATGGATGGGAGGGGCTGGAAGGAGAGGTAAGTTTATGTAAGTACAGTGGATCGAAAAAGTCCTTTCTGAAAAAAGTGACATTTTATCAGATAATTGTATAAAGAGCCAGATGCACGAACCTGGGGGAAATGCATGCCAGAGAAAGGAAACAGAAGATGAAAAGGCTCTGAGGCAGGAGCAGGAATGGTACCTTAGGAGCAGCAAAGCATCTCTACGCTAAAATTTAAAAAGGGACTGGATCTTTGTGATCATAGCTATATATTTGGTATTTACTATTTTCCTTTAGTATAAAATTGGCCTACAAGTTAATCATTAGCTTCGTTAATTCAAAATTACAAGAAAAAATTCTCTAGGGAAATACTAATACACCAGGGATTCTTCTGTCCCCAAACTCTTACTTAATTCCATTCAGTACAACAAGAATTTACAGAATATGTACCACATGCCACAAAGACACCCTTATATTAGTCATACTACATAATACAATTTTATTGTCCCTTTATATATGGGTTTTGTTTTTCATGAGTCACAAAATGCATGAGAGCAGGGGTTGTCTTTTAGAACCACATTTACTCTGATGAACACAGAGTTTTTGATTTGATAAGAAACTAAAAGCACTTCTTTAACCTGGGCATGTTCGATTGGATTCTTCCCTTGGCATACTTTTTCCTTAATTTCTATGCTACCTATATTTGCTCTCTGCAACATTCCATGTGAGAAGATGAGCCTGAACTGTGTGCTTCCCCTGACTGCAGGCTCTAGCAGAGGCCAGTGCTCTGGACTGGGAAGGTCTCTGATAGTTTAGGCCAGTCTCAGCCCGTCTGGTCATTTTGGGAAATTGTTCTTATTTTTTGGTGTTCCTTTCCTGGGTCTCTTCTTATCAACGGAGTAAGAATGTCAAAATTACCTTGCACTCTTCAGAAAAGTAAGAGTGGAAGTCTGCATTTGGTCTGGGGCTTAGGCCAAAGAAGCTAACAGAATTCCTGGCGTTCCCATATACTGTTTCTCAGCCCTCCAGGCGTCAATACTGGGATTTGGGATCTAGAAAGACCTAATACAAGTGGTGCTGAAAAAGATTTAGCTGCCTGCATAATTTTTTTTAAACCTCTGCTGGCAGGAACTGCCTGCATAACTTAATTTACAAACTAGAAGACCACATGAGCCTCGTGTGGGTAAAACAGATGTGACTAGCAGCCATAGTCTCATAAACAGAATACATCGATTACAGCTACTTCATCACATCTCCCCGCTCCTCAAATCAATCCCACTCTACAATGTAGTATCAAGTGATGTTGATTTCGTTGAAGACTTCATGGGGAGACAAGAGGACATTGTTACAGTATACAAAATACAGCAAAAAGCCATATAAATATCCATTCGATATCTCTCCACAAAACTTTTCCTTTTCGTCTTTTTTTTCAGTTTTGTTTTGTTGTTTGTTTGTTTTGGGTTTTTTTTTTTTTTTTTTTTTGGCGGCCACTACCTCTTGCCCTTTACTCTTGGGGTAGGGCAAGAGGATTGTTCTCAGACTCTAAATCTCTTACTGTTCCCCAAACAATTTAGCTTTCTCCTGTATTCCTCGTAAACCTTCAGACAAATTAGCAGGAACAAAGAGATTCCTTCGAATTCTTAAAATTGACCCTCCTTTAAAAAGTCACTGAGAGCCTGATATATAGCATTGTGACTGAATTTAACGGATATTTTTCCTTTCACAGTTGGTGATAACTAGCTAAATTCCATCCACTTGGTTGATACTAAATCCCTGATTCTGACTCTTAGCATTTCAATATAGCAGCCAGCGTAAATTTCATAAGCACTGGGAATGAGAAGGCTTCAGATAGAGACAAATTCAGATATTCTGGAGTTTGAAATTATAGCCTCTCTACTACAATTTCTGTATCTATTTCTGATAATGATGTTCCCATATACTGTTTTAGAATGTCTCCATAATTCTATATCTGTCCCTGTTATCACAATGATAATAATTCCTCTAAACCTATATGCTGCCACTAATCCTACAAAGCTTCCATTATTTTCATTTAATACATCTGGTTTATCCTGATTACTTGAAATTTTTACAACTTTTATTGCTATTTGAATTTTGGAGACTATTAATAATAATGTAATCACATCAGTCTCATGCTTAAGTTTTCCTGTCAGGTATTTTATGAAAAATGGTAATAAAGTAAAATAAGCTTGTGAAATTCTGCAAAATATCATCCCTCCTTGGATTGTCCCAGTACCTGTTAGCATGTTAAAGCTTGAGGAAGTTTTAAAGGAACTCAGCTGAAACATTTCTAGAAGTATGTGATTATAGAAACTTCATTGTTTCAAGAGAGATTTAGTTTTCCATGGAACACAAACACATTTTGAGATATATTTTTTAGAGTTTTATAATTTTTAATACATAATTTCATCACCAAGAAACCATAGAGGCATATGCTCCATATTTTATGGGTATGGAAATGAGTTCAGAGAGGAGAAATGTAACATAACCCAGCCAGTGGTTAAATATGGATTAAAATATAGGTTGGCTGGTTGCAAATCATAAACATTTTTATTCCTACTGTGCTACTTACAACAATAAATAATTACTGAGTCCAAATTTAAGTATCAGGTCCTTCATACTGAAGTATATTTGTAAGGAAAAAGACATCAGATTTGATTTGTCTTCAAGGAACTCATGGTTATAGTTAACATGATGGGTTTATTTCTCCAAAATCCATTTTCCACCCTCTAATCTCCATCTTGTTTAAAACAGTGAAATAACAGAAAAATGTAATGTCTCTGAAAATCCTTCGTAAGTACTATAAATTAATCATATTTTAAAATATTGGCTAAAGAATTACCTCAAAATATAAATTATATATCAGATCTTTAGTTATACCAAATTCTCTATTAGCACATCTCAATACAAATTTTTCATTTCTGTATTCACTCATCCACTCATTCGTGTGTACATTCTTTCAATATTAGGGAAATATGTATACACATATAAAATATATATTTAAATATATTATATATAATATCTTATATTTATACATCTTATGCTCTATGTAAGCATAAAAAATACTGAAACTGCCAACCCAAAGGCACCACAGGAGTCCTGAAGTACCTTCTGAATAATTAAAAAGTGTAGGCTAGATGTTATGCATGTCAGCACTAGAGTCCAGACTGGTTCAAATCCCAATTCTGACTTGATATTCAGTCTTACTAGATACTTGATCTTGACAAGTTATTTAATGTCTTTGTGCCTCAGTTTCATGTCTCCATGACTTAGCTAATAATAGCATCCAGTTTGTATGGTTTTGTAAGCATTAAATGAATCATTAGGTTTAAAAAGCCTTGGTACAGTACCCGGTACATACTAAGGACTTATTACATGTGAGCTACAATTGTTATCACTATTAATAATTATATAATCAAACTTTGGCATTGTTGCAATCTAATTCATTGAGAAAAGTAAAATTCTCATGATATATATTATTACTTTCTATTAAACTAGAATAGGAAAAACCCATTCCTTGGTCACGCCAAAACACAATTTATAGAATTTGATCCATCTGTAATTAAAACTCCATGCAGCATTACTCAGAGTAACATGTAACACATGTGCATGACCATGGAGTCTACTGAATCAATGGTTTTCTGCGTAACAGTTGAAAAATCTAAATTTTAATATTAATGGGTTCCCTTGGCTATGAGAGGCCTGGGACAGCTTAATCTTCCTCAAGTGTAAAGAGTAGCAAAGGCTACTCTTTGGGGCCAGAGAGGCCCGAATAGCAAATGTTTGAAAAGATCAGCTAAGGAAAAGCTACGAGAGAGTATATTCAATGTGGAAAGGACTTGCACTTCCAGGTGTATTATTATTTGTTAGTTGGAAACACAATCAAATTTCCAATGCAATTGATAGTTAGTCCTGTTATAAAAAAAAAAACAAACTCACTCCAAAAATTGCATGCAAATATTTCTAAAATAACCACAATAAAACAGATTTTAGGTTCTGAGTAGACAAAACAAAATGCAATTTTCTCATGAAATATTTAAACAAGGCATTATGACTTTATTAACTATATGAACTTAACTCAGGTGAAACCCAAACCCCTAAGCACCAATGAATGTGACCATAAATCCGTATTGTACAGTTTGTCAAACTACCTCTTGCATTATTTATGGCAATTTGAGTAAATGAGTAGGAAATAAAAAATAAAGGCCTCATTTATTATTTCTAGCTCTTCACCTGTTGTTGTATGACTGGATCAAGCTAATATCTCTGTTTCCCTATATATTTAGGTTTCATTTATTCCATGCCCCATGAAAAGACAAACTCAAGGCTATTTTCTACAGAAAATTATTAAAACTCAGACAAACCCACTGGCACAACTTCAGGAGACTAATCTATAAAATTGATCTCTTTTCTTAGAAAACATTGGAAATCCTAGGGAAAATAATAAAATTCAGACATAGCCTCAGCTGCATCAAAAGCTTTAACTCGACAATATTTATGAGTTCTTGCATTTGGATAGATTTAACGGTTTTTATTTTTATTTATCAAACACATTGTGATGTATTGCATTTAAACAACATACAATTTCTTAGACTGTAGCATTAAAATTATGTGCTGAAAAACATAGAAATTGCTCTGATATCCAAATGGTTTACATTTATGGGCCTAAAATATATAAGTCCAAGAAAATTAAAAGTGTGTGTGTGTGTGTGTGTGTATGCTGTTATGTATACCAAAAAACTATCTAACTCAAAGGAATATTCTCTACTTAAACTCCTTTTTAGAAATGGTCTTTAAAATTGATAAATAGGTAATTTTAAAAAATATATCTCAGTAATTGGTGTGACTTAAAACATTGAATTCATTTTAAGTCTTATGAGAAAAATACTGAATTGGTTTTTATACAATTTTAATGTGAAAGTTACCTTTTTCCAAAAAGTCTTTTACAAAACTTTTAAAGTCTTATTTCATTCAATGAATTTTCCATAACTGCCAAAAATCCTTCAGCAAAAAGACAAAATTCCAAACATTTTCCCTGCTACTTACTTACTCCCCAATCAGCTTGACTTTGGGAGGTTGTTGAGAAAAGCATAGATGGACTGTAATATATACTAGTCCCATTACACGACCCTTGGCTTTCTTATTTGTCCTCTAAGGCTGATTTGTGCCAAAAATTACTTTAGTTCCACTTCCAATTAGATTTTAATAAGGCATGTGCATTCTGTGTTCAAGTTCTTAAATGCTGAAGAAAGTAATTTATTATAAGACTTGAAGATATTCTTTTGACTAAGCTTACAGTACATCTCTGCCCTTAAATTTGACCTTCCCCCTCAATTCTTCATGGGTCTATGACCCATTTGATATGTTGAAAGTAATTTCAGAAGTTTGTTTACAATAAAACCAATGCTTTTTTGTAGAAAAAAGTTTTATTGCAAATATATTCCTCTTAGTGATATATTATGCAGACCTCTATTTAGGGATAAAAGAAAATAAAGTGGAATAGATGACGTGGCAAGGAAAAAGGAAGAAATAGAAGAAAAGAAGAGTAAAGTATGACCTAAAACTGTAATTAACTGAGGTAGTTAGAATTGCAGGTGCAGAAAGAATTAATCAGGTACTTCTCTGTTTCTATTCCTACCACAAGTACAAGAACTGAGAGACTTGCTCATTCTTTTTTTCTATTTCAAGCAAATACAATGTACTGTATCCTTGATTAAAGGCAAAATATGAATAAATAGAGGGGTAGGTATGGTGGCTTGTGCCTGTTATCCCAGCACTTTGAGAGACTGAGGTGAGAGGATCAGTTGAGGAGGCCAGGAGTTTGAGACAAGCCTGGACAACATAGTGAGACCTCAGTATCTACAAAAAAATATTAAAAAAATTAGCCAGGTGTGGTGTTGTGCACCCGGTAGTCCTAGCTATTCTGCATGCTGAGGCAAGAGGACTGCTTGAGCCCAGGAGTTCGAGGCTATAGTGAGCTACGATTGCGCTACTGCACTCCAGCCTGGACAACAGAGGGAGACCTCGTCTAAAAAAAAAAAAAGTTACCAATGTCCTTTTCAATTTGAATCAATAATATACAGTTAATAGGATACTTGGTTTTTTGATTATATATTGAAATGGAAAACTCTAGCTTATGTTAGGAGTGAGAGGGTCTTAAAGAAAGTATATGATTTAAACAATATATTAAACACATTCTCTTTGCTTTATTCATAATTTGGAGTATTAAATGTTTTACCGTAAAACATGTTTCACTATTGATTGCATTCCAGAAAAGAAGGGGAAGAATGTGACATGGCAAACAAAATATCTGCACATTATCACCACGTCCTAGCCAAAGTTTTCCTAATTAAATTACCACATAAAAATTCTTTAGCTTCGTATTACTTGTGGAGAAATTTAAGAATTAGAATTAAGAATCACAATTCTAATTCTTAAATTTCTCCACAAACACGAACAGAAACACATTCAAACATGGTCAGAAAGTTGCATTTGAAAACTGAAAGCTATCATCACTCTACAGGAGTAATAGGGTGACTTTCCTGTTAGCCTCAATTTACACTTTCGTAGAAGTTGTCATGAAGGAATGACTATTCCTGTGCTGTTTCTGGTTGCAGGGTGTGCCCCATATGCCCAAGATAACATGCTCAGAAGATGGCAAATCCAACTTTTCAGAATGAATAAATTATGCAAAGTATAATCACAACTTTAAGAGCATAGCTAAACTGGACTTCTCAGCTTGAGTTCGTAACGATTTTCCTCTATCAAGCTATTGTTATTCTAATTAAACTTATTTTTTAGCAATTCCATATTTCAGCATTCATTAGAACCAGAAACTAGATCCTTTATAATAATCCAGTCCATAATGTAATATAAAAAGACAATTTTTACTTTGAAAGAGAAAGATGGTCAGTGGAGGTTCTGAGAAACTGTGCTATGTATTCAATTCATAAGAGTCACTAATAGACAATGTGGTTAAAAATTGAATCCATTAAATTGGCAGATATCTTCTTTTCAGGCTTTTACTTGCTGTTTAAACAATCTAGTCCTGTTACACAGTTTACTTTTATAGTTTACAACATTGCAGAATGGTTAAGGGTAGACTCTGGAGCTGAATTTCTTATAATCAAATCCCAATTTCATTCTTACCAGCTCCGTGAATCTGGATAAATTATTTTATAATTTCTAGGTTAAGTTTCCTCATTTGCAAAATGGAAATAATAAGACTACCTACTTCACGTAATTTTTGTGAAGCCCAGATGAGGTAATCAATGTAACACCTTTCAAGGGCTTCTCATTTGTTTTAGAATTAAATTTGATTTCACTGATATAACCTAAAGGTTTGGATGCTGTTCATCTTGCCTAGAATACATTTTCCCATTTTCTTAGCATTGTCAGCTCATTTTCATTTTTCGGGTGTCACTTCAAATAACACTTCCTCAAGGACACTTTCTGTGACTGATCATCCATCCATCATCTATCCATTCATCCACCATAAACAAATGTTTACTGAGCACCTATCTTGCACCAGGCATGGTATTAGGTGCTGGGTTTTATTAAGTGAACAAAACTGGCCAGTCTTACCCTCATCTTCTCTTGTCACTCTTCAGCATATGACTATGTGTGTTTCCTGCATTTATTACAATCTGAAATAACCTTGTGTAATTATTTCATTACAGTTCGAGCATCCTTAGTCCAAAAATCCAAAATGCTCCAAAATCTGAAACTTTTTTATTTGCCACAGAATGCCTATATGGGTGGCTAAGATAGAGGCATCTTGGCTTTCTGATGGTTCAATGTACACAAACTTTGTTTTATAAATAAAATTTTAAAAATGTATAAAATTACCTTTAGGCTATGTGTATAAGGTAGACATAAAACATAAATAAATTTTGTGTTTTAGACATGGGTCCCATCCCCAAGATATTTCAATATGTATATGCAAATATTTGAAAATCTGAAAAATTCCAAACTCCAAACACTTTTGGTCTCTTTTAGATAAGGGATTCTCAACCGGTACTTGCTTTTGTCTATCTTCCATTTTAGAAAGTAAGTTTCAGGATAGCAGAAACCTTAGGGATCTTATTTGCTATGTGGAATATAATTGGCACATGTTAAGGGATTCAATACATGCTTTTTAAAAAGAATAACTGATTGGTTTTGTCCAGGAAAAAAAATAGTAAGTCTAGGTGCAGTGGTTCACACTTGTAATCTCAACATTTTGGGAAGCCAAAGCCAGAGGATCGCTTGAGTCCAGGAGTTCGAGACCAGCCTGTACAATGTAGTGGGATCTCACGTCTACAAAAAATTTTAAAAATTAGCCGGGCATGGTGGCACACACCTATAGTCCCAGCTATTTGGAAGGCTGAGGCAGGAGGATTGCTTGAACCCAGGTGGTTTAGGCTACAATAAGGAGGTGATTTTAAAAATTCTACTGTTGAATACACAAGTAGTAAAGAATTTTTAGCTCTTCGTTCTAACTCAGAATTTTCTGTCATCCCATGCCTTGTGTGACAAAAATGCTAGTTGTCCATCCTATAATACATTGTATTCTTCTTCCTTATTCACAGAACCCTGGTTCTCATAGAGATGGCAATGGGTCCAGCTAGGAAACTATTTCCCCCAACCTTAACTCCCTTACAGCTCAGGAGATCATGGAACACAGTCCTGGTTAATGAGATACGGGCAGAAGTCATTGTGTGAAGCTTCTAAGGAAAGTCTTTAAAAAGGGAAAAACTTGGCTAGCTTGTCTCTTTTGCCTTTCTGCCTTCCTATTTTCCCTGTCCAGAAGCAATATAGGATTCTGGAGATGAAGCAATGATCATCTGACACAAAGCGACCATGAGGGAAAGATAATTCCCTCCGCCCCAACATCCTGAAGCCATAAAAATGTCACCATTAAGCTCTATTTGAGCAGACATATACAAATCTAAACACACACACACACAGAGTGCGATTTTTTATGGAATAGTAGCAATAATGGTAGGCAGCAAATACATACTGGAAAAGGCCCTGGAAATTGAAAAGAAGCAGACCTACACACTTTAGCTGACTTTGAATTTTCTCTGAAGTAAAAGTATATCTTTCCAACTATCTGATTGGTAGAGAAGACAAATTTCTATTATGAGTTTGATTCTTACCATGTATATAACACATCAAATTCAGTCTCCTGAGTTAAACAAACATGGTAGAAATAACTTGTGGATGTCTCAGTCTCTTCTGTTGCCATAGATCTGACTACAGAATTTTAAAAAGACCCTCCCAAGTTTTTTTTTATTTTTATTTTTAAAAAGAACAAATGCACATAGTCCTATAAGCCTGGTAAAACTAGTTTAGAGAATAGATTAAAATAATATTTCTGAAGTATATATTATAGAACTTGTGTTTAATAGCTGTTTCAGGGAAAAAGATTAAAACAGCTTTTGGAAATGCTGGGCTAGACATGTTATTTTTAATATAGAATATCATATGGCCTTTAATATTGTGTGCTCAGAGTAAGAAATAAAGCAAACAACACATCTCTCAATCTACCTTAGTCATGGAGCATCTTGTGTACCACAGAGCACGGTCTGGAAAACACTAAAATTAAGAATTTTATTTTTCAAAATTTTATAGCTGTAATTAGAAAACTAATAATTTCAGAAAATAATACAAAAATAAATAATAGTAGATGCATCATGAAAATAAATATCAACCTTAAAATTTAGCCTTAGAATAATTTGTCATCGGATTTTAATTTAAAAATAAGCACACCCAACAATGGCATTAAGAAAGTGAAAAGACAATACAGGGACTGAGAGAAAATATTCTCAAATCATAAATCTGATATGAGACTTATACCAGAATACTTGTATATGAAATACAGAACTCTTAAACTTCAATAATGAAAAGAAAATAATCTAACTGAAAAATGGGCACAGGATTAAATAGACATTTCTCCAAAGAAGACATACAAATGGCCATCAAGTACACGAGAAGATGCTCAACATTAGCTATTGTGGACATGCAAATCAAGACCATAGTGAGATACCATCTTATACCCATTAGTATGGCTATAATAACATTTTTTAAAACACACACATAGAAAATAACAAGTGTTGTTGAGGATGTGGAGAAATGAGGACCTTTATAATTTGCTAGTGGAAATGCAAAGTGACGCAGTCACTTTGGAAAACCATTTGACAGTTTCTCAAACTTTTAAACATGGATTTACCATATGATCCAGCAATTTCACTTCTAGATGTATATTCAAGAGAAATGAAAACAAATATCCACACAAAAATGTGAACACAAATGTTCATAGCAGCATTATTCATAATAGCCAAAAAGCAAAAACAACTAAAATGTCTACTAACTAATCAATGGATAAACAAAAATGGTATATCCATACAATGGGATATTATTTGGCAACAAAAAGAAATGAAGTAGTACTGATACATGCTACACCATGGATAAACCTTCAAACCATTATGCTAAGTGAAAGATGGTAATTACAAAAGACTGCAAATATTTTGATTACTTTCATAAGTCAAGTCTGGAATAGGCAAATCTATAAACATAGAAAATAGATTAGTCATTGATTAAGCCTGGAAGTAGTAGAGAGGCAGGTGAGAATGAGAAGGGGCTGTTAACAGGCATAGATTTTTTTAGGGGGTATGATGAAAATGTTCTGGATTAGTGGTGATAGCTCCATAACTTTGTGAATATACTAAAAAACAATGAATTGTCTACTTAAGTGGATAAATCACATGGTATGTGAATCATATTTCAACAATACCTCTACGCACACACACACCAACCTCACAGTAAAGGATCTCCTTGAGAAAAACCTGATAAACATCAGTCTTGTCATCCCTACTTAAATTTGAGAAGCACTGTTAAAAATATTGAGGAATAGAGTAGGGAATTATAACTAACTTCTTTATGTGTAAGATATTTTGGCTGTATTAAACAATATGTATAAGCATGGCTTATTTCTAATAGAAGTGATAAGTATATGTATGATGATCATTATTCCTATTCGTAGTGACTTTGGAATTATTTAGGAATCTTTCCACTTACATTAGTTCCACCTGCAGAGTCTGAACCAAATGGAGATTTTGTAAGTACTTACACTGTTTTTATTTCGAAATTGGCTCCAGGCATAATACTCCACTGAAGAGATGCAATATCTAACATTTTTGGATTTGTTATTTTAAACTATAGTTCACCTAGTAGCTTTCATTTTTTTCTTCTGTGAATAAATGCCCTCTTAAAACACTTGAGCAGAGGTTTCAGCATTAATATGTATAAAACATATTTTATTAATCGAATAATTCTCCAAATAATTAATGTTCTGACCAATATGTGACCCTTTACATATATTAATAATCACATAATCCAATATTATATGCTGAGAGCTGTTGGATGCTGCCTGTACAACGAAGACAGAATTCTGGCCATCTCATTTTAATAGGGAAGAAAAATATGTAAGCATATTAAAACAAAATGTAAGCACGCGAAACATTTTTTTTTATTAGTGGTTGAATCCTTACTGTGTACCAGGCATGTACTAAGTATTGTTTATGCATTATTTTAAAAATCCTCAAAATAACCTTCTGGGGCAGTATTATTTCTCCTCTCTCATAAATGATAGAACTGGGACACATAGAGAGCTTTTACTCCATGGAATCCTCTGAAGGTCCCACAGACAGAATGCAAACAGCATAGAAGGTCTGCCTTTGAAACACTAGCTCTTACTCTCTACATTTTATTCCTCCATATATGAATGGGTAGGTGCTATAATTCACAAATATGGAAACAATGAATTCTTCCCTAAAAGGCTGGGGCATGAGTGAAAACTGAGCTAAAGAAAGCATGTAATGTTTGAGTTGGGTTTTAAGGTATGTATAGATTACCAGGGATGAGGAGAAATCCTAGGTAGATTGGGGTCAAGACATATGGAATCTTATACATGAAGTTTAAGAGTTCAGGGTATACTTTAAAGGCAAGAGGAGACATCAGACACTTCAAAGTATGAATTATATGAACATGTCTGTATTTCAGAAAGACGAGTCTATCAACATAATAGCAGATTATTTACGTAATGGGAGAACTTGTGGGAAGAAAACTGATGGCAAAATTACTTAGAAGATCTCTGCTAAATGTAGAGTTCAACACCATTTTTTTTATTAAAGTTCATACCTATTCTCTTTTTATTCCCACAGAGAAAGACCTGGCCAATTCAAGATACATTTCAATTGCAATACAAGCATTTCACCCTTTCACATTTAATGATTAAGCCATAAAATATTCATGGTATCATCTTTGTTTTTGCATGAGGATGCAACTGTGTCAACAGGTATAATTTACCTCCCAAAAAGCAAAGCCTAATAAATTAGAAAATCCATCAAAAGGAGATAAAGGACAGACATTTCAAAGGGGAAAAATATGATTCCTTTAAATAGGTAATTTACATCTCAATTGCAGCCTGAGCCCCCTTAACAGCGCCAGAAAATGTGTCCAAAGGTCTAGAGTGGTTGCCAAGCACTGAGATTTCAATATTTTTAATTACACAGATTAGTGTGAAGGTTTGTCTCACTCAGGACATTGCACTTAAAGTATAAATGTGAATATGGATGAGAAGATAAAAACACTTATTTCGTGGCATACATCCTTTTAAGGGAGATCAATATATTGCTTTGCCTTTGGGGTCATTGTGACCCATTAGAGGTAGATCATAATCACCTCGCCTATTGAAGAGGACCAAAATAGAGGAAGTAGCACAAGCAAAGGTTGAAGGCCTTCAGAAAGCCATGGATACTCACGCTGTCACAAGGAAATCCATATTGCATATATTAACTAATTCAATAATCACTGGGTACCTACAACCTGCCAAGCACAGGTTATGTAAGAGAGACAAAAAGCTGAATGAGTCTCCACCTTGGAAGAACTCTCATTCTCTAGAGGGAAACAAAACATGTAAGTAATTACAACATAATATCATAACCCTTAAAGTATCTGTTTCTCAGTGTCCGGAAAGGCTGCATAACGTGTGGCTTGAAGGTTGAAAAGGGTTTTATCAGGAAGAAATAAAGTAGGTCGGGTGGTGGGGGCTGGAGTATCATGCCAGGTATATGGAACACCCCTGGCAGATGCTAAGAATGTGAAAGTACACGGGTGGTTTGCTCAGAAAAAAGACAGGTGCACGGATGACCTGTACTTAAGATGCACTAGTTTTGAAAGGCAGGCTAAAAATTTAGTAAATGTATACTATTTACTACTAGTACATATACTAGTGACTATAAAATAGTCACTACTTTGTTCAGATTTATTCTTTAGAAAGATACAGTGTAAGAAAGTGGGGGCCGGACGCGGTGGCTCACGCCTGTAATCCTAGCACTTTGGGAGGCCAAGGGGGGTGGATCACGAGGTCAGGAGATCAAGACCATCCTGGCTAACACGGTGAAACCCCATCTCTACTAAAAATACAAAAAATTAGCTGGTTGTGGTGGTGGCGCCTGTAGTCCCAGCTACTCAGGAGGCTTAGGCAGGAGAATGGCATGAACCCGGGAGATGGAGCTTGCAGTGAGCCGAGATAGTGCCACTACACTCCAGCCTGGGTGACAGAGCGAGACCCCGTCTCAAAAAAAAAAAAAAAAAAAAAAAAAAAAAGAAACTGGGTATCACAGATTGCGGTCAAGTGAAGGTGGGTGATTCCAAGCAGAAAGACCTGTTATGAAACAGTTCTATAATCCAGGCAAGAGATAAGGAGGTCTTGAGTCAAGACAGAGACAACAGGAGTGGAGGAGATGGGGAAGATGGATAACCATTTCTGAGGTGGAATTTTATTTACTTAAAGAAGTTGAATAAGGGAAGCCATGAGAAAAGGAAAATACCGCTCACAATTTGTGTACTTTTCATACTGTACTATAAATAACTATCTTGAAAAAAATGCAGACTCCTTAATGGCAGGCCTAGCTGTGCGTGGCACCTACCATCACTTAGCTGTGCCTGGCACCTACAAGTTAGTTAACTAATTAATTACACAAATGCTAAAATGTCAAGTAGTACAGTTGAAGTTCCAGATTATTGTTACTACCATAATTGTATTATGTTTGAAAGTTATCTCAGTATAGCATGGGACACTTAATATATTCTTGTTGACTAACTTTCAATAAAGAGAAACTAATACACAAAAACCTGACATAAATGTATCTATTCAACCCAAATGTTATTTCTCTTGTCAGTATTGCTAATATTCACATTGAATGGTAGTTATTTGCCTGTCATGTTTAACCACATCAGTGTTGCCAATCTGTATTTGTAAGAAACCAGAGAATCTCTCAGACTGATTGGTAAATGGATAGATTTATACCTTTAAGTTCCATATACCATAAACGGGTATATTTATACCTTTAAGTTCCATATACCATAATCATCAGCTTAATAAATTTAAAATTGTTACATAAATAAGTTAACGTAAATATAAAATAATTACATAAATAAATTACATGAGTTAAAATAACTACGTAAATTTCAAATACCCACACAGTATATATATATTCACAAATTACTCCATGTTAAATAAAACAAATGCCCAGAACCTAAATCATTATATTTCTTATCACAGATTTTGTCAGTGTGCCTTTGTCTTATGTATCTATCACTTTTATTTATAGCTCTTTATATAGCTTTTCATAAAGATGACTCTACATGTATACTTACTTTGCATTCAAAGAACATATTAGTAAATAAGCACAAACTAAATAAAAATTAATTTCTTAAAGTTTTCAATGTATTTCCTCCATATTTTGCTGTTTGTCACTTTCATATCTGAGGGCAGAAGTTGGAACTTCAAGGTATAGATCTATCCATTAGACTTGCACACAGGACATAAGATATATAAAAACACTTTTATTTCAAAGTTCCTAAAATTAAATAATAGAAGTTTATGAAATGGAATAAACAATTTAAAAATCAGTCAGAATTTTCAATATAAAATAAATCCTCTGATAATTCCAAGTCTTTAATTAACTTCTTAGGTATTTTGGAAAGTACCACTCTTGTCAAAATAGTGGTATCATTTGTTTAATAATAGCCCAATGTCTTGACACTGTAATTCTCTAATAAGGATATACTTCCCAAAGTTCAAAGAAATCGTTACAGTGCAATTTTTTTTTTCCAACAGAATAAATTTCACACTAAGTTTTAAGTCCCAGTTCTGCAACCTTCAGAAATTCATGTCACCTCTCTGGGCTTCACAGAAACGTATAAGACAGGATAGACTCCTACTATCTTATCACAACTACCGTCTTACCCATCTAGTAAGGATTATATGATGGAGCGAAGGAGAGATCAAAAAGAGTACCTTCTTATCTAATATAATGATTGTGAGTAGAAGAAATCTACTTATATTGTGATTTTAAAACTCAACTATACATTTTGTAAATTTAATATGGTCAAATATCTGAAGTATAGAATTATCTTTAATTTTAATTTTTCCCCTTCACATCAAATAAGTATTATTTTTTCCTGTAATGATGGAATAAAGGGATCACTGCTTATAATGCCTTATCAGCCATCCTGCAAGAACAAATATGGGAAAATGTTTACCTAGATGCAGTTAGGTTTTTTGGTTTGTTTTTAACATAACCAGCTTTTGCTGAGGTTAGTAGAATAAATAGAACAATTTTGTCTCAGAATATGAAGATAAATAGCAAATCTTCTAAGAGGGATGAAGCTAAGAGGGGAGCTGTGTAGGTATCATAACTATGTCCTGATGGGGGAACCCTCTTAGCCTCTGGGAACTTCAAGCAACCTACTTTGGGGTGACATTTCAAAGGAGCAGACCTCTGGATTATCATAAGGAGGAGTGGTTATCCTAACAAAAACCTGAACCAGATAACAAAAAATCTATTTTCATTTTCAGGATCCCAGTTTGAGCTTACTATCAAGTTTTAATTAAACAGTCAGAACTTACACTACATGGAGGTGTTTAAAAACCTGATTAATTTCTACAAAAAGAACAGACCATTATTCCAATTAATGTACAGATCAAGAGGCCTATAGGAGGACTTGAATGATCCTTGTTCCATTGTTTAATTTGTAGATGCACATGTCTCTTTTCAATTTACTAATTAACTTTAGCTTGAAAAGGGGGAAATTGTTTAAGCAATACTTTTACATAGCGCCACTTCTTAATAAAATATATTTTAAGCCAGGCGTGATGGCATACACCTATAGTTTCAGCTACGCAGTGTGGCTGAGGTAAGAGTGGGAAAATCATTTGAGCTCAGGAGCTAGAGTCCAGCCTGAGCTACACAGTGAGACCCCAGCTCTTAAAAAAAAAAAAAAAAAAAAAAAAAAAAAAAAAAAAGTATTGTATAGTCATTAATATATATTCATAGACTCATAGTCAATTCTTGAAAAATATTTGAATCTATTATTGGGTACTCACATTAGATTTAGCTCATGAAATGTATACTCTGAGTCTTATTTCTACTATCTGGAGTTGGGTATGCCCATAAGATGTAGTAATATGTTCAAGTTTAGCTGACTAATTCATTGACTACTATGAATTATGGTACAGCTTATAAGTTATAATTTGAGTGTTATAAACTGTAACCTATAGTTTGAGTATTTATGCTAAGCAAAGAAAAAGATATAACAATTATATTATTCTCCAGATTTCCTTAACCAACTGTGGGAAGTGAAAGAAATGACCGAATAACTTTTGTCTCCTCAAGTTTGAGTTTTTATTTTAATAAATGAAGTCTGTACCTGAAATTATCAGACTTCAAGACTGTGTTACAAATGAAGTAATTCAGTACAAAGATAACAAAAAAATGGACAATAGAAAAACAGTCCTCATAACAATTTGTGAATTATGGTGCATTTATCTTTACAGCAAAAGAAATTAAAAAGTTTTATTTCTAGAGACAGGCATTGAGCACTGAACCTGGGAATTAAATTGGGTTCCAGACTTGACTACCTTGCTAATTACTTCTCCAGGAGATCATGACTAGTAATATCTATGATGTATTAGTTTGCTAGAGCTGTCATAACTAGGTAAACAAATTCAGTGGTTTAGAACAACAGTAATTTATTATCTCACAGTTCTAGAGGCTGGAAGTCTGAAATCTAGATGTCAACATGGCTATGCTCTCTCACATCTGTAAGAGAAGAATCCTTGCCTCTCCCTGGCTTCTGGTTGGTTTGCTGGCAATTCTTGGGGTTCCTTGGCTTGTAGATGCATCATTAGAATTCTCTGTCTTCAGATGGCCATCTGCCCTCAAGGGGTGTCTGTGTCCAAATTTCCCTTTGTTATAATGATACCAGTCATGTTGAATTAGGGCCCACCATCATGACCACATTTTAACTTGGTTACCTCTGCAAATACCCTATTTCCAAATAAGGTAACATTTTGAGGTGTTAGGGGTTTGGATATCAACATATCTTTTGGGGAAAACACAATTCAACTCTTAGTATATGGGTCTCAGTTTTCTCAACTACATAATAGGGAAGATTATTATTATACCTAAAGGGGCTCTCAACCAATTATGGATGGAGCAATTTTCATTTTCTCCAAGTAAAATATACGCTTGGTAAGTGGTATTGATAGCACTTGCTGAACTAAAGAACTTGGTAAGAACTGTGCTGCCTTCTGCACTTTCTGGAAAAACCTACTTGGAACAATTATACATATAGTAATTGACCTATGATTCTTCTGGTAGATTTTATTTAGAGATTTGGGACTCCTCAATTAGATAATCTCCAAGACCTTTCTAGCCATGACTTTCATGATTCTAGCACATATTTAAAATTTGAATTCCTATTATAGAGATAAAATCAACAAGACAAAAGTATCTGTCCTGCTCATGAATTTTTAACATGAAAACCTAAAAACAGGAAAAAAGTCCCTCATAGTACTTAAAATATTATTCTTATTAACACTTTTACTAATGCTCTTCAGTTTCTCTAAACTAGAGTCTATTCTCTGTACTTTGTGTCATCTATAAATATATACTTCTCAGGATATACTCATTTTGATAAATCATAGTATTCATAAAAATGTCATCAAGTACCTATTTGCTAGATGTTACACCCCTAGCCTCTGTCATAATATGTGCTCTGGAAAGGTCATGTACCTCTCCCTCCCTTCAGTTGTTTCAGTTGTCAAAGGCAGATGTTAATTAAAATCCCATCAGGCACGTCCAATGAGCATACCTTATTTATCAATATCTTATTACTAAATTATTGTAGATGCAGTAAGTACTAGGAAGACAATGGCCTCATCAAAGATTTTGAGCATTATAAACACAATCAAGGTTGCAAAGAACCATGCTAAAAGGACTTAGATATTCCTTCTGGAGGCAGAAGCTTTCATTCATTTACCTTGGCTCTCCACTAGGTTTAAATTCTCTGTTCCTGTGCCTCTGATTCAAAGTGTCATCATTCCTCCTGGGGCAACTACCGAACTGCCACCATCAGAATATTTCACAGTGTATTATTCAACACCAGCGTGCTAGCACAGATCACAAAACACAACCATGTACATAATGCCAGTAGCTGGGGTTTGAGAAAGGGAGTAAGATGAAAGCAGGGCTGCATTGAAAAGACTAAGAAATAACAAACCAAATGCAAATCAGTGTGACAACCTCCTAGGTTGGAAATTATTCCCAGTCTAAATTTTTAGCAACTGAGAACAACTACTCAAGATAAGAAGGACAACCACCAAAAGAAACAATTAAAGTTGTCAGGGCATTACAAAGCCTATGTACCCTTTAATCATCCTTTTAAAACCCGCTCAAAAGGACTGGGCCCATTCTCACAAACTCCCTCACTTTCAGTCTGAGTCTGAGCCTCAGAAAATCGAACACTTACAGCCGGGTAGACAGAGCCTGAGAAAGTTTTGTGAGTTTTGCTGTTTTTTTTTTTTTCCTTTTAAAGTTATACAGACACACATAAAATGTCTGCTTCTACATTTTAGCCACCGCAACATATAAAATGATGGGGTTTAAACAGTAAAATAACAATATAATGGGGGTAAAAAAGTTTTGCCCCTGGCATCGGGTATTATAAACATCAAAGAGTGCCAGTATAAACCTTTATTCAAGAGACTGGGTTCTTTGTCAAGCAATGCCTTTCTTCCAAAACATCCTTGCTGCCATATGTCTGTACTCAGCCAGCTGCAGATCTAATAAGAAAGTTCTTATTCATGTTGTATAATGTTTTACAGGTTTGCCACGGGGGTCACTCACTGTGAGTCCTTTACGTCAGAGTCAGAACTCTAACAAACAGACAGCGGAAAGATGCCAAGAAATGTAGGTTGGGAGGAGAGAGGACTGAGGAAAAAGAAAAGAAACTGTGCATCAAGCTCATAGCCTTTCTATTTATCTGGCACTCATTGAATGCCAGAAACAATGTTTTTGTTATTATTATTAGAGAAGAAAAAGAAAGGAAAAGGGGCAACTATTAGGTTGTACAAACATTATCATTCACTATAAGATCAGAAATACTTAACTAACTCTCCTGGCTATCTATTTAGAAATGAGTGATCTATTTAGAAATGAGTGATCCATTCATCTTCTCAAATGTTTGGAAGCTATTTAATTATATTTCTGTTGTAGTATTCATTATGTTAAAACAAACAAACAAACAAAACAAAACAAAACAAAAAACACAGCCAGGCGCAGTGGCTCACCCCTGTAATCCCAGCCCTTTGGGAGGCCGAGGCAGGCGGATCACCTGACGTCAGTAGTTCGAGGCCAGCCTGGCCAACATGGTGAAACCCCCTCTTTACTAAAAATTGCAAAAATTAGCCAAGCATGGTGGTAGGCACCTGTAATCCTAGCTACTCAGGAGGCTGAGGCAGGAGAATCGCTTGAACCTGGGAGGCGGAGGTTGCAGTGAGCCGAGATCGCGCCATTGCATTCCAGCCTGGGGAACAAGAGTGAGACTTGGTCTCACATACACACACACACACACACACACACACACACACACACGGAAAAAAATGTCTCCTAATGGCCTTAAAACATGAAGATGTTTTATTAGCTTCATAGTTTACTTCAATAAAGGAGTTGGCTACATCATCAATTACAAACACTATATTACCAATACGAACTCATGTTGACATGAAATGAGATTCAGCAAGTAAAAAAAAAAAAATCAGTTTAAGATAGGCACTATAGGAAATAACATAAACTGGCATCCATTCACTTTTCAAAAACTGAATGGAAGACAGCTTTTACTGAGTCTTTCCTATTGCAAATACCATATGCCTTGCTATGAACTCATTAAGTAGATTTGTAGATCATTCACAGAACATGGATCTCTGCTTCCAGATGCTTAGAGGTTTAGAAGGCATATTATACAAACCCATATTACTTTATTTTTCCATGATGACTTGCTACAATTGTAACACTTTTTTAAAAAAATTTGATTTAAAAATGATTTTCAAGTGAGTTTTTAGATCCCAGACATATTGTTCAAAAATTTAATCACAGGCAAATAAGTTTTCAAAATGATATAATGCAATCTCAATGAAATTGAAATATTGCTGGCTCATTTAAAATATAGAATCTAAAAGCCAATAAGAAGATACTTACAGAGTTGCTGACTAGAAGGTCAACTTGAAAATAACATCAATAGAGAGAAAAATAATTTTATTGAGGAACAATAGTATCAACTAAATAGAAGGTGAACCAGTGTGTAAAGAAGGTGAAGATATGTCTCACCCCTCAAGTGTGATGTCCATGTCACCACAGAGGTCTCAAACAATAATCTTCATATGAATTCAGAAGCACAAGTGACATTAAGAGTTTCAAAATACCTTACTGGTGAATTTTATATTAGTATCCAAAGCCTTACCAACTTTGAAACAAAAGTCCTCAAGTATAAGCTTGCTTTCTTTTACTGGGAAAAGTGATTATTGTTTTTCACTCTTATTTATGAATACTCAAAGAGAAGCACAAATCTCCAAGTAAGAAATTTTTCTGCAGTTCTCAGTACTGATAAGATAGCAAGTTTTGGTTACTCATTACCTCATTTCACAGTTTCCTGATTTTGTCAACTTTTCTCTTATATCTCAATCCTTTATCCTCTCATACTTTTAGAAGTACTCTTTAGTAACCTCACCAAACAGACTAAATCCCCCAAAAATGAAGTAATATTTTGTAGTCGGTAAAATTTTACTGTCTTCAAAGACATTCAGTCAGTAGCAATGTTACACAGCAGAATATCAAAATCCTATTAAGAGTAAATCAGATAAACAATGACTAGTGTTATATTCTGAAATAGTGACTGACACTAAAGGGTCTTTGTTCAAAACAATTTTCTTGTTGCTACAATGAAAGCATCTTGAAGACATTTTGAAAGTACACAGTGATAAAGTAAAACAGATGATGTCAAAAGCCCCCCGTCCACCAAATCAGAATGTTTCCATGTTAAAAGATTTGAAAAAGGAACAATAACATTATCATTCTTAAAATCAATTTTAGTCCCTCAAACTCCATCTTGCTGGCAACGTTAGAAGTCCTTCAAATGTAAAACTGAACATGATGATAGTAACATGAATAGTAAATGATGATGACTACACAACATATTTTTCTAAGCACACTTCCTGGGTGACCTCATTCAGTCCTTACAACACATATACTACTATTCCTTTTATACAGATGAGGAAACTGAGGCACAGGGAGAATAATAACTTGCTCAAGGCTCCAGAGCACTAATGTAGCTCCATCTTCTTTTTTGTTTGAGACGGAGTTTCACCCTTGTTGCCCAGGCTGGAGTGCAGTGGTGGATCCTGGCTCACCACAAACTCCATCTCCTGGGTTCAAGTGATTCTCCTGCCTCAGCCACCCGAGTAGCTGAGATTACAGGCATGCACCACCACGTCCAGCTAACTTTTTGTATTTTTAACAGAGACGGGGTTTCTCCGTGTTGGTCAGGCTGGTCTTGAACTACCAACCTCAGGTGATCCGCCCGCCTCAGCCTCCCAAAGTGCTGGGATTACAGGCATGAGTCACCAAGCCCGGCCTAGCTCCATCTTCTAACCACAAGAGTGTAGCACACAGAGGTTACCTCTGAGGGCAAGGAATGAGGTGACACAGATTAGGGACCCATAGGGGCTTTCCAAGATTGTGGAATGGTTACTTCTTAGACTCAATGGTTGATGCCTGTGTGTTCATTTTATATTTTATTATTATTCTTATAGTAAAAATAACATACATAAGATATATAGCTATATATAAAATATTTTTAAATGATATGCACATGTAATACTATATATGTTATATATGCTTTAATGTGTGATCTATTTCACAATTTAAAAATTTAAATAAAAAACTAGCTATTATACAAATTTTAAAAGTTGGCTTAAGTAGCATCTTGACTAAATTTGAGATTTAGGCAATAAACTACTTCATCTTTTAGTGAGCACACACAATGATCTTGGCAAAATTTTGTCACATTCTAGAAGATAACTGAAGATCTCCCCTCTCTTCTAAGAAAAAAAGCTTTGGCAAGTAATGGCTACTCTAGGCTGTGGTTTTCTCATTCAAAAACGAGGAAATGGGACAGAGTATCGTTACAATACCTTGCAGTTTTAGAATTCGAAGGATGCGAAGAGCTAAATGAAGCCACAACTGCTAAGAAAACTTGTCACTGAAACCTAAACACAGTGGGTAATACCAGAATTTGTTAAATCAGGAGTACAGATGAAGACTTATTCTATAGAGTGCTTCTATTTTGTTCCTCCTACCCCTTTCTTAAGCTGCTCCCCTGGGGCCATGATGGTAGTTCTACAAGTAAACATGACAACTGGTAACTAGGGTTCCAGACTTGGTTGCCCACTAAAGAGGTATGAGTCCTTAAACAGTCATTTAACCATTCCTCCCCTTAAATTTTTGTTAAATGTATGAAAATGTCTTTTATCAGTGATACACACATGTAAAGTAATAAACTTGTATCTTCCTAAAGAGTATGTGCAACTGAAATAACATTTTAAATGTTCCCAGTAGCACTTGATGAGTCATTTTAAAGCAAAGAACTTTTCTACGAAGTGAATCATCCACTGATTATTCTCTTCTATAATTCAAAGTTTAAAAACATTTTTTACTTTAAGTGATACATTCCTACATCAGGGAAGTATTGCTTTCTGAAAGAAATCCCAAGAATCACACACCCAGTTAGAAATTATAAATTTTATTGTTGCTTCGGTCAATAGCTCAGGGTATCCAAATCAGAAAATATCAAGGTCTAGGACATTAAAAACCAACATTTGAATTCAACATTAAGAAATGCCTCTGTATAAGTGGTAATAAATAAGCCAACTGTCAAAATGATCTAAGTACTATTGACTTAAAAAGAAAGACAATTATACTTTTAGCTCTGCAGACCAAAGAATTTTCCTGTTGAAAGTTCAATAGAGGAAAAGGAAATTGGAGAAAGAAGACAAGATCACAACTGAGACAAGACGAAAAGGAGAGCGCTCCTCCTCTAAGCAGAATTGTGTATGCTCTCTGCATATTCTCCAAGTTTCAAGGAGAACCTACAGCAGGCAGCTGAAGAGTCTAGATCCCATAAACTGGGAAGGGAGAACTCTTATCTGCATGGCAAGAAGCCCTGGCCTGTGAAAGTCAAGAGGGACCTGTGGCACCAAGGACTCCGAAACAGAAACATGGCAACTTCAAGGAAGGCATTAAACTTGGGATTGGGCTAGGATGCTGCCACTTCAACATATCAATCTCAAGATCGACATAGGAAAATATTATTTATCATTCATTAAAATTTTCACTATCTTTAGCCTAATGCCACCCACCCCACCCCCCAGGTATACCCCAGGACTTGGTATTTAGACCTCCTCCATGTGCATTCATTCCCTTGGTGATCTCAGGCTAACTAGTTTTTTAAAATACCATTTATATGACCATGACTCCCCAGTTAATATTCCCAGTGCCAACCTTCCCCATGAATGGCACACTCACAAATATAGCTTCATACATGGCTAATGAGCTTTTGAAACAACTTTTCTAAAACAAAATGTGTTATTCTTCCCCCAAAGTCTGCTTTTCCCTGCCCCACCCCATTTCATTGTTTCCCATCTTACTATGAGGTAACATCAGAGATCAGTAGGTACCATCAACAACCTTAGGATCATCCTGCCCTCTCACATCACATTTCCAATTTATTCAACAGCAAATTCTAGAGGTTCAGCCCTTCTAAAGACATCACAATTCCAACCGTGCCTCAACTCACTGAAATCTCTAACCTAGATAACCACAAAGCCTTCCTCCCAGATATTCTCACATCATTCAAGTGCTCAAAGGCAAACAAAGACAACACCCCAAAAGCCACACACTTTTACACTATCTTCTTTCCCTGTTTTATTTTCTTTATAAAACTCAGCCTTTCCTGGCATACTTAATAATCATCAGTTAATTATCTGTCTTTTGCAGTAGTTCTCAAACTCTCACAATCACCTGAAGGGCCTGTTAAAAGACAAATTGCTGAACCCCACTCTCAGAGTTTCAGATTCAATAGGTCTAGGCTGGGGCCTTCAGAATTTGCATTTCTAACAATTCCCAGCACATTGATACTAACGATCTGGGAACCACACTTTGAAAAACACTGCTCTACAGAGTGTAAGCTCCTGGAGAGCCAGGGCCCTTGTGTTGATGGTCACTGTATCACAAGCATATGAGAGAGCAGACGTGAATGATGCTGTAGGGTAAACTTAAGCAAACCCTTAGAATGACCCTGTACAGTAGACACACCTGAAAGTGTGTCCCAAGCTAGGGAATCTGGGAGTGGCCAACCCGAAGATTTGTTCTTTGTCTATAACGAACATCTGAAACCCCATCCCATCCCATGGAACATGGGCCATCCAGAGGAATGGGACCCTGAGTTTTGGGTTAATAAGGGTTGCCAGATGGAGGTCATAAAGGAGAGAGTGTTAAGTGAAAATGCTATATAAACTGCATGCTGTTTGCAAGTAGTTGCAGTTTTCCTGCCCAGCCTGCCACCACTGGATCATTTCTGTAGGTAAGTTGGTTCTCCCGTCCAGCCCACTGCCACTGACTCTCTCCTCTGTATGTAAGTTCCTCCATGTCTCCTTTGTTGGCTCTGGGTCTCTTCTTCAGCCTCTTGAACCTAGTACCTTCCCTATTGAGGTTAATGAGGGTTCGGCACAACAGACGCTCAATAACATTCGTTGAACAAATGAATTAATAATCTTGAAATAAGCCTATTTTAATATTACAGACATTTCCATGAGCATTTGATTCTAAATAATTTATCTCAAAACTTCAAAACTACAAAGCATAGTATAAATACACACATATATCTTTTTAAAAATGGACTGTGTATCAAACCGGAAATCTGGGCATTACCAGTCACTATGAAACACATTGATAAGACAGTGTACATGTTCAGTATCACTAATTCACAACTGAGTATTCAACCCATTTAAACTCACTTACCTTTCAAAACGACTGGCTAAAATGCTTGATTACACTCCCAATATCTAAGGTTTTCTAGACTTACAAAAAATCTCTTATTATTCATGTTACCACTCCTCTTTCGTACCACAAATTTTATCTCACAGAAGCTAGATTGTGTAGAAGTTCCTGGCTCCAAAAGATGTGTATAAATTTAAAACTATATCCACCTATTTCCTTCCTGTCCAGCCAGCCTGTTTCTAGACACCTGCACATGAACCTGATTCTTACAACCCCAAGAAGACAAAAAAAAAAAAAAAAAAAAAAAAAAACTCCAGGAGAGACAGCCAGGAGTTTGGCCAGGAATATATTTGAAGCAAAAGGAAAAGGTATACAACAAATAAAAGGAATGACACTTGCAACAAAATATGTTTACATCCACAGGAGAAGCCGAGGCCATTCTTTAGCTTAAACTGTAGGACATGAAGAATGGCCCATCACAGAGGTGAAGAGGATGTTTCATGAGCCAAGGTCTTCCCTCCAGATCTCCTCCCTCAGTTTTAAACCATCAGCCCCCCTTTGCAGCATGAGTCCCAAGTGGGTTGCCAAGTACAAAGCAGAGAACTCACCGCACAAAACAGATGCTAGTATTTCTCAGAACAACACTTGGCTCTGGCTTCTGTTTGCCTGACTCTGACCCCATTCCTCCTTTTGCCACAGGGCTGACAGCTGATGGTGGGTGCTTCTGAGCATACAAAGCCAAGAAGCGGCAGAGGGATCACCAAACCTTGGGCCAAATCCTAGAAATTATTTGGCAATATGATCTGTTGTCCCGCTACTTTATGTTTTCATAAGCATACAGTAAAACAAGCCAACAATCAAAAAACAATATAGCAAAATCTTCTCATTCTACTGGCAGACTAAGAAATATTTATAATTTATTTTCCTAAGCATCTGCATGTGTCTTTTGGCTGACTACTCATGGTGAATTTTTACTCCTATGTTGGTTGATAGCCAGCACACACCAGGATGGAACACAACCACTTGTAAGCAACTGCGTATTCAGGAAAAAATAAAGCCAATTTGAATGGAAATTCAAGTCAAATAATTCGCTAAATATGCTGTTGATTTTAGCTCCCAAATTTCTTTAGGAATCATGATGTCATTGCCAGCCTAAAACTAACCCACCCAGGGCTCCACATTACTTACAGAAAAAAGTCCAGTGTATTTGTCATGGCATAGATGGTTTTTTATTATCACATGCCTCCATTCCAGCACTTCAGTTGCTTCTCTTTGTATCATGTGCTTGGCGATACTGCACTACTTGAATTTCACCAAACGTGTTGGATTTTTCATTACTGATACCAATGACTGTGATGCAATTCACAGGCTTTAGCGTTAAACATACCTAGGTTCAAAGCTTAGTACCCTCACTGAATAGCGATGTCACCTTAGGCAAGCTTCTTTAAATCTGAATCAGCTGCATCATCATTGAAATGAGGATTAAGGCCATCTACGTTGGAGGAGTATGGAGAAAACTGATGTGAGATGATGTCACTTATCAAATTACCTGGAGCAGCACAGGCCTTACCTTCCTCACCACCCCTCTGCCAGCTCCAGCTCATCTTCCAAAACCTGCCTCAAAAGCCATTTCCCTGATGCAGCCTTCCTTCTCTGACATGCCTTTTTCGTTCTGCTACAGGACTGAGAAAATCAATCAAACAAACAAAAATCCCTTTCTCTTCCTTTGCTCTTGGGAACTACATCTTGCACGTATGTTCATTAGTCCAGTTACTTTATGATGCAGCACATACTTTTACATTCCCTTCTTCATTAATCAGTAGTAGACACACTGTGTCTAAATTATCTTTGTATTAAATATTTAAATTAATAATTGCCACAAAGCGTACTTCATAAATGTAGAACTTAATGAATATAGAAATCAAAGGGAAAATTCATACAATGTGTTCTATGAGCACATAGTAAAATATCTTTTAAATCACTATCCTTTATTATTGCAGATATCAAAATTGAGATATATATTCCTTACTTAACAAAGATTTGTCAGTAATCAATTCCCTATCAAGCATTGTAGACATAAAAGTGAATATGACATTCCCTTGAGATGTGACTCAGCTTATGGGGTAGCCACAGACTCCGTGTGCACAACTCCAGGGGGCACCAGTCATAATTTGACCACTCCTGGTGTTGTGTAACAGGAGTTTCCAGACTCACTCCATGATATCTACTTGCTTTAAGAGAGGGACTTTCAAAATAAAAGTAGAGAGAATAAAGAATAACTGTCTTTATAAGTATGGCAAAGTTAAAGAAGTACTCCATAAGAAGCCACATTTAGTCACATAAACTACAACACTACATAATCATATACTTCCTAGTCTCATAAAAATGCCAATTGCTACCCCTAAAGTTATGAAAAACATTTTACACAATCTTCCTTAGCAACACAGATCAATACAATGACTATTTGCCACATGCAGCAATTTCAATTAAATTAAATGAAATCAAATTTTAAAAAATTCAGTTCCTCAGTTGCACTAGCTACACTTCATGGATACAATAACCACTTGTGACTGTGGCTACCAGATTCAACAACATAGATATAAAAAAATCCATCAGTAAAGAAAGTTCTATCTAACAGTGTTGCATCTAGAGAATTAAATAAAAGTCCGTTTTTAAAAAAATCTGATTATGCCTCTGTTCATTTAAATCCATTATTAAGTGATTTATTAAATCTTTTACCAAAAAAAATTGGTCACCATTCTCTTTTACATGCAAAAGGGAAAAAAAAGATGGAAGGAAAAATACTTCGGATCTGAAACATCTATTAATCTTGGTTTCCAAATATGGAAATAGTCCAATCCAACATTAGGAAGGCTTTTTTTAATGACAGAACAGTTTACATAATTTTAAAAAGCAGTCTTCTATTCAAAATATATATTGCTTTTGCTTTCTTTTTGAATTCAGTTCTTTTGCTAGCCACAGGTAAAGGGATAAATTTGGTTATACTTGGAGATCTTCTCCCAAATGGATCTTATTTTTTCTCCAGTATTAAATAACTTTGAAGCTCTAACTGAGCCCTCTAAAAGTTCAGTCACTGTCATAGCAAGGATTAGAAAGCTTTCAAAATATGTCCTCTCAGCCTGTAAAAAACAGAACTGATTCTTAGTCTTTATAGATTCATGCAAAAAATTTTCTATGCCTGTAATACATTTGAATATTGAGAAGATCTCTCTTTATAAAGCAGTCCCAGGAATTTGTTTGCAATTTACCCTTGTGGGGCAAATATATTGTGTCGCCCCATTCTTAGGGAGATATAAATATTTTGATATTCAAATAGTATATAGGAATCACCCGTGACAGAATAGCTGCTGCCAAGGAAGGAGACATGAGTCCCTGTCTGTCTTCAGAAAAGAACATAGCATAGTCAGGGTTTCTCGAAATGTGCCTTGGACCACTCAGATTAGGAGTCTCTTTGTAAATGGGTGTTACTAAGTGGATTTCTGTGGGCTACATTCAGGATCCCAGGTTTATTAAGTCATAATCCTAAGGTTGGGACCTAGAAATGTGCATTTGTCAAGTTAGTGAGAGATTGGTGTGCACATTCTAATTTGACAACCATTGTCCAAGTGGCAGGGGTAAGAGAAAATGGCCCCACATGACATTTCCCTGACCTATTGACTGAGCCTGAAGAGAGGAAAACCTGATATTTAAGATAATTGCTAAGTTTTATAACAACAAACCCAGGGATCCCACTTCAGTGATTTTTACTTATTTGTAAATAAATATAATCTTAAGGATATCCAGTAGAATTAAATCATAAATAATCAGTTTGTTCTAGGAGGGAGCTGTAGGAAACACAGCAGACATTTTATAAAGAAGCTTATTTATGTCATCATGGTGCCCATTATACAACAGAGAAAAACATTCTGAATAGGAGTTTACAATAATCACACAACATTTTTATAACCAAGCAATCCAAATATACTCAGAGGGAAAGTATCCTCTTTTCTCCCCACTGTTCAAAGTGTCACATAAACCCCACAGTCCAACCCCTTCTTCATAGTATAAACTGGTCAAGAACCAGGGCTATGTCTTGTTTCCTCAGTCATGTTTTATTCCTGGTACCTAGATCAACTTAGTTGTTAAATCAAACCTTTTTGAATCGATGGGTGTAGGCACTAATGATAACAAGTACAACAAATGGCACCAGCTACTCTGAAAGAAGTAAACCAACTTTCAAAATTACTTACCATTTCCTAGAACTGCATTGGAAAGTGTGAAATAGAAGAACACATTTCAGTTGTTGATAGAGTCAAACTACAGGGCTTTACTGGCAACTTTGCCATTAAGTAAATGCCTGTGAGACATGAGCAAATCTTGTCCTCTCCTGGGGCTCTTTTTCCCATCTGTACAAAGAGGGGTAAAGCAAGATGCTCTTCCTGCTTTGAAATTCTGTAAGTTGTATTGGGAGAAAAGAGTTCCTCAACCTAGCTATAGTTTTTAGCCTCACAGAATAAAATACTTTAGCTCATTCTTTTGAATAAAACTTATCTCAATGCAAATTACGTTGGTGACATTAAAATTCCTGCTGGTCTCTCTAATTAGTTAAGCTTCACTAACATAGAAAAATATTTAACTTAACAAATTAGAAAATAAAAACGTTTGATTTTTGTAGTCAAAGAGGCCATAGCATAATGGTTCAGAGCCTGTCTCTAGAATCAGACTTTTATAAACATATTCACTATTAAATTAATCACAGTGAAGGCAACTTGAAAAATTTAAAGAAACCTCATTAGAAAATAACTTGAGAATGCCATACCCTGAAGGAAATGATCCAGCACAAACCAAAGACGTTGAGGCTTCATTTTTTCACATGTGTAAATGTATAGGTATTCTACATGCCAGGTAATGACTATGTTGATCATAGTACATTTAAAATATATGTGAAGTAGAACTGGCCGTGTAAATTACAGGATTGTTTCACTAACATTTTGAAAGAGACAAATCAAGCAAATCATAGTTTTCTTTTACATGTCCACTTATTTTAAGTGCCACTCTATTAAACAAGAAATAAATGAAATTCATCAACGGCTCAGTAATTGACCCCACATAAAGCAAGACCTGGAGGTATCACTATCTAATAGATCACTATCTAATCAGAGACTTCACCAAAATGAATACCCAAAATCCATCCCTTTTTGAATGAGTTTGAATAAGAATCTATGAAAAAAAAGTATGCTTGTCTTCACATTTCCATAATAATTATCACTTCTCCCGTTACCTTCGGGAGGTTTTGAAAGGTCAAAAACTTTCCTTGGCATGCATGGCCTCTTGCCCAGAGAATACCAAGCAAACATGTTCTGAAAAAAAAAAAAAAAAAAAAAAAAGAAGTGTGAGATTCCATACCACTAAGGAGATCAGGGATACTCTAGTCTGCTTCGGATTTCTGCATCAGTTAGATACTCCATGTGTCCCGTGGAAGGTCAGTTTATTGTAGATTCTTTCCAGTGTAACCCAGTTTCCAGGGCTAAAGTTTGAGTGTCCAGAGGGCTAGCATTTCCAATCTGTGGTTATCTAATACAACATATCAACTGTCCTCTAGGAACTTCTCAAATCACTACCTATAGTGTCACTACCTATAGATGTGTAAAGTGGACTTTTTAAGCTAAGGAGTTTTACACCCATTCATCAACACTTGCTTTTGTAAAAAGGAACCAGTGTATTACACATCTGACATATATTCTGAGGTCATGCATTCAGAAACATATTTAACATGTTAGTGGTATAGTATATTATCGTCACTATCAACAACCATTTCTTCAGTATCTCCTATATGCCAGGCAGTATAATAGGCCCTTAACATATATTGTCTCATTAAATTCTTAAAACAACTTCTAATAAAGTGCTATGGTTTGAATATCTGTTCCCTTCAAACTTACGTCGAAGTTTAAACGCCATTGTGACGGTATTCAGATGTAGTAACTTGAAGAGTTGAACAGGCCCTGAGGGCTCTACCCTCATGGCTGGCATTAAAACCATTATGAAAGGATGAGTTCGGCCCCCTCTTGCCCTTTCTTTGCCCTTCTGCCATGTGATGATGCAGAAAGAAGGTCCTTGTCAGATACTGATATCATAATCTTGAACTTTCTAGCTTTTAGAAGTGTTCTAGAAATACATTTCTGTTCTTTTTAAGTTACCCAGTGTCAGGTATTCTGTTATAGCAGCACAAAATGGGCTAAGACAGGAACATGTTATTGAAACCATTTTACATAAACTTGGGTTAGGTCACATGCCAAAGTCACACAGCTAGTAAGATACAACTAATGTGGGAAGCCAAGTTCAATTCCAAAAACCATGTGCTTTCTATTATGCTTCACTGTCTCTCAACCTTTTCTAGCATGTTTAACTAACAATAAGTTTATAATTCATACAAGTGATGTTAACACTAAACAAATCTATAACTGAAAAGCTAAAGTATAACAATTATAGACCTGGGAATTAAGAATCAGAAAGTTTAAATGACTTTCTCAAGGTCACATAGCTCAAATGTTGTAGAAACAGGACTGACATTACTTCTACCCTTTGTCTTCAAGGGTTCTGTTCTTTTAGAAATGATAACGTTTCTGCCATTGCATATATTTTCACATCAAATATTATCAATCATGCTTTACTTTAAACACAACACAAAGAATATAATTTACACATGTGATGCATGGATTTGAGATCAATGACATTTAGAGAATTTAACAGAAGTTTCCTGCACAGTTTATAAAAAGACTATTCTTTTCAAAATATCTTATTTCCCAAACCATGTCAATCGGTTGAGTAATCAGTGATAATAGCCTAGGATGATTTGAAAATAAAAACAAGTAAAATATTAGGTATAGGCTAAAGTATGTTATTGACTTATTGATTATGCCTTGCAAATTTTGATATCTTCTTTGAAAATTTCAAACAAAAATAAAATGCCTGTGTCTCATCACCAGAGATGTGGATTTAATTATTTTAAGGTGAAACCTGGGCACTGGGATTTTTACATATTCCCTTGTCATTTTAATGTGCAGCCAAGGTTGGAAGCCACTGCAAGTGTAATAGACTTACAGATGGTTAGTGGAGGAGGTGGGACTTACGAATTAGTTTTCTTAGTCCCAGATGTGTTATATTCACTAACTCTTCTTTTCTTCCAAATGAAACAAGCCAAAAAAGGTAACAGTACTCTAAGTTGGCAGTATTAAATTCAGAAATATTTTAATCTCATTTAATGGTATTATTTAAAGTCCTACTGACTGATAAATTGACTGAAACTGTCTAAATTGTTTGAATCATCTCAATAAAACTTCAGTGGAATCTCTATTGGATGTGTCAAAACTGCTTGTGTGGTCCTTACAGTTTAATATAACATATCAACACAGTCTCCTAACATAGGAAACCAATAAAAAGGTCATAAAAAATCTCAAAATCTTGCAAATGCTGAAGTAATTTAAGTGTATATTTCCACAAATCCCATGAGGAATTAATACAACTGGGAAAACTACATCCAACAGTTTGTAGATTAAGGAAAATGAGACAAAACCCATCTTGCGACCATCCCAGGAGTTAATACCTTTCTCCAGAGAAAGTAAATGTCACTGATGGATTTTGTAGCTGTTAGACAATGCTAAGTTGCTACTACTCATGAAATAGTTTATTTTCTGCCCCTTAAAAACAAATTCTCTTTAGAGATGTTGCAATGTCAGTCAGCAGATACTATGAAATAGACAATATTTTACCAAATCCCCTATTTTCTCTGGTTTTACTCAACACCCACAAATATTTCTAACGTACTGTATTAACATAGTTTACTGCTAAAATCGTATAAATTTATACTAGAAATATAAAAACATATATGCATCGAATGACTATAAACATGGTTTGATTGATTCTATGAGAGTGGGACCCAAATTTTTCAGTATAGCATGTGACAAAATGTAAAACACGAAAGACTGAGAATCACTGCTCAAGGGCATATGTTATGTTAAAAGAAAAATATATAGGCAGAAGAGGAGCAGGCCTTTGACGACATCCTTTGGTAATGCAGAAATGATTCTGTGTACTTAATTCTGCAAAAAGAACAAAATACATTTATTCATAGGAAGCCCAGAGTATGAAGAATGGATAAGAATCTTGTGACTTCTATTATGAATAATACAGCATTATTGAATGGTTATATTTATATAATGATAGGTGTCACCACAATAATAATAAATAATATGCTTTACATTGAGTCTTTTTCTCCCAGTGAGCAACTTCCTTGGAGCCTGGCACTTCTGAATCTGTCATCACTCTCATGGAAATAGGACACCATCTAATGTGACGAAGTTGCAGTTTACTAAGCAGTACTCAGGTGCCTCTGATAATGGTAAATGTAGGCTCTGATATGTTCAGAAATTCCTGGAAAATAATTTTGCTTATAGCTTAAAATGTCTTATGTTCTGCCAGATATTCCATTGTGTAATTAAAAATAAGCACATAGAACCTTTCTGGGAGGTGAAATTTCCTAAACCCCAAGCAATAACATTGTAAAATATTGACTATTTCACCTGATTCTTCTGCTGAAAGATATGAAAGCAACAGTAGATATTACTCCATCAGTTTCTAGGGCCTCTACAAAGGGGCACTTGATAAATCAAAATAGTACTTATTGGATTTGTCTTCATCTCTTGGTATAAGAGCAGCTTCAAAATAATTAAAGAGTGTATAATATGCAGAGTGGATTTCTTGTTTTTTAAACAAAATTTCTATTTTAGAATGGCTTTTTACAGAAAAGTTTTGAAGATAGCATAGTCTCTTATACTGTGCCCCCCCACGAGCCCCCTTCAGTTTTCCCTGTTATTAACATTTTATATTAGTATAGTACAATTGTTACAACTAATGGACCAATAGCGATGTATTAGTACACACAACCAATATTTTACTCAGATATAGTTTTTATCTATTGTCTTTTATTTGTTCCAGGGTCCCATCTAAGATGTTATAATACATTTGGTCTTTATGTCTCCTCAGGTTCCTCCTGACTGACAGTTTTTTCTGACTTTGTTTTTGATGACTTTTACACTTTTAATGCTGGTCATGTATATTCTAGAATATCCCTCAAATGGGTTTGTCTGAATTTGTTTCATAAGATGGAGTTATGGATTTTTGAGAAGACAACCACATAGGCAAACTGGTATTCTAATTACATCATATTATGGGTCTATAGTATCAACACGACTTATTGTGATGGTCACCTTGATCAACTGGCTGAGGCAGTGTCTGTAAGGTTTCTCCAATGCAGAGTCTCTCTTTCTCTTTGCCCATTTCTCTCCTGTACTCTTTAGAAGGAACCACTGTGAGTAGCCCACACTTAAGGAATGGCGAGTTACACTATACATCCTTAAGGAGGACAATATCCACATAAGCTATTTGGAATTTTATTACATAAGAGACAACTTTATAAATTTAATAAATAATAATAATAAATTTAATAAAATTAAATAAATTTAGCCCATTTATTTAATCATTTCTATTAGTACAGGATCATGAATATTTATTTTATACTTTGGGTTACAATCTAATATATTATTCATTTTATTTCTTAGGTTGTTTAGCCATTGGGAACTCTTTCAGTTGACTCCTGTGTCCAATTGACATATCACCATCGTGTGTGTGTGTGTGTGTGTGTGTGTGTGTATTTGAGCACTTCCTAATTTATGAGCACTAAAAGATACTCCAAGCTTTTCTTGTATATTCCTGAACCAGCCCTAGATTAAGCCACATTTTCACTGATCTCTGGTTCCTTCAATTTGCGAAGGTATTAGAAATCACGATCTCAGTGCCGGGTAAGATCCTTGCTGCTGGAATGTAGCAATGAACACTCCAGTATGCGGAGCAAGGAAATATATGTGTATATATTAACACCTGGTTTCATATCTACCCACTTGTATCAACATGAAGCCTTTTTTTAAATTTTGATGCCATCAACCACAAACTGAAAATGCTTTCCCCACACTGGCAACACCTAGTCAAGCAGATCCTATTTTTGACTCAATGGTGACTTAGTTGTCGCAGTGGAGAATGACAGAGTCCTTTTCATCATGTGGCTGCCTGGCTGACTCATGACTGAAGTGGTTTGATAGACTCCACTGTGCACTTCATTTTTGGTTGCTTCTTTGAGTCTTAACACAGAACATGGCACATGGAAACATTCAATAAGTGTTTTTTGAGCAAATGAATGAAGGAGAAGACATGTAAATAACATGTATGACTTTCCTTCCTCTTCACTCCCAGAGACTGCTTCCCTTCTTAATTTACAGAAGAAACAGAGGACATATTATGGAATCTTCCTCAATTTCAGGCCTTGCTTCCTCCAAATCTACCTGCACCATAACTCTATGTATCTTCTATTTCTATAATGGAAACAGTATTCATCTTCACCCCATGTTGACAGATCCATCTGGGAGTTACACTCCCTTTTCCTGCCTTTTCCAATACATAGTTTCATCAATCCTTTGCCTAATCCATCCTGCGTCTTCAAATTCTCCATCTCAGCCCTCAATTTGCCCACAGCATACACACTCAGGTCCCTCTCTTTTTTCAAATATAGATTTTTATCTCCAAAACCACTTTCTGCTATTTCTCTCTTTTTCTATTTTTCTTCATATTCCAGAATTTTGAACTGCCATCCATTTCTCTACTGTACTATCTGGCTTCTACCTCTAATTAAATATAGTCAGTTTCTACCTAGTTTGCTAATTCTAGTGGATTCTTTATTTTAACTGATCTAATATATTACATACCAATAGAAAAGAATATACATTATTCGATTAAACTGGCTGACACACTTGTATAGCAATTTAGAAAAAAACCCACAATTTGCTTATTATATGCAACTACCATTTGTATAACTGAATTCCAAAAGTATTAAAGAACTGTGAAAAATCAGCTAAACCAAAAAATTTAGAAGAAAATACTGATAAAATATGTTGCTATCTAAATAAAGCCCATTTTAGAATTTTTTAAATGAAATAATGTCTACCATAAAATGATTAAAAATTTCCATTTGAAAACTATATTAAATGTATGTCAAGCACATATGAAATGCTTTATCATATAAATATTATTAATATTTAAAATGTAAATAAGCAATCATGAGAAAAAATACAAATGGCTAAAAAACATTAAATTTTCAGCTTCATAATAAATGAGCCACTTTCTCCATCTATCACATTTATAAGTCAAATATATCTCCCAATTCTAGTAAGTATGAATTAAGACCAGCATTATAGCAATGGTTTCTAGACAGTGGTAAAAATATATATGACTTTCATTTTTTGCTTATTTCCAAGTTTTCTAAGTGGCACTAAAGAGAAGAAAAGACATTTAACACCCGGAAGTAAAACATTAAAATATCATCTGGTAACAAACACACACACAAAAAAACAGAGGCTACAACAATTTCAGAGCTAGACATTTTAAAACAAAAAAGTAGGCAGAGATACCTGCTGGGATTTTTATAGGGCCAAAAATATCCTTTTAAAATAGTTTTCCTACCAACTTATTCATATCTGTTTTTTATTGAAAAAAACTTAAAAAATTAAGGTATAAGAACAAACACTTCTAGGGTAAATAGTTCTCACTGTACAAAAATAATAGATTGCTTCTGGAAAAGAGGTCTTAATTAGGGCAACAGAAACTAATGTAGGGGTACCCAAAAGACAGAAAGTGAACATTCTGTAAGGGGAAAAATGGGTGGTGATGTAGAATCCCAGAACACTAAAGGAAAGGCTTTGCCCAACACCTAAAACTAGACACTTTAAAAGGCCCTTGTCCAGAATATCATGCTATGGGTCCTGTTTAAAAGGCAGCAGCTGTGGACACAGATGTGGTGTTTCCTTCTGTGATCCAAGCCAAGGCCCCACTGGATAGAAGCAGATTAATATAGCTCTAATGGTGGCAGATTAGATATTTGGTCTGTTTGTTAGACGTAATTGAATCTGCGTTTCTGAGAACAGCTCTTGATGACGCACAATGTCACAAATCCAGCATAAGAAGGGCAGTTTGAGATATGGTAACAGAAGACACATGTTGGTGAGAGAAAAATGCTGGCTATATATGAAAAATACATACATCAACAAATTATAATGAAATTTTGCTCATTTAAAGATATAATTCCTTAACCTGTAAGAATGGCATCTCCAAGAATAAAACTAATAATCATATGTATGGATTTTTAATGCTTAAAAAAGACAAGTACTGAAGAAAAAAATCAAAAACCCAGAAACCTAGATTTTTTTTTTTTTTGGTATCAACTACTTGGTTAATTATTTCAAGTATTTGAGCTCACAAAAAGAATCAGAAAATTGATCATCACAATGAGCTTTTTATGTGGCAGAAATAGGAATTGATCCCAGGTAGTACAATTGCAAAGCTACCACCATATTCTAACCGCTTCATCTAGGCTGCTTTCAAGTTGTTTGCCAAATTTCAAACTGCCTACTTTAAAGGGTATGACGTCTAAATGGATTCCTTTTAAATAGGCAATACTGCATGAAATGAAAGAACTCTAAGAATGCATTTTTTTCTGATCAAATTGCTGTTTACTCAAATCATTCCACAAATATTCATTGAGCAACTATTATGTACCAGACACTGTTCTAGATGACTGGGAAATATCAAGGGACAAAACTGAAAAAAAAAAAAAAAAAAAAAACAGCTAACATTGTAGAGCTCAAATTCAAGTGAAAAAAATTAAAAAATAAATGAGTAAATTTTAGCATGTGTTAGAAGGTGAGTGCTTTAGAGTATCAATAAAGAGGGCTAGTATTATGGGGGGCGGGGTTTCCATTTGAAATGGGAGTCCTGTGGGAGGGATCAGGTACATAGAAGTTGCATTTAATCAAAAACCTGAAGACACAGGCAGAGAGGAAGTGAGCTATGGGGATAACTGGGGAGAAGGTGGTCCACGCAAAGAAAACAGCCAGTGCAATAAGAATGTGCCTGGCATGCACAAAGAATGGTAATGATAAGTACAGCTAGCTGCATTGGAGTGAGGAGAAAGGTAATGAGAGATGAGGTAATGACAAAGACAAAAGAGCCTAATTGCATAGGCCATGTAGGCAACTGTAAGGTCTAACACGGGAGCCACTGGAGGGTTTTGAGCAGAGGAGTGACATTAACTGACTCACGTTCTGAAAGGATCACTCAGGCTAATTTGTTGTGAATAGACAGTGAGGAAGGAAAGGTCGAAGCCGAGAGAACAGCTACAAGGTTTCTGTAGTAATCTGGGCGAGGCATGATGCCAGCCTGGCTAGAGTTGTAGCAGCAGAGATGGTGAGAAGTTATCAGATTCTGGATTATTTAGCAAATTGAACTAATGGTAGATTGGATGTGAGGTGTAAGAGAGAAAGGGGAGTCAGAGATGCCGTCAGGATTTCTGACAGAGTAAGTGAAAGGCTGGAGTTGCCATCAGCTGTTAGAAAGGATAGAGACAAAGGGCTAATATCCAGAATCTACAATGAACTCAAACAAATTTACAAGAAAAAAACAAACAACCCCATCAAAAAGTGGGCAGAGGACATGAACAGACACTTCTCAAAAGAAGACATTTATGCAGCCAAAAAACACATGAAGAAATGCTCATCATCACTGGCCATCAGAGAAATGCAAATCAAAACCACAGTGAGATACCATCTCACACCAGTTAGAATGGCCATCATTAAAAAATCAGGAAACAACAGGTGCTGGAGAGGATGTGGAGAAATAGGAACACTTTTACACTGTTGGTGGGACTGTAAACTAGTTCAACCATTGTGGAAGTCAGTGTGGCGATTCCTCAGGGATCTAGAACTAGAAATACCATTTGACCCAGCCATCCCATTACTGGGTATATACCCAAAGGACTATAAATCATGCTGCTATAAAGACACATGCACACGTATGTTTATTGCGGCACTATTCACAATAGCAAAGAGTTGCAACCAACCCAAATGTCCAACAACGATAGACTGGATTAAGAAAATATGGCACATATACACCATGGAATACTATGCAGCCATAAAAAATGATGAGTTCGTGTCCTTTGTAGGGACATGGATGAAACTGGAAAACATCATTCTCAGTAAACTATCGCAAGGACAAAAAACCAAACACCGCATGTTCTCACTCATAGGTGGGAATTGAACAATGAGAACTCATGGACACAGGAAGGGGAACATCACACTCCGGGGACTGTTGTGGGGTGGGGGGAGGGGGGAGGGACAGCATTAGGAGATACACCTAATGCTAAATGACGAGTTAATGGGTGCAGGAAATCAACATGGCACATGGATACATATGTAACAAATCTGCACATTGTGCACATGTACCCTAAAACCCTAAAGTATAATAAAAAAAATAATAATAAAAAAAATAAAAAAGAAAGGATAGAGCAGATTTGGAGGCAATAATTGGAAGTTCCATTTGGCACATGTGGAGTATGAGATGTCTGTTAGATGTCTAAGTCAAGAAGCCAATTATTGCAATTGGATATATAAGTATGGAATTCAGAAGATGGGAAGCTGTCGATATGAACTTAGAGTTATCAGTCTGCCACTTAATTTCTAGTTAAGAGATCAAGGGATGTAAAGCATTCACTGGTCAATTAACATATGCCATGCACAATGTCATGCACTTTCAAATACCTTGTCATTTACTTCTTATAACTTCCTTATAAAAACTTCTAGTTTTTACAGACTTGAACTTTCTAGGGACTAATAAATCAAACCGAGAAAGCCTAAGAAACTCCCTGTGGCTAACCAACTTCCTTTATGGTAATGAATTTTAGAAGAGGCAGAACTTGGACTCGTATGCAGGTTTTTCCATTAGCTATATAGTCTAGTCTCTCAAAGGTCCAATACAAACAGAAATGTAGCTTACATTCTGGCTTCTGGGATGACGGGAAAAAAAGAAATCCAAAAAGTGAATGCAGAACCATGCACAATTACCCCCCATATCATAATAAATGCCCTTTATGTGAATTAAGTTTAAAACTAAATTTAATAACCTTTTATAAAGAATAAAAATATACATGGTCATAAAATTCCAACCAAAATGTTTAAAACATTTTACGGTTTCATTTACTAAATAAGTAGTCTTCTTGAAAAATCACCTGTTTCTCACAAGATACTTTATTTTGATGACAAATGTGAGCTAAATTGTGTACACATATGAAACATTAAGTGATCAATTTCTCTAAAACATAACATAAAAGTAATGAATCAACTTGATTCCATATTTGTCAAAAACAAATAGAATTCTCTCTCTTACCAAATACTTTCCTTAAAAGTTTCATATGTTACTTCTCTTATCCATTTTATGTATATTCATATTACACAAGATGCACATCTTAGGCAATTAAACAGGTAAACGTATCAAATACCATTTCTGAAGATACGTATGAGCCAAATTATAAATTTGTCTATAAAACTATAAATGACTACAAAATATGCCAAGTTTGAGATAAAAATACAATTATAAGATTCTTATTACAAACGAATCTACATATTATGACAAAAAATTCTTGTGAGACAATCCTTTCGTAAGATGATTAATAAAAATGTTTCATGTACTCATTCATACATTAAATGCCCAACACCACAGCCTCTATTCTCTGTTTGTGGGGGACGGATGCAGAAAAAAATTTCAAAATTATACAGACTGTTACACTGGAATGAAATACTGTGTGTATAGTGCATATTATTATAGAAACAACATATAAAATACCTGTTTTTTAAATGTATAGTATAACTTTCAAGGAAACAATCTGAAGGGTTAATTTTCACATGGGTTACAGTTTTATAGGTGAGGTTAACTCAGAGAATAAACACTGACTTAGCATTAACATTTACAAAATAAATTTTTGGAGAACTCATTTGTTTAACCTGCTACACACACACACACACACACACACACACACACACACACACACACCTTCCTTTAGAGTTCCCATAGCTCCTTGACCCTAATATATATTATTTGGCATATTTCAATACTTACTAAATATTTTCCAAATAAACAGCCCTATCCACTGAAACCCACTATGGTCCCTAGAAACCAGTGAAGTTAGCAGACACTGGAATATGTGTTTTGGGGGCAATAACCAATGGACTTAGTGCCTTATCATCTTATACAACCAGAGTAGCTCTATATATATTTGTTTTGTATACAGCAGCTCCATGCTGTCATATAAAACAATATTTTCTTGCAAAAAGCCTTCTGTTACAAAATAACTTGGAAAACCACTGTCCTGAAGACTTCCTCATTAAAAATATATTTAGAATTATTTAGATATTAAAGTTTCACATTTATGTAACAGAACTATGGAAAGAATAGTGAGACCATCAACAGGAACTTGGACTAACACTACCATTCAAAAAAGAAACAGGGCATGATAAATCTGCTTTGTCTAATTTACCAGAAAGTTTAACATTTGACGCAGCACTAGGTATGATTTTATTAAACACTGAGTTCTTTTCAGTAATGTACAAAGATTCACCATGGCACATGCTTACATTAAAGTAAATAAAACACTTCAGTACAAAAGAGCCCCCTTGAGAAGACCTAAAAATGTACCACATATAGAAAGAGAGCCCTACACTTTTTAGAACGTTTTTCATTGTGATATTATTAGCCTAGCAGTTGAATTAGATTGAGTGATCATATGCAATGTATAGATAAGCAAATGAGGTACAGTGACAAAAATAATGATTCATAAGAGATTGCAAAGTTAGCAGTAGGAGAAAAGGAGACTCCTAGGTCAAGTTCCAAAAAATTGGCCGTGTACCACACAGAAAGAACCCTGTCATTGTCTAATGACCTAATGCATTATGAATTTACTGTATCAGGATCTCAAGTAATAGGCCATAAATATAGGACTATAGAAAGTAATTGCTGGTTACATATTTGGAATGAAATCTAAACTTAAAAGAATGGAGCACTTCTCTTTGAGCTAAAACCTCACACAGGTTTGGCCTAAGCACTTGTATTTGCTAAGCAAAAAAGCAACTTCCCTGTATAATCACAAGGAAAAGACCTCTGGTGCTTTCAGCTACTAGCATACACTCCAAGTGCTTGGCAGAAAAACAGCCCCCAAAGATGTCCATGTTCTAAACCCTAGAATTTGTGAATACATTATCGCACATGGCAAAAGTGACTTTGCAGATGTGATTAAGGACGTTGAGTTAGAGTCATGATCCTGATTATCTGGGTGGGCCCAATGTTATCATAAGGTACTCATAAGAAGAGGCAGGAGGACCCGAGTTAATAGTGAGAGATGTGAAGATGGTAGAAGTTATAGTGATGTGATGTGAGAAGGAATCAACTCACCTTTGCCAGCTTTGAAAGTGGAGAAAGAGGGTCGTAAGCCAAGGAACTTGGGCAGCCTCTAGAAGCTGGAAAAGGCAAGGAAACAGATCCCTCTCAGATACTTGAGAAAGGAATGAGACCTTGCCAACACCTTGATTTTAGCCCCATATGGTCCATGTCAGACTTCTGACCTACAGTTCTGTATAGTCATATAGAATTATAAAATTAATAAATTTGTGGTTTTTAATGCCATTAAAGTTTACAGTAATTTGTAATAGCAGCAATAGATAACTAATACAGTCGTCTTAGAAGAATATGATCTCTTTAATAGATGTAGAGATAATTTAAAATTTATTCAAGAAATAGTCACTGAAAGTCTAAAATGTATCAGACTCCAGCATTTAGGATTAAAGAAAACTAAGACATGCTCTCTGTGGTCAAGAGTGGATAGTTTTTTTCACATATGTGAATTGGCTTGTGTGTACATGTTACATGTAGATACACGTTTATCTGCATGCAGAATACCAACAGAGTAACAGGAGAAGGAAAAGGAAAATAAAGGAAAAAGGTTTTAGAAATCATTAAGCTAACTGTACAAATGAGGAAACTATAATCCAGTCTGGCATTTATAAAGTTTGACATCCACTTTCCCAGATCTAACTAGTACTACTTTTGCTGAATTAACAAAATGAATGCAACGTGAAGTCCTTCTTAGATTCTGATATGAACAATCCCTAAATTTAGATTAGGAATCAATCAGCCCTAGATGATTCTGAAGACAATCAGTTGTCATGGTATTTTCTTCTTCAACAAAAAATTTTAAGTTAAGGAATTGATTCGTATCTTCTAATTGTAACAGTAAATTACAGATTCTATTACATTTAAAAGCTACAATTTAATGATGACACATTAAATGTAGTTTATAAATTCCAGAGTGGTTTATAAATTCTAAAGAATATGAAAAATGATGTATATTTTAAAATTAGAATCTAAAATAAGCAAAACTATCAAACACAGAAATGTATTGAAATAAGGTAGTTATGACATAATACCATGCATCTGGACAACTTTTTAAAAATAATATTACATCTGACTCTAGTCTCAAAAAATAGAAATTCAAATTAGATCACTCTATATAATAGAGAATGATCAATATGCATCTATATAATTTATATGTCTAGGACATTACCCATGTCTTCTCCTGAATGGTTTCTGACTGATGGAATTTTTCTGTTGTGGATAGAAAATCGATGAGGAGGAGAAAAAAGCATTTTATCTTCAATTATTTTTTTCCACAGAGTTTCAGCCTCTGTAGCTGAATTTGCATCCTTCTTATATTGAAAATCTATTACAGATAAAAGTATAGTCTTTCTGTGGAATATCTGTTAAAGTCCAGGCATCAGAAACACTAGATTGATGAGTATTTAATAGTAATTGGTATTATAAACTAGTACAAAAACCAAATTTCAATTAGTATTATCTAGTATTCTAAACTAGCATATCAACCTCATAAACTTCATATCTCATCTGTGGTGAACTAAGGAGTTCTAAATACATTAAGTTTGGGAAAAAAATACTACGGTGGTACTATAGAAAATAATGGATTAAATGCCTATATAATTTATATGATAAGGACTAAACGGTCATGATGATAATGACAATGACAGCTATAAGTTTTCCTTGTGCCAGGCTGTGTGATACATGATCTCATTTAGGCTTCACAACAATCCAATGAGATATGCATCATCTCCATTTATAGTTGAAGAAAATGACTTAGAAATATTAAATATCTTTCACAAAGGGACACAGCTAGTAAGTGGTACAGCTAGGATTCAAACTCTGGCCAAAGTTATGTCTGTCCAGCTCCCAAACACCACTTCTTAACTATCTTCTATTGGCAGGAGTGAATGTCCCGAAGTGTCCCTAAGCACTGAACTGTGATTCTGGTATTTATTTCCTCAATCCATGGTACAGAATATTGAGGAATTCAGTTAACCATTAGTTTCCTTTATACATAGTCTTAGCTTCCTTGATATAATAAACTGGAAAGGTTAGATTGGATGATGTTAAAAGTTCTTTTTACCTCTATAGTCATTCACATTTTCAGTCATGTATTCCATAGACAAATACACATGCATTCTATTTGCTAGACCTGCTCTGGGTGAACCAAGTAGGGAAAGTCCCTGACCTGATCTCACTCTAGTAAGGAAGACAGACTACAGACAAACATTTTTTGGGGGAACTACTTCAGGAAAGATATTTCTGGCAAGGGACATTTGAATTATGACTAAATAAAACAACAGATTAAGTCATAGGCATATATCCTAGTAGAAGAGTTTTCTAGGTAGCAGGGATTCACTTGAATGGTTCCTTTAAAGTCTAACCATACTGGCCATCCTTTTGGCTAATCATGCTTTTCTGTATGATTGTGAGACTCATACCTTAAGTGATACAGTTTAGATAATAAAAAGAATCTGGAAGTCATCAGTAGCATTCAGCTGAACCTTACTCTTTCCTAGACCTGCTAATCTATAAACTGAAAATCTACCATTTGGGAATGGAGTCAGTCACATGATTCAATAGCAAGTACCTAACTGATACAGTAATTCATACAAAATACATCTAAGGTATTAGCCTCATCTATAGCCTCACAAAATGTATGTGATGATTATCTTTTGGATTAATATTACTCTGTGAAGTATCATTTGTAAATTAGTGAACAATTATTTGTATTCCCCAGTGCTTCAATGTTCATTCATACAAATTGGAAAGCTTAACAAATACAGTTTATAAAAATCAGAATAATTCTATATATATTTAATATCATATCAGGATGCACTGCATAAAGTGGGGTGTTATTTAGCGCAAGACTGGAATAATGACAGCTTAATGTGCTAAATTGATACGTCAGAAGCATAATGCAATCATTTCTATTATCGTTATGTTCTCAAAATCTAGAATCCTTTGTCAATTTTATTACTACAGCATCAAACTAACTTGAATTTTGCAAAATAGTCTGGAGTGATCGCTTAAATATTTACAATCACTACAAAATAGCTTCATTTTTTATAAGTACTCATTAAATGAACAAAAAGTAACCCTTTTGGTATGATTTGGTAGGCAAATAAGCAAACAAAATTCAACTACCTCGCTCTATGAATAATTTCACATCACATCTATTGAAGTAAACAGAAAGTTTTACTCCTTTTAAATAACCAAAAAGTTGGCACAAACAAGGTTGTCGGAATAATTTTATTTCTATTTAGAGTAGTAATATTGCATATAACCAGCTTAAATGCTCAATCATGTATACTTCCACTATTTTAATTTTACATATAATGTGTTCACTTAGCAGTTTTCAGGCAATAAAAAAAATCTGACTTGATGCTGAGGTTATATGGATTACGGTGCTGTAGAGACTTATGTTTACATAGATGAAGAAAATACTTCCTTTGACTTAACAAATATTTTCCCTTTTCTGATTTAATTATTTTAGATGTTTCATTAGCCCAAAGAGAAAAGTAGTACAACTCCTTGTTCACAGAACTGAGAGAACCTAGTATTAAGAGAAAAAAATTGTATGCTTGAACCATGAATCCACATTAATGTTATTTTCTTGTTTAGCTGTAATACTTATAAATTCTCTACAGTGAAAGAATAAAAGCCTTGGCCAGCTGCAGGGGCTCACGCACTTTGGGAGGCCGAGGCGGGCAGAATGCTTCAGCTCAGGAGTTCAGGGCCAGCCTGGGCAACATGATGACACCCCGTCTCAATTAAAAATACAAAAATTAGCTGGGCATAGTAGCGCACACCTGTAGTTCCAGCTACTTGAGGGGCTGAGTCAGGAGAATTGCTTGAACCCGGGAGGTCGAGGCTGCAGTGAGCTGAGATGGCGCCACTGCACTCCAGCCTGGGCCACAGAGCAAGACCTTGTCTCAAAAAAAAAAAAAGAAAGAAAGAATGAAAGCCTCTTACACATCAGTCAATTTTTTAAAAAATTAGAGAAGTCCTGCAGCAAGATACAAATATGCATATTTTTAAAACAACTTGAGAAACATATTTGATTAAACTACTACTTTATAGATTTCTGCTTAGCAACTTGGCTGAAGAATGACCCAAATAACAAACATAGAAAAAAAATCCTGAAGAAAGAAAAAATTTTAAAGGATATCATATGGAAGAAAATATTTGAAGTCTAAATAAAAAATGATTAGAGAACTAAGTTTAGATTTATGAACGGTTTTTTAGTAATATAGGTAAGTATTCTCTTCAGAGTATAAAGATAATCATCTTTTTATTTTTAACAATGTATACAAAATGCTATTTGAGCATCAAAATATATTGCCATCAGTTAAAAATAATAGACAATAATATTCCAAGTAAGATAAAATGCACTAAATTCGAATTAGAATATTTTGCTCTTGATGTATTCTACTTTATCATATCTAATATGGTATCTGAGTTATCTTTTCAAGAACACCCTTGACTGACAGGAAACTCTTAAATGTCTCCCTACACATTGATTTGGATCCCATTTTGATTTAAATATTCTCATAATACATAATACATAGTAACTAATTAGTTTGAGTAAGAGAATTTTTGTGAATTTCATCAGAGTGAAAAGAAACTCTGGAAACCTAGACAGGAGGCAGAGACTTGCTTCTTCAGCAGTGAAGGAGATACAGTGTAGTATGCTGGTTAAGGGCCCAAGCTTGTGTTTTAAGGTAGGCTTTGCTGGTGCCCTCAGCAAGTCATTTAATCTTGTTAAACTCAGCTCTTATCAGTAAAATTAGAATAATAGTAGGAAACAGGTGGGGTTGTGAGGATTAACAAGTGTATAGGTAAAATGCTCCACATATATTTGACCTTCCTTACCACTCAGAATGTGTTGCATGCTGTTAATTATAATAAAGGAACTAGTAATATGAGCTGAGAAAATATATGCAGGTTATATAAATTGGCCAAGCTAATTGAACCGTACACTTAAGATTTGTGTATTAGTGCATACAAACTGTACTTCAATAAAATAACGAGAAAATTGAATATATGTAAAGGTAGCAGAATGGGGGTGGAGAGAAAGAAGAAACGTACACTACTTGGATCACATTATTACTGGATCTTATTAACTTGAACCAGGTTAATAAGAATGGTTTGTTTGAAATGTTTGTTTTTGCATTATTAGTCTAATTATATGAATACTAACAGTTGACCCTTAAATATATTTTATATCATAAAAATCAATTTGTTAATTTCATTTTTGTTTTTATAAATTCTAAAATAGATACAAGGAACAACCTCGGGCACAATCCACAGTCAAAATGTAATCAGCATCCTTGTGAAAGGATGCATATCTCTAACCATTTTGTAAGGGTCCATGGAAATGATATACAAAGATGACTAAAGATTAATAATTTCAAACAAGTCCACAGTAGCCAATGAGACACTACTGCACATTAGGCACAACGTTAAGCATTTTACAAGTATTTCCTCTTATAATCTTCCCAACAATTCTACAGGAGTATGGTCTTCAATCTACTATATAAATGTGAAACTGTAGAACTGTTAGACTAAGTAAATTGTCCAAGGTCACAGGGTTGCTGATGTCAGAGCACACAACAGGACCCATCTCAGACTCTATAGGCTATAATTTTTTAATCCTTACTTTCCACGGGCCCAAAAGTGCAAAAGCACACACATGTGCCAATTTTCTACCAAAAAGTATAACATACATATGATCATTGGTCCTTCTCTTTCATGACAATTTGAGGCATCAATCACTTTACATTCTTGCCTTTACTGCTGTTCCTTTTCGCATCCATACTGAGGCAGAGGGGCAGAGGAAGAAAGAAGGAAAAAAGCAAGGAAAGAGAAAAAGAAAAACAGGAAAAGAAACGTTTCCATCATTATACTCTTTATCTGTGAAAAAATACTCAATTTTATAGGTTCTACCAGTAAGAGATAGGTTCTACCTATAAGACAAAACTTGAAGAAGTAAACATCTTTTTAAAAAACTTATGTTGAAATAATCTGAGATACAGAAAAGAGTTACTGAATACAATCATCTCTTGATATCCGTGGCAGATTGGTTCCAGGACCCTGTAGATACCAAAATCCAGGGATGCTCAAGTACCTGATATAAAATGGTATAGTATTTGCATATAACCTGTGCACATTCTCCTGTTCACTTTAAATCATCTCTAGATAACTTATAATACCTAATTTAATGTAAACGCTATGTAAATAGTTGGTATAGTCTGCTGTCTAGGGAATAATGTTTTTTTTTTTTAAGTCTGTACATGTTCAATTCAGACACACTCACTCACTTTTTTTCTTGAATATTTTCCAACTGAGGTTGGTTGAATCCATGGATGTAGAATCCAAGGATGCAGAAGGCTGACTATACAGAGTTCCTACTTTTCCTTCAGTCGGGGGGTGCAGCTTGTATTTTAATCTGCAAGCTCCACAATGCCCACCCATCTATGAGACTTGGGATTTTATATTATTTAACATTAGGGTAAATTTTCCTTTAACAACACAGGCATAGTTACCAGTCTACATAACAGAGATTATAGTGGAAAATGCTTGATACGGATAAATGGAAAAATGGTAGGATATAGTTTGTTGATTTTTCTAACCAGTACTCCTTTTAGCCTACCGTATAACACTGCTAAATCTTTTCTGCTGTATCACATGTTTCTGCATAGTTCATTAGCTCATACACAACTGGTAACTGGTAAACAGTGGGATAGCAAAAGATATATTTACCTACATGATTTCCTCCCCACTCCCTGCCAGCTGGTTAACATTTAATCACCAAGTCACAGCAGCAGAACATAAAGTATACTGACACAATTGAACAGAACAGGGCAAAGAGTAATATATAGAGTAATCCATAAACCTTACCTGCACAGTATTCTTCTTTGTTCTAGTTGATCAATGAGTCTCTAATTGGAAATACCTAATGTTTGTTTTTCTGATTTTGATGCATTTTGCATTTGCCACCCTCTCTTCTTTCCATCTCTTTTGAATAATCCACCATCATCTTTTCTTTTTCTATGATTAGGTTTATATTGACTATATCAGTTATTTATTTATTTGTACTAACATATCTTTCTAATGCCACTATTATTTTGGTTAGAATTATTATTTTTTCTCATGATCCTGTTTTTTTTTTTTAGGGCACAATTTGCAGAACCTGTGTTTTTTTAAAAACTTTAATATCACATTATAGCAGAAACACCTGCCCAATACTTTATCTTGTTAATATTAAAATAGAGGAGACTCTTAGAACATGGCCCTCCATTCAGTTAGGAGATTATAAAGAACTCACTACATTTCAAATAATCAGTTTATATATAATTTATTACAATTTAAATATGAGTTCATGTAACAATTGTAATAAATTATAAAAATTACTATCTGTTATATACATTTTTCAATTGAGATAAGTTATGTTTCTGGGATTGACAACTATAAAGTACTTAATCAATTGTATCAGAATCACATTAAGTTGTTTTTGGTTTAAATCTTATGACAATGTTTCCTAAATAACTGCATCCTCTTTAGGGCACAACTACTTACAGTTTCCATTAAAGCAACTTGATTGGCTTTTTGAGAAGAAGGATCTAATAATACAGCTTCCGTTATAGAATAAGCGCCCACCTCAACATGTAACATAAACACCCAAGATAACGCTGAAACTTTCAGATACCACAGCAAGCAGAATTCAAGTACAAGGCTTCCTCATGGAACTTCTCTTATGTTTTCTGAGTTCATCTCCCTGCTGAGAGCATCATTAGTAAGATAAATTACTCCCTTCTGGAATCTGTTCAACTTTCTCTGTCACTTTCATATAGTATATATTTATTTGTCCTATATTTTAAAAAATCCTGCATCCATGGTTGAAGATTTTTCTCTTTGAGCACAAAGCCCATGTTCATGAGAGATAGAAGCTAAAGTTCAGAACCAACACCTTTTCTATCCAACACAGCAAAGCAAAGCAAAATCTAAAAAAGTGTACTTCTTAAACCCTGAAGTCAGGCACTTAATTTTGGATGAATTCCAACAACTGAACATGGACAGCTCATTGATAAGAGCCAAAATAAATTCTTAGTATGGATCCCAAAAGAATTTGGCCCATGAGGTAACAGAGAGAGAATCCGGGCTGTTGCGGGGTGGCGGTGGGGGATGGGATGCGGAGTACCTAGGTCCATGAGAACATCAAGAATCAGAGCTGTCACGTCAGATCTCTGAGACTTGTGTCGGTTTGTTTGTGGAGGTGGTTCTATTACAGTGACCTGAAGTCCTCTTGAACAAGTTCTAAGGAGCATAATGGTAACTAGCCAACCATGTTTTCATCTGTATAAGGGGGCTTGTCCACTTATACCACAATGGGAAAGGATGGCTCTGGCCTTTCAATAATAGCAGGTTTTTGAGCTTATCACTTCATCACTTCATTATGCATCCACACATCAAACATATGGAGTACTTAATTGGTATCAAGCACTCATCTCTTTCCTCCTTACTGATAAGACAGACAGTGTGGCCAGAACAGCACATGACTTCTTGAGTAAGTAGCACAGAATCAGTTCCCATTTCTCACCATTTCTCACAGTATTCTGTAACCTTTGCTTATTTGTGCTGACATTAAGAGTACCAAAGAGGGGGAGATGTGAATCAAATTCAGTATTACTATAGTCTGATGACAATGAGAATAAAAACTAAATGATTTATTTTAACATGTAGAATTCCTTGAGTGCAATAACAGAAATTCAACAAACTCCTCTCTCTTTTCGATGAACAGTTAAATGTTGTCCATTTAGTTTCTTATCAAAGAAATCCAATTAAAAAGTTACCAGGCACTCTCCTACATTGCTAGTGGGAGTGTAAATTGGTACAACCTTCTTAAAAAGCAATCTGGCAACATATACAGAAAGCTTAAAAGTATTCCTACCATTTGGCCTAATAATTCCACTTCTAGGAATATTCTGTAAAGAGATGTTCTGCAACTTGAAGTATTCTATGCAAAACTTTTTATGTCATTGTAGTAGGGAAAAGTCGAAAACACCACAAATGTCTAACAAGAGAGAATGTTATGTAATAGCCATAGAAAAAAATTGGCACATGACCATTAAAAATGTTTTTGAAAACTTAATACAGAAAAAAAATGCCTGTGAAACAGACAAGTTTGAAAGGAATGTTCAAAATTAAGTATACTGTTCTATGTAAAATATATAAAATGATGAAGACACATAAAACATTAACTACTTATCTTAGGTTAATTCGATTATAGTTGTTTCTTTGTATGATTCTACCTTTCAAAACACTGAGCTTGTGGTCACAAATTAAAGAAATCCAAAATCTGGTATAATGAAAGCATTTTAAGTATGTAGCTGTTATGCTAAGTACCAGCAATAAAGGTTCAAGCCAGGGCCTAGACAACAAGATTAACAGAACATGTATTAGTGACCACAAGAAGAATGGTCAAGAAAACAGGAGAGGAAAGAAGAGGATAGCAGAATTCCAAGCAGGCATTGAATGAACACATTTCAAACAGGCAGACTTAGGGCAAAGGAGAGTATATAAAAATTCATGCAACATTCTCTTGTCCACTGTCCGTATGGAAGAATTCTCAAATTGAATGGTTTTAGACAGACACTATGTTTAAATAAATAAATAACGATGCAGAATCGGTTTCTTTACATGAATCACATTTGTGCTAAGTAACTTATCTGAGGAAACACAGTTGTACTGAATTTAGGACAGATTGCCATCAAAACATAGGGCTTCTATTTATGTATTTTTTTTTTTTTTTGCAGAATTGTTTAAAATGTTATTTTCTCCAATTCTCTTCAATTACCTTTAGCAAACAGTGGATGGAAACCTTTTTCTTAAGCCTAAATTCTCGACTACAGGGCAAAATAGTCCTAAATATTTCAGTGCAGAATGACATGTATTATTTTCCACTCCAATTCTGCCCAGAAGTAGGAAAGCAGTAAATAAATAAATGTCACTGTTTTTCACACTTGGTCAACTTGAACTGATAACATTTATTCCATAGGAAAGGGAAGTCATAATTTATCATGTAAGGAGAAAAAAGTTTGAGGACAAAACTATACACACACACAAACACACACACAGAGAGACACACACATACATAACATCACAAGATACATTATTCCATTAAGAAATGTACATACACACAGCATGAGCTTCAAGTCACTCACTTATAATTATGTTTCTCTGACCACATTGCAATAAAATCAAACACTGAAAATACTTGGCCCTGCATTTGATTACACAGTTATCAATATTTTCATAAATAATATGCAACCTAAGTGCAGGGCATATGGTGGTATCAAGAAAATATTTTAAAAGCTGTTCTTCAATAAAGTTAAAGGTCATGTAAAAACTCTATAAACTTTTTCTCTATAAAATAGAATTGGGTTAGGACCAAGAAAAATAAAAGGCTTCAGCCACTTGAATATTTGTACTAATGTCACTCATTTACATTCCTTCTCATCAGAAAGCGGCCTGAAGACAACTTAATCTAGATGATTCAAAATATGCAAAACTCACTTGCTTCACTTGAATCCAAAATTAGAGGTTAGAAGTTAGAATGTTACTACAGCATTGTGCATAATGGTAAAATACTGAAAATAGTCTGAATCCCCTTGTAAACAGAAAGGTTTAAATGTATTCTGGTATACCCAAACATTGGAATACTCTGAAGCCACTGAAAAGTAGTTTGTGGCCAGGCACGGTGGCTCACGCCTGTAATCTCGGCACTTTGGGAGGCCGAGGCAGGCGGATCACCTGAGGTCAGGAGTTCGAGACCAGCCTGACCAACATGGAGAAACCCCATCTCTACTAAAAATACAAAATTAGCTGGGCTTGGTGGCACATGCCTGTAGCCCCAGCTACTTGGTAGGCTGAGGCAGGAGAATTGCTTGAACCTGGGAGTTGGAGGTTGCGGTGAGCTTAGATTGCGCCATTGCACTGCAGCCTAGGCAACAAGAGCAAAACTCCACCTCAAAAAAAAAAAAAGAAAAAGAAAAGTAGTTTGTGAATGGGTGTGAGTGTGAATGTGTGGAGAGAGAGAGAGAAGTGAGGCACATCTGTGTGTGTTTGTGTGTCTGTATACGTACATAGAGTCATCCCTTGGTATCTGAGGGGAATTTGCTCTAGGACCCTCATAGATAAATAGCATAGTATGTGCACATAACTTATACACATCCTTTCATATACTTTAAATCATCTCCTGATTACTTAAAATACATAATGTAAATGCTATGTAAGTTGTATTTTTATTTATATTATTTTATTGTTGTACTGTTATTTTTTCTAATATTTTCTATTCACAAGTGGTTGAATCCACAAAGGCAGAACACACAGACACAGAGGGCTGACTGTCCATATATGTATATGTACATATACAGACAGAGAAGGAGGTGATCAAGATACACTGCTAAGTAAAAATCAGAAATAGCTAAAAGGTGCATGTAAAATTAGTTCATAATTCATAATTCATAAATGAATTATAGTGTTAATGATACTATTAACAATATTTGCTGACCAATTTCTATACAGGTTGTACTCACCTACACATTTCATACATATTAACTAATTTAACTCTCATAATAACCCTATATTATTGGTTCTATTATTCTCCTCTTTAAATCAATAAGGAAAATAAAGCGCAGGGTTACTAGGAAACAAAGTGCCTTACTAGCAAACACAGCTAGTAAATGTTTTTGCTTTTTGCTTGTAAGTCTTTATTCCCGCCGCCGCCGCCACCACCACCACCACCACCACCACCCCACCCTTACTCATCTCCCTTTTCCTCTGCCCTAAAGAGGCTGATTTTACAAATTACAACACCTGGATTCTGGAGTCCATGGATCTTATTAGGATTCAGCCCACGAGAGTAACCATCAGTGAGTGTGGAATAAAAGAAAAGAGGTTGAGGTGAATATTTATAATCATCCCTCGCTGCCCTGCCCCCACCTGCTCAATGCAGCAAGGTAATCCAACAGTGGCTGCATTTCTCTACCCATAGCCACAGCTCCTGTTCAGTAGCCCCTTTCCCACAGGTACTGCTCTCACTGGGTCTCAGTAACACCTCCCTCTCCTGGTGCCTTTGGTCCTAGTGATAACAACTTTCACTTTTTGGGCACCTAGGTTGCCTGATCATTCTTTGTTGCTTTTCTTAATACTTCTATAACTAGGTCCTTCCTCAATGACCTCTGAGTCATCTATTTCCTGCCCAGACTGTGACTCATACAATAGCAGACAGGATTTGAACCCAGACACTGTGGCTCCAGAGGCTGTGCTGTCCTTCTACTCACCCTGCAATACTTCCTGCCTCCCCACTATGCTGGTCTATGTGTCATTTTACTATTGAAAGACTACTAGGACTGGTGCAGTGGCTCACACTTGTAATCCCAGCACTTTGTGAGGCCGAGGTGGGAGGAGGATCACTTGAGGTAAGGAGTCCGAGACCAGCCTGGACAACATGGTGAAACCCCATCTCTACTAAAAACAAAATAATTGGCTGGACGTGGTGGTACACACCTGTAATCCCAGCTACTCAGGAGGCTGAGGCACAAGAATAGCTTCAACGTGGGAGATGGAGGTTGCAGTGAGCTGAGATTGCACCACTGCACTCCAGCCAGGTAACACAGGGAGACTCTGCCTCCAAAAAAAAAAAAAGGGCAGAGAGACTGTACTAAATTATCATCAGGAATTTTATCTGGGAAGTAAGATTACAACAGAGAATTTAAATCTGTATATTTTATAGTTCTACATTATTTGAATTTTATTATTTCTCAAAAATGCAGTAACGTTGGACACTACTTACTACTACTAACTACTACTGTAAAGAGATTTGATTATACCTATAGAGTAACCTAGCTAAGGCAGACAATCCACTTTGTAGTTAAATATTACTTGACAATCTTAACTACAAGGTCTTTCCATAAAGTATGAATAATCATTCTCTAACACAGAAGTCTAGACAATCTGTTGTAGGTTTGTTACCCAGTACGATGCCTACATGACATAGGTGAATTTCTATCCTGCCTTAACTCTGTTTATCTTTAAAAATGGGACACCTGAGGTCAAAATTCCTCCTAGTGATCAAACTGGCCAGGACTGGCGGGATCCAAGATGGCAGCTTTCTTGACCTCTGAAGAAACTCTAATCTAACTTCATTATAATCTAATTTTCATGCTAAATGATACACCTCACAGCACCATGACAGTTTACAATCACCAGGACAACAACCCATTGAAACAACAAAAGGTGGGGGAGGGAAGGCAGCACTCTGGTTTTGAGGAGTTCTCTGTCCATTCCCAGAAAAAAACACGAATGTTCCTCCCCTTATTTTTAATGCCCAACCCTTTCATTAGAGATGCCTGTTTCTGTGACTTCCCAGCTCTCTTGAGCTTCTCAATCCCACGCCATCGAATAAAGCCTGCACTGCTAGACGTGCACTTTCGGTTTTGGTATTGGTTTTGCGGCACTGAATTGGCAAAGATGCCATTTTGATGGGAAATTGCTTTGTCGGTAATATATTGATATTCTTGGACTGAAAAGAAAAATTCTTGAATAGAAAAGTATTAAACGATTTTTTTGAGTCAGTCTCACTCTGTTTCCCAGGCTAGATTACAGTGGGCCTCAAACTCCTGGGTTCAAGTGATCCTCCTGCCTCAGCCTCCTGAGTAGCTAGGACTACAGGCACATACCATCATATCTGGCTAATTTTTATTTGCTACAGATGGGATCTCACTATGTTGCCCAGAATGGTCTCAAACTCCCCGGCCTCAAGTGATCCTAGGCCTCCCAAATTACTGAAATCACAGGTATGAGCCACCACCCCTGGAATAAAGATCATTAAATTATTGTTTCTTCTGTTCTGATAATGTACCAAAGAGCTATTAGGATCTAGCTCTTCTAATGCGACAAGAACCAACAGAAAGAAATGTTTAATATTATACGTTTAATGTTTAAACCACAGATTTTAACCACCACAGAATTTTATGGTCTTCTTTGGGACATTACTGATGTTCAATATAGTAAATTTGCTTTGAATTTCATCAAATCTCTAAACTCTATGACGTATATTTCACAGGGGACTGGAGTCTAAGTTGCACCTCAGCCTCATGATTGCTGCTAACCTAACCTCAACTCTTGCTCTGCTCAGCCACTGTGCTGAGAAGCATTATATTCTCCTTTCCATGCAGCAAACACAACATGCTCATGTAACTTCTCCAATATTACAAGTTTCCTCCAGAAATGGCCTTGAGTAAGAAAAAGGAATTCAATATGAAAAATTTTGCCTCATCACTAGACACTTTGGAATGTATGTGTCCTTTCCAAATATTCAAGGATCACTGTTGTAATTTTCCTGCTACGTAAAGGAAATTTCAATCTCCATTTTTAAATGGCAACCAAGAACTAATAACATATGTATTCCTGACACTACATGGCTCAAGCAATGTTTTATACTAGCACCTAACACTAAATTAACCAAATTCATTCAGGAGAAAGAATCATACAAACTCAATCTTTCTTCTTCAATTCTTTCAATCTTTCACCTCCTCTCAATGTGAAATGTTAAACCCATCAATTATTTATGTGGTATTTCCTAAAAGATGACTCTAGCTTACCAGAAAAAAATACAAACCCAGAATTCCCCCATCTCTAGGTACAGAAAGCCTCCAGATGTCACTCAAATCCAACTCTCTTACCAAGGATTTACTAATGAATGACTGCCAGCAGTGAATATACTCTGGCCCCAAATCCTTCTGCCTCTATGACGTCAAGACCTCCACAGCCCTGTGTTTCCTGAGCAAACATGTGGGAAAAATTCAGGTCATTCATTTATTGGAGCATAAATGTTAACAATCAATGTCTCCCAGCCATAGCTGTTATCCTGACCTAAGACCCATCTGTCATCAACATCTAAATCAGTGAACATTATTTTCTGACTTAATTTTGCTGGAATAAAGCCATTTCGTCTGTAGGAGAGGCAAAAAAAGTGATTAACTATAAATTTTAAGTAAATGATATATCTTATGATCACATATGTAAAACAAACGATTCAGTTAGGCATTAATATATCTAAGCACAAATTATTTCCCTTCGTCTGTAGAGACTGATAGCCATGTACTGATTTTTCTTCCTTTCATATATAGAATATACATAGGACAAAACAAATAGTTATTTTATCTCATTTTCATGGCTACAATAGTTTTACTGAGACCCAAAACAATGTTTTTTAAATCAAAATGGTAATAAGACTCTGGCATAACGAAGGCTGTCATTTTTCATGCCCACCTCAAGGCTTTCTTCTGCTGTCAGGGGTTGCCTGACAGGCTTACTGGCTATAATGCTCCAACTTTGTAAATCACAGCCAGACTCAGTCTTCACTAGGCATTTTCTGTATTAATCTCTAGAAACAACAAAATAAATGCATCCCGTTCTCTTATCCATGCACGCAAATGAAAATAAAATACAAAGTCCTTAATGAAGGAAAGAAATGACTAAGAGAAAATAACTGCAGGTAAAAATCTATACTTAACCGTAAACTGAAAACATTTACATAGCCCTATTCAGGTTCAGAGTGTGTTACTGATTTTGGGGTACAGTATTTGGAAATCTCTTTGATGATTCTCAAACAATTGATCTGTTCTAGAAAAATTATTTTTTGATTGCTGAAGAATTATTAGTGAAAAATACTTACTAAAATATAAAATATCGCTTTGAACCTGGATGCTTCTGGCATAACGATGTGATTAGTGGAACTGCTTTTTTTTTTTTTTTTTTTTTTTTTTTGAGACAGGGACTCACTCTTGCCCAGACTGCAGTATAGTGGTGCAATTACAGCTCATGGCAGCCTCAACCTCCCAGGCTCAAGCAATCCCTCTATTCAGCCTCTCGAGTAGCTGGGACTACAGGTACACGTGGTGGCTTTGTACCTATAGTATACTCGAGAGGCTGAGGTAATTATTTGTTGTTATTTTGTTGTTGTTGTTGTAAAGATGTCTCACTGTGTCGCTCAGCCTGGGCTTGAACTCCTGAGTTCAAGGGACTCTCCCCCCTCAGCCTCCCATAGTGCTGGGATTACATACGGGTGTAAGCCGTTGCACCAGCTGCAAATTGCATCTTGCTTTCCATACTGAAGAAGCTAATTCTTTTAAAAGCTTGTTCACTTAAAGAGAGATATTTGTCTCATGCAAACCAAAACAAAGTTGAATTCTTTAAATGTGAGTAAAGGTCAGCTTAATTTAACAAAGATCTGTAATTAGCAATTACATCGAATCCTTAAAAATAAATGTTAAGAATTCCTGTTCACCAACACTGAACAATGCTGTCATATGCTTTTTTCAAATGGTGTGACTGGTATCATCAATTGAATCAAAGAAAACCCCAAACTCCACAATCAGGATAGGACTAGCTGTGGAGGCGTAAGGGGAGATTGGGTGGGGATGTTGGTACAGTACATGAAAAAGAGAGAGGTTGACTGGGAGGAAGAAAGTGAAAAGGATAATGTAGTGCCCCTCTTGCCCCTCAAGAGTAAAGTGCTCAAGGAAAGGGTATTTTTGTTTTATTTGGTTTTAAGTGTTGTGCATTTCATAATGCTCCTGGGTAACGCTATGGATAGTATCGATGTCAATAGGAAGGAATATGCATTATGCTTTTGTTTTCAATTATATTTGTTCTATGTGAAGAAACATAAAAACATAATTCCAAGTGATGAGAATATACATCAATATGAGCTGTATTAAAAAATGTGTGAAAAACTTCAAAATGGGCAAAAAGAAAAAACATGACAAATTAGTAGGTTCCCTGACTAGCTCATGCATTTCTCTGGCTTTTATTGTCTTTGAGACATTTTATGACTCTGAAAATAATAGAAACTCACAGCAATCTCATTTACTATCAGAAAAATAACAGAAATAGAAATGGATGCTGTGTCCATTGGAATGCAACTGAATATTGCCTTGTAGAAACCGACCACTTTTTGTTTTTTTTTTTTTTTTGAGCCTGAGTCTCTCTCTGTCGCCCAGGCTGGAGTGCAGTGGCACAATCTTGGCTCACTACAACTTCTGCCTCCTGGGTTCAAGCAATTCCCCCACCTCAGCCTCCCAAGTAGCTGGAATGACAGGTGCCCGCCACCATGCCTGGCTAATTTTTTTTTCTTTTTCTTTTTAGTAGAGACAAGGTTTCACCATGTTGACCAGGCTGGTCTCAAACTCTTGACCTCAAGTGATCTGCCTATCTCAGCCTCCCAAAGTGCTGGGATTACAGGCATAAGCCACCATGTCCAGCCTTATGCACCTTTTTGTAAATTCATTTAGCACTTCTTTTCTGACTTTAAATGTATGTGATACTTTAACTTCTCATTTGAATCAGTTGTAACATCTTACTGGTTCCCTCATTAATTAATCAGTTAAATGGAATTTTGGGCATACATTCATTCATGTTTGTATGAGTCATAATTTTTTAAAATTATTCTTTAGTTCTACACATAGGCATGTGAACACACACTCACAGATAGACACATATACCAATCAAATTTAATATTATATTATGCCTGGATTTTAAGTACTTTTCTTCACATACCTCTATTTTCTAAATTTGTTCAGTAAGCATTATTTCAATAATTAGAAAAAAAGTTTTAAAAAACTATGAAAAAAATTCAAGTAATGCTTTGAAAGTCTCTACACGTATCTCTAGCTCTCAAACAAACGTGATTTTAATATCTGTGATTAAGCCAAGCGTGGTGACTCATGCCTGTAATCCCAACACTCTGGGAGGCCAAGGCAGGCAGGTCACTTGAGGCCAGAAGCTGGAGACCAGCCTGGCCAACAGGGTGAAACCCCGTCTCTACTAAAAATACAAAAATTAGCCAGATGTGGTGGCATATGCCTGTAATCCCAGCTACCTGGGAGGCTGAGGCATGAGAATTGCTTGAACCCGGGAGGCGGGGGTTGCAGTGGAATGAGATTGCACCACTGCACTCCAGCACGGGTGACAGAGCAAGACTCTGTCTCAAAAAAACAAACAAATAAACAAAAATCTTGGATTAGGTGAACCACATAGAAGCAGCCAGTTTCTAAATCATCACATCTATCATATTTTCCTTCTTAAAAACATGAGGAACATATACACTGGGAAGTAAGAATTGTTAATCTTAATGAATGTATCCCTCTGATACGGTTTGGCTGTGTCCCCACTCAAAATCTCATCTTGAATTGTAATCCCCACGATCCCCATGCATCCAGGGAGACACCAAGTGGATGTAATTCAATCATGGGGATGGTTTCCCATGCTGTTCTCATGATAGTGAGTTCTCACGAGACCTGATGGTTTTAAAGTGTTAGGCAGTTCCTCCTGTGTTCATTCTCCTTCCTGCCACCTTGCAAAGGTGCCTTGCTTCCCCTTCGCCTTCCATCATGATTGTAAGTTTCCTGAAGCCTCCCCAGCCAGGCGGAACTGTGAGCCAATTAAAACTCTTTCCTTTATAAATTACCCAGTCTCAGGCAGTTCTTTATAGCAATGTGAAACAGACTAATATTTGCTCTATCAATATAAATGTCAAGGCAATATATTTTTAAAGGTCTATCAGCAATAGGCTAAAATAAGAATTTATAAATGTGCTCTAAAAGAACTATCCCTTGGAGAAACACTAAAATATTAACAAAACCTCAAGCTGCGGCATCCAAATAGTAGTGAAGTAAGGTCCTTAGTCTTGTTGGTCAGGCCACAGACTCATCAGTTGTTCCAAAGAACTCATCTAAATGATTGGATTTACAGTTTTGTTTTATTTTTTGCTAATCCAGAAAAACACAAATCTTTGTACTCCGTAGCCTGCCATATTAAAAAAGAGCACAAATGCATTAAAGATAATAATAATACCTAAAAGTAAAATTAAGTATTTAAATAAATACAAAAAGGTAAGTAAATGTCAGAAGATTATAAGAACATTGATTTCACGTAAATGTAGATAGGTGAATCCTTAAAATGTACTAGTTTTCATGTCAATATCAGCACAGAGTTCATTATGAAATCTCAGTTCATTTTCTTACTAAATAACCCAGTATACTCAAATGAATAATATCTTATTTTGTCTTATTCTAAGCCCTGAGAATATAAACAAAAAGTACTCTGAAAACGTATTAACACTAATCAGAAAAGGACAAAACAAAGTTTCAGAATTCTTATGGGTTGAATTGTGTCCCCCCCCAAAAAAAAAAAACATATTTGCAGTTCTAATCCCCAGTGCCAATAAACGTGACCTTATTTGAAAATAGGGTCATTGCTGATGATCAAGTTGGAGTCACTAGGCTAGGTTCCAATCCAATATGTCTGTGTCTTTATAAAAAAGAAATTCGGATTCAGAGACAGACATATAAAAAGAGGCATGGGAAGAACGCCATTACAAGCCAAGGAATGCTTGAGTCCCCAAAAGCTAGGAGAGAGGCACAGAATAGATCTTCCCTCACAGCCCTCAGAAAGAACCAACCTGGTGACACCACGATCTTCGACTTCCAGCCTCCAGAACTGTGGGACAATGCATTCCTATCGTTTAAGCGGCACAGTTTGTGGTACTTTGTGACAACAGCCCCAGGAAACTAATACAAAAATTGACATTTCGTTGTCTAATTTCACATGCTACTTTTGATCTCAATAAAATATGCTGAAAGTTTGCTATTCTCTAAACACATTAAGAATGAGTGACCAAGATATTTTCTCAAGACTCATTTCTTTCCTTCAAACTCACCACCCATCAACACACAAACCACACCATGAAAAGGAACAAGAATAAATAAATCTTTGAAGAGGATATAGTAATTTTTTAAACACAAATTACAATTGGCCTTTCTGGTCATCCATACATCAAGGACCAATATTAGTGACGTCCCCTTAACATCAGTTATTTCACCCTTTACAGCCATACTTTCAAATTTTGAGGCCATTTCAAAGTGTATGTTTTATCCTAAGTATAAAAATTAAATGAGATAATGTAATAAAGAACAAAAGGTAAAAGACAAAGCAGAAAGTTTAAACAAAATTCAAGCCAAAAATTGCTGAAATGTTGATTAAACCTAATGGAGCTCATTAGCCATTAATAGATGCCAGTGTTAAAGTGAAAAAGAATAAGCACATTGTGTTATACAGAGAAACCCCTTTCCTTCAGAAATCAGAGAAAAGCCCAACATTACATTTTCCCTTACCCAATATGATGAGAAATTGTACAAGAGAGATATGTTGATTTGGGGGAACACTGATTATACTTAACTCTGTTTTTATTACAAGTGGGTTTTATTTAATAAGCAACAGTTAAAATATTAAAGAAAAACCTTATATAAAAATTAAAACAGACTATTACTGAATTATATACATACCACTAAGCATAGCATACTTTTAAGAGATAAAAATCTCAAGGAAATTATAGTAACTACTTTGTTTAATTCGGAGGGACTAGTTTGAGGAGGGGAGATACAAATTTGTATGTATTACAGAATTCTGTCTGCCTGACCTACCATATAGAGAAATTAAGTACTTAGGTAACAGCTAAAAATATTCCAATACATATACAAGGAGATTTTTGAAAATACTCCAGAAAGAAGGCATAATTTAAAGAAAAAACAAAAACCAAAAAACTGTTCACTAAGCTATGAGTCAGTTGGACATGGGAGGAGTACAGGAACCAGCAGGCTAGGAGGTTCCATGCAGCCTGCCCACACATCAGAACCCTATAGACAAGTCTGACACGAGGAAAGTTAAAAGCATTATACATTTTTAAAATCACATTTTAAATGTCTATACATCTATGCTCATAATTTTATCTGGAAGATGAAAGGCTATGAGAAGTAAAATATGTTGAGATTGGAACAAATATTAGATAATCCATTATTAATACTTACCTTTTCCTCCAAATTTTTCTGAGTTTAAAAAAGATTGAATTTTAAGCTATAGAGCAGGATGATTTCTCCATAGCAATTAAACTAGAAAGTAGATTTCTAAACATTACAGTAAAAACAGAGTAATATAAGGAAATAGGAAAGGAACATCATGTGTTTTACATTTTAATAAAACACATCAAAGATAAAAGTATCTCTCATATTAAAAAGTCAAAGTTCTAATTCAAGTAACACATATTTGATACTGGCTTACTCTCAAGGCAGATACCATTTTAAATGAATGAGCGTGATTTTTTTTTCTCATTTGCAAATCATTTGCCAGAATTTATTATGGCTTACAGTCTTTTAGAAGTTTTTTTTGTTTTTTGTTTTTTGTTTTGAGATGGAGTGTCACTCTGTCGCCAGACTGGAGTGCAGTGGTGCGATCTCGGCTCACTGCAACCTCCGCCTCCGGGGTTCAAGCAATTCTCCTGGCTCAGCCTCCCCAGTAGCTGGGACTACAGGCGCCCACTACCACGCCCAGCTATTTTTTTTTATTTTTAGTAGAGACGGGGTTTCAACATTTTGGCCAGGACGGTACTGATATCCTGACCTCGTGATCCACCCACCTCGGCCTCCCAAAGTGCTGGGATTACAGGCGTGAGCCATCACGTCCAGCCTCTTTTAGAAGTTTTGAGATGAAGATTGATATGTAGGCATCAAATCTCTTTGGTAATGTTGTCTGAAAAAAGGATGTCTAGGAAAAGCAGTGCTATAAAGAGAGGAAATATCACTTTTATGTTTTAAAAAAATCAAGCAGAAACTTTTATTTGCCTAATTCCTACTTCGTATCGTACTTTGCACTTTCTAGGAAAAAAATCTTTCCACAGAAACATGAAACATTGCTTTTGAAAGACTAGAAGCAACCAACTAAAAATTAAGCAATTGTTGCAAATTAAATCTGTAGTACAGCTGCATCCATTTAAAAAGAGCAGCTGTTGAAGAAATAAAAGTACATTCTCTGCATCAAACTACAAAACATTCAAAAACATAGTGACATTTGATTAAATGGGTATTTATTAGAGACAGTTCCATATGGCTTTGACACAGATTCTTTCACATAAACACCAGCTTCTCTTTTTACATTAGAAGTTGAGAAGTGCTTATCTCTACTTAGTTCCAATTTTGTCCATTGAGAAAAAAACGTTTATTTTATTTTAATGTGGATTATAGCTTGGCCAGCTTGATTATGTATAGCTGGGCTTTAATGTTTTGCACTGTTCAACTTTGTGTGCCAGAATCTGCTTCTCTTCATCTGAAACTCTTCTTATTCCTCAATTTGAACATGATTTTTTCTTTCCCTATATGTGCCCAAGTAAAACACTGAAGTAAAGCTCACTCAAGAGAAAAGCACACCTATAGAAATGAGGGAATTTCTCTATGCCATGGCCTTCTGGTAAGTTATTCTGGAACAAAAATATTTGTGTTCCTATATGGCTTAGAAACATTCTTCTACATCAGGTTTTTTTTACAGAAAAAAAAAAAGACGTGTGCAATGAATACTTTTAGTCACTAAAATACTTTTCATTTCTTAGTTAAATGATCAATTATGTAATCATACGAGTCAAAACAACAAGGAGAAATAATCTTGTGCTTTCTGTACTTGTTAGAGAAAATTACTTGGGGAGCTTGTTAAAAATATCTATTTCTCGCTGGGCGTGGTGGCTCACGCCTGTAATCCTAGCTCTTTGGGAGGAGGAGGCGGGTGGATCACAAGGTCAGGAGATCGAGACCATCCTGGCTAATACGGTGAAACCCCATCTCTACAAAAAATGCAAAAAATTAGCCGGGCGTGGTGGTGGGCGCCTGTAGTCCTAGCTACTCGGGAGGCTGAGGCAGGAAAGTGGCGTGAACACGGGAGGCGGAGCATGCAGTGAGCTGAGATCGCGCCCCTGCATTCCAGCCTGGGTGACAAAAGAGAGACTCTGCTCAAAAAAAAAAAAAAAAATCTATTTCCCAAGTCACTTACATGGAGAATCTGAATAAACTGTTGAAGCCAAAAATCTGTAGAGTTTGGGGGATTTGTGAAGAGATGCTCTAAGCAATAAATGGGATTCATTTCAATGTTCTTAAAAATATATAAATATTAAAATGCTTCCTTTACTTATTTTTGTTGGCGGTTTCACTATGTTACTCTATATGTAACTACCAAAGAGTAGGTCCTATAGTACCCCAGTTATGATTAGGGATTGATCTAATATGGCAAGAGTCTTCCTATCCAAATGACTAGGACTAGTTAATAACAACAACAACGTCAGTAAATACAGTTGAAAGAGCCACATAAAGCAAATAATCATTTTTAAGAATTAAATGAGCACATAATAAACATTCAGTTTCAACTTAAAACATTCATTATTCAGACATTCATTCACCAATCTTTCTATGAAGGGCTAAAATCCTGCAAGGTTTAGGTTTCCTACTCTCTATTTCATGTCACCTTTAGAAGAAAGATAATTTAAACATCTGTAATGCCGCACAGTTATTTAATCTTATAGTTTTACCCATAGTCCCTAATTATTTCATCTACACCTCAATTAACATATATGCTATATCTACTTTGCCTTCATCAAATCTTTCAAAGAAAGCATTCAATCAAGTTTTCATAGAAACAACAATATTTTTGGCTTATATTTCAGTGGTTTATATAATTTTTAATTAAATTATGCAATTACAATATTAAGGAAAAGTGGCATAAACTGGCAAGGTAACCACCACAATTCATGGACATCAGTTGGTATTTTTAACAGAAAGACTCCAGAGCACTGGTTAAGTCTAGTAAGTTGCTTAAGGTCAAGTCGATGAAGACAATTTCTCCTATGGTTTCATTTCAGAAACTGAATGGTGTTCTGCCTTCACTGTCAATGCTAGTTTTGTTTGCTTACTTTGAGAGCTTCTCCCACTAGAACTTATCTTTGTGAAAAGATAGTGGAAAAAGTTATTCATAAGTTTTCCTTTCACGCTGCCCTACTATGGTTTTTAAGCTGAATAAATTCACTTCTGGGCAAATCATTACTTTAAGAAAAATGAAAGTTACATAATCCAAAGCAAATAGAGGACGGAAACTTCTTTCCATGAGATGAAAATGGTCAATAAGTTAAGGAAAATTATTCCTAATAGACTTGCAAATAACCTAAGCATTTCTTCAATAATAAGATCCTCTGTGTGTGTGTTTTGCAAATGCTGTATTTTATTTCTTTGAGAAATAACATTTTTAGAAAAAGTAGTTGATCATGTTAAGTTATACAATGCTTTGGATACACAGTAGCTTGTCCACAATCAGAAGAATTTTTATATTCTGAATGCTTTACTATGTAAATGATAAAGATGTTAATGGAAATAATTTTAAAAGCCCTGAATGCAGAGGGCCCCTGCTACATAGCTAAAAAATATATAACCTGGATGATGTCCTACTGTTTTGACTTGGAGTTTTATCCTGTGGTTTTTGTACAATTAACTGTCTTTTGTAGCACTGACACTAACTGCCAAATCCCTCTCATTGGTTGGCCACTGACACATCTCAAAGATACATCAAATACTCAAACTTTGCATGTTCTGACTTCAAAGACAGTAAGGATTTGGCCTCACAGCTATTAAATGAGGCCAGGTAGCAGCAGCAAGAGCTTGATGGACAGATGAGCTCATCTTCACTGCTGTCCCCATAGCCAAAAGAAAAATTTTTCTCCAGTGCTTGCTTTTGTCAACAGTGATGAAAAGAACTCAGAAAAAGATGATTAAATCTTGACAAACTAAGCCTTTTAAATATTTGAGGACTTCAGGCTTAGATCATCCAGCTTCTCAATTTTGCTCTTTTGTATACCTTCCAGTTGCTTTGTTATACCAGTCAATTTAAAATCAATTTAAGACGTTGTTGAACAATGTTCAACTATTAACATCTGAATTTACAGGAGTTCATAAAAGATTTCGAGCAATGAGTGATGATCCTCAAAGCAATGGCGACTGAAGCTGCAGAAGTCTCTTGTCCAAGTGCCCTCACTGTAATATCACTTTCCAAACACAGTTTCTGCCACGCTGCCCCAGGAAAGCATTTTATAAATGTGCTCATGTTTGACCATAAACTCAAAGGAGCAAGATTTAGATATAGGATGAACAACCAAAATATTCTTCTGCAGTGAGATTCCTTTTCCTTAATTCCCTTTTAACTCACAAGAAGGGATAGGGACAGTTCTTCAGTTCTGGCCCTCAACAACCAAGACACATGATAAGCTTAAGAGATATGCTCAAGGGATAGCAGAGAAGAAAACGCTGAAAGAAATTTAGGTAAAAAGGTAACACATGAACTTCAGCACTGATCAAGGAGGAGTGGTGTAAAGTCCCCTGGGCTTACTAGTACAATCACGTTATACCTACAAAAAGAGAGCAGTCCATCAGTACCCACTGCAATGAAACTTTAGCTCTGATGATACCTTGTAGACTACACTACATTTGATACAGCTTATGTACATAAAAATGAATTATTCAGTGTTTTTCTATTTCTATTAACTGTGTCAGCTACCTTTAAAGGGAATGACTAAAACCTTTTCAACGAGGATGGATATTTAGAAGTATTAGATACCATAACTCAACCATTATTCTTGAGAAATACAGCAACACTACCTGAAAAATCAAAAACGAATTCCAAACTAACTGTCATTTTTCTAAGCAAATGTATAGATAAGAAGCCTGGCCATAATAAAACGTGGGTTTTAATAAATGTTGAAAAATGCCACAAAGTATATATTTTAAAATTAGTGTAATTATTTTCTGCTCTTTAATCAGGACAGTGAGGAAAATGCAGAAGGCTGGTCGACTTTTGAACTATCCAAAAATCTAGGCAAAAAATGTGCCAAAATTTTGACCTGGAAATGATTTGAGATTTATAGTCAAAGAGTGTCTATTTTACATTAGAGTTAATAATATTGAAATACAGACCATAAAATATTGACATTGTCCTGGCTTAATAAGGATTTTGTAATATTAACACTTGTCCTGATTATGAAAAGGAAAATGTCATTTTGATTATATTTCAAAACAGGTGGATGAAAAGCATTATTTCCTGGAAAAGTTTACATTTACAGTAGACATTTACACCATTACGTTTACCGGCAGTTTTTAATCTTGTTTAATATAACCAATATTTATTGAGTCTTTATTAAATGTCAAGCAGTGCGCTAGGTAGGTACTGAAAATACAAGAAAAACAAAAAGAATAAGCGTCATCAGGGGCTCACTGAAGGCAGGTGTGTATTGGTCAGCCTATTGGCTCTGGATCCAGTACTTATTAATTATATAATATGACTTATGTGTTTCCAGAAGCTCACTCTAATGAGGGTGTAAAAAATGTAAATGGCTGCCTAGGTTATGTATGCCTGATTACAACTGCAGCTATTACAACTATATAATATATCAGTATGTTTATTTCCTCAGTATCCTGTTTTGAACCACTGCTCCTTCCAGTTTGGCATGTTGCCTTCAAACATGACTCCCCTACATGGGACAAGCTGTCAACAGGAATAAACCATCCCTATTCCTAAGAACACTTTATAAAAATCTAGATGAAGAATTCCTAAAGCTAATTATTCTTCTCTCGCAATTATTATTATAAATACTGTAATTGTTGACAGACTATTTTGGAAGAATATGAGCCTCCTGCAGAAGCTTAAAGCCTTACACATTTTATTTATTTGTTTTAATTAATTACTTGAGGAATGAGTACTTCTGAGATTTCAAGAAGCCAAACTTGTGGCTTCTGGCAGAAGATGCGATCTGGAGGGAATGGCTTACTCTGGTGACAAGGAGAAAGGCAAGCTGTTGAAGCGGAAGAATCATGAGAAGACTTTTCAAGTACCATTCTTTGCTGTCCTAAAGGAAGGTAGGGGCTAGGAGGCCAGGTGGCTATGGTGTTTTCAAAAAGTCTCACTCTGCTGCTGCTTTAAGGGTCTCACTCCCAAGGTTAACATATTCGATGACAGAGAAAAAGAAATCTTTCTAGTTTTCTTTGTCTTATACACGATGGTATTCCTTTAAATCAGTAATGTTTTAATTACCTTGAAATACACAAATCCTTCACTCCCTTTTATGTTCAAGGGAAAAGATTTTAGCAGAAATCAAGGTTATTTTTAAAAATCGGTTTATCAAGCCAGATATCAAATTATCCCTTTGACTTACGGCCTTAGCAGTTTGCATCTTTGCTAGAAGTGCTGTTCTTTATGACTCTACCAAAAAAAAAAAAAAAGTATTTAACAATGGAGCAGGGGTTCATTATTGCTGATCAGCAACTGGAAAGCTAGAGTCCCTTCTTCCTTGCAAACTGCATGATAATTCTCAGGATAATTAGGGGCATAAATTTACTGGCACGTAGTGTTTGTTTTTGCTGTCATTTTTTTAATAGGAAAAAGAAGTATTTATGGTAAAATATTATCTCATAGTTTTCTTTTAGCAGCACTAGATTTCACAGGCAATCTTAGTCAAATATATAGGATTTCTTTGTTTCAAAAGGTTATATATGCAATGGGCATTGGAGTTCTTGAAAACGCCAGAAACATGTCTTTCCTTTTTTGAACTCTAGCAATGAGAAAGTGTGCCCTGTGCATCTGTTACAGAAATAGCCTCAAAATATGGCTTAGCAGTGAGTATATAAAAGTAGATGGAATGAAGATTAACCCATCTATACTAAACCACCAAATAGTATTAGTAGTTAACAAGGCAATTCCTCCACGTTTTTAAATTCATAACCAACAGTAATCCTGTTAGACCAGATAAAGGAATGCTCAGCTGCCACTTTATTGTTAATGACACAAAAGAATATAGGACATTCAGAAATCATATTCTTAATAATTTTCAATGTATACTTTAATAAGTACTGACATTTTCAGCCCACGGATTTAAAACAATTCGATGGAATTTGCCATGGGTTATAATTTTGTTGTCATATCTTTTTGCTCTTTGGGCAAGGCCTTTCCATCTAAACCCCAGGCGTTGGTTTGAATCCCTGTGGACTCAAGCATATGTTCAAGGGATTCATAGTTTATTCTTCCTGGATAATTTAGATAATCATATGAAACAAATTCCTCTCTAATGCCAACTGTATTCTCCTGCTGTAGATTTACAGGGTGTATGATGCCACAAGATGGAACACGCAATAATCAAGACACACTAAACATGTGAAATTTTAAGTTCCCATCTTTAGGGCAGAAATATTGAATTACTTATTTTACTCAGTTATTTGGTTTCTTTAAATGTCCCTTGAAATTCTTTTATTATTTTTTATATGCCAATCACAGAAGAGTTGACAATCTCTACTTATTAAGATCATAACATCCATCAAATATATCCCGCAAAACTCAAATGTCATAAAATCAAATATTATGTAGCACAACATAAATATCTCATGTCTCCTTTTTGCCACTTGGCATAGATATTACCAAGGCATTGATTTTTCCCAGTCTAAGGACATTATAGGTCAGTAACTTTGTGACATTAGTATTTTGTCAATAATAGCAATGCTCTACTCGTGTTTTTCTACATATTGCCACAATCCTCAAAATAAGAATAAAAGCAAGAACAAAATCTTTCTTTTATATCTCAAAAGAAAAGACAGTAAATTATTTAAAATGCAATGATTAAAGCAAAGAAATTTAGATAGAGAAAAATGCCTAATTTTAAGCTCCAGGCATAAACTTGTAGCATGAACTACATAACTCGTAGCATGAACTAAAATGCAAACTGAAGCATTTAAACAATTCTTGTGCTTATGGCTTCTCGCCCACAGTCACTTTCCTCCTGTTTCTACTTGGGTGCTTATCTAGCTTCTGGCATTCCGCAGCAAAAGTTCCAAGAACATCTGCCTCTCAGTTTCTTTCTTTCTTAGGGGTACGGCCTGTTTCTTCAGCCCATTTGAATCTCATTTTCTTTCCAGATACACAAAACAAAACTGAAAGCATTTTCTCTGTTCATTACATACCAAGATTGTGTGTGTGTGTGTGTGTGTGTGTGTGTGTGTGGTGTGTCACCCAGGCTGAAGTGCACTGGCATCATCTCAGCTCACTGCAACCTCTGCCTCCAAGGTTCAATCAATCCTACTTCAGCCTCTCAAGTAGCTGGGACCACAGGCATGTGCCAACACGTCTGGCTAATTTTTGTATTTTTTGGTAGAGATGGGGATTCACCACGTTGGCCAGGCTGGTCTCAAACTCCTGACCTCAAGTGATCTGCTGGCCTCGTCCTCCCAAAGTGCTGGGATGACAGGCATGAGTCACCACCATGCCCAGCCCCAAGATTCTTTTAACGAATCATTTAATTAGGCGAAGGGGTTGCAAAAAGCCTCTGTATCTTTTTTGTTTTTAAAACGCTTTACTAAGATTATGCCATAGAACAAACCTCACATGAAAAAGCAAGTGTGAGCTAACTGAAGGCACTAGGCCTAGAGACTGAACATGCTACCGATTTTAACATGGGAGGAAAGAGAGGAGCTCAGGAATTTTAAAAGAAGGAACATACACACACACACACACACATTTTTTCCTCTCTTACATTTGGTATAAGTGATAGATGTTAAGGAAAAAGAAATATTCCCCCATCTTTAAGTGGCAGAAGTATTTGGTCACTCATTTTTGATCCACAGTGACCTAAAGAGACTACTTACAAAGTTGGGCTAATCTGGCCTCTGAAGATTCAATAGTCACAGCACTGTCCCACTACCAACTCCATCAAAATAAAAAAAAAAGACAAATTTATCTTCTATGTTAGGATGAATAATGGCCCCCAAAGATAGCCACATCCTAATCCCTGAACCTGTCAAAGTTATTTTATAGGGCAAAAGGGAATTTGCGGATGAGACTAAATTAAGGATTTTGAGATAGGGAGATTCCCCTGATTATCTGAATGGGGCCTAAATATAATCCCAAGTGTCCACAGAAGAAAGAAGCAGAGGAAATTTAAGGACAGCAGCAGTCGAGGCAATGTGAAGATGGAAACAAGATGCTAAACTGCTGCCTTTGAAGATGGAGGAAGAGGCCAGGAACCAAGGAATGCAAGGAATGAAGCTCTAGAAGCTGGAAAAGGAAAGGAAAAGAATTTTTCCCTGGAGTCTCCTGAGAAAGCAAGCCTCTGCCGAAACCTTGATCTTGGCCCAGTGAAACTGACTTCATGCTTATGACCTTCCAGAACTGAAGGAGAATAAATGTGTGTTGTTTTAAGCCACTGAGTTTGCGGTAATTTGTTATAGATGTCAGAGAAAACTAATCCACATACATTAAAATTGAAAGATAATTTCTGTCCTAAAAATCACCTTAAAGAGAGTGAAAATTTGAGAAAAATCCTACGAGAAAACACTCACAATATATCTAGATGACAAAAGACACATATCGAAAATATGTAAAGGAATCTTATGAAATAATATGAAGACAAACCAACAATAATAAAGTGAACAAAAACAAAGGCATTTCAAGAATGACTCCCAAATATATAAAAAGAAGTTCAACATCATTCTTCATCATAGACATAAAAATTAAAACCGCAGTAAATTTCATTTTACACCCATCATATTTGTTGGTATATAGGACAACTAGAATTCACCCAGCCTGCTGGGGAGAATGTATATTGTTACAAACACTTTAGAGTGTACTTTGATTCTATTTAGGAAAGCTGAACAAGCACATACCATATTTAACCTAACAATTTAACTCCCAGGTATATGCCTTAGAGAAATACTTGTACATGTGCACTAAAAGCCACATATAATTTTATTCATATTGTTAATACTCAAAAAAGCATTGAAAACAATCCAAAAACCCATCAATACTAGAATGGATTAATGTTATAGGACCTTCATATAATGCATTAATATATAGTGGGAAAATGAATGAACTATAATTATACATTATCAACATGGTTGAATCTCAAAAACAAAGCTGAATGAAAAAAGTGAGTCATAGAAGAAACACAGTATGATTCTAATGCATTCAAAAATAGACAAAAATAAACATATATATATATATAATTCTTTTTTTAAGAGATCCATGCTATGGAATGCTTTTCTTAAAACTCATGCTACAGGTTAACTGTATAAGGAAGAGAGAAGTATGGGATCAGGGTACAGCACTCAGGAAAATGTAGTCACTGATAATGTTTTATTTCTTAAGCTGAATAGTAGAACACTCTGAAGGCAGTAACAGGAAAATGTATCGAGCTGGCTGGTGTTTGTTGAAGACACACTGAATTACTTTATAGGACAACCGAGGAATCCCTTCCTAGTTGTCTCTCCTGATCCAGTCTACCGGGAAACACGTTGAAAATACAGATTCCTGACCTCCAGCTCTAATCCACCGAATTAGATTCTCTGGGGCTGGTATTCAAGAATGACGTAGGTCTTGTCAACATACACTCAAATATGACTCTACAAGGGACTATAAGTTTTAAGAGGGTAGGGAGATACATGTCTCTTTCAGTGTTAAATTTGAGGCTAATATGCACCAATGTTTGCTATTCTTTAAACTGTACCAATATTATATACACTCTTTCATGTGCATAATATTCATAATTCAAAGATTTTATCTAAAACATTAAATGACACAACTCACTAGAAGTGTTGTAATAGGAAATCAGATACCATTTCTAAGATCTACCTTACCATTTTAAATGTTCATTATCAATTGTTCAAAAAGCCATGGGTCTTATAACTTACTGCATATAAGATCACATACAATATGTATATATTGAGTATCATTTACAATATGTTAATTCAAACAGATTTAAAACACTTACCATGTTGGTGAATGAAAATTTTAATGTATTTAGAAAGGTGAATCTGAAAGTATGCATTCTTTAATATCTTTAGATATTTAATGCCTTTAGATGTTTAATGCCTTTAGATAATAAGCTGTTTACTTTTCCAACATTTTGCTCTTTAATCCAAGCCAAATTTTAAAATTCCCCAAAATGAGATTAAAAGATACACATTCCAACACTGAAAAAAATTTCAAAAGAAACCCTGATAAGATTTAAACTGTTCTTTATTTTTTTCTCAGTGTACAGAGTCACTAGCCACTTACTGTTTTTTTCTGAGAAATAGTTCTTAAGATGAGTTGCAGCTGTGATAATGTGGTCATTTAGATTAATAAAACCCGAGGGATGCCTAGACTCAGAGACAGATTTAACAACTGAAGAGTGTAGGATTTTACATCCAACTAAATAGTTGCACCTTTAGGAAGAAAAACAAAGTGGTAATTCTCTTCAAGTTTCTAGAATTTCCTACTGACTGGGGTTTGCAGTGGGAGGGAAAGCAGGAGCTGATGTTGTAGGAATGAACAAAAGCTAACTCTCCATAAAATTAACTGCCAGGATGCCAACTATCAGGCCATAGAGATTTTTCACAGAAAACACCCTGAAAGAAATAAAAGGAATATGCATGGAGTTGGCTAGAGTTTATTGAAGACAATGGGAATTGCTTTACGGAACAACTGAGTAATCCCTTCCTGGTTGTCTCTTCCTATCCAGTCTCCTAGGAAACATGTTGAAAATGCAGATTACTGAGCCCCAACTCTGATCCACTGTATCAGATTCTCTAGGGTAGTATCCAAAAATGATCTAGGTCATGTCAACATACATTCAAATACAAGACTTTACAAGGAACTATAAGCCTTAAGAGGGTGGGCATGTATCTGCCTCTTTTGGTATTAAATTCAGAGCCAAAATGCACCAGGATGACCACAGGGTGGTTTACAATCAATGTCCTTTCTGACCAATCGCGTCAATGCCACGCTGGTTAAAAATATTCTAAACGTTACCATTTTATTTACATCCTGAGTGCCAACACAGTAGCTGGGAGGGATTACAAAAAAGTATACAATAAATATATTTTGGAAAAAAATCAGAGAGATAACCTTTAAAAAGGCATCATATATCAAATATTGTTTTGGTATAAAATCTAAAACCCATTACATCTTTGAAATGTGGAGTTTTAAATAAATAACACCAATTTGCCCAGAATCCAAAAATCCTAGAAAGTCAATTTACTTTCTTACTTTTACAGTCCTCATTCTGAGATTTAAAGTACTGGAAAACTTGAGGCAACAGAAAAAAGATGGTTTTTGAAACTATGGATTTGCTGTTCAGAAAATAATAGCAATGGCACTCTGAGATGTAAGGGGAACCCAGAGGGGAAGAGAGAGTATGATTGGACTCTGTATTTCTAGAAACTAGGATTTATGGAGCAGAAGCACAGAGGAAAAGGGATAAATTCAGGCCAGTGGTTCTTCCTTTTGCTTGGCTACATGTTAGACTCACCTGGGGAGCTCTTTAAAAGACACCAGCACCTGACCTTACCCCAGATTTAACTGATCATGGATGGAGCCTTGCAATCAATCATAGGTAAAAGCTCCAAAGATTTTAATGTGCAGAAAAGGATGAAAACCACTTGTAGACAAATTAAAAATTCGGTTGTGCTCTGCCCTAAGAGTATGTTACAAAATCGTATGGAGATTTTGAAGAGTTCAAATGCTGGGCTGGTCTCCAGAACTGTTGAATCAATCTCCAGGGTAAAACCTGGGAATGGGCATGTCAGCTCAAGCTGTAATAACAAAATATTATAGAATGGGTGGCATAAAACATAGAAATTTATTGTTTCGCAGTTCTGGAGACTTGAAATCCAAGATCTAGGTGGCAGCATGGATGGTGTCTAATGAGGGCTTGCTCCTTGGATTACAGACAGACACCTTCTCACTGTGTCCTCACATGTGAGGACATGGAAAGAGAGTTCAAGCTCTCTGGTGTCTCTTCTTATAAACACACTAATCCCATTACGAGGGCCCACTCTCTCGACCTCATCTAAACCTAACTGCCTGCCAAAGGCCCCTTCACCAAATACCATCACATAAGGGATTAGAACTTCAACCATCTCAATTCGGGTTGGGGGGAAAAGGACACAACTCAGCCCGCAGCATTGCACTGTGAAAGTTTTAGAAAGATTTTGATGCCTATTCAAGACTCATGCATACAGATTCATAATTCCAAGACTATTATTTAAGAAGAAAAGAGATAAACCCCATCTCTACCACCTCCACTTTCACATCCTTAAATTGTTCCCTAGTCCTGTCTAAAATACTTCAAGTGGAAAAGTGTTGTAAATTATAACACACTTTCCTGACCATTTGCAAATTTTTATGAGGGGTAATCCAGATTAGCTATTTAAGGATGTAAGCTTTGTAATCAGATGGTTCCAGGTTCAAACCTCTCATTACAGTGTTCATACTTGAAACCCTGGGACACAACCCCCTTTACAAGTAGATGTCCCACTCAGACATCACGAATTCTTACTTCCCTCTTTCCCACTGAACTCAGAGCCTCAGGGTCCCTCTTAATATAGTATTCCACCTCAAGTCAGAACAACATTCAAGATAAAAACTATTTTCCATTCCCACTTAAAAAACTCCTGTTTTGTGCCATCAAGTCCATCAACACAATTATTTCGTTCTTAAGACAAAGTTCTGGTATACTAAAAACAAAAATGACCCTAACAATTAAAATAATGGAGGATACCGAATGATTAGTGTTATGTAAGAAAACAATCTGAGTTTTGCTAACACATGTGGCAGGGATAGAAAAAAAAAAAACACAGAAAAAAAAGATTAAAATATGATTTCCAAGAAGACTTGGAGATAGAAGTATTAATAAATTCAGAAAACAAGGACATGCAATTTCCCAAAGTCGTTATTGGCAGACAATGTCATTTAGAGTTTCCTGAAAGTCTATAAAGAACAGTTCTGCCATGGGAATATCTATTTTGTCTGCCTTCATTCTGAACACTGACCTTTAACTTCAGAACTGAAGTGTTGTTTACAGTTATAGCACTGTTAGGCTGTGTTAAATAATTTACTGTTTTCATTTCCTAGATAACTTACTATTTCCCTATTCCTCCAACGTAATATTTCCTTCCAAATGTCATCAAAGATATATGTTGTACCTAAAAATTTATTCTGTTACTCTAGACATTATTCAGTATGCAATGTCTTTTAAAAACATATAAAGGCACCCATGTTTATTAGAAGGGAGATTCCGGTGTTTTTAAACTGAAACAGGTCCTAAATAATTATTATCGACACCATAGGGTTTGAATTAATGTATTAAATTCAGAGTAGCCGGTTTCTGTGCTGAATAAGTACACTGCAGATGTGTATATTTTAGGAAAGTAACTGTAAAGGCAATTTGAAAGACTCATTAGAGAGTGGGAGGCTAGAAAGAGAAGACCCTTTGGGACCATGACAACCATCTGAGTGGAGAATGACTAGATGGACTACAACTGTGAGCACAGGGAGGAGTTGACAGACATGAAACTGGCAGGATATTACGACATAATAAAAGTAAGGAATGAAGTTCAGAAGGCAGGCAAAAATGAATCTTGGATGTTTCACCCAAGTAATTAGAAGGGTCTTCATTATTACGGTGGCTAGGAAAATTTGAAAAATATCAGTCATTGCATGTTAAAGAATGGCTTAGAGGTATTTAAGGGTTAAACATGAACAAATATGTCTCAAAATCTGCAAAAAACATATAAAATAATAATGGCAATCACGTGATTTCTGTTCAGCATCTCTGACTCCTTATACCTGATGTTTAATAATTCTCAAGCATACTATCACTGGGTTCTGAAATGTAGAGAAGAGGCAGTGTGCTTCAAGGCTTTGGATTTCTCCCCCCAGTTCAGTGTGGAACTGTGAGGACTCAGATAATTAGACCATATTAATGATACACTTAGTGACTGAGTGGCAGCCTCACAGTTTGCAAAATAAGCTACTTAGTAAGCTCTCCTCTAGAATTATTTAACAAAATAACTCCTGCCAGAAAATATGTTTGAAACTTTGAGAGGATGCTTAGTGGCTTTTCCATCCTTTGTGTAGAGAAGTCCTACAAAACCCAATTACAGTGCTTGCCAATCCACTACTAACATCCGGTGAACAAACAATTCTTAAGGACTTGTTTTTAATTTCTCTCAACAGAAGTTAGGTTAAAAGTCGCAATAACAACAGTGAAATAATTCTCTTGGTGGTCGGCATGCTTGAAGCTGTGTATAGAGGGGAACTACAGGGAAGCTGTGTATAGAAGGGGAAGCACAGTGTAACCTGAAAGACCAGGCAGCCCTTGCTGTCAGTGTAATTTGAATCATCTCTGGCATGTTTATATAACCATGATTAGCAAGAATTTACTACATTTCTAATGCCATGCTACACATGTATCCTTATCATTTCATTTAATGTTTACAATCAGTCTTACACATCCAATATTATTGGGCCAATTTCACAGATTACAGAATGAGTTTCAGAGAAGTTAAATAACTTGCTCAAGATCACCGGCAAGTACAGACCATAATCATTGGCCATTCTAATTTTAAGACAGAAGACTAACGATAAGAAGCAACACATACAAATGTAAAATGTACAACTGCAAAATGTTATTGAAAAGAAAGAAAGCATGATTCTGAGACAGCTCAGGGTATGAAAGGGAAGACTCAGAAATCAATTGCAAATGGAAAAATAAATGTCATAATGAATTTATGTATCGAAATCAATCCTAATAGAACAATGTTGCTATTTTAAAACCTAAACAATGCTATTTAATTTGTTTAAACATAAGGGACAAAATCACAAAGCTGGCTACAAAAAGAAAATGTGCTATTAATTTTTTTTTTTTTTTTTTTTTTTTTTTTTTTTTGAGACAGAGTCTCGCTCTGTCGCCCAGGCTAGAGTGCAGTGGCGCGATCTCGGCTCACTGCAAGCTCCGCCTCCCGGGTTCACGCCATTCTCCTGCCTCAGCCTCTCCGAGTAGCTGGGACTACAGGCGCCCGCCACCGCGCCCGGCTAATTTTTTGTATTTTTAGTAGAGACGGGGTTTCACCGTGGTCTCGATCTCCTGACCTCGTGATCCGCCCGCCTCGGCCTCCCAAAGTGCTGGGATTACAAGCGTGAGCCACTGCGCCCGGCCTGCTATTAATTTTATAAGTGTTTCGAGAAATGTTCTCATCCACTAAACAACTCTTTTTTTTTTTTTTTTTTGAGAAGGAGTCTCGCTCTGTCGCCAGGCTGGAGTGCAGTGGCCCAATCTCAGCTCACTGCAAGCTCCGCCTCCCGGGTTCAAGTGATTCTCCTGCCTCAGCCTCCTGAGTAGCTGGGATTACAGGCGCATGCCACCATGCTCAGCTAATTTTTGTATTTTTAGTAGAGATGGGGTTTCACCATGTTGGCCAGGATGGTCTCCATCTCTTGATCTCGTGATCTACCCACCTCGACCTCCCAAAGTGCTGGGATTACAGGCAGGAGCCACCGCGCCCGGCCCATTGACCATCTCTTTACTGTCTAAATACCTCAAATATTCAGAATAAAGTAGATATCTTTAAAATGTGGAAGAAGTTCAAAATCTAGTAAAAGATAACAGCAAATGTATATGTCAATGTTTTTAATAGTGTATCACATACAAGAATAAAATAAAGATTTTAAAAACCCTCCTTTATATAAGCAAGCATAATAAACTCATTTTTATAAGTCATTTCCTGTGAAAACATCTAGACTATAAATTAACAGAAAGAATACTAGGCAGGAATATAGAAAGTCATTCCTACACTACCTTTATTAATATAAATCATTTCAGAAATAAAGATTCCTAGACATACAAACAAAAAAAAGCATCATCATTATTCCTTTTATTTTCTTTGTTAAAGGATCTCATTCAGACATTTCACATAACTTATAATCTATCATTTTAACCAAGTCTATCTGCCTTTCCTCAAATCAGAAAATTTTAAAAGATGAAAACAACCAATAATTAAGAACTCATGTTTAACAGCAGTCTTCTTTCACTCCCAATTAGATAGAAAAAATTAATGTACCTATTAAACTAACATATAAGTAATTCAACAATCAGGAAAAAAAGCTTTGGAAGGCATATATAACAAAGGCTACCCACCCAACAAGGAGAAAAACAAAGAAGTCTCAAAAAAACAAATGAAGTATGTGCATATTTCTGAAAATTTTGAATTCAACTCTGGAGTTCAAATGGCAATTTCTTTTTTGCACTCATAACTATAAAATGACTTAAGCACACACTGAAGATCTCACTTATCTTTCAAACAAAAAATTGATGAGGGGAAAAGAGAGGTACCTTTAGTAACTGGGACAGGCGGTGATGGCTAAGAAGAAAACACTTATCCTAAAATTCAAACTTCATCTATCACACACAAAGCCACAATTATTTAGTCATACTTATTAATAGATCAAGTGATTTTTATATTCACATTAGATTTTTCTAGAACAGCAACTACTGAAAAACAGAGCCAGAAACACACAGAGACAAAATTGCCTTTTATATGAGACACTTAAAAATACACTAGTCATAATTTAACTTTTAAATAATTTCTTTAAAAGTACACTGAAAATTTTAAAAAGCATTCACATTCAAAGTATTACTCATGACCACTCATTATATCACATTACAATCACTTAAATACAACTCAGCGCACCCTGTTAGATGGTCTACTGAATGGCATCTATTTATTTCATTCACTTCTTCCTCACCTCCTTAAAACAGGAGAATTGTTGCTTTGCATTCAGCAAGAACTCTTAATTATTAGAACCTTTGTTTATATGCTTCATAATTTTGGATTTTTAAAAAATTATTTGCTCATATAAAAAATAGTTTCATTCACAGACTAGTGTAGCTGTCAGTGCTAAGTGTTTGTGCTCCATAGAAGCATCCTGTTTCTTTGCTTGTCTTCCAAGAGTCTGGCTGTCAGGAATTGGAATGGGAACAATTTCCATGTTGCATAACACAGTTCAGTGTACTGGACAAAGGGTGGGGCCTCAGGACTCCAGTGACTATTTGGATAGATCTCTAGGGAACATGCTTTTCAAGAGTGCAAAGAGAGAAAAATAAATGGGCCAGGGGGTCAGGTTTTAACCTGCTGACTTAGTTCATTGGCTCTTCACACTAGGCAACAGGCTCTGCACCACTTCCATTGAAACATGGTTTCTTATCGATCCAAAATCCCCAAAAGGGAGATCTAAGATGAGTAATATTTTTTGGCACAAGTTGGTATTATTTACAACACTTCCCTGTTCTGGAATATTCTTTTAGATATAGTTTTTCAAGTTCTAAGAAGTAGGAACTGTTTGTCCTATCTTCTTTCCCTATTTCATCCATCTCCAGGACTTTCAACTTTTATATTTCCTATTTTATTTAGGACATGCTACCATTTTAAATTTTTAAAATAAAAGTACTGGCTGGGCACGGTAGCTCCTGCCTGTAATCACAGTACTTTGGGAGGCTGAGGGGGGCGGATTACGGGGTCAGGAGTTCCAGATCAGCCTGGCCAGCATGGTGAAACCCCATCTCTACTAAACACACAAGAAATTAGCCGGGCACAGTGGCGCGCATCTGTAGTCCTGCTACTCGGGAGGCTGAGGCAGAAGAATTGCTTGAACCTGGCAGGCAAAGTTTGCAGTGAGCCAAGATCGTGCCACAGCACTCCAGCCTGGGTGACAGAGTGAGACTGTCTCAAAAAAAAAAAAAACAAATAAATAAAATAAAATAAATAAATTTTTAAAAAGTATCTAGAAAATTAACATTCTAAAACACATAAGTACTTAGCTTGGGGAGTTGGTAGAAAGTATTACTATCAGAGCTGTGAGTGTGTGTAATCCAACAATGTAATATGAACCAATATAAGGGCTACTCTGTTCTTGGAATACATATTCTGCAAAAATGAAAACTATGACATGCTATTAAAGAGAAGAAATTGTTAAGCAACCTCCAACTTCATCGACTTTTATCCTCAGAAAGGAAGATTTGATGAACTTAGACCTGGAATTTAATGAACTATATGTAAGTACATATTTTTTAAAAATTGAAAATAAAAAAGGGGTATGATGAACCTTAGAACACAGAAGTTATGCACAACGGTTAAACTTCTAATTTCATTTTTAGAATTTCATATTCTCATATGTAACTGCTTCTTAATTCATAATACTGAGATTTGCCAGGGGTATAAATAGAGTGTGACATTTTATCAGTTCATCATGTGGTGAGAATGTTTATCCTAAAATATCTGTTTTTCTCTCTATAAAATATGATTGGATGGTAAATAGTTGGGTATGTCTAGAAAGCTTTGTATAAACAAAGACCACAACTTCTTTGCACGTGAGAAACTAATGTCTGTATCCATATGTCTCATTTTATTCAATCCCACATCAGCAATTCGTAGTCCTGCACTCAGTCTTCAAGGAGAATGAAAATTTGCATAGTGTACAATCCTGGCCATAGAAATTAGTATGGAATTAGGACCCACCCAAAACCAGATTGGCTTTGAGAGTAATCATGATTCAACTCATGGTAAAACATCTTACCATAATAGCCATCCAGAAAAAAATCTTACTTATACACAGTGTATTTCTCAGGCCTACAGAATGACAGTCATCATACTGAAGTACAGAAAACATAATTATGATAAAAATTAGCCAAGCAATGGGAAAAAATAACGTGCTAAATATCAAAGTTATTGACATAAAAAGCAAGAGCTGAAAACATAATTCCAATATTGATTTACCAAGTGGCAGTGAACCTTGTTAAGTGAATATATTGCTTTCTAAGTAAATATAACCCTCATTTTGAAGGGGACATATTAAATTTGTGGATCTATTGAAATACCATTTAAAGTATCACAGGCATACTCTGTGGAATTATTATGCAATTATATTTGTGTGCATTCCATATAATGTTAATAAGGGCAATAAAATTTCCCATCATTTCAATGATACAGGGCACTTTTTCTTTTGGAAAAATAGTCACTCTGAGAACAGAGCCATCTAGTGGCAAGTGCAGAATAATGATTACAACATAAAATTAACTGTGAGCCTAACAGTATCATTAATAAATATTATTATTAACAACCTAAACTAAGTGGTAATGAATATTAATGGTTCTGCTTTTCAGATAAAGAAATTAAGTGAAAAATCCAGCTATAAAGGGTGTACACATTCTTTATACCATATGGTCTTCATTTTGTAAAATAAAAAAGTCTAAAACAAGAATTACACACACATATATAATACATATACACACAAACACACAGACACAAAACAAAGGAACTATGCCAAAGTATAAACACTTTCCCAGCCTGGGAAGTGGGATTAAGTACGTTTTGTCCCCTTCTTGATGTTTTTCTGCATTTTCCTCAGCAGGTACATACTACTTTTGTTAAGTAGAAAATGTAATATTTAAAAATATATTGGGAGAGTACCGAAAGACATATGAAAACAACAAGAGCAGATTCACTAATCTTTCAGAAAATATATTTTCCATTTGCAACTATACATCCTTGTAGCTCTAGAGACTGTTTGCTATGATGTAAGAAAAATAATACCTTGTGATATATTTACCATAGGCTTAGATGATTCTTCATCTAGGAATAAATCACAACATGCTTAGATATTAGATATACAGCATTAAGATTTGAGCAACAAATAACAAGTATAACATAATTATGTTGAGTTTTAAAAATACATACAAATTACTTATCTATATACTAATATTGCAAAAAACACAGTGAGGTAGAAAAGGAACAGATAATTATTTTCATTTTATAAAGAAATGGAGATTTACACACAGCACATATTTATCTCCAGCTCTGTCACTGATGAGTTAAAAGTCTTCTGACTCCTAGTCTATTGCTTTTCAGACTATAATAATTTTGATACCTGGAACTTAAAAATATCTGTAAGTTATTTTCATGCTTATTCTCAAAAAGTCTCATTGGTGGCAATAGCTACTCTTCTTATTCCTCTCTTTAGATAGACACAGATGATTTACTATAACTGAGATAATTTATCATGGGCATAATCAAGAGTACAGATTTGCCAGGTGCAGTGGCTCATGCCTGTAATCCCAGCACTTTTAGGGGCCAAGACAAGAGGATTGTTTGAGGCCAGGAGTTTGAGACCAGCCTAGGCAACATAGGGAGACCCTATCTCTACAAAAAAATTAAAAATTAGCCTGGCATGGTGGTATACTCAGGAGGCTGAAGTAGAAGGATCCCTTGAGCCTGGAAGGTCAAGGCTACGGTGAGCCATGATCCTGCCACTGCACCCCAGCCTAGATGACAGAGTGAGATGCTGACTCAAAAATAAAAAAAAAAGTATAGCTTTTACTTTCTTAAAGTATGTTGATATTTTACAAATGAGTACCAAATTGCATGAAAGCTTGAAGTAAATGTTTAGAGTAAATGAAGAATAAAAGAAAACTTTAGACATTGAAAATAACATTTTTTAAAATCCAAAAAATCAAACTAAAATTTAAAATAGAGTGAACAAATCAGAATTATCTAAACGGCAACTCTGAAGAGAAAAATACAATTATTAAAAGGGGTCCATTACTGACCCTAATCTTCACAAACAACCACAAAGAAGTTCGATTTTTGTTGCTGTTGTTGTTGTTGTTGTTGTTTTAGATGAAGTCTTGCTTGTTGACCAGGCTGGAATACAGTGGCACAATCTCAGCTCACTGAAATCTCTGCCTCCCAGGTTCAAGCGATTCTCCTGCCTCAGCCTTCTGAGTGGCTGGGACTAGAGGTGCAAGCCACCAGGCCCAGCTGATTTTCATATTTTTAGTAGAGGTGCGGTTTTGCCATGTTGGCCAGGCTGGTCTCGAACTCCTGACCTCAAGTGATCTGCCCATCTTAGCCTCCCAAAGTGCTGGGATTACAGGGATAAGCCACCACGCCTGGCCTCTAGAAGTTCAATTTTTAATCTTCCTGATATTCAAAATTGATTTGGAAATTCCAGGGCTAATTACTTGTCAATGATAAGAACACTTTTCTCATATTTTCAACCTAAAATTAAAAGTTATATGTGAGATCCAAGATTAGTAATAACCCTGTTTGGTGGTGCCAACTCTATCTACACCTAAGTAGCACCCAAAGTGAGACATGCAGCAGGGAGGTGGCCAAAAAAGGTGCTTCGTCACTTCATCTCTTTTCCTTCCTTCAGTATTCCTTTCATTCCCATTCTAATTGATATTTTTAAAACCTTCTAATACTATTTATATTCTGATACATTGCAGATAGATAATAACAAGCCATTTTGGGGAAAAGATAGGCTATTATAAATATAGACTTTGACATTTTTACTGATATCTGTATCTTATGCACTTGGTAAACCAACTGGGAAAAATTCATTACAATTTGCTACAAGAGTATTTTAATAGGAATGAAGGCTTTTAAGAAAACAATAATCAATAATAATCATCATCACCATCATCCCTTTTAGTTACTGGGTTGGACCCAAAGCTTAATATACATTACCTAGAGAAAGAAGTAGATGAATGATTATCTTTATCTAGTTTCTCTAGATAAGCCTATAGTTCTGTTTTTTATCTTTATGTAAAATTAAAGAAGAAAAAGATAGAAGCAAATGTGCTATATATATTACTGCTTCTAAAATTTCAATTATTCACATAGCGATTACCTTGGTGATTCTACCATGTTACCGGCCAGCCACCCGTAATATTGTACACTTAGTCTTCTTCTATAAATAAAATTTTGTTTCCAATTGGATTTATTTTTTAAAACTTTATGTCACTACTTAAATGGAAACTCAGTCATACTTCATATAAGTACAAAGTGGCCATAAAACTAAAGTCAAGGAAAGACAATGCTATCTCTTTCAATTCTCACAGGATCCTCTTTTTTTTTTTTTTTCTGACAAACACTCCTAGCCTGAGGCCTGCTCTCTGCTGCAAAGATAATCAGTGAGGGTTGGAGGGACATGACAGCATCCTAGCTCCAAGGTGAGATCTGCTCCCCTTATCTTAATCAGTAACATTAGAGGAGAAGTGATAAGCAAATAATTTAGCAAATACTTAATATTATATACCAGCATATCTGGTTACATGTAAAACAATCTTTTATATCACCACTGATACGGACTCTACATTTCAAGAAATACTGTAGCTTATTATACTAGGTATGCATTACTGAAGTAAAAAGTTATATTTTATCAAGAATGATGGTGGTTAAGCTAAACACAGAATGGCATTCATCCATGATCTGAATGACTGAGGGAAACTAGTGTTTGCTTGCGTGAATGGCAGTAGTGAGCCATGAAAAGGGGGTAGCAGGGGCATGGAGGCTACAGAACTCCTCTGAGATCGCCAAGTCCCACTTCCCTACTTAAACTGATGAACCACACAGGCTTTAAAATAATCAGGCTGAAGCCATCTTTTCAGATGCAAACATTTTAAGGAAAATTTGCTAATAATCTTGAGAAGACTACTAAGTTTACTTTCCATAATGAAAAAGGAGTATTGTCTTTATTCTAACTAATCAGTTATGTGAATTCTACCATGCCATTACCATATACAACTTTCATACTATTCCAAAAGTTTAAAGATTTATCTGATTTTAATTTTTCATATTGCATTCTTCTTATAAACTATGTATGAGATGCTTCAGAAAAGCACATATATCTTTCTTGATACCATCCTATTTCTCCAATTACTCATTTCCTAACAATATTTTGCCTTTAATAAACTACATTGTATGCTTTCAGCCAATGAATTGACATTATTGTGGATTATTTACTTGCAGGTTACTAAAACAAGCAGTATGAAAGAAGAAAATTACTAAAATGAATGAACAAATGTGTGCAAACTCTTTATCGGCCATCAACTCCATCCCCATCTTTCTGATTCACAGGAGGCAGGAAGATTCTAAACTACATTTTTCTTTATCCTTAGCCAGCTGGCTTCTTGTCAGGTCCTGCCAGTGATTGGAGATTTGAAGGTGGAAGAAGTATAGGTTATTTTTTTCTGCTGAGGTAACAGCAGCAGGGGAATACTGACAGCCACTGTAGGTGACTATGGTATCCAGCCTGATAGTTTCACAGATATTAGTAGTATTGGCTCCTAGAAGACTGCTGTGCCACAATGGCACAATGCTGTTTTAATATTGCAGCAGAAGCACCAGCCTCTCCTGCAACTCAGTATCAAACACGATTTCATGGCCTCCAGCCTTGGGTGGTAACAGCCTTCTGATACCTGGATAACAGCCCTTTCTCTCTTTTGTACCTCCAGTCCTTCTGTTATCACTGTAATTGATTCCTTTCATTCAATATCTTACTGCTTATATTAGAGTAGGTTCTGATTTTTCTGAGCAGGCACTACTGATACACAATAAAACCAGTATAACTCAAAAGTACATTATCTTCTCATCATTAATGGTACCAAATTGAAAATTTTTGAAGTATGTATTTCAGATTAATGCTATGAAACCTTTGACTGTATGTGTATGAATGTACACACACTAAAATGTGAAGAACATGCTCTACAATGTAAAATAATCTCTTGATGGTGAAATTATACATTATTTTTTCTTCATATATCACTAGTAACAAACACATTAAAAGGTATATGTAAATTTAAAAAGATAGAAATTATGCTAATAACCTCATAATGTCTTTAAAATTTTTACCTTATACACATAACATACTTATACTTATTTTATATATTTTCTGCCTTTAAGGCTTTCCATAAGGATGATTTTCTGTTTGTAACAAGGTATAGTAGGAGGACCATTGGGTTTGGAGTTGGAAAGGTTTCACAACTATCCTAGTCATAACTCTAAAATATCAATAAAAGTCTACCTCTGGGATGGTTGAAAATTTTACATGAAATTATGGATATTAAAAAGTATTTATAAAAATATAAATGTCTTATATTTTCCACCCATTCTTTCCTTTTGTTTAAACAGTAACTTGATACACACTCAATGTACAAAATTATAAATAACAGATGTATATTGTACAAATTTTCGGAAGTACAAAGAAACACTAAACTGGGAAGGAAAAGTCATCCATAATTTCTCCATCTGATAAGAAAACACTGCTAACATTTGACTTATTTCCATCACTCTTGCATCTAGGCACTTTTATTTATCTATTTTTATACGCTTACATATTCTTTTTGTATAAATTCAAATTTTGTGCCTTCTTAAGGTTTAACTATAAGCATTTTTCAATCATTCTGTGAACCACAGTAAACACCATGTTAATGACTATATAATGTAGTGTAGACAACAGTCTGATGGCCTCAAAGGCTGTATCCATGCAAAAAAAATGGACAGTATCCTAATGTCTGTCTTTGCTTTTCACTGGAATAGCTCTATGTTTCTGAATCTTACGTTTCTGACTCTTAGGAAAGACAGCTTGTCTTCCTGTCTACCAGACAAGTAGAGCAAAACTGAGGGGCTTTCTCTGGGGGGCTTTCTTTTGCTCTTCTTGTCTGACAGTAGTTAGAAAGACAAGAATGGCATTCTTTCCAGTTTTATCTGCTTATGGCAGTGAAAAATCCTCCCTGACAGGCAGTAGGCTGAATGTCACCACAGTTTTCTGCATACATCTTTTCCTGTGTTTCTAAGGGCACATTAGTAAGAAGGAGGGAGCGAACTACTGACCAGATGCTATTTCTAAACTGTAACCCAGCACACTCTTAAACCTATACAAAAAGATTTGTCTAATATTATATATTCATCCCAAAATTGTTTTTTTTGGTTAAGCTTAATATTTATATACCTCGATAAAACTCAGGATAAGTAAAATGACTATTCTTGAAAAAACAAGGAAATAGTGGCAACAAACTCAATACTACATCAGATAGAAATGGGAACTGCAGAGGCATATATGAGTCAATCAATAGTAGGACTTCCAGGAAACATATTAACAATCTTGAGGCAAAGCTACAAAGGCACCAAGCACTGCTCTTTGTACTTTTGCAATAATTAGGACAGCTAACTGCTTTATAAATAATACATCTATGTGAAGATGAACATGTACAAAATGATGAAAATTCACTAGTATATAAAATGATTCAAATTTCTGAAATGAAGAAAAAATCTAGAAATATTTTTGAAGAAAAAAAGGTAAATGATAATATCTGTCAATTAGTAAAGTTAGTATCTAAAGGAATCACCAAAATAATCATAATAGCTAACTGTATAAATAAATAACATTGCAAAAACTTACTGAGAAGATAGGCTCAAAATGCAGCAATTTTGGGGAAATAACCTTTCTAAATGGCAATCTATGTGACATGTTAATTAATTTAATCAGGGCATAGTTCAGAAGTTCTTTTTAAAAAAATTTTTACAGCATTGCAATAAACCAACTATGACATATTTAATTATGTTACAAGTTATTTTTTAACAGATATAATAACTCAGATAAGAAAATGTTCTACTTTTAACCTACCAAAAGTAGATTAACCCTTACTTTGAATACAGACATTATATCCCTTTCTATCTAGTTGCATTGAAACTTAAGGAAATCTGTATTCTATTCTGGGTCAACCATTAAGATAACATTATATAATAATTTATATATATAATGTGTGTATACAGAATTACAGTTAAAATATTTTGTATAACAAAAAATAAAACACAGGAATTAAGTTGTGCATATAAGCAAATATTTTTATGTGTTATATGCATGTATATGCATAAATTTTACTTCATATATGCCTTGTTTTATCCATAAGTGAAATACTACAGGTATAACATTACTGGGAGCCCTAGAAAAATCTAAGCTACCCATATAAATATAAGGTCTCAGTATAGCAATGTTAACATTAAAAGCAAAGCTAAATGAAAAAGAAAATTTAGAATAGAATAATATAAATAGAATAATAATAATAAATAGAAAAATTTCCCTGCTCAGAATTAGGAAATAGAATACTTTTTCTGTAGTGTATTCCGTATTAGAAAGGAATTCCTTTGCCACTCAATGTCCTTGCTTAGATTTTGCTTGAAATTTTCTTGCTATGTGAATTGTCAGATTTTGTTTGTTTTATGTGCTTTTTGTTTTTTGTTGGAAATAGATGCATTTCTGATAAAGAAGTGTTTGATTTGACTGTAAAAAGAAGGATTAAAGGGATTTCCTGGAAGGAGGCTTTGGTATAACTCAACCAAGGGAAGAGAAAGCAAAAGCTAAGGCTACTTGATAAAGCATCCCTATGCTTAGTCTGAGAGAGAACAGTTATTCTCAGTATGGTCCCCAGCTGGCAAACTCATGCAAATGCATAAGCCCTTTGCTTGATTCCTGCAGGCAAATCCATAGCTTTAATTCTTTTTACCAGTCATTAAGTGCTATTCTGTAAAGATAAAAGGGAGCTATAAAGGATTATTAAACTTCTAATAAACTGAAATAACCAAATTACTAGTTGCACCCCCATGCAATGTTTGGCAACTCTACCCATGGACACACATACACGTAATTGTATTTCCAGCAAATTTTTGGTAATAATTCTTTATTACAGCATTACTATAGCTAGAGTATTGTACAGAGTTGGTCATGTTTTTAATTACCGGAACTCTGGTCTGTTATTATAAGTTGGTTTTGCTTTGGAGCTAGCGATTTAGGTTACATAGGGTTTGGTTCATGCTGCAATACAAAGAGATACATGTTTCCATCAATATTTGGGGCATATAATTTCCTAAGAAGTCAACTTTATGGCCTGAATTGAAACACTAATACTTGTTTTATCAAATTCTCCCCAAATTTGTTTGTATAGTGTCTCTTTGGTGGTATGATATATTATGCAAGCAAACTAACCCCCAGGGAACATATTACAAAATTCAGCATTTTAAAATTCTACCTGCTTATGTATTTTAGCAAACTTAAGCTATCTGACTTATTCCTGTCACTCAGCAAACTTATTTAAAGCAAAACATAGTAAATGCTTCCAATTCTCTCTAAAGGTTCTAAAATATATACTCTCTGTGCTCATCGAAGGAGTGCTGCTAAACAGATGATCCCTTCATGAGGGAACCTACAGGTTGTCGTGATGTCCTGGATATAAATATTAAAATGGACAGTTCATTTTCAGTCATTTCATAATGTTTAATATTTTTTCTCATGTATTTCTTTAATTAAGGAAAAATACCACCATCTATTGTGGTCAAATGCCAATTTATCATTAAGTATGTTACATTGATAGCAATGTTCCAGGGATCAACGCTTTGATGCAGGAAAGCTTTAGATACATCACACAGTAACAGTACCTAAAATCTGTTCAGGTAGACCCAAGAGGAGTTATCTGAATGGATTATACTACTTTCCACCTCTTAGACCTTTCCCAATCTTTTTAATGTTTTTAAATACTCAAAAACATCATGCTACAAAATAAAAGGAGAGAAATAGGAGAGGAACAATTAATAAGATGTTTATCTGTTTGTTGATGGTTAGAAAGCTTACTAATTTTAGAATAAGCATAGAGACATGACAGGGATTTACTGAAAAGCAGGCTACCCTTTCCTAGTAAATACTGAATTCCATAACAAACAAGAGGGCTTGCTCACACATTCTTTCATCTTAATTTATTTGGCAAGCATCTGGTGCATGTCTACTACATGCCAGAATCCTGCTACAAGCACTATTCTTTAGCAATGAGCAAGATAAAGCCAATGAAATCTAATTAAACTAAAGAGCTCTGCACAGCAAAAGAAACTACCAACAGAGTAAACAGACAATCTACAGAATGGGAGAACATTTTTGCAAACTATGCATCTGACAAGGGTCTAATATCCAGCATCTGTAAGGAAACTAAATTCACAAGAAAAGAACAAACAACTCCATTAAAAAGTGGGCAAAGAACATGAACAGACACTTTCAAAAGAAGACATACACGTGGCCACAAGCGTATGAAAAAAAGCTCAACATGACTGATCATTAGAGAAATGCAAATCAAAACCACAATGAGATACCATCTCACACTAATCAGAATGACCATTATTAAAAAGTCAAAAAGTAACAGATGCTGGTGAGGCTATGGAGAAAAAGAAACACTTATACACTGCTGGTGGGAGTTCAGCCACTGTAGAAAGCAATGATTCCACAAAGAGCTAAAAACAGCACTACCATTCAACCCAGAAATCCCATTACTTGGTATATACCCAAAGGAATATAAATTGTTCTGTCATAAAGACAAATGCACATGAATGGTCATTGCAGCACTATTCACAATAGCAAAGACATGGAATCAACCTAAATGCCCATCAATGGTAGACTGGATAAAGAAAATGAGGTACATGTACACCATGGAATACTATGCAGTCATAAAAAATGAGATCATGTCCTGTGCAAGAAAATGGATGGAGCTAGAGGCCATTATCCTTAGCAAACTAACATAGGAACAGAAAATCAAATACCACATGTTCTCACTTATAAATGGGAACTAAATGATGAGAACACATGGACACATAGAGGGGAACAACACACACTGGGGTCTTTTGGAGGCTGGAGGGTGGGAGGAAGGAGATGATCGGGAAAAATAAATAATGGGTACCAGGCTCAATACCTGAGTGCCTAAATAATCTGTACAACAAACCCCCATGACCTGAGTTTACTTACATAACAAACCTGCACATGTACCCCTGAACTTAAAAGTTAATAAACAAACAAACAAGCAAGCAAACAAAGCCCTCCTCTTACTAAGCTTACATTCTCGTTAAAGAAGGCAGCCAATAAGAAAATAACATGTCAGCTGGTAATACAAACAATGCAGAAAAATACAGTTAGGTAAAGATAGAGTGGTGAGGGTAAGTGTATTCATGAGGAAAATTGGAGCACAGGCAAGGAAGTGAAAAAATAATCTATGTGTACACTGGAAAAAAGTACATTCCAGGCAGAGGAAACAGTAAGCGCAAAAAATCCAAGGTAAAGGTATGCTTAACAGGTTCAAGCAAGAGCCAGGAGCTGATGTGACTAGAGCGAGTAAATGGGGAAAGTGTTACAACATGAGGTCAGAGATATCACAGGGAGACAGATGATGGCTGAGCTCACTGCCTGGGTGAAGAATGTCAAATTTTCTTCTGAATGAGAGTTGGTGCAATTGCAAGATTGCAGAGAAATGGCACGGTCTGATTCACCTTTCAAAGGATTAGTTCTGCCACTGTGTGATGAGTAAACTGTAAGGAGGCAGGAGTGGAAGCAGGCAACAGATAATTCCGGCAACAGATGATGGTAACTGTGTAGATATTTAAATGGTGAGACTCTAGATATTTTGAAGTCAGGTGGAATAAGATTTTCAGATAGATCAAATCTGAGATGTAAGAGAAACAGAGCTAGGAAGGAGGACTCAGAGCAACTGGAAAAATCGAATGGGATTATCAATGTGTCAACAACATGATTTCCCGAACATGATCCCTACTTATATTCAAAACAACAACAAAAAGTATCTAACATTTTACAGGCTTTTCCTCTCTGGCTTCTTTAAGCGAAAATTGAACTTTCTATTTTACTTAGTTCTTAGATACTCTTGACAAATCATCGTTCTCTCTTTCCACTGTTTTTGCCACCTGTATACCAGTACTTCAGCAAATGACTTCTACATTAACAAGTTTGGGCCAGGCACGGTGGCTCAAGCCTGTAATCCCAGGTATTGGGTAGCCAAAGCAGGCAGATCACCTGAGGTCAGGAGTTCGAGACCAGCCTGGTCAACATGGTAAAATCCCGTCTCTACTAAAAATACAAAAAAAATTAGCCGGACATGGTGGCAGTCACCTGTAATCCCAGCTACTCGGGAGGCTGAGGCAAGAGAACTGCTTGAACCTGGGAGTTGGAGGTTGCAGTGAGCTGAGATCTTGCCATTGCACTCCAGCCTGGGTGACACAGTGGGATTCAGTCTCAAAAAAAAAAAAAAAAAAAAAAAGTATTATCAAGTTTGTCATCCAAAACAAGTCAATCACAAATCTGGGAAATAAAAACTCAACTTCATTGTGGTTGGCTTTTAAATCCCTTGCACCGACAGATTCAAAACAGTGGTGTAGGCAGGCATTAAATAGGAGTACGATGGCATTCTTTCTGAAGATGCCTGAAGGCAGAGGCTAAAAAACTCTTTAAATCTTATCAAGACAGCATTGAGGAAGTACTGCAAGAAGAATTAGCAGTGTCTTTAGCAGATGAATAAGGTGCATAATTCCCTACTTGGGGCCCCTTCAGGTAATCAAGGTAACATGGTCTGAGCCACCAAAAGAGTGCACGGGTCAGAAGCCATTCAGTGTCAGGCGGCTGGCATGCTTCCCTTCCATGTGTTTACTGTCTATAGCTGATGTCTATCATTAAGTTAAAGTCAAATGATCCACAGCCCATGATGAGAGGATGACTGTTGCACAATTCTACCAGCATTCCCCCAGGTGGGTTTTGCAGATCATTAACCACATAAGATTCCCTGAGATGGAAAAAAGCTTCTCTGATCAAACAAATACAGCAAATGTTCTATCCTGCATTCCTTCTGTAAAAATTTACAATGTTCTTTCCTTAGAGGTTTTGTCAAGTCCTGGGGTAACTAAACCATTAACTGCTTAACTAGCATTTCCCAAACTTGTTTTACCAATGAGTAAAGAAAACAAGAATCGTAATCTGAAAAAGGAGAAGAGGATGACCATCTAGAGAAACATTGCAAAGGAAAACTGTCAAAACTTGGTGAATGATTTAATGAATGGATGAGAGAGAGAGATATTGAAGATGACTTCAGTTCTAATGCTGATGACCAGAAAAGGGAGAAAAATATACATTAAGACAAATGACTTCCAAATTCTAAAAAATTATTTTGTTTCAATTACACTCATCAGGCATGATCGCTATGTTCCACATGCTAAATCAGGCACTAAGAAGAACAATGAACAAGAAAGAGACTAATCTTGCATCTGCACGCGTTAGACTATATGAACCACGATGAGAACTAGTCTGATGCATGCAGAGGAATGCCATAATTCCGGAGCACTAATATTTTACTGAGATTAAGTACTCCCTTTGGGAATATGGAAAGCATTGTCCAGGGAAGCATTCCAAGAAGTAACATCTAAGCTGAGACCTATGGGGGCAGAGCATTTTGGTCAGGTGATGAGAGAAACTGTTCAGATACAAAAGCAAGGCAGACTGATCAGATGAAGAGCCAGTGAGTCAGGGCTAAACTACACAACAAAGAGAAATGTGGTTAAGTGTGAGCATCCCACACAAGATGAAAAGGTGAAACACAGTTAAATAAACAACTGTGTGTCATGTACAACTGCAACCACGTTATAGGCACAGATATTTCTAAATGAATATAAAATCTGACTCTTTCCAAAAGAAGTCAAACACATTCTTCTCACACATGAGAAGATTCTTCTAGATGCTGGGGTGCCGTGTATTGTGGCGGAATTAAAGGAAATGAAATAAATCACCTTTTGCTTTGGGATCCTTCTCACATTCAAAAAGGTCACTGGCCCTTTCTCCCACAAAAAATTAAAAACTGTAAGTGAATGAGGCTGGGTGTACTTGCTTACGCCTGTCATCCCAGCACTTTGGGAGACTGAGGTGGGCAGATCACTTGAGACCTGGAAGGCCGAGGTGGGTGGATCACTTGAGGCCAGAAGTTTGAGACCAGCCTGGCCAACATGGCGAAACTCTGTCTCTACTAAAAATACAAACATTACCTGGGCTTGGTGGCACACACCTATAATCCCAGCTACTTGGAAGGCTGAGGCAGGAGAATCGCTTGAACCCAGGAGGCAGAGGTTGCAGTGAGCTGAGATGGCACCACTGCACTCCAGCCTCAGAGACAGAGCAAGACTCCACCTCAAAAAAATTAAAAATAGAATATAAAAGACCATTGAATAGCTGAATAGTTAGGAAAACTGTTAATACACTGGGGTCTGAAACATTCTTTGTTTGGAAGTTTTAACCAGATTCTTAAATACCTGACACTTTACTATGACTTCTGTCTTCCACAGCCTTTTGCAAGTGATCAAGGCACGTTTCCAAATACTAGAATTTTTGCTGACAAATCTGAAGGGATTAAAAGGTAACTACTAGATTTAAACAGTGAGCTTTGTAAAACTGAAACTGCAAGCAACTTTCTGCAGGTAACTGAGCTTTTTTACTTGTTCACCTTCACACTGTGATTCAGCTGAAGTTAGAAACTGTTTCTTGCCTTGAACAAGTTCTCAGACCAAGTCAGAAGGCAGAGTTCTCGTGTATCCAAGTAAACTCAATTTTTGTTTGGTGTCCACTTGCTGTTATGCTATTCTTCAAATCCCTAGTGAGACCTGACCAGCTCAACATTCTAACATGTATCTTCATTTGTTATAAAAACACATTACTCATCAAAATATAAGCACATTCCCATACAGCATATTTGATACACCAGGGTGCAGCCAAATTCTAGATGACTCTTGGTTGAAGACAACGTGAACTACTCCTTCTAACACTTTTAGCCAATTCTGCATTTCAACAGCATTCTCTCAAATGTTAAAGTAACATGTAAAGGAGCATTGTCCATTTTAGGCATCAAACTTGTTCATCTTTTATAATATTCCACGAATCTCTTTTTCACTTTTCTCAAATAAAACACAGCTTCAAGCTGAAGGAGTTTTCTATTTTAAACACAATTATTAAAGTATATTGGTGTCCAGTGGGCTCAACAGAAATATGTGAAAATTTATTTTTACCTAGTTGGCTAAAATGTTCAAGAATATGGCACTGTCTCTTTTACAACCTCTTTGAAATTGGAATCCCAAAAGTCAAGGGAAAGGGCTAATTCACATCTGTGACCTATTGGCCCGTGGATGACAGGGACTAGGTCTCATTCACTGCTGTGTCCCCAGTGTTTAGCATAAACCTCACAATTTTGAGAAACTAGACAACTCTAGTGAGCACTCAATATATAATTATTGAAAAAGTAAACAAACTAATGCAAAGCATCAAGCTCAACAAAATAAAGCATCATAAATGGCAATGTTGGGCTGTGATGCATTCTGGGAAAGGAGCAGCACCAAATCCAAGATGGCACCAGCAGAAGGCTGATGAAGGAGCTTGAAGAAATACACAACTGTGGAATGAAAAACTTCCGTAACTTCCAGGTGGATGGAGCTAATTTATTGACTTGGCAAGGGCTTATTGTTCCTGACAACCCTCCATATAAGGGGGCCTTCAGAATCGAAATCAACTTTCCAGCAGAGTACCCATTCAAACCACCGAAGATCACACTTAAAGATCTGTCACCCAAACGTCCACTAAAAGGGGCAAGTCTGTCTGCCAGTAAATTAGTGCTGAAAACTGGAAGCCAGCAACCAAAACTGACCAAGTAATCCAGTCCCTCATAGCACTGATGAATGACTTGAGCATCCACTTCAGGCTGACACAGCTGAATAATACCCTAAGGACCATAAAAATTTCTATAAGAATGCTGAAGTTTACAGAGAAATAGTGGGAAAAGTGACCTGTGGACTAAAATCCACCACAATTGGTTCCAGTAAATGTGAGCAGAGACCCCGTGCAGTGCATTCAGATACCCCACATAGAAGGACTCTGTGGAAACTGACACGTGCCACCGCCTACCACTTTGGCAGTTACTAACTTTCTACAGTTTTCTTAATCAAAAGTGGTCTAGGCAACCTGTAAATAAAGGATTAAAAATTTAAGATTTTCTAAAAAATAAATAAAAATAAAAAATAAATGACAATGTCTGTAAATGAAACAAACTCTGGTTGGAAAAACAAAAACGTGGTGTTGAAATATTTTGCTGTATTTTGCCTCATAAAATTTTATTTTCTTAAGCAACTATAAAGATAAATTAAGGCTTGTCTAACACTTAAAAGAACTGGAATAACACAGATTATTACTTCATCAAAAGGCAGAATCACTAGGAGAAAAGGTGATTCCTCTATATTCCAATCTTCTCTTCCTAGGGGACAATTTGAGTGGGAAATCTTTTCACTATTTAGATCTGGACTGTCCTGCTAATAAAATACAATGTTGAAATGGCTAAATCACATTGGCTGCTATGCAATAAATTTTTTTAGCTACAGCATTGCTTTTACAAAGTAGCTTTTACATACTTAGCAATCCAGCAGGTGATAAACACATATGTTAAGAAGGATTAATACACTTCAATGGAGGAAGTAGGAAGCCAAAATAAATTCCATTTAAAGAGACTAACTGAATCTTTTGTAACAAGACCTCTTTTAAAATGCATGGAAACAGACATTTGTAAACTGTCTTTTTTCAAAATGTAATGTGGTAATCCCAACCACTCAGGAGGCTAGGGCATGGGGAATGTTTGAGCCCAAAAGTTTGACACCAGCCAGGGCAATACAGCAAGACTCCATCTCAAAAAAAAAAAAAAAACTTTTAAAATAAAAACCTTAAATAATGTAACGCAGATTACCCTTTACAAATAAAATTTTTTAGTGACTTTAAGAAACACCAGTATCATCAATATTAGAAATTATGTAGGTAAGTGCCTGCATTCATATCCAAATTCACGAAAAGGAAACCATTCATGTTTTGAAAACCAAGGCGTAATACTAAAATGTCTTAACTTCAAGTTACTTTGGAGTACTTCATTCAGAAAAGTCTGTTAACAAAAGTAACACACCTACCACAGAATTTTCGTAGGTTACACTACTGTCCTCTTCACTAATGCCCCCCCGCCGCCAGACTGAGTTTCGCTCTTGTTGCCCAGGCTGTAGTGCATTGGCGCGATCTCGGCTCACGGCAACCGCCGCCTCCCAGGTTCAAGCGTTTGTCCTGTCTCAGCCTCCTGAGTAGCTGGGATTACAGGTGCCCATCACTAAGCCCGGCTAATTTTTGGTATTTTTAGTAGAGACGGGGTTTCACCATGTTGGTCAGGCTGGTCTCGAAATCCTGACCTCAGGTGATCCACCCGCCTTGGCCTCCCAAAGTGCTAGGATTACAGGCGTGAACCACCACCTCTTCACTAATTTTATCCCATGTTTTTGTGTAAATGGAATTCACCGTCTACTTTGAAAGGATGACCATCAGTTTCCTAGAATGGACAGCCTTAATATTACTAATGGAGTTTTAATATATGGTTAACGGGTTCCTCGCTGTGACTTCCCATCTCGGTAAATGACAGAGCCATCCTTCCAGTCTCTCCGAATACAAATCCACTAGCGTAAGAGAATGTAGGAAAAACCTGTGTTTCTCCTACTCTCACACATCACTCAACACTTCTGACACCAGATTCTTCAACAGACACCAGCTGAGCATCCTCTAATTCAATTCAATCCTAACACTATCCACCTGGACATAGCATCACCCCTCAGTCTCTCATCACTGACCCCCTCTTCAGATGCCAATTCCAAATCCCAGGTTGTGACCTGTACTTCGAGCAACCAGTTATAAATCAGAGATCCTATAACCCACCTCTTTGGGTTTGATTAATTTTCTAGAGCAGCTCACAGAATTCAGAGAAATATTTCATATTTACTTACCCATTTATTTTAAAATATTACAAGGCATATGAATGAACAGCCAGTTGGAGAGCTGCATAGGGTGAGGTATAGAAGAAGAGGTGCAGAGGTCCCACGTCCTCCCTGGGTGGGTGTACCACCTTCTAGGAACCTCCACACGTTCAGCTATCCAGAAGTCCTCTGAACCCTGCCCTTTAGGATTTACATAGAGGCTTCAATGCTAAGGTATGACTGACTGCATCACTGGCCATTAGTAATCAACGCAACCTTCAGCCCTGCAGAGGTTGAGAGATGGGGCTGCAAGTCCCAACCCCCTGATCATGCCTTGGTCTTTCTGGTGACCAGCCCCCATCCAGAAGTTACAAAGGGGCCTCCAGCCACTAGTTGTCTTACTAGCATACAAAGGATATTCTTACCAAGGGTTTTAGGAGCTGTATGACAGGAAACAGGGATGAAGACCAACATATTTTACAATATCACAATTAGCAAATTCAACTGGCTCTACTTTTAGAATATCCTCCTACCACCTTCACCGTCACCTCCAAGCCACTGTTATCTCTCACCTGGATGGCTTGCAAGAGAGAGGCTTGTCTCATGCTGCCTCCTTTGCCCATCTACAATCTGTGTTCCAGTTTCTCTTCTGAAGAGCAAGTGAAATGATGCCACTCCTCTGCAATGCCTTTATCAGAATAAAATCCACGCTCCTCAATATGTCCAGCACAGGCTTCCAGGGCATTCTCACTGCTGCCTTCAGGACCTCTTACCATTAACACTCCTGCCCTTGCTCCACTGATGCACCTCACCTGTGAGATTTACGCTTGCTGGTTTTTCTGCTTGCACTGCAGTTCCCTCAGCCATCCAGGTGCTTCTCATTTCCTTGCTTCTTTCAGAGAAATAAGCAATCACCCCCTTATCAGTTTGTGTCTCCATGATCAACCTATATGAGATAGCACACATCCCCCATAACTACCTACAGATAACACTCAGTCTGCTTTTCTTCATGGCATTTATTCCTCCAAATACATTATTAGTTATTAGAATGAAATTTTAAATGAATATAAGATTCACCTCTTGTTAACTGGGATTCTAAATGCTTAGGGTAGAGTCTGGCACATAGTAGGCAGAGAACTAATGGTCCCTAAAAAGTACTGACAAATCAAGAAGAGAATAAGATGATGTATACCAGGCATCAAGGACACAAACTCCAGCTGAGCATCCTCTAATTCAATTCAGTCCTAACACTATCCACCTGGACATAGCAAGAACGCTGTCCCCACTACTCACCAACCTTGTTCCCAACCTTCCTCGAATGTGAAATTACCTCTAAGGATCAGCCTTCTTGCCAATTGTTGGCTTAGATACCATGAACTATAACACATAATGAAGCTGGAAGAAACCAGAAAAATAATGTTTTCCCTCACCCCATCTCAAAACACTCAACACGTGGTTCCTCACTCAGTAGGCACTCAATAATACATGACTGTCCGAAAGCATGACCATTTTTATTTTACTAGAGAGGGAAGCGGAATGAGGCAGATGACATTTTCTCACGACTTAAGCTTATACATTTGGGAGGAAGAAAGCAGTTGTAGTAAGAGAGGCAGGCTCTTCAAATTCTCACAAAACACAAATTCCTAGTTTTGCTTTGGATGGGAAGGGCTTCGTTTCAGGCACACTGGGGGAGAAAGGGCGAAGGGAAAAATGCTCAGACTATGCTATTTTTAAGTTATTTGCTAAGAATGGCTATTTTTCCCTCTGATATTCTTGAACCACCCAAATGTCATGTTTCCATGCACTGCTGTCTGGATGCTATCAAAGGCACGGCTCTGAGGTGAAAGGAAGGAGTCAGTCATATGCTCATCTTCTCACATGCTGCTACCACTGCTGATTTTTTTTTAAAGCTTTGTGACCTAGAAAGGAGATGTACGGTATGAATGATGCACGGACTGCAGAGAGCATAGGGCGTCATCAGTCTATTTATACCTCCAGGAAGGAAAAAATGAGTACAGGGCAATGGCTCTATATTCCAAGGACTGAGTATGCAAAGATTATCTGGAAGAAGCAATAAACAACACAGTGAGGTGGCATTTACGTCGTCAGTGAGAGAGAAAAGGTGAGGCCATATTCCCATGTTCCTTGATCGTTCCAAAATACTGTTGACTTTTAATGAATTTCAGGTTGATCCCCTGATATTTCCCATGACTGAATAAAGCATCCCAAATCGGAGTTAAAGACACTGCCACCCACATTTTAACACAGCTTCACCTCATATGTGCATATGTATTTACATTTAGCTATAATCGATAGCCATTTGGATATACTATAAGTCCCGAGGGAAAGTGTTTCAGGGTTAAGAAAGTATTTGGAAAAGCCTTACAGTTAATTGTTACTTAACTCCAAAAAGGGGGGAAATGAGATTTACACAGATTTATACAATATGACAGAAAAAAAAAATTTCTCAAGGTGTGTAGTTCATTTCCCTTGAGATGTGAAATCTTTCCAGGACAAAGCAGGGAAAAAGCACCCAGGCCCAGCTGCTAACAGTTATTCCTGCATCACTAGAAAATTTAATGCCAGGCTTTACCTCTCGACTTCCATTTGTTTCTACTGTAAGCAGTATAACAAGGAGCCTAACAGAAATGATGTTCTGAAACGTATCCCTTTTGCTCTTTTGAAACCCGTTTATTTGTGCAATTCCTGCCAGTTTCACTTGCTTTGGAGTTATTTTACTAGCAGTGGCGATGGGTTTGATGACAGCTGGCCAGAGTATGAGGTGTTTTCTAAGGCTTGACGTTAGGTATTTCCTAGTGCAAAATTTACTGATCCCACACAGGCGCCAACCTAGAGCCAGGATTCCTTAATGGAACACAAACTAATTTACTTTGAATACACTCAAGCTTCATAGCAAACACCTCCTGTTTCTGTTACTGTCCAAGTCTTCTTACCATGCCTGAGGCAGACAATTTAAGGCTTGATTCCTCACCCTTCCCCTTCATCTGCTGAAATCCCATTTAGTTTTAATGCACCAGGCATGCACTGGTATTTCATCCTATGCACTCCTTCCACAGCCTGACCTATAAAGGGCTGACACTGAATCTTGGCTTGTTCAGATCAGAGAGAATTAACACTTTTATTTCTTTAATTGCAAAAGCTTCCAAGGTAACTTTTGAGCTTGTAAATGTCAATAATTTGTTGTCAAGACAATTATATTCTTAACCCAGCTGCTACATATAGGAAACACAGAGACTGACAGAAAGTCAATGAATTTAGAATTAAAACAGTAAGTTTATCTGATTGACTATGCTTCTCAAAATGTAAATGGATGATACAAATTAATACAACCAATTCATTTTACTTGGTTTGGTTTTGGTTTTTGAACGGGTTTGTGGGTTTAAGAGGCATTGCTCTTTGTTGTTTATGTGTATTCAGTGTCAGAAAGGAAAAGCGAGCAGTGTGAAGTCTTATTAGATTGAAGACAGGTCTAATGCACACGGAAAACTGATATTCATGATGGACAGGTCAGGAGCTGGAGAGCACGGATAAAGAAAGCAGAAAAGAAAAGAAAACTCAGCTACAGGTACTCTGTAAGTGAAACTAACAGGTGCTTGATAAACATTGGCTGGTTGATTACACAATGGAGGGGAAAGGAATGGCATGCTGTATCATCTTGAAAGACTCCTCTACATGTGCCACACTACTATGAATAGGAAATCGATTCTCCTGTGCTCAATAATTGTAGAGCTCTCTTGTCTCTTAACTTTCTGCCATATAAACCAGTCCTGCAAGGCCCTCCCTCCTTCTTTTCCTTCTCTCATATTGCCACAGGGGAGCCGATCTGAAGGAGTCTGCCTTTAAATGGAGATAAACCTAGCACAAACAGAATCAGCTGTGCTTTCAATAGGTTATTGAAGTACAAACATTCAGAGGGAGTTTTAAACAATTTGGCACATTCTCTGAGAGGCAGAGCAATGATGTTCCGTAAGAAAATTTGCTAAATGAAAATAAGTAGCATAATACCTATTTCTCTTTTCAAAAAGAAATTTCATTTTCATGGAATTAGGGTTTTTTATTATTTCCATATTTAATCCTTAACTTATGCTAATGCATCTGTTTATAATTTTCAACATAATTACTGTGGGGCAAAAGAAAGCAAAGGGACCTATACAGACATATTTAATATACACACAGCAAATGAAAAGAGTCAGTCTTATGCAATTTTAAAAAAGCTAGTCAAAAAAATGACTAGTCAAATTTTTTTAAGGAAACAGATATTTATTTTAGATTTCCTAATTTTATGTCTGTATCCTCAGTCACACTGACAGTCATCATTCATTCTAAAAAAAAAAAAAATGAGGTATTACCCAAATAGCTTATGTCAGCATTAATTGTTAAATAAGTACATTTGTAATTCCCCCGTCACCCATATCCCCATACATATCTATGCAGATAGTCGAGCTCCTACATCCAAGTTAGGAGGTAGGAATACAGTGGTACAGTTTATCAATATCCATAGATAAGACAGAGTAAGATTTCCTCTCACTAAACATTTATTTTAAATCTGCCTCAAATCAATTTCTACATAATGTCTTGCGAAAAGAAATAAAAACCAGCAGTTAGTGCTGACAAATTAAACTAGGGGCAAATACATGCTAAATATATACATTTATATATTTACATTTGTATATGTATATTTATATATACATTTATATATTTACACCTATACAGGAGCATTTCATTGTAGAATTTTGACTCATTCAAACTCTGTTCACTACCATTAACTGATAAATTATTTATGAAAGATGATCATGACCTCCCTAAAAAAAAGGATCCCTCAAAGCATGGTATATTTCTAAGAATAATGCAACCTATTTTCTGTGACACTGCTTTGTTCTTCAACACTGTCAGTGGATGAACGATATAGTTTTAACATATTTTTGTGCCACGGCCATGAAATGCTTACATTTATTGTGTTAAGTTTAAGCATATGCTTCAATATTCAGTGTTTTCAACTGAGATAATGATTTTAAAAGATACAATCTCACATCTTTAGGATTGTTTTAGTTTTCACTTCTGAACTGCTACATTTGACTCGACACTATTACAAACTACTAGTGAACATAAATTTCAAAAGAATTGTCTTACAATTTCAGATCTTTAACACACTGCAGTGCTATGAACTAAGTACTTCCACGTGTCTCCCACTTTCAGCCACGTGGTAGGATTGTGCTTCCCTGTCTCCTTGACATTTGGTGAAGCCATGTGAGGTCAGTGAAATGTATGCACAAGTGGTAGGCATCACTACCAGCCAGAAGTGCTAAGAACCAGCGTGTGACTACCATGGGCTCTCCCTCTCCTATGTGACTGTGAAAGCACATGTCGAGTGGAGCTTCCTTCAGCGGTAACTGTGATAAACAGAGCCTTCCTTTCAATCTACACAAACATGAGGGAAATCTTCTTTGTTGTAAGCCATTACAATATTTATGGTTGTTGTTACTGCAAGATAGGTTAGCCTATCCTAACTAATAGACAAAACGGGTCATGAATATGGGTCACACACTGGAAATCTGGGGAAAAAATTACAATTAGATAATTTTAAAAGCCATTTTAATATGGAATAGGTAGTGTCAATGACTGAATTCCATTTTGGTGTAGAAATACAAATCTGGAAACAGATTTTCAAATTTTTATGAAGAAGAGGGTTAATAAGCGGTTCAATATTTCACAAGAAATGAGAAAAGCAGAGCAAAATGATGGATCCAGAAATGCAAAAGGGTCATCCGGGAGGAGGCACTAACCTAAGGAAAAGCAGAGGAAGACAACAAGGAGATTTCAGAGAAAGGAAAGTAGTTATAAATGAAGCTAGAGAGATTGGCAAGGCCTTGTACACCACGGGAAGAAACAAGAAATGCATGCTGTGGGCCCTGGAGGATCATAAGCACATGCACTATATGATGAGATCTGTAATTCCAAATGGTTTATCTCGGTAGTTTAAAGGCAGGGTTGAAGAGAGGGATGGGTGAGATGAGACAGAGTAATTGGGGAGGAACACATTGCTCACTCTGCTCAAAAACATCCTGTGAGTGACCACAGCTTACAGAATGAAATATCCATCCTTCCCTGTAGTACCAAATACCAACATCAGGGAACAGAGATTAGGGGTCAAGACCCCAGTCCCTGGTTTCAAGTTCATCTGCTGCCACATATTAGTTGTATCATGTCCTGAATTCTTTATCCATACATTTCTACTTCTTAGGTTTACTGTGAAGGTTAAATAATTTATGTAAAATGCTTATTTTAGCAAAGTGCCTGGCTCTTAGTGAGAATTAACTTGTCAATCTAATGCATTTTATGACCCATGACATAATTGCACTATTCTTCTTCAATACCATATTTTTTTCACTCTTCTGCTACTGATGATGTTGCCTTTGACTACGTCTTTCTCAGGTCTCTCCCTGTTCAAATTCCACTCACCCTTCAGAACTTACTCAATGACTATCTGCTCCATGAAGCATCTACTCAATGATTACTCTATTCCATGAATGCTCCCTTTGCCTCAGGAAATAATCTCTTTCATGTCTGAACTATAACACAGTTTCTAATTGCTTCATGGTACTTAATTATATATTTGCAGAATTTATTTTTCTCAATTATGTTCTATTTTCCTTTAACCAATATTACTTCTTATGTATCCATTATACTCCCAACAGTACTCTGTGGTAGTGCCTTGAACTTACTGAGCTTCACTGTTGAATAATTCAAGGAATTAGATCCAATCCTAGCATATAATTTCATTACAATTTATTAGTATGATACATAATGTTTTATTCATGTGTCAGAAACAATTTCACAAAACGGGTAGTTTTCTCCCTCCTTTTACTCATAAATAATCAAAGGTGAGATAGGTGAAGTCATTCTAAAATGGCATGGCATATTGATAAGGAATCCCAAAAGAATATATCCATCTCTGATGGAAAACCTCCAGCTCCAGGAGCAGAAAGGGAAGAAAGCTAAGCTTCCACAATGAGTTAGATCACACTCTTCATCCCACAGGCATAAAGATGTCACAAAGTAGATAAGGATCCTTGTAAACAACTGGCTGTTAACAAATAGTTTTATTTTTCCTCAGACTCCACCACCAAGTAAACCACTGTTTCTTGATACCCTTTGTCCAGGCTGTAGTAAACAAGTACTCAAGAAGTGTTATGTAAGTGATGTGACTTATTGAGAAATAGATTTGTACTTGAAAAGAAATAAGAATAGAGTTGCACTTGGCCCCTGTAGTTTGATCACTGTAACGTGAAAAAGATACAGCCTATCCCAGTTCTTTTGGCTTAAGTGAGCAAATAAAATTAAAAGGGACTTGGAGAATAATTTTGCTTACTGCTCTGATTTCAACTTTTCTGAAATAGGCTTTGAATATTAACGTCTACTTCAAAACTTTTCACTACACTCAGTCCCAAGCAACCCACAGGATCACGGAGCCATGCCACCAATTTTTTTTTCCTTATAATTACTTTAAAATGTAAGCCTTTTGGGGGACAAATATTAAATCCTAACTACTCCTTGTAAAACCTGGAACAAGGCAATATCCTACACATGTCACTTTTTCATACCTCACCACAATGTTAACTCTTTGAAACATCCTTTGCACAGGTTTCTCTCACACGCATTAGACTCAGAACTTAATTAGATTTCTTTGGATCTTATATCATACAATGACTTTTAAATTTTCATCATTTTTTATACAGTACCCAAATAAAAACAATCAGAAAGAATGTACACAGAAACAATTACGGATTTTGAAAGTTGGTATCAACTTAGATATTGATATCAAACTATGTAGGGAAATTATCATTTATGTAGAGTTCTTTAACCAAAAAATGTTGTCACAAAAGCAAAGCTCTACTAGATAGTGGTAGCTGTCTGTTCCTATTTTTTCCAGACTGACTTATGCAATATCCTGATGTTTAAAACTATTCTGTCATGGAAAATCTGTCTCTAGGGTGGGGCAAGAGGAGGGTGTCCCATTTTCTTTTTAAAGTTATAATAAGAAGCAGACAAACAATATAATAAACTTGTACTTTGCAAACATTTTGAATTATGCATTGCAAGGCTACAAGGTAAAGACAGAAGTATGCATTTTAAAATAAAAACTTAGACACCCATTTTGCTCACAGCATGAACAATACAGTAAAATCAAAACATTTTGCCTTATAAGCAGTCAGCAATAACCAGTGATCTAAATATTTTTAAGTGCAATATGTCATACATCAAATGGAGTTTATTTCATTTTCCTCAAATGCTACTGTAGAAATTTAAAGACTATTAAGAAATAATGGTAATTTCCCCTTTCATGAATAAAAAGAATCAATGAGTATAGTAAAACTTCATTCAGGTTTTTCCCTTTTCTATACTGACTACATGATATGTGGATATAAACACACAAAATTCATACTGAATGTCATAAACCAATGTTAGGAAAAAGTAAATTTAGAGTAACTTTCCAACTGAGTGAGTCTTGGTCTCTTCAAAAAGTGAAGCTTTCTGCTCTTATCCCTTTTCTTGCAAAGCTAAGAAAAGCCCTTTTTAAACGTCCTATTGTTATTTTCTGGATCATTACAGAAAAATTACTTTTTGAAACTGTAAAGATTTCTTTTTTTTAACATTCAAAACTGACTTAAGAATGGAACATATTGGTCAGGCACAGTGACTCACACCTGCAATCCCAGCACTTTGAAAGGGTGACGCAGGCAGATCACCTGAGATCAGGAGTTTGAGATCAGCCTGACCAACATAGTGAAACCCCGTCTTTACTAAAAATACAAAAAAATTAGCCAGGCATGGTGGTGCATGCCTATAGTCCCAGCTACTCAGGAGGCTGAGACAGGAGAATCGCTTTAACCTGGGAGGTGGAGGCAGGAGAATCACTTGAACCTGGGAAGTGGAGGTTGTAGTGAGACAGTATCATGCCACTGCACTTCGGCCTGGAAGACAAAGCAAGACTCCATCTCAAAAAAAAAAAAAAAAGACAACATCTTAAGTGACAAGAGAATCCAAGAATCATGGGTCTGCCTCAGTGATTGAAAGTCATTATTGGACTAGAAGCAAGGCACCTCTCTGGACTTTAGTTGTGTCGGAGGAAACATGTTAACTCACATCATAGCAAGTCCATATCCTGTGTGATAAAGATATTATGACAGAAAGCTAAATCACTCCAACATTTACAGTATTGTAATGTGCCTGAATGCATACCATATTTGTCTCTACTATATTTTGCATTGCTTTTTAGATGAATAACTTTTGAACCATATTTTCTCATATTATTAAATCACTAAGTGCAATGTCAACATCTGAAAATAATTATTTCTGTGTATTCGCATAACCTTGGAATGCTGAGAAATGTATTTGGCTTGAGACACAGCATAACAGCCCTGACAACTCTGCCTTAACATTATATACAGCAGACTTCTTTAAGGGAGGAATTACCATGTGGTTAAAGCCTTATAGTAAACACCGAAAAGCTGGCTGTGCGGAAGATAAATTGAAATTTTAGGGGGCTGAACACCTGTGGATACTTAGGAGCTTCCTTAAAAGATAAATAGCTATAATTTAGAGCACTCTGGAGAAAATGGAACTAATTCTTTTTAGCAACACTCTAGGTCCAAGAATAGGAAGACTTCTCTAGAGAGAATCAGATATCGGAGACCCCCAAGAAAACTCTTTTTTTTTTTTTTGAGACGGAGTCTCGCTCTTTCACCCAGGCTGGAGTGCAGTGGCGCGATCTCGGCTCACTGCAGGCTCCGCCCCCCGGGGTTCACGCCATTCTCCTGCCTCAGCCTCCCGCGTGGACTCTTAACATTAGCAAGAGCCTTGCGGCAGGGCTGCTTTGTAAGACAATTGTAACAAAATGATTTCCTGCTTTGACTGGTAAATCTTATTGGAAAAAAAAAAATTCTTTTTCTTTACATAAAAAGAGGTTTAGCTAAAATTGGGGGAAAACGGCTTTATTTAATATAAACAACCCTCAATTTAGTTCATTTCAGCCTTTCAAACTATGCAATCAAAGGCATGTCTACTAGGATAAAGTGTAAGCTGTATGAGTACAAGTCTATTTCCATTACGGGCCTTGATAAAGTTTGGATATCTTACCCCTCTAGATCTCATGTTGAATTGTCATCCCCAGTGTTGGAGGTAGGGCCGGATTAGAGGTGATAAGATCATGGGGGCAGGTTTCTCATGAATGGCTTGGTGCTGGTCTCATATTAGTAAGTTTGTTCTCCCCAAATCTGGTTGTTTATGAGTGTGTGGCACCTCCCCATGTTCACTTTGCTCCCTTTCTCGCCATGTGACACACCTGCTCCTGCTTCCCTTCTGCCATGAGTAAAATCTCCTGGAGGACTCCCCAGAAGCCAAGCAGAGGCCAGCACCACGCTTGTACAGTCTGCAGAATCGTGAGCCAATTAAGCCTCTTTTCTTTATAATTTACCCAGCCTCAGGTATGGGTAAATGCCTCTTTTCTTTATAATTTACCCAACCTTAGGTATGCAAGAATGGCCTAACCCATAATACTAATAGCACATAGTAGGGATATGATCAATATATGTTAAATAATTGAATGAAGGCTGAGTCTGATGCAACAGATTCCCAAATGCTGGCCATAACAACCTTTTAACTAATTTATAGCAAAATTGGAAAAATAAAGCCTGAAATTTTTGTCATGAGCCATCCACTCATCTCCAGTCTCAAAGGTGATTTATTGCACATCATCCAACACTCTCAACTTTGTTTAGTAGCACAGTCCAGATGTGTAGTCAATACTCAAAGGAATTAGACAGCATCAAGCGCACACACACACACACACACACACACACACAATCTTAAATTTTACTCAGGACTCCAGGCAGGAGGGAAAAAGAAAAGAGGAAAAAGAAGAAAAGTCATAATTATTAAAACTGTAGAGGAGATATGATTAAAAATTAGCTTTATCATCCTGCAAAGAAAAGTAATGTTCTAAGGGGAAAGCCAGTTCAATATCATTTAATCCTAAACCTTGCCATGACTGGAAGTGAGGGCTAATTTGCAATTACATGTAAAAGGTTTGGGTGTCTGAAAAACTACGCCTAATTTTCAAATATGCACTGATCTTTATTGAGGATTTAAGCCTCCCTTGCTCTCAATTCCCCTCTACAAGAGAAGAATAGGCCGGGCGCGGTGGCTCACGCTTGTAATCCCAGCACTTTGGGAGGCCGAGGCGGGCGGATCACGAGGTCAGGAGATCGAGACCACGGTGAAACCCTGTCTCTACTAAAAATACAAAAAATTAGCCAGGCGTGGTGGCGGGCGCCTGTAGTCCCAGCTACTCGGAGAGGCTGAGGCAGGAGAATGGCGTGAACCCGGGAGGCGGAGCTTGCAGTGAGCCGAGATCGCGCCACTGCACTCCAGCCTGGGTGACAGAGCGAGACTCCGTCTCAAAAAAAAAAAAAAAGAGAAAAAGAATATATTTTATAAAACCACCTGATCTCTTGAGAATGTACATTTCCTGGAACTGGGTACAGGCAGAGTAAGGCAGCCCTCATTCACTTCCCTCAGAGAGCAAAGGTGACTAAAAACCAGAATCCTGGAGATGAAATCATTCATATCTCCTGATAAACTCCCAGTTCCTCTCACTAAATACTTTTCTCCCTAATCCCAGACACTATAACTGTCAGTCATTTTTGGTCTGTTATTCCAATATGAGCAGTCTGACTTAAGTGCCATAAAAGTCTTGGGAAAAAAACATTTTTGAACACTGGTGGGCTCAGGGGACTGATAATGGAATATGAACCTTTCACCCCTAAAATGGTTCCTTGGGAACAGAAAGCAGCATAGTTTTTTTTTTTTTAATTTTTTTTTTTTTTTTTTTTTTTTTTTTTTTTTTTTTTTTTTAGTATAGCCCCTCTCCCCCACCCAATCCCCCATTCTCCCAGGTGGTGCTAAAACATCTAGCAGCTGCTGTCATTGAAGCTGTAACTTCCTAAAGAGTCTTTTGGAATGATAGGGTAGTTTTAGAAATCTGTCAACTTCTCTGCTTAGGAAAATTTGCATACAATAAACGTGGGGATTTTGTTAAAATGCAGATTTGGATCCAGTCATCTGGAGTGGAACCTGAGACCCTGCATTTCCAGTAGTCCCCAGGTAATGCTGATTTTGTTGACAAGTCTTACTTTGAGTAACAAGGATCAATTCCACCTTTACCTATGTAATTAAATTTGAGGGACACCAGAAAAATCCCTCCCACACCGAAAATCTCAATCTTGCCCATGTAATGCAACACAAGAAATACAAAAAACAAAACAAAAAAGCAGGGGTGGGATGGGGAGAACGAAGTCCAGTTTCCCTTATTTAAATTGTTTGCCCAGCTCTGACACTATATTGTACTAATAATGGTTAGTCCACACTTGCGGTCTAAAATTTAATCACCCCTAGCTTTGTGCCTGTATGACAGTATAAAAGCAACTGAGCATTTCTCATGTGATCCTTACAAGAGCCGTCTGAGTTAAGCGGAGCAAATAGAGTTACCATTTTCGAAAAGGAGAAAATAGATTGGTCAAGGTAAGCAACTTATGCATGGCCTCCTTACTAGCAGGAATTAGATCCAGGAACCATACTCAAATCCTGTGACTCCCAAATCTAGAGCTTGTCCATAATAATAGTACTTTTCCTATCACCAATTTGCCTACCTCCCAGACAAATTTTCTTTGACATTGTTACTCTATTGTTCCAGCAGTTGTATAACCAGGAAAAAAAAGGAATATCAATGGCATATGGGGTTGTTCCAGGTTCACCATTTCAGTACATACTGCACCTTAAATGATTTTTTTTAAATCTGGAAGACAAGCCTAAATTCTATTGAATGACATAGAAGAATTAAGATTCTAAGATTTTATTCAACAGCAGAAGGATATTTTTAATCAACCTGAATACAAATGCTAGTCAGAGATAATTGATGTTAGTAATGGAATGAAAATATTCCACGACCAAGAATCTCACAGTGACTCTACAGTGACAAGGAATGCAGTGGGGATTCCCTATGACAGAGTGAGAAATGGGAAGTACCTCCAAGTTCAAGGCCCCCCAGGACATTTCTGCTTCATTTGCGGCTGTGCTCCAGCACTCAGGAAAATGCTTACTATGTAGTAGGTGCTCCACATGTATTTTAAAATCAAATGAATACCTGAAGTCTTACTTCAGCAATACACAATGTAATAAATGTTAAAATGTCTTTCAATGTGGAACCCTCATTTCTTTCTAAGCGGATTCTTTTTCACATTAATATGAGTGAAAAGTTGCTTTAAAGTTTTTAATCCTTGGGATAACTAGAGACATTTTGCTCTTCCCAAACTAAAAATTACTCTTTAGTATCTGAAAAAATATGATCCCAGTGGAATAAATCCCCTCTATACAAACAGCATATTGACTCAAATAAGGGAAAGCCAAGGCTCATACTGTTTTCAAGTCTATTCTTCATGATATTGTGGGAGTTTAATTTCTAATTTCTCCCTAGATCTTAGCTCAGTCAGCATTTCATGAAATAAATATAGTTTCTTCTCAGCACCATGTAGTTTCCCCTTCTTACATGTCATATGATTTTATATGTATCTGCTTTCCCTGTCCCTGCCAGTAGACTATACTCCCTCTCAGCACAGGAATCAGGGCTGCTTTTGTTAACAGGTATAGTCCTCACACCTGCCTGGTCCTGATCCTTACCAGGTCTAGGAGTTACTAGAAGCTAGCAAACACTCTCTAAAAACATTTAATTCTAAACAGCCTCCCTGGCTCTCCCCTTAAACGAAGATAGATAGCAATAGAGGTTTTTCCTATGCACACAACACCCCACACAAATTCAAAGCCCCTGTAGAATTTCAATGAAAACAAACTCCAAGTTTCCAACATTGCAAATGCATGTTCCCATCCTGGTCCAGAGAGGATTTAGGGCACAGGCAAGCAGTAATCATGAGCAAAACAGGCAGCAGTCAAGACTATTGTAAGAGAAACTCAGCTGAAATGCAGGAAAAAAAAAAGTCACCTTCAATAGTAAAGTCTTGATTTGACAAATGAACAAAGATAAAGCATGTTAATGGTATTTTAAAAGAATACCAATGTTGCACATTATTTTAACAGTGTGGAAGCCTAACACCACCTGCATCAGAAACACTGAGTCTCAGGAAGAACAAATCAAATTCAAGTTAAATGAGACCTGATGTCAGAGTGGAAATAAGTAATTGATCACTCAATTTTTCTACTAGGAATTCTTATTCAATATTAGAGAGGCAGAAGACTACTGTACTTAAAACATTGGGACCATGTAGGAATTTTATCTACACATGATCTCTCTCCACAATCCATCTATGAGAAATTCCAGTATCTGTGAAGCCTTAAGAAACATTCTACAAACAATGAATCTGAAGGCAAAATTGTGACAGAGAAGACATATATTTTGTCTACGTAGTTACAGAACTATCCTTCCAGCAGTACATGCTCTTCCTAACCTTACTAAAATTGCATTTTGTGTATTTTTTTAAATAACATATGCTGTTCTTAAAATTCTGACAGTAAAATATGTACAGTATTTATAAAAAGTTAACTTGAGTCTTGAATTTATTAAAAACCAAATTGCAGACAAAATAAATTGGAAATAGCTTCCTTGAGAGAGCAGTGTCAATGTTTGTCAAAATTTTCATATATTTAAAGTCATCTTACATATAGAGACCCCAAGCAGTACCCAAGATAATAACATACATTACCACTAATTGCTTTAATTTCCAAGCCTGTGTGCCACTTTCATATCCTATATATCTCAAGTTTTTTTCTACATCATAACGTATTCTCAGAGTGCAATGAACATTTGTCTTGTTTCATTTCAGGAACACATAGTCTCCAGTTTTTCTAAGGGGCAGTGTGAGCTGTCCATAATCTTTCTCCCTTCCTGGGGTGTTGAGTAAAACAAACTCTCCCATGTAAGCCAGTGTCACAGGTCTGCTGTGTCCCACCAAAGTTTGGTTATACAGTGATCCCACTGCCCTTTGAAAGGAATAGTTCAAAAAAGATCAGTCAGGTTAATAAAAGGAGGGTTTTTGGAGGCTGCTGGGAAAATTCTTCCTCACTCTTCATCTATTCATTGTTATGGTTGAATATGAGGTTCAGAAGTGCTTCAGTTGCATTGTTTCATTTAGAGGAGGACGAAATCAAGAGAATTCCTGGGGAAATGGAGCCAGAACTCCTTGATGGAGTTACCCTTAAGACCTTCTAGACTTCCATCTGTGAGATAATATACTTTGGTTATTAAAATGTGTATCGTTTTTAGTTGGGTTTTCTACTCCAGTACAAAAAAAAAGCATACTGAAAGATACATTTCCATTACTTAATAACCATTTACCTAAGTTTCAAGAACAAGTTATTCTAGTAAATGCCATAATAAATTGAATATTGCTTTTGAAATGTAACATAGGTTTTAAAAATATTGCTCAAAAAGTAGGTGAAATAAACTAAGAAATTTGCACTCTGAATTTTTATGAAGGTATGGAAAAAGGAAAGAAGAGAAAAATAATTGAAGTTCTTCCTCTTTTTTTGACCTACTTTATTAAGGTATGATTGACATACAAAAAGCTACACATATTAAATATATACAACTTGATGAGTTGGGAGATAAGCATATACTTGTGAAACCATCACCACAATCTGTGCCATAAACCTATCCATCACCTCCAGAAGTTTCCTCCCACCTTTTTTTTGTGATAAGAACACAACGTAAAATCTACCCTCTTTTTAAGTCTACAACACAGTATGTACTGTTAACTGTAGGCAATATACTACACAGATCTTTAGTACTTACTCATCTTGCATAACCAAAACTGTATACCCTTTGACTAACACCTCCCCATTTCACCCTCTTCACTTTTAAGAAATTTTCCAGCATCTCATATAAGCCCAGAAACATAGTAAGAATTCAACAATATCTAGAAAGTAAATTATTTATTATTTGCTTTTCTCTCATTGGAAAGAGTATCTAAGTATCTGGTAAACTGGGAAATCAGAGCCATGCCACTTCTGTGTGACTTTAAGCAACCATTTAACCACCTTAGGGCCTTGACTTGTTTCTCCATAAATAAAAACATCTTTTCTTATTCAAATATTTCATTATCATTGGCACATTATCGCTGCTCTTTGCAAAAGATTTGTAAAAACAGAAACCATGCTGCTAAGCATGCATTTTAAAAGTGCTTACAGATTAATACTTGAAGTCAAGTCACCAGGCCACTTAATTTCATTTGTTTTAAAATTTTGCTGTCTCAGCAAACAAAAACTTACGAACCTCACAACATCTGCAAAATGTGTTATTAAACTATTAAATGAACATATTTTCTTTCAAAGGTTTATACACAATTGAGAAGATAAGGCACATAGTTATCTTTGATTCTATGATTTCTCTTAGTTTCTGTTCTTTAAATTAATTTCAAATAATTGAAGTATAATCTAATCCCATGAAAAATTTAGATATACCATAGGTACATATACGTCAAAATAGCAGCGAGGAATGTGTGCGTGCATGTGTGTGTGTGCGTGCATGTGTGTGTGTGTGCGTGTGTGTGTGTTTTCCTGACTAGTCACTATTTGACAGGCAAGGCACAGTTTCCTAACACTTAATTATTTTGATTGAATTTAATCCTGACAATAACTTAACTGCCCCCATCTTAAACATAAGGACCATTCTCAGAAAGGCAGCTAAGGAAACTAATGTCATGAAACTAATAAAAACCTTTCTCTCCAACATTATATACATCGTGTATACAACCCTCATACTCTCAAAGGATGAGAACTTTTTTCCTACATGAACATACATGGCAGAACAACATTTCTGTGAAGAACAACAATAAAAAAATTGTCTGATAAACCTAATGGAGAAACTTTTCAGAAATTAAAATATACAAAACCTTTTTTTTCTTTTTGGTTCATTCATTCTCCCTATAGCCTTATTTCATTCTGTATCTTTTATTTTGAAAATATATAATCAACCTGTTTCAGACATAATTATAGAATGGCAAACACATAAATATGTAAACTTGATATTAGGGTAGTAACAAAGATGGGCAGTTAATATTTCTTCCCACAAATGAGACAAACTGAGGGAAATATTACTCTCTCAGAACTAGGTGGATAGAATAGAGATTTTAAAAAAATCTTCCAAAAAACCCGAATATTTAACTATTGTGGCTAACTGCAGCCCTGAAAGGGTGACTTGCCTGGAACTGAGGGGTAAGATATCTGTAGCCTTGTATAAGAACATGGATTTAAAGAAGCTTTTACAATAAACTTATCCCTCTCCACAAAGCAGCAAAGCAACAAAAGAAAGAGGACAACAATATTACCTTCACTACAACATGATTCTTCCAAGCTCAGTGAAATTGTGTTTATATACACTAAAAGTGGAGGACTGAAGGGCTCAGGAATTCAGGTTGCAGCCAATGCTTCTATACACACCAGGGAACGAATCACGGCAAAATACAGTATTTTAGAAAAAAAGGCAAAATTTCTATAGAGTAGCCCATCTCAACTTTGCTCACTTACATGGTTTTGCAAATATTCCTTTCAGGGCAGTGTTTTACATTTTGTTCTTCAGTAGGAAAATAATGCACCCTGCCCCCAAAACAATTAAAAATTGAGTAATTCATCTCTAAAACAAAAGAGGCAATTTTGTTTCAGAGAAAATAAAAACTAGTTAAAAAACAGAAGACTCATTTAAGGTATGATGTTTATCAAGAACTAAGGGATGATATCAAGTTATTAATATCAGCAAAAACTTCCTTGATTAAAACAAATACCTTTCTGAAGAAAGTTTCTCTTCCTTTAGGAATAGATACTTCTGGATAAAAAATAAAAAAAAAAACTATTTTGCCTTCAAAAATTTTAAAGGTGTAGTCTTTCTCAAAGGCCAGTTATTTTGATTAACTTTGATAGACAATGAAACAATAATGCTGAGCCATAAATATTTTAATCTTTTTAAACCATGTTTAAGCAGTAGAGTCACCTTCAAGGAGTTTCTCCGATTAAGTGCACTGTTCTCTTAAAATGCCTTTGTACAAATATGTTCATTTCAGAAAGCGATACTAGCAAACAGTTAAATACCATATGCTGCAAGTCATGGAAAAAAATAGTTTAACTACAGTTCACATAAAACTGAGAACTCAAAGGAAGGTTATTTTGAAAACATACACAAAGAAATTTTAAAAACATTTAGGGGCATTTCAGAGTTCAAGCCTACAACCATGTGGCAAAATGTAGCAGATGTTGGCATTTGGGTGCTGGAGGGATGTCAAAATGACATAAAAAAAAAAATCAGTGTCCAAGATGTATGGAACATGGATTTGATGTTTCCATATATGAAACAAAATAAGAAACTGAAATGATGAAGGTAAAAAATAAAACATCAACAATAACCAGAAAAAATTAAACATGCTTTTTCTATTGTCCAAATCTATATATTTCAACTTTCTCTTTCATAATCCCTCACCTCCCAGCATGTTTTGAATGCAGCAGATGCTAACTAAAGTCATTCAACAGTATCTACCTTCTAAGTTAACGTGAGCCTATTATATTACTTAGAACCATTTCTTTACCCCACCGAGTTGGTTCAGTGAAGATTGCTCTAGGCTTAGGAGAGCAAGTCACAGAGCTTTAGAAACACAGATGTAATCAATGCAATATTCACAACTAAACAGCCTTGGATTCGAAATGTTCTTCATACCACTATTCTCTCAAATTTTTCACCATTTGAAAAAGGGCTGTAGCCCGTAGCACTCTACCAGGGAACAATTTGAGGCAAGGGTTAATAATAAGATAACACAGTCAAAAGAGTAACTGAAGAAAAAAAGAAGGAAAACAGAAGCCAAACCCACGTATGCTATTTTTCTGACCTCTATTTATCAACAGAATATATGGGCTTAATTGTAGACGTCAGCTTTACAGGATCGAGGAATACCTAGAAACCGCGTAAAGCAATTCACTATGTTATGTATTTCACCTGCACATCATTTCCATTACTGGAGGTATAAATTGTGTAGAGACTTTGAGAGTTCTGTTTTATTCATTTTTGCAAATTCGACTTCACAAAAGTGCACTATGTTTACTTTGTGTTAAGCGTTGTGTGTGTATGTAAAAACACTGAAATTTTCTCTCAATAAATGAAGAGATGTTCTTTTGTACAAATGCATTTGTGAAACATAAAATTTAAAATTTAAAATATAAAATTTCTTGAGATCTCAGCTCTTTGGGTGACTACATACACATTGGTAACCTATCACAGTTTTTGATGGATCCTGTCAAAAGACTTAGGTTGTTCATTATATTATTTCAGATGACCAAAGTTAGAAAGCTATTGCACACAACTATCAATCATAGTGATATGCATTTATACATTGTCCTTTTTTGACCTACTTCTTTATAAGGACAGTTCATCTTCTCATAACTATTAGACCAGTATGACTGTCATTAGCATACTTGAATGTTTATATGTGCAAAAGCATGTATGCTGTTATTGCATATTTTGTTGTGTAAAGTGGCCTATATTCTGTTTTTACATTTCTTAACTAAATCCTCTTTTTAAAATATAAATAAACACCTTTAAAATAATATTTTAGGCCCGGCATGGTGGCTCATTCCTGTACTCCCAGCACTTTGGGAGGCCGAGACGGGCAGATCACGAGGTCAGGAGATCGAGACCATCCTGGCAAACACAGTGAAACCCCGTCTCTACTAAAAATACAAAAAAATTAGCCAGGCGTGGTGGCAGGCACCTGTAGTCCCAGCTACTTGGGAGGCTGAGGCAGGAGGATGGCATGAACCCGGGAGGCAGAGGTTGCAGTGAGTGGAGATCGCGCCTCTGCACTCCAGCCTGGGCGACAGAGTGAGGCTCCGTCTCAAAAATACTACTACTACTAATAATAATATTTTAATTTTTTTCATAATTACATTTTCAGGATTTTGATGTTTTGGGGATTGTGATTTTCTGGATTTTAGACTTTAGAGATTTTACTCTTCTGGGATTTTAACATTCAGAATTATGACATTCAGAATTGTGTCTTTTGGGATTATGACCAGCTCTCAATTTAGCCAACCAGAATTTCCTAATTGGATGTATAGAAACAATTCCTTAAATGTATCCACTTTTGATTCAAATAAATTCATGATTGACTTGAATGGTGTGGGATTACTATAATATATTCTAGATTATAACAAACCGATACTATCCAATGCTGCCAAAGAAAAAAGAATGTGACTGTGCCTTTTAATTCTGGATTTAGATCATCTTCTTTACTTTTTACATAGTCTATCTTATGAAAAAATACATACATTATAAATGTATTAATGTATTAAATGTATTAAATTACCTGTTTCCTATAAAAAATATAAAATTATGAAGCCTATTTATTGCTTTTTCAAATCAATTATACAAACTGCTGAAATCGAACATAATCCAATGTCTTAAACTTGGTAATATTCATACAGAATGGCTGATATTTTGACAAGATGAATTTAAAGGAATTCTAGCATAAACCTAACCATAAGTAGAGCTTATTTCAAGATACGAGAATGAAATATGGAAAGAAAAACATGCCTGTAAAACGTAAAGTCAGTTTCCAAGCTCATACTATAGCTATCTTCTATTATATTTCCCAGTAATATACTTTCATTTTACTCAATCCTTAAAAATAACCCTTAGCGTACTGGTACAAATCTCAAATATTGTCCACGATAAAGTTCAAAAGCACACAACATTTCAATCCCTCTTAGATAAAAAGCAACTAGAGTTCAGGGACAAACACCATGGTTTTCTCTGATCAGTTCCCAACATAATACAATATTCAATGAGTCCTGTATCAAACTATTTTTGCTGACATGCATGAAATAATTCTTAATTACCTGCTGAACCTAAATTAGAACAATTTCTGAAATTTGGGAAAATAACATATTACCCTGTGTCCCTTCTTCATCCAATGTTCCTTGATCCATTCTTAAGATTTCAAAACTAGACTGAATAAAAGTAAACCAATTATATAGACTTTTAGCTCCTTTCTTAGAATAACCAACAGTGCCATCAAGTCTAATTTCAACCATCCATGCAATCATAGAACAGCCCTAAAATTTTAATGAATTTTTTGGGGGATTTAATTCCTTTACTGCCCAAGCCCAATGAGGATATGAATGCAAAAATCTTATTTTAGTAAATATAACTGAATGTAAGCTTCAGCCATATACAGGAATTTTTATATGATTGCTGCAAGACTCAGCATTGGTACCCATTAGTTTTCACCCTTAATACTGAGTAAAAATATACATCGTACTTTCATTATACTGATTCTACTCTTTGTTTTCTAGGGCAATACATAAGTGTGTCCATTTTTCTAAATGACAACCTTATAAATAATTGGAGACAAGTATTTTAGTTCCTATTAGTCTTCTCTACACTATACAGTCCCACTTCCTCCATTTTTCATATTTCCAGACTTCTGGCACTCCAGTTTGTCAAAGTCTTTCCTAAAATTATGGTGCCTTGGACGGAACATGGTATTCCAACCGTGATCCGACCAGTGTGAAGTGCGTCAACCATGTTACTTCCCATGATGTGGACACTCTTATTTCTATTTATAATGCCTAAGGAATTCTTAAGGGCTTTTTATTCTTTTTTTCTCTTTTAAGCAGTTGCAACATACAGTTGGCTCATATTAAGCTTGTAGTCAAGTAAAAGCCCCAGATGTTTTTCACAAACTGAAAATTTTCATATTCAGTTCTCACTAGGAGCCAGCAACCATGAGCTCTAGTAACAAGCAGAGAACCCAGATGTGTAATTGCCTGAATGAGGGATAAATATGTGAGATATCCACTATAGTTTGTTACAAAATCTCTTCTAGTTGCCATTCTAATTGCTTAAAATTCAATCAACAGCATTAAGTATTTTCCTTCGAAGAAGTCTTGAATATTCAAATACATACTTCTGTATTTTATTACTTATTTTGTATTGAATATGTGCCAGTCCCTATTCTAAGAGCTCAAAATAATTTTTTAGTAATTAATGTAATCCGAATAACAACTCTATGTTATAGGTGTCATACACATTTAACAAATAAAGAAACTGAAGCACAGACAATTTCAGTAACTTATCACAAATCACACAGCCTATAAGAAGCAGAGCCAGGATTTAAAACCAGGTTAGTCTCGTTCCAGAATTGAGGCTCATAATCATTATATTCTGCTGCTTCTCTACAAATGCTTGGTGAAATAGGCATAGTGCGAGACACTTGGGAAAGTAATATAATATCATCGTTGTCATCATAATATTTCTATATGTTTGTCTTAGATCTCTTAAATAGAACTGTGCTAAGCAACACAGAAATAGGTTATAGACAATCTTAAAATGAGTTTATATTCAATCCTAAATATGAAAGTCACTTTTCAGGGCTGTTGAAAGGATTAGAAAATTAATATCTGTAAAGCACTTAGAATAATGTCTGGCCTGCATACTGCCCAAGGTAATTTAGAGATTCAATGCCATCCCCATCAAGCTACCAATGACTTTCTTCACAGAACTGGAAGAAACTACTTTAAAGTTCATATGGAACCAAAAAAGAGCCTGCATTGCCAAGTCAACCCTAAGCCAAAAGAACAAAGCTGGAGGCATTACGCTACCTGACTTCAAACTATACTACAAGGCTACAGTAACCAAAACAGCATGGTACTGGTACCAAAACAGAGATATAGACCAATGGAACAGAACAGAGCCCTCAGAAATAATGCCTCATATCTACAACTATCTGATCTTTGACAAACCTGACAAAAAGAAGAAATGAGGAAACGATTCCTTATTTAATAAATGGTGCTGGGAAAACTGGCTAGCCATATGTAGAAAGCTGAAACTGGATCCCTTCCTTATACCTTATACAAAAATTAGTTCAAGAGGGATTAACGACTTAAATGTTAGACTAAAACCATAAAAACCCTAGAAGAAAACCTAGGCAATACCATTCAGGACATAGGCGTGGGCAAGGACTTCATGTCTAAAACACCAAAAGCAATGGCAACAAAAGCCCAAATTGACAAATGGGATCTAATTAAACTAAAGAGCTTCTGCACAGCAAAAGAAACTACCATCAGAGTGAACAGGCAACCTAACCTACAGAATGGGAGAAAATTTTTGCAATCTACTCATCTGACAAAGGGCTAATATCCAGAATCTACAATGAACTCAAACAAATTTACAAGAAAAAAACAAACAACCCCATCAACAAGTGGGCAAAGTATATGAACAGACACTTCTCAAAAGAAGTCGTTTATGCAGCCAAAAAACACATGAAAAAATGCTCATCATCACTGGCCATCAGAGAAATGCAAATCAAAAGCACAATGAGATACCATCTCACACCAGATAGAATGGCCATGATTAAAAAGTCAGGAAACAACAGGTGCTGGTGAAGATGTGGAGAAATAGGAACACTTTTACACTGTTGGTGGGACTGTAAACTAGTTCAACCATTATGGAAGTCAGTGTGGCGATTCCTCAGGGATCTGGAACTAGAAATACCATTTGACCCAGCCATTCCATTACTGGGTATATACCGAAAGGATTATAAATCATGCTGCTATAAAGATACATGCACACGTTATGTTTATCGAGGCACTATTCACAATAGCAAAGACGTGGAACCAAGTGAAATGTCCAAGGATGTTAGATGGATTAAGAAAATGTGGCACATATATACCATGGAATACTATGCAGCCATAAAAGATGATGAGTTCATGTCCTTTGTAGGGACATGGATGAAGCTGGAAACCATCATTCTCAGCAAACTATCACAAGGACAAAAAACCAAACACCACATGTTCTCACTCATAGGTGGGAATTGAACAATGAGAACACATGGACACAGGAAGGGGAACATCACACACTGGGGCCTGTTGTGGGGTGGGGGGAGGGGGAGGGATAGCATTAGGAGATATACCTAATGTTAAATGATGAGTTAATGGGTGCAGCACACCAACATGGCACATGTACACATATGCAACTAACCTGCACATTGTGCACATGTACCCTAAACCTTAAAGTATAATAAAAAAAAAAGAATAATGTCTGGCCTAACTTAACTCTTTTTAAATATCAACTTTATAAATGTATTTATTCATACAAATATGCATATATAAATTCACATTTACAAGTCACAAAGTTCCTTATGGCAAGAAAACAATAAACATTTAAGTGAGTCATTATGAGACTTCGTTTTGAAAGGTGAAACATTCTCTGTAAAGAGACACATGTTGAGACTTGAAGGAGGCAAGACCATCACAAATACTGTATGATGAAAAAACTAAGATTGCTCAGTTTCTTTAGCACCCATCTTCTGGTGGAAAAAAACCCACTGGCTTTATGTATGTCACACCTTGTTTAGTAATTAAAGACTACTCCAAAAAACACAGATTACCACCAGACGTTATTGGTCACCGAGGCCAATCCAGGTGGGTGCCTCTTTTAAACACTCTAAATGGATATTTTTGGCAACCCATGTGTCTTCCTGCAAATGCAAGTTTATCTAAAAACATGTTCTTTTGTCAGTTCTTTCAAATGAATGACACAGGATTCCACAGACTGTCATATTTGCCTAAGATGAAGTGCGACATACTGTAACAGTAAAACTAAAAGCATCTCATTACTAGAATTTCCTGAGTATACCAAGTCCTCATTTGGCTTTGAAGTGAGTTTGTTGTGCTGTGCACAGAGACATAACACAATGTGGGTGTTACAATGAACAAAATTTAGGAAGGAATCCTATAGTCATTGCATCATGATCCACTGTCTTAATATGGTTGTTCTACTGTTGATATTGTTCTTTTCAATATTATAGTCACTGTTAAGACTTAACGGTTTGTTACTGACTGGTTTTCTCCACAGTGTGAGTGATATAAACTTGCATATTTTTCTATGATTTTCTGGTAAGTAGATATTCTGACACGCATGCCTAGCAGTTCCAACATAAATCATCCATAAGGCAGGTGTAAACATCTTTCTACATCACCTGTCAAATATTTGTTTTGCTTTACATCAATAGGACCACATCATTTTTTATTCATCTGTGAATCTACATTAATAATTTGCAATAAAATTTTTTATAAAAATACAATCCTGAACATATGTTTAAATTCTTAGCTTATAATCAGCAATTCATTTATGCTCCCTTACATCTATTTGTATCTATAGAATAATTTTTCTACTAAAACAGAAACTTGTGATCTAAGGGAAGTAATTGAAAGAGGGCAGGGGGGAGGTAAAGAGAAGTTGAGAGGCCTACTGATGTAAATTATCCGCTCTCCAAATGCTTTTTTCTAGCTCATGTCTCCATTAATCACTACTTTCTCCTTTTCAACTCACAACTCAGAATTGACTAACTTATTTTATAGCCACCTTATTTTACAGCAAGAACTAATATGATTACTACAATGTATTATGAATTTCAAGCTGAGAAGTATCCTTTAAAAGTTTTACTTTCGCAATATGTATTTTTTTAATACTGCACTTATGGTTATGCATGAAACTGCAAAAATCCACTACTTTCTACCTCTGGTTTGTATATGTCTCACCAAATTCCACTTCACCAAACACTGCTATTTCTTCATTCTTAGACTAAATACAATAACTCCACTCACACCCTAGTTATTGCTCACTTGGTTATTACTATAGGCACTATCTGCTCTTTCTATATTTCCAATACCTAAATAATTCTTTTTTTAAATCTACCTTCTGATCACACCTTTACTACCTGTAGCCTTACCTTGGGATATGTTTGGATAGAAGTGCATATGATCTCAGCCCGCTGTCCCTGCATACCACCAGGAGGCTACAGGAAGCTGAAGCACTGTCTCTGGCTCACTTGCTACAGAGGGAACAAAACTGTTAAGAGGAGGCACGGTAATACCGGTGGCATAAGAAGGATGAAAACAAGGGGAAGTAAAGCACAGATCAGCCACTCACCAGCTCTAAAATCTTACGCATGAGAGTCCACTTAACCTTCACAATTATTTCTAAGCCAGAATTAATGATTCTGAAAGTCTGTTTTTGAAGGAACACCTTTGTTTGTCCAGGTGCATGAGGCTGTTTTCCTCTGCCACAGAGAAACAAGTTCAAGGCATTATAAAAAGTGTACTGTTAAAAAGAAGACTTTAATCTTAGCTGTACATGTAGTGTAAAACATTTCAGGATTAAAGTCTCAAGAGAGATGTCAACTAAAACAGATATGAGCACATATGTATGGGTGTTTACATTGTGTCTGTGAAAGAGATACAGAAACAGAGAGAGGGATTGATTTGGAAGAAAAATTGATTTTCTGACACATACAATATCTAATTGCCATTATTTATTGTAACTTTCATACCTATGAAAACACAAGGATTTATTGGGCTCAATTTTACATCCGCATGTATTTCCTCTGGATATTTTATAAATACGTATTCTTCATTAAAATGTTTTATATAAATACATTTTGATCAATGAAAGGCCAATTTTTTCAGAGATCTGAATATAGAATATAGGATTATAATTTGGTACTATAGAATCCAAAAATATCAAAAATCAACCCAGGCTTCACTGACTACACATTCCAGTGATTTCTAGCATTTCAAGTCTAATATCATGCACTAATATATTAAACTATTATTGTAACATCACGAATTAGATAAAGATGTCAGTATTTTAAAATTATGTCCTCCAAATAAACATATAAGTGTTGGATTCTGACAGTCACAACTCAAGTTTTAGTTATAAGAATTGCCTCCAAGGCAAGAGATAAACACACTAGAACTAAGATTGTCTTTTAAAATTCAAACCTTTCTAAAAATATAAAAATATTCATATTTACCTTTGGGGCTGTTTAACAAAATTTGTCTATTTTCTTGGAAGAAGGGGGACACGATACACTAAGTCTATATGGAGTTATTCCATGTCCTTCTGTATATATTTTAGAATGCGACTTTGGTGGAAATATGTCTTTTCAAATTATGGTGTTTTTCTTTTTTTTTTAATTTTATTATTATTATACTTTAAGTTCTAGGGTACATGTGCACAACGTGCAGGTTTGTTACATATATATACATGTGCCATGTTGGTGTGCTGCACCCATTAACTCGTCATTTAGCATTAGGTGTATCTCCTAATGCTATCCCTCCCCCCTCCCCCCACCCCACAACAGGCCCCGGTGTGTGATGTTCCCCTTCCTGTGTCCATGTATTCTCATTGTTCAATTCCCACCTATGAGTGAGAACATGCAGTGCTTAGTTTTTTGTCCTTGTGATAGTTTGCTGAGAATGATGGTTTCCAGCTTCATCCATGTCCCTACAAAGGACATGAACTCATCATTTTTTATGGCTGCATAGTATTCCATGGTGTATATGTGCCACATTTTCTTAATCCATCTATCGTTGTTGGACATTTGGGTTGGTTTGTTTTTCTGATAGAGAATATTTTCTAAAACAGGCCACTGTTATATTACAATGGGCCCCTCAATAATAACATGCAATGGAACAAAAGGTCTACTTTTATTCAAAGGTATTAGATTTAATACATGACCTCAACTTCCTATTAGATTCCATTCTTCTGATACCCATTTGTAATTACAAAAATAAATATGGCACTTCAAGGAATGGATTGTCTTTTTAAAAGACTAGACAGTGCCACCCTAAATTTTTTTTTTTTTTTCAGACAGAGTCTTGCTCTGTTGCCCAGGCTGGAGTGCAGTGGCGTGATCTTGGCTCACTGCAAGCTCCGCTTCCCAGGTTCACGCCGTTCTCCTGCCTCAGCCTCCTGAGTAGCTGGGACTACAGATGCCCAGCACCACGCCCGGTTAATTTTTTGTATTTTTAGTAGAGATGGGGTTTCACCGTGTTAGCCAGGATGGTCTCTATCTCCTGACCTGATGATCCGCCCACCTTGGCCTCCCAAAGTGCTGGGATCACAGGCGTGAGTCACTGCGTCCAGCCTGCCACCCTAAAATTTTAAACTAAATACAGCAATCATTCTATCAAAAACGCAAGTGAAGTTGAGATTTTTCAATTATTCTTATAGAGGAAATTTATACTATTATATTCATAAAACTTCACAATTTACCTGGGAAAGAAAAACACAGTTACAACACAGCCTGAGCCAAATCATCCCAGCCAGGCTATTCTCAGAGCCTGAATTTTCAAATATTTTCCCACTCTTTACTTTACATTGCTCTTTACCAATCTATGTTTTTAGGACTTCAAAGGCCAGCTATTCAAAGGAGCAAGAAGCTAGACAGACATGAAACCTGAATACCACTCTCAGGAACACAGAGTGCTCTGGCCCAGCCACAAAACCAGGGCTCATTTCACCTCTCCCACTTCCTGTTAATAGCAAAGGTTAGAAACAGATTCTGTTCCCAAGCACAAAAGTGAGCATGGGTGTTTTTCTTTTTTTATTACCAATAAAACTCTGAGAAGTACACACAGTTACAAGTGTTTTATGCTATTTGCTTATTCTATACCAGAGTTATAAACCCTTAAGATAGATGGCAACATAATTGTTAAATTCTACAGATTAACTTCACTGCAATTAAAGCAGCACTCCTCATAGCCAATGACACAGTCACAGTCTTGAGTTGTTATCTGGTATGAACACAGATTTAAGTCCGATAAAGACATGTATAAAACATTAATTTATTTGATTGTCACAGTTAGCGCTCCTATTAGTATAAAATGGCTGTTGAACATCAAAACATTAAAATTTTATTTATACAATGACAAATATAAATGGCAGAAAAATCCACTTTTGAAAAAAATTAGAAAGATATACAAATATATGTGCCTAAAAGTCAGTGCCACAATATGTTAAGGCGCCTTAATATATAGTGTAACTTGACACTAACAATTTCCGGACTCATGGAACATGTATTTATCTAATATAACTATTCTGTTTATCAATATTATTGTGGTTTTATCATTTCAGTGTCCTCTATTTTATCCCCACCAAACTTTGTTTCTGCCCTTAAATACTTCCAATGATCAGAAAAAAAGAAAAAGACTACTTTTTGGTCCTGTTCTACCAAATGGGACGACATGGAGCAAGTCCAACACTCGTATACCTGTCCTTCCCCTATTCTTATTAAAGTACAGTTCGATTGCCTACCAGATTTAGAACATATGAATAAAGAACAAGACATTCTTCCTTTTATTGCTCAATAACTTATGTGTAATCTGATAGCAAAGCGAAATGGACTACACCTTAACCCAGAAATGTCTAGAAGCTTGTATTTTCAGAGAACCCAGTGTGCATTCACAGGGATTTTATTTAGCACTCCATAGCCAGTCCTTCTGGGACTCTGCTCCATACAACAATAAAAAGTAAGGCCTGTGCTTCCTGTACAGTGCTCTTGAAAAAAATCACGTAACCAAGCTGTCACCCGGAGCCTCCCTGTCCCTTGCAATACATGTAGAATTGCCCTGAATGTCCCCCAATTCAGCAGTCAGTTCAAAGTTCCTGACCCAACTTAACTCTTGGCCAAGAGTCCTGCTACTTGTAATTACCAATGGAGTTTCATTCCTCTCAGATGCTAGCTTATTCCAGGGTAGCCTCTACCCTATATCAGTCAACGTCCGCATGAACTCAGACCATTCTTGTGTTAAAAATAACATAAAATTCGGAGGTAAGCAATCATGAACTTGAGACTTGACTGAGTTTAGAGGGTGGAGATAGGGAGGATTTATAGGCAAGAGTCACACTGCAGTTTTCTGTGAGTTCCTGTCAAGTTGCCAAGAATACTGCAAAACAGTCTCTCTCTGTAATACAGATACTCTCTCTTCTCTGAAGCCCTGGCCCATGTGATAGCCAAGCCCTTTGGAAATAGGTAGAATGGTGTTCTTTCTATACTTGCACCAATATCTAAATATTTTTCCATAACTTTGTAAATAAAAATTATGATGACAAGTCCACAAAATATTCTTCACCTAATTTTTAAAAACTTCCTAAACTATCCCATGCCACAGTTTCTTTTTAATGATATTTGATATGGTTTGGCTCTGTGTCGTCACCCAAATCTCAACTGGAATTGTAATCGCCATATGTCGAGGGAGGGAGGTGACTGGAGCATGGGGATGGTTTCCCCCATGCTCTTCTTGTGATAGTGAGTTCTCACGAGAGCCAATGGTTTTATAAGCATCTGGCATTTCCCCTGCTTGCACTTCTCTCTCCTGCCACTATGGGAAGAGGTTCTTGTTTCCTCTTCACCTTCCACCATGACTGTAACATTCCTGAGGCCTCCCCAGCCATATGGAACTGTAAGTCAATTAAAACTCTTTTCTTTATAAATTACCCAGTCTCAGGTATATCTTTATAGCAGTTAGAAAACAAACTACTACAATATTAGGCCAGACACAGTGGCTTATATCTGTAACCCCAGCACTTTGGGAGGTCAAGGTGGGTGGATCACTTGAGGTCAGGAGTTTGAGACCAGCCTGGCCAACATGGTGAAACCCCATACCTACTAAACATAAAAGAATTAGCCAGGCTTGGTGGTGCACACCTGTAATCCCAGCTACTCAAGAGGCTGAGGCAGAAGAATCACTTGAACCTAGGAGGCAGACGTTGCAGTGGGCTGAGATCACGGCCACTGCACTCCAGCCTGGGTGACAGAGTGAGACTTTGTCTCAAAAAAAATACAATATTAAATTTAATCATAGGGTTGTCATATAATTTAAAATAATTTATTAAGTAAATGTATTTATTTGTGGTTCTCTAATGAGTTATAGGAGAATTTAATATTTATATTTTATTATAAAATGGAACAAAAACATTAGCTACATGAAGCAACATATCTTGACTTTATTTTTTGTGAAACTCGATATTTTGAAAAGCATCCTTCGTACTAAAAAACACGGAGTCTTTTAGAGACCCTGTCTCTAAAAGAAAATTGAAAAAAACCAAAAGCAAAAACAGTGGGACATGGTGGTGCACACCTGTAGTCCCAGCTACTAGAGAGGCTAAGGCAGGAGAATCACTTGAACCTAGGAGTTCAAGCCTGCAGTGAGCTATGATCGTACCACTGCACTCCACCCTCAATGACAGAGCAAGATCTTGCCTCAAAAGAAAGTAAGTTTCACCTGGTATAAGTAAAAAAAAAAAAAAAAAGAAAGAAACGGCATTTAAGAAAAGCCATCTTCAGTGTGTAACTCTGCCCTCTCAATAGCAACCGCAAAGGAGATGTCACAGGGCACTTTAAAAATCACTGCTGTAAGATTTTCAAAAGAAATTTCATCTAATTTTAATCATGAGGTTGAAAACCATTATTTTAAAGCATAGAGGGCTTAGTTTCTTTAATCTATAACCCCACATACAGACATATATCTGAAAACAGTAATCGGAAGTGCAACCAAGAATTTACTAAAATATGCACTTCAGTATTATTTATACTGACAAAACCAGGAGATAATCAACAAGCCCAACAACAAATACTTACATAAAATATGACACAGTCATACACAAAATATTAAGAAGCATAGAATTAATTTCTACAGTCTTTTAATGTATAAAATGGGTTATAGCATACTGTAAATTTAAAAATATAGAACACTAATCAATATATAATACTATTCTAGTTATGTAAAATGTAAAAGCATTTAAAAAAGTGGGAAAATTAACACAATATAATAACCATTATTTTTATTATTTTACTCCTTATTTCAGAAAGTAAGCTAATCAAGGGTTAGGGAAACAGTTGCCATGGGCATGATACAAAAAGAAAGGAAAAAAAATAGAGAGAAATCAGCAATAAATAGAACATAACTATCTTGACATTCGGTGGTTAAAAAAGAAAGCCTTTAAAAACCATCTTTTAAAAATATAACCACATTAAATACAATTTAAACGAAATGGCTGAGGAAAGTATATCCCCTAAAAAGTGGAGAAAAGCTCAGATGCAACCACGGTGAGGTCAATTCACAAAAACCTACCACCAAATTTGGTGCACATAATTCAGTCAGGCCACAAACTGAGCACTCAAAACCAATGGAATCAGTCATCTGCATTCCTCAAAGCAACAAGGACAGCCTTCCTTCATTGAGTACCTATTATGTGACAGACTTTGTGTTCAGCAGCAATGTACATGCATTATCTCATTTAATCCTCCCAACACATTTAGGATTGATATTACTGATATCCCCTGTTTACAGAAGGAGGAATTGAAACAGTTTAAACAACTTTATCATACCCAAGGACTAGGCAGTGACAAGAGGTCATAAGCCAACTTCTTTCTATTCCAGAAGTCTGTTGTGGAGGACAGCTTACAGGGAGGCTCTGGGGACCTTTTTTGGCCATCCTAGATTCTCTCCATAGGAAAACTAGAATAGCTCAGTGATATGGAGAACGGACTTAAGAGACAGACAGCCTGCAATTCCAATCCCAGCTCTCCCACCTATTGATTTTCTGTTATTTTTAGAATAATAATGTATAATTAAATCAATAACAATTGTTATTGTTGTTACTGTAAATACATAACATTTATGTGCCAGGCACATATGTGCTTTATATTAACTTATTTAATATGGATAACAAAACTCAGAGATTATATAAGTACGCTGCCTCAAACACTCAGTAAGTACCCAACAAATAACCTGCTTTTATTATCCTACATTTTTTCATTTCAAATGTTTATAAATCTTCCCTATTATTCCTCTGTAAAACACCGGTGGGTTATATGCATACTTTCAGACTTTGAATAGGGCAATCACAAGGCTTCAATTGCCTAAACGAGCCACAGAACCATCAGAAGCAGTTCTGGCTAGATCTGGGTGGATGAACTCACATATTTCTTGATGTCTCTTCAAGTTTTAAACAACCTTTGCCAGACAAAAGTCCAGGCTTTTGGCACATACACCATACACATACACCATAATTTTTATTGATAAAATGCTACCACTGGAAATTAAAAATAGGATAAGTTTTACCTCTCGAGGCTATGGTTGATACTGTAATTTTGTAAAATATTCTTAAATATACCAGTATCTAAAGATATAATTGGGGATTTGCTAATCTGTTTCCAAATAAATCAATTTTTAAAATTCAAAGTAAAACAAAAAAGGAAATTATATCATTCTAATATAAGACTTAAAATGACCTTTTTCTACAGGACTTTTGTACACTGCAATTTATTTTTTGAAAAAGTAAATTGGTTCTAAAAATTAAGGCCTGCCACATAATGTCACATAAATAACTCTGCTAACTAATGATTTATCAAGTATAGGGATAAGGTTAAATTAAATGTATTAACTTATAGAGTAACAATGTCCACATTATAGCATGAATTCTAGTTGCAGAAACAAAGTTTCCCATCATTTATGCACCTTACGTACATTTTGGTTAAAGTTCCCAACCATCATTCATAAAATTTCTATTTCTGTTTTAAATAAAAATAACCAATTTATTCCCTTAATAGGATAAATTTATAAGAAAAAAAAAACCACATCTCACCTTATGTACTTTGAATATAAAGAGGGATTTCATGTGAATTTAAATAATTTACAGCTATACAAAATATCTGTTCTTAAAGGAAAGTTCCTTCTAAACTAAAAGTGACTAAGTAGTATAGTCCATATATGTATGAGGTACCTGGGCAAAGAAGAATTTTCAAATAATCTAAAGAAATTAACCAGGAAATTTAAATTTAAGAAATCAGATAGGCTGCCTTCTGAGTTTTCAGAATTTCTTGAGGGCTGTAAGAAGTAATGAAGGCATTCAGAAAAAGCCTAAAGATGCAACTGAAATACACACTAATAAAGAATTAAGTGGTTTTATGTTTTAGATAGCACGTGTGAAGTATGCCTAAATTTGGAGTACTTTAAAGTACCTGTAAGCTTTAGAAAATTTTATTTATTCTACTATTCCTGGCACACAGCGGCTGCTTAAAAAATGTCTGGTCTTGTTTTAAATTGTGACCATTTAGTGACACATACACACACACGCATTCACATACAAAAGTGGGTTATATCCATTCGTCTTAAATTTGTGAATTTAAGTTTAGTTGTCAAATATTCCACATAGGAAAACAACCTAACAGTAGTTTGTCTGTTTCATATAATTTAGACAATTCACAATCAGATCTTTAAGTCCAAGGGTGTTGATAACCTCGAGTGAGAATTTTCATTTTTTAAAGTCACATATGCTTTCCATGTCCACTCCAATTTCACATACATCCATATACCAACTTGGGAAATTTTCATGCAACTAAAGTTAATACTGTGCTTCGGATATTGCAGAGCTATGGATGCATATCTTAGAATTAATAACCTTGATTTTGTATTTCTAAATAAAACAGTGATGGGATCCACCATGTATTCATTTTAGATCTACCAAAATGACATCTTCAGGATCAAAGTTTCAAAAGGCTTGTAGTTATCTCATTTTACACATGAGGAAATGGAAACAACATAGAAATTGAATATCGCACCTAGAGTCACAACCTAGCATGTGTCCAAGTTTGGACTGAATCCCATTTCTGTCTAACACTGAAGCCTGTACTGCCTCTCTGTTTCTGTCTCCAATTCTAATATCCCATGAGCTTCACTCACACTGACTCCAAAGAACCTGAGTCATCTGTCAGCATGTTATCATTGGATGAGGAATTAAATAAAAGGAGGCCAGCCAGGCATGGTGGCTCACGCCTGTAATCCTAGCACTTTGGGAGGCCGAGGCAGGCAGATCACCTGAGGTCAGGAATTCAAGAGTCAGCCTGGCCAACATGATGAAACCCCATCTCTACTAAAATACAAAAATTAGCTGGGCAAGATGGCGGCTGCCTATAATCCCAGCTACTCGGGAGGCTGAGATGGGAGAATCGCTTGAACTCAGGAGACGGTGGTTGCAGTGAGCCAGTGGTTGCAGTAAGCTGAAATCGATGCCACTGCACTCCAGTCTGGGAAGCTGAGTGAGACTCCGTCTCAAAAAAATAAAAAATATATATAAATAAATAAATAAGTAGATAAAAGGAGGCCAACGGCTTATTCCGAGTGAACTGAATACTTTATCACAAAACAATTACCTTGTTTGGGGGTAAAATAAGCATAATTACCCAGAGGGAAAAGCTGATAGATTGTAGCTTGGCTGTAACTACAATTCAGACACATGTTTTATCTGTCAAACTCAGGATCGATGCCAAATGAGAGCCAAAAAAGGAGCGTGGGAAAGCCTGTGGGTTGGGGTAAGGGTTAGGGAAACAGCTGCTATGGGCATGATACAAAAAAAAGGAAAAAAATAGAAAGGGAGAAATCAGCAATAAATAGAACATAACTATCTTGACATGCTGTGGTTAAAAAAGAAAGTCTTTAAATAAAAGCTTTTTTGGAAAGCAAAAAAAAATGTGCTATTAAATTTATCAGCAATCCTGTAAAGTTTAATCTTTATCATCAAAAAAGTAATGAGTACTTTATAATCAGAGTTGTATTATGTTTGACATACTTTTAGGTCTAATAGTGGTTTATATTTATTAGATTTTTAAACATCAAACTTTTGCTCTGAAAAATGCCAATTATTGTCCTCAGTTTACACCATGAGAAAAAATAGTTACTAGAAAAAAATAACAATAATTCAATGTAATTGTTATGTAAGTATTTGTACTTGGCTCAGAAGAAAAAGACAAATAACTGAGTCTCTACCTTTAAAGAATTGATCGTCTCAGAAACCCGTTTGATTCATTCAGCAAATATTATCTGTTTTTTGCCAAGCACTGTTTCACATTTCAACAAATTTGAATACTCAAGAGAGATGTGAAAATTTGCTGCCACCAAAGGGTGTTAAATATAAACATAGGAAAACATTTTTGACACCTTCGCAATTTATAATTCAATGCAGACAAAATATCAATAGGAAGCTTAATTGTATTTTTCAAAACCTACACAAGAAACGTAGACTTAGGAGACTTTCTATGCATGACTTAGAGAAACTTATACAGTGTGACAGAATTTCATTTCATTCATCTTCATTTTGATTATATCAGATTGGATGATGTACAAGACTTTTTCCTGCTATGATTTGAAATCTATGGTTGTCTGCCCTAAATTCACCTCAACTCTCTTGTTAAGTATTTGTATTCTCAAGAGTGCTTCTTTTTCTACAAGCTCCCAATATATTTTGTCTAATTCCATGGCCTTACTGGCCATTTGTGGAGGGATGATTTCAAAATCTGTATCCTATAGGCATATAATCAAATATATGTATACATAAATATTACACTATATATTAACATACGATAATGTATAATATCACAGAATTCCTCATTGCCATCTCTCCAGAATCTGTTCTTTGGCCAGTTTTTCTCACCTCAGGAATCCTATTCTTTTATCTATCATCATCATTCACAGACCTACTCAAGGTATAAACCTGAAAGCTATTGTTGCCTCCTGCCTTCCTGTCACCACTTAAAATCTAATCGAATTTACAGCACATGAGTTTAAAACTATACTAAACATCTCTAAAGTCCATCTGTTTTCGCTCTTCCATACCACCACGCAGGTCAAAGATGCTCTCCTCCACTGTCCTGGCTGCTGGTTTTCCCACATTTACTCCTGGCTTCCTTTCATTTCATTCTCCATAACGCAGGTGAATGGCTACTTTAAAACACAAATCACACCATAATAGGCCCTTGACTAAGCCTTCAAATAGCTTCCTTTAAGGTTCATTTCAAAATCCTTGACAAGTAGAGGTAGGCCCTGCATCATTTGGCCCCCACCTGTCTCATCTCACACTTGTTGCTCAGCTCCCACAATGTGCCAGCACTGACGATTTCTCCATGCTCTCTGTTCCACCAATGCTGCCTTTCCATTTCCCCAGCATTCTACAGTACAGCTCCCTCTTGTCCTAGTCAGGGGTGTCCACAGGAGAAATACAGTCACGGGTTCTAAGTTTCCGTTTCTGGTTGGGCCAGTGAAGCCCCTTCCTCAGCCCACTTTTCCACTTAAAACTAGAGACAGAAACAAAGAACCATGGATTCAGGCTGCTAAAATCCTAAAACAAAACAAAACAGAAGAGCAACAACAAAAAAGGTGGGTTGCACAAGCTTACAAGTCTTCACACATGCTATTTGGAAAACTCTACTTGGAAAACTCTCTGGGTTCCGTTTTGCCTGGCTACCTCCTGCTCAACTTTCAAGTCTTTGTTTAAAGAACACTTTCTCAAAGGTTTTCACTGGTCCCATAGACAAAGTAAAATCCCTTTGCTATTCAGTATTTTACATCCCTTTAATCACATTCATGTACTTGTCATTCCTTAATACATTCCTACTAAACTATAAAAATCCAAAAGGACAGGATGGTGTTACTCCGTTTATCATTTTATTCCTAGCACAGTATGTAACTTGTGTTTCAATGCCTCATTATTGAACTGATTCGTACAGTATCTGCTTCTTGCCACATATGTGGTATGAGCTAATATAGCTACAGACTTTTAAACATGCACTCCCTCACTCTTATTACAGTATTTGATTTTTACAGTTAGTATGATGGTCTTCAATGTTAACAGAAAGGAGGAAATTAAGGCCAAGCTGGTAAATCCTATCTACCTGAGTTGGAGGAAAAAGATGGCTAAAAATCATCCTTCCCACTCAACAACTACCTTGAGTTTAAGGTCATTCAGAAAAGGATAAGGAGAGTTGAGGAAAATGGAGTAGTTCAAAAGAAACAAACAAAAACATAGGGCTAAACGATATTCTTTACACATACCCCATATTCCACGCAGGTAGGTGGTGGAACATCTCATTTGCAATAACAGCATTCTAAATCCTGTTGCCAATATTATTGACTTAGGTGGGTTTTGTTTGTCTGTTGGTTTTTCACTTTCTTAGATATGTATCTAATAATTGCCTATGGATATATTAACTACTTCTAATGTTGGGATAATGCTAGACAAAATATAGATTAAGTCAAAAAAGTTGTCTGTGTGATTCTCAGGAGGAAAAAAAGAACACTAATAATTTCTCAAATATTTTCACACGTTAAAGTACTTTCAGGTAAATTAAAAGTGGGAGATTTAGAAACAACAATGAGGTAGAAGCTGGTAATCATGCAATAAAAGCTTTTAAAGCACATCTATAATTTATTCCATCATTGTACTATTAAAATGCCACTAACATAACAAATACTTATTGCCCACTTAATACATATTTACACTATGCTTGCTAATGTATAAATTTTCAAGAAACTGAAATCTAGTTAATATGGCTTCTAACCAGTACAACACAGTCTACAACACTATTTAAAAGTACGAGTGTAACTAAGTGAACTATACAGCGCTGAAACAACAGTGAAGCTTTAATGAAAAAGGTAAGGTATACACAGAACACATATTTGGATAGATCATAAGTATGCTAAATTTTTGGCTGAGGGAAATTAAAGGCAAAAAGAAGAAGACACAGATATAAACACTAAGACAATTAAATGACTATAAAATTGAAATGAAGGTCCTTGGCTAACAATGGTGGAATATAAATTCAAGCACACGGTAATTTTTTAAAGGGTCTACCTATATTTTAAAGGTCTCGGAAATTACATTGAAGGGATAGACTACATCAGGGACATTAGATGACAATGTGTAATGTTTTTAGCAAGAATGGGGTTATCTCGGACCTCTACATTGCACTAACCACCCATGGAGGTCCATTGATGATAGTCCTATTGTCAACAACCAGATGAAAGCCATGTATACAAAGATTATTCATGCATTACAGATTATGACAGTAAGCAGGGAGAGAATCTCCAGAGACCTGTTAGGACATTATTTCAGGAGCTCAGGTGCAAAGTAATAAAACCTTAGGCCTTCTAGTTGTCAGCGAGAGCATAAAGATAGGAAAAAAAGAGTAAGTAGCAGAATAATGTCAACACAAGAAATGTCAAAGCTCTGACACATGCTACAATAAACATAAACCTTGAATACATTATGCCAAGTAAAATAAGCTAGTCACGAAAAAAGACACATACTGTCCTATTTCACTTCTAAAAGGTACCTAAAGTAGTCAAACTCATAGGGACAGAAAGTGGAATGGTGGCTACCAGGGGCTTGACAAAGGAAGAAATGGGGAGTAATTTTTTAATGGGTACAGTGTTTCAGTTTTGTAAAATGGAAAGAGTTCTGAAGATGGATATTGATGATGGTTGCACAACAATGTGAATTAATTTAATACCACTAAAACGTGCACTTAAAAATGGCTAAGATGGTAAACTTTGTTATGTGTATTATACCATGATTCAAAATATTAATTTAAAAATAAATGCCAAAATTTGAAAGGAGAAAAAAATTCCAAATTACTCTTTGATCACTAGTTTAGAAGATGGGGTAAATGGTGCTGCTATGAAAACAAAGTAAGGAGATCCAGCCTGACAAGGTAGAAGAGTATGAATTGTGAAATATGTTTGATGGGGACATCTAAATGGAAATGTTCCATAGGTTTCTGGAGACAAGAGATAAGGGCTCTGTGGACAGAACAGGAAATATGTTGCCTTTTATTTTAGTGTCACCATTTCAGGGGAAGAGGGGAGCCAGTTTTCATGTTCAATTCTGAGCCTTAGATTTTAACAGAGATGTTTTCAAAATAGATTGCTATATTACAATATTTTTTCACATTTTGATACCTCTGAATTGGGAAGGTCTTATAATGAACAGCATCTTTTAAAAATAACTCTATGGAGACATAATTGACAAGTAAAAATGATATCACAGGACATATCTTAATGGTTCTCACCCAAAACAACAATAACAAAACAAATATCATCTTTTGATGAAAAATAGTAATTGCAATATCAGAAACTAACTCTAGGTAGCTGACGGAGGTGGTTATTTATAGAACAAAGGGCAGGATCACAGTGTAGCTTCGGGAAGTAGAGCAAGAATCATGAAAGTCCTGAAGTAACTGAGATCCCTCTTCCTCTCCCCACACTAGCAGAGAGAACAGAAATTATATGTTTCATTTTCTCTGTGAATTGACTTTCTCTGCTTCAAGCCCTACAGCTTTTGCATGTTGGAAGAGACTAACTTAACTCTCCCTTGGTCCCAATACTGAATGCCTGGATCAGAATCTCACTGCTCAGCTTGGGTACAGTGCAGTACAGCCAAGACAACAGGGTCATGCCAAACAAGTGTGGCTTCCCTGAGGATGGCTACAAAAAAGGACAGCCCAATACCACAGTAAGATTTAACTAGTGCATCCCAGGGAAGAGCAATGTTTAAGGAATATGAAAATGAGGTCAGACAATGGACAGTTGAATTCAATGAATAGCTTTAGCCTGGGGACAGCAGGACTTGGGAATCCTAACAGACACGTAGGATAGAAAATAAACACTAGGACAAAGGAGTCAAAGTTACAAGGCAGTTTTTGGTTCAATATAGCAAGTATCCTATAGCAATATTTTATTTTAAAGCATTTCTCTATGAGATAATCCATTTGTATTATTACTCAACAAACTTGCAGAGCTGGAATTTAAATTTTCCTTTAGTAGACAGAAGATCAAAAGCTAAGGAATTTGCTGAATGCCCAGTAACAAATAGCTAATATGTAAAAGAATCACAGCTTGCTCAACGTGCACTTGGATTCAAAGCCTTTTTCCTTGTAATACTACCATCGCTTTGTATTGGTTTGATTGTGGTAAGCTCTCTTTCATACAATGTATTTCAATAGTGACTAAACATTTGTAACAGAAAGACTACACAAAAAATCACTATTTGGGGTAGAAGATTTATAATATCACCTCTCTAATGATATCTGACTATAATATTTCACAAGATCACTATTTTTATTCAGTGACTTTATTTTGAAAGTATTCATTACAAGCAAAGACAAATACTTTCTTCCATCTATCAAAGATTTCACGAGTTTGATAATTTCTAGAAGAAAATGTTCTCTCTACATAGTATCAAATTGTAGGTTAAAAATTATTTTCTTTTTTGTCCTTAAGAAACTTATTTCATCTTTAAATAAGAAAGCTAATAACAACAAATATATTCAAATCTGAGAAATAATGTTTTCTAGAAAGAATTGTAGAAATGACCACAATTAATGAAAAAGAAAAAAAGCTCAAATATAATTTTAAAAAGTAAAACCTATTCAAGATTAAATATTGCTTGTGGCTTCAAGCTGTGTCGCTGACTTACAAATATAACAACTATTAAGGATGTGAATACTCTATTAAATATTACTTTCAGATTCCAGATGCATCTGCCCAAGAAACTACATGAAAAGGAATTCAGGAGGAAATGAGGAGATGATGAAGAGGCTGGAGTTCTGAGCCTGCCTCCACTTCTGTCAATAGTTTGGATCAGATTTGTTTTACCCATCCATTCATTGAATTTGCATGAAATTTCATTAAAAAACTTCCCATTTCCAGAAGAAAGGGAGGGAGAGAGGAAAGGGGGTAAAAAAGAAGAAGGAAAAATACACAAGCCACTCTTTCAGAGCTTTCCAGAATCCTCATTCTCAATGGATCCATCACTGCACTCAAAAACTGTGCAACAGAAATAATATATGTACACATAATTAATGTCATAGAGCTCAATATTATCATGGCATTTAGAAAAGTCTGTTGAAAAACTTAAGACGTGTATTAAATAAAATTAAAGTCATAAGATAGAGAATGGCAAGAAATTATATAATCACTCAGGATTATATATTTTCCTTTAAAACTTGTTTGTATAGTTTACAAAATACAAACATGGAATATTTGGGAAGAAAGTTCTGAAAGGAAAAAATGAGAACAGATGTTATGTTGAAATAATTATGTATAAATCCATTTAATCTTTGAAATAAAAATGAAAAATGACCCTTATGAAAAGAAACTCTTTAATGAACGCCGTCTGCAAGTTAAAGTTAGCTTCAGTCAATTTTCTGTAAAGTGCTATCCTTAATATTGGAGGGTTTTCTATCATCAACAGAGCCAAACAGCCATGTAAATTAGAGTATACAATATCACTAAGAATATCAATTTTTGTAACTATAAGCTTTTATTTAAGTTATGCAGGTTCTATACCAATATTTTATGTAGGAAGACGAATAACACTTGTTTAAATTTTTTAACTTCAGCCATACTCTTATAGATTTCTAAAATATTAGTTATAATACATGACTTTTCTAATAAAGTTTTATTTGAAAGAAAACACATTGGCCATGCGTGGTGGCTCACACCTGTAATCCCAACACTTTCGGAGGCTGAAGCGGGCAGATCACAAGGTCAGGAGTTCGAGACCAGCCTGACCAATATGGTGAAACCCTATCTCTACTAAAAATACAAAAATCAGCTGGGCATGGTTGTGCGTGCCTGTAGTCCCAGCTACTTAGGAGGCAGAGGCAGAAGAATTGCTTCAACCCAGGAGGCGGAGGTTGCGGTGAGCCAAGATCAAGCCACTGCACTACAGCCTGGGGGACAGAGTGACATTCAGTCTCAAAATAAATAAATAAATAAAAATAGAAAATACATTTTACTACACTTCAGTACAAGTCTGAAACAATCACATTCAACAACAAAAAAATTAATTTTTATATACTAGTTGCTTTTCTTCATGTAGTCAATATAGATACGTAATATGCTATATCTATACTATGAAAAACATATGAAAGCCAACTGGAAATAGTTTTTTAAAAAATTTATAAGTTTATAAAAAGCTAAAATTAAGTACCCATAATCAATTAAAAATTTAATAAGCCACAAAATCGTATTGGAAGGAATTGGGAATGCTGGTATATCTTCCTGCATCTACCCCATCTAATCCAATCTAATAAACTGGACCCCAAAGCACCACCAACCTCCCTCTGGGAACTTGGTAATCAGCTACAATATATGGGAATAAAGCTTGTTTTGCTAGATTTAGAGTTTCTATACTTCTACACCAAGAATACCTACATGGGCCGGGCGCGGTGGCTCACGCTTGTAATCCCAGCACTTTGGGAGGCCGAGGCGGGCGGATCACGAGGTCAGGAGATCGAGACCATGGTGAAACCCTGTCTCTACTAAATGTATAAAAAAAAAAATAAGCCGGGCGCGGTGGCGGGCGCCTGTAGTCCCAGCTACTCGGAGAGGCTGAGGCAGGAGAATGGCGTGAACCCGGGAGGCGGAGCTTGCAGTGAGCCGAGACTGCGCCACTGCACTCCAGCCTGGGCGACAGAGCAAGACTCCGTCTCAAAAAAAAAAAAAAAAAAAAAAAAAAAAAAAAAAAAAAAAAAAAAGAATACCTACATGAAGATACTTCAAGCTAACTTTATTGCCTGCCTTTTTTGCCTTTCAAATAAATTCAGCCATTCAATTAGAATTTATTCAGTTGCTCAATTTTTTAAAAAAGTTTTTCATGAATAACCATGCTGAACCTAACCATGTATTTATGAGGAAAATGAAATAATATTGTGTACCTGCTATATGTTTGGCACTTTGACAGATGCTGTAAGCAAATTATCTTAAGATTAAGTAATAACATTTGGAGATAGGAAATATTGTCCCCATTAAATAGAGAATGAAAAGGCACAGAGATGCTAAGTAACTTTCTCTAGATCACAGAGCCTGTAATCAACATCTACGCTGATCCCAAACTGTATAGTATACCAGTGACTTTTGCCTCCAATAAGGCAGAAAAGCAGCATAAGACAGGATGTCTATCACACAGACCAATAGGACAGAACTGAGAGCCCAGAAATAAACCTATGCACATACGGTCACCTAATCCTTAACAAGGGCACAGAATAAACAATGGGGAAAGAATATCTCTTTAATAAATGGTGCTGGGAAAACTGTATATCCATACACACAAAAATAATATTGACCGTTATCTTACACCATGTACAAAAATTAGCTCAAAATGAACTAAAGACTTAAATGTAAGACCTGAAGCCATAAGACTCCTCTAATAAAACAGAGAAAAAGACGTTGGTATTGGCAATGGTTTTATGGGTATGACACCAAAAGTATAGGCAACAAAAGCAAAAGTAAACCAGTAGGACTCCATCAAACTAAAAGGCTTCTCCACAACAAAGGAAGTGATCAATGAAATGAAAATGCAACCTACAGAATAGGAGAAAATAACTGCACATCATACACCCAATAAGAGATTAATATCCAAAATATATCAGGAACTTACACAACAGCAAAAAATAAGTAACTTGATTTAATGGGAAAAGAACTATTTTTAAAGAAGACATACAAATGGCCAACAAGTACATGAAAAGGTGCTCAACCTCAGTAATCATCGGGGGAATGCAAATAAAAATCATAATGAGATATTCCCTCACACCTATTAGGATGGATACTACCAAAAAGATAACAAGTGTTGGCAAGGGTGTGGAAAAACGGGAACCCTTACATGCTGTTAGTAGGAATGTAATTTAGTAAGCTGATTATGAAAAACAACATTGAGATTCCCCAAAAAATTGAAAACAGAACTGCCCTAAGATCCAGCAATCTCATTTGTGGGTATACATGCAAAAGAAATAAAAACAGCATGTCACAGAGATATCTGCCCTCCCATGTTTATTGCAGCCCTATTTACAAAGCCAAGACATTGAAACAACCTAAGTGTTCAACAATACATAAATGGATAAAGAACATGTGACGTGTGTATATGTATATGTATGCATACACAATGAAATACTATTCAGCCATAAAAAGGAGAAAATCCTACCATTTGTACAACATGGGTGAACCTGTAGGATATCATGCTAAGTGAAATAAGCCATACCACATGATCTCACTTATATGTGGAATCTAAGAAAGTTGAACTCATAAAAACAGAGGGTAGAATGGTGATTTTCAAGGGCTGGAAGGCGGAGGGAATGGGGAGATGTTGGTCCAAAGGTAGAAACTTTCAGTTACAAGGTGAATAAGTTCATATGTTCTGAGGATCTAATTTACAATATAGTTAAAAATACTTTATCATTTACTCAAAGTTTGCTAAGAGAGCAGACTTTAAGTATCCTCGCCACCACCCCCTAACTCCACCACACACAGGTAACTGTGATCAATGTGTTAGTTTGATTGTGGTCATTATTTCACAATGTATATGTATACCAAATCATCACATTGTATTCTGTGAATATATACGATTTTATTTTCAAATATATCTCAATAAAGCCGAACAAAAAAGAAAACAGTGGGATATCTATGATGAGGTCAGGAAATGAAGACCACACAACAGAGTAAGGAAATGCTAAACTGTGAGGTGCCATGTGTGAGCAGCTCAGGTAAATGAGAATGAAGCTATACAGATTCAGAAAGCTTTGTGAAAGAGAGGGGCCTGGAAATGGGGAACGAAAGATGAACAGGATTTTAGTAAGTGCAGAAGAGAATTTAGGTCATCCCAAGGACTGGAAGAGGATGAAGGTGGGAAGGAACCTGGCAGGCTCAAAGAAAACAGGAGGTCGCGACTGGAGTAAGGAGAGGGTGTGCACAAAGAAACCACAAGAGGCCTGGGTTATCCCTGAAGGTGGACACCCATAATAGAATGGACAAACTTCACACAGCAAAGATAGAGAAAAACTGCTGAGGGGACAGAGAAGGATTAATAAGAAGCAGCGGTTTGGGCAGCATGGACCATACTTACTCTTTTCTATTTCCCCTTTTCCATTTCCTCTGACACTTATCCCTCCTTCACACCAAATTCAAATGTTTGTACAGAAACGCTGATCCTATATTCATTCTCTCTCTCAATAAAGCAGTTTGTCAAAATAAATGTTGGGGGAAGAAATAAAGGTAGCAGAAAACTCTGTCCTTGAGTCAGCAAGCAGTAGGGAACCATTATCACTCCTTTGTCAGGTATTAGCCAGTAGATAAATACATCTTTTGGAGAAAGGATTTACATGCTAGTTCCTGCTCAAAAAAAAAAAAAAGAAAACTCTGTAACCTACACGTGTGGAATGGCAATGGTCCCTGGCACGTGGCCAACAGCTCAAGGAATATGAATCATGCCTGGAAAGGAAATAATTTAGACATATATAAATAAGGTGGTCTGAGGTCAAAGAGTTAATTAAACTTTTAGGAACTGCTATTTCCATGAGAGAAATATTGTTAGATAAAGCCAGATCTGTGGGGAAAAAAGCTAGAATTGCCCGTACCATTCAATGTATTTATTTTGTAACCAATAAATCAATAAAAAAGTTTAATGAGTATCTGTCATGCATATAATAATTAGGTTCAACTCAGAATAAAGAAAAAATTAAGAGATGTGGTTCCTGACCTCATGAAACTTTTGTTCTATTTTTAACTTGAAAATTACCAAAGTTGTCCCTTTTCTTTTTTAACCTACAGTATATGGCTTTCTACATAAGTGATTTTATTAAGTCCAGGACCCAATTAGTTTTAAGCAACATGCATCTCCAAGATTATAATTAAGTCACTTTTGCTAAAATTTAACTCAAAAAATGAGGAAAAAAATAATATATCCCCCCGAGATAAAGTTATAAACCAAACAAATTTATTAAAAGAAACAAAAAACTATCGTAAAATTTGAATGGGGCTTAATAAATTGGCACATATTCCTATTAATATACCATATGATTATGCTCTATTTTAGTTTATCTCAAAGTAATAACATTAAAACACTTAAGAGCCAACCTACATTTTTCTTTTAAAGTATTCTTTTTCAGAAATCTGGGCAAATTGTGTCACTTGAGATATGCAAACATACCTGACAAAAAAAGAGAAATTCCAGGAAGAGCTTTTGAAAGAAAACCATTCATCAGGAAGTTGAAGTAGAAATCTAAAGGGTAACTAAATTATTGAGTTTTCAGAGTTTGAAAATTTTCAGAAATTGAGTGGCTACCATGTCTAAAGTCTCTCAAGATACATATATATATGTATCCACATATGTATTATATATAACTAAATTTCTAATTGTGCCAGAAAAACCTAAATAAAAATTTATTATAATTGATAGTCCTAACATTTTGTTTGTTTTTATTTGAAGCTCAGATTTGAAATAGCCCTGAAATAAAAATTTGGGGGGGGCTTATAAAAAAGACAAAATGTAGATTGTCATACTTCTAAATTCCCCTTCTTCATCACAGAATTGTCATTTTGCACATTCTGATGTTAAATGACTTCATTTTCTTTAAGAAGCAATTCCAACAAGCTCTTCATTCATAATACAATTGTAAATTTAATTGTAATGGAGAAATGGCTGCTAGATGGTAAATGGAATGGTGCTCACAAATCCTAAGAGCTGTCCTACATAGGAAAAATATACTGTCACCCTCAGGCCTCCATCTAGTGCCCAGTGACTACAACTGTGAATAAATAAGACTATTAACCTGACAAGCATGGTTAAGTGCTCTCCCTGCCAAGTCACAATTCTTCTTCAAAACAGAAGCAAAGATACCTGCTAACCACACCGGACAACTAACTGTAAGGGAGTGAATTAACATTTAAACAGGCACATATACGAGTATAAAGCATGAAAAGTTGAGCCATTCAGCATCAGGAAAATATCTCCAAACATTTTAATTGTCTCTGAAGATGTTATAGAACTGTTGCATTTTGCAATAATTCAAGTTGATAAAGATAGACCTTGAGCAAGCAAGAAAAAATTTAATTAAAATCACCCACACAGTAAGAAAATGAAATTTGGTTACCAATGTAACAGCAACAATAAAAATTCATGTGATGGCATTCCTTAAGGAGAAAGAAAAATGAGACATTATTACATAATGAGTAGGAGTTATATATTATTTCTCTATTCTTATGTAACTTCCTTTCATCAAATGTTTCTCATTCATACACAAGACTTTTCTGTTTCCTATTTTGAGTTTTAAATATAATATTTACTGGCACCCAAGCTTGCATTTCCCAGAAACATGAGCTGACCCACAGTACCCATTATAATGCATTTAACTCTTACAGCTCACTTAGGATTACATCAACATAATCCTGTGCCTCTGAAGAGTTATTCTTGTACAACTAGGATACAGACCTATTTTTCAGCCCAGCATCAGAAAAAAATTTATTTTTCACAATACTGCAGATATAAAGAAAACATTCAATTTATATTTTACAAAAAGAAGTCTGTAAATTATTTGCTCAAAATTTTTGAGTGTTTATAATACCAATAAATTTATATTCATAAATGTCTTCTATACATTGAGTATAATATTTTTCAAAGTTGTTACACTTAAAAACAAAAATTCCAACATCTGGCGCCCACCATAAGATGAAAAACTGATGGTGTGGGGCTTAGTAAATGATTTTATATTTGATTTCCTGAGGATGAGTCCAAATCACAACCAGGATTCAGAAATCCAGGATTCAGAAATCCAGGATCCAGGCCAGGCGTGGTGGCTCACAACTATAATCCCAGCATTTTGGGAGGCCAAGGCAGGTGGATCACCTGAGGCCAGGAGTTCGAGACCAGTCTGGCCAACATGACAAAACCACATCTATACTAAAAATACAAAAATTAGCAGGGCGTGGTGGCACACACCTGTAATCCCACTTACTTGGGAGGCTGAGCCAGGAGAATCGCTTGAACCCAGGAGGCGGAGGTTGCAGTGAGCCAAGGTCGTGCCACTGCACAGCACAGTGAGACTCTCTCTCAAAAAAAAATTAAAAAAAGAAATCCAGGATCCAATTTCCCAGGAGGCCTTGTTAGCTCCCTACTGTTTAACTTGGACTTCTACCTAACAACTTCCCCAACAGCAGAACTATCCACAAAGCTCCACAGACACATACTGAACCTATGTCTGTGAATTCCTAAGTACTGTTCATCAACTGAGGATAATCACCAAATTCCACACTATTGTTATCAGATTTAATGAGATAATATATACTTAAGATATTATCTAAATTTCCAAGCACTACCTGCATTCAAATTATGATATCTCATTTCCTCAAAAACATTTGTTAAGCATCTACATGGCATCGCAATAAATAATGTGGGGCACAGGAGAAGTGGCCTCAATTATACATTGATCATCCTCAAGGAACTCACCCTCACTTATAAAACTACTCACAATCCAAGACGGAGAATGTAAGTGCCATAAGACAGCAATAGATACCGTGCTATGGAGACTCAGAGGAAAGAGAAAGAGCTTCCAATCGGGATGATCAGAAAACACACGTGAAGCAGGTAGAAGATGGGTAAAATTTCAACCTAAGCTGGTTGGAGATCAGGATAGAGAGATGAGAATTAGGGGCAGACGGCAATAACGTGGTAAACAAGAACCTCAAGAGATCTACCTATCTCTGTCTTGAGAGAGAAAGAGCACGCTTCAAAGTCACTAGAAAATTGATGTGACGAAGGCAGTAGCAGTTTAAAATGACTGAATGTTAAGAAGGGTAGATTAGAGAGGGTCCTGAATCCCAAACGAGGAGGTATTTATTTCATTTGAAAGGCAACAAACAACTACAAACTATTTTTTATCAAAGGATTTACATGATTAAATATTAACATTCAACAAAACTGCTGCCTGATTAGAGCTGTACATCAAGAAGATGTAGTGTGGTAGTTGAACGAATAAATTGATATCAGAAGGCATGAGGGTAGGGAGACCAGTTGGGAAGTTACTGCAACAGCCCATCCAACTACAAAGTGCTACGGCCATAAACTAGGACAGTGAGAGTAGAAAAAGGAAAGAAGGACTGGGTATAATGATTATCACTTTGAAGAAAGTTATATCCTGTAAGTTCCAGTGATGTTTTGGCCATCCAGTGTAACAGAAACAGGAAGCGATCAGCACAAGACAGACCTGGACCCAAACCCAGCCTCTACATCTGATAAACAGTGAGGCTTTGGGTAAATTACTTAATCCCTCTTGCCTCAAAAATAAATAATAATACATACCTCTAATCTTAAGAGAATTTGTGTATCTCTAAAATGCTTAGCATACTAGGAGAAAATTAGCAAAAGGGAAAACAGCAAACAAAGGAAACAAAATGAGGATCCATGATCTCTCTAAAATGCTTAGCATACTGGGCAAAAATTAGCAATAGAGAAAAGAACAAACAAAATATACAAAAATGTGTATTAAAATATTAACAATGTTGAATGGGCGCAGTGGCTCACGCCTATAATCCCAGCAATCTGGGAGGCCGAGGCGGGCGGATCACGAGGTCAGGAGATCGAGACCATCTTGGCTAACACAGTGAAACCTCGGCTCCACTAAAAACACAAAAACAGCCAGGCGTAGTGACGGGCGCCTGTAGTCCCAGCTACTCCGGAGGCTGAGGCAGGAGAATGGCGTGAACCCGGGAGGCGGAGCTTGCAGTGAGCCGAGATCTCTCCACTGCACTCCAGCCTGGGAGACAGATCGAGACTCCACCTCAAAAAAACAAACAACAACAACAACAAAAAAAAATGTTAATGACTCAACATGAGCTTTTATAACAAAAGACTCAGCTACTACCTCCACCCTCATCAGTCTCTGGCTGTGCTACTCCTTTAGACAGCAGGACTCTTTCATTCTTCAGTATCTCTCTGGCTTCAGGTAGCAAGCAGCTCCTTACTTTTAAAAATAGAGCTCAGTCGGAGACTCCGTCTCAAAAAAAAAAAAAAAAAAATAGAGCTCAGTCGGACATGCACCAGAACACAAAAATAGACTACTAGAAGGTAAAATGACACCTGCATCCCTGGTTCTTGGACTCCTATGTATTTGGGACAGAAAATGGATTAGTGTTAAAGTGTCTACTAATGGATGTCTCAAAGAAGAAGAAAATCCGACAGGCTAAATGGAGAACTGTGCCAACACTGCAAGCGGAGGATTCTTACAAAGCTTTTAGACGCTACAAAATAACTTGTTCTTTCTTCTAATTCAATCACTGGCACACAAAACTTTGCCTCATTTGAAATGATTCGATTGAAAATTAATACGAATACACAAATGATTGCTTAAAGCAACATTCAAAAAGGAGTTTGTAAGAGGCTTGTCATATATGGTTACACCATCCTTAACAACAGAATTTTGAATTCAGAATATTGCTATACTGATCTTGCAGGTGGAAATTTAATTTATCTCCTCCTCGGATAACAGTTTCATTAGTTCCAAAAAGAGCCTAATAAAAAAAGCATTAAGTTATCTTGAAATAAATGTGTTATTTATGCTCACATTTTTGTTATTTGTTAAGAGAGGCTTCTTTGCTTCTCTAGGATTACAAAAATAATGGTATTTTAAGCTTTTTCTATCAGCTTTTTAATAGTCTGAATCCTATATGTAAAGAGCAGCCAAGCAATAAAATTTCAGTTTGAAACCAAAATTTAAGTCTTAATTAATGTGCTAAATGTGTTTCATGTATGCCTTTCGTTCTCTTCCTGTAAGCTCTAATCTTTCCATGAGGAGCTGATTGATTAGGATCAGTTTAAGAAGGTGTTCTAGTTTTAAAAATGCAGTAAAACCACCCACATTTGCTGCAGCTCCTTTGTCAACTTGGTGATTTTATACAAAAAGTTCACATTATTGCCATTTTTAAACAATATAAAAATCTTCCTATTTGTACACACATATTCATAGCAACATATGTACAATAGACAAAAAGTGAAAGGAACCCAAGTATCCATCAATAAGTAAATGGATAAACAAAATACAACATACGTATATAATGGAATATTATTCAGCCTTAAAAAGGAAGGCAATTCTGACATCTGCTGCGACATGGATGAACTCTGAAGACATTATGCCAAGTAAACTAAGCCAGTCATAAAAGGACAAACATCATGAGTCCGCTCATATAAGATATCAAGAATAGTTAAATTCATGGAGACAGAAAGTGGAATGGTAGTCATCAGGGGCTGGGAGGAGGAGGGAATGGGAAGTTGTTGTTTAAATGTGTACAGAGCATCAGTTTGGGAAGATGAAGAAGTTCCGGAAGTGGACTGTGGTTTCAGTTGCCCAACAATGTAAATGTACTTAATGTCACTGAACTGTATATTTAAAAATGGTTACAATGGTAAATTTTATGGATATGTTACCACATTTAAAAACATACAGGAAATCTTGTAGCACTGAGACTTCTTAAAATACTGAAATTCTAGGAACGAATGAGTAAACAAAAGTCTTGGTTTAAGAATAGCATAGCCAATCGTTGGTGCTGAACAAACTTGTCAGCATGTCTGTTTCCATTCATTTAATTTATATATTTCAGAATCATCCTGCACATGAGGTTTACTAAAGTAAAGCTCTCTTATTAGGCTATATCATTTTACAGAATACAGAGAAAGCAAGGATAAAAAAATAAGAGCAGTTTTTTTGATGGCTCTCTTTCATATTTATGAAAATATGAGGCTGTTTATAACCCAGAGACTCAAGACAGATTTTCAAAACAGTATTGGCAAGGTTATCAAGATTAAAGTTTCGGAAATGGATTTGAATGAATTAACTGATGACACAGAGTGAGAAATCTGATATATATAACTTGAGAAAATAAAAATTTGTTGCTATGACCCATAATATCACTAAAGGCAAAAAAAAAAAAAAAAAAAGTGAACTAAGAATCATTTTTGCAAATGGGCCATGCTCTTTCTTCTCCAGACCAGTGATAATTGAATAATTCCTCCTCTCACACACCCTTCTTTTTCCTGCCAATAAGCCATCAGGCATTTTCCCACTTTCCTCTAGGATTGTTCATCCTTATTACTCATTTGGAAATAAAGTTCAGAGTTCCTGCCCCAGCCAAAAAAACGTTAGACTGAATCAGATAGTGATTGCCAGTACTCCTGAAAAAAAAAAAAAAAACTGTCATTCTCATGGAGAGATGAATACTAGTGATTCTTTAAAATGATTTAAATAATCAATTAATGTTCAATTAAGTATTCAATAAATCATCTACTCGCTCAAAGCCTCTCCTTATTTAATCAATATGATCATGAACAATCCTTTTATTTTCATTCATTTGCAAAGTCCACTTTGTCAGAATTTGTATAACTAGTTTCGTTAGCATCTAAGAAAATGAGCTGATTCTCTTTGTTACTGAGTTGCCTATTTTAGTAATTTTGAATTAATGAATCTAGTTTATAGGTCATCTTTAAAATATATACCCAGGAGTCAATTATTTTACACTTTAAATTAAAAAGAATATCTCTAATTTTTTCAAAGTAAATGGAACAGCATAATAGTTGGGAAATATTTTAAAGTATCATTCAATAATATTATTTGAACCCAATTATGATTTTGCTAATTATGCTATATTAACTTGAACATATATTATCATATACATCTTACTATATTATACATGTATACTTACACAATATATTACCATATTAACTTGATAAATTGTTTTTAGTATGGGTTACAGGAAACAAACTCAGTTTTGAGATATACTGTAAATATAATTCTTTAAATGTATCTTTATAGGTACCAACAGGGCTCAAAACGTTTATTGAGATAAGCCCAACTTCCTTCTTCTGGCAAAAATTAACAAAGGTATATAAACACATGATACCATGTCTAGCACTCATATGCACAAAAATTTTTAACTATGATTTACTAGACTATATAGAGACATATATAAAGACATATATAGAGACAGGCTCACTGTGCCTGTGTCTTCAGCTGTAAAATGAGAACAACAGTATCAACCTCAGAGTACTAATGAGAATTAAATGTACTTACAAACATAAATTTTTAGAATTTAGCTTGGCTTTGAGTAAGCAACATACAAGGTTTATTAAGTTATTATTATTAGCATCATTATAATCTCAGTCAATCCCCAAAACATTTTTCTGGGGTAGCTTAAAAAAAATTTTTATATAAGAAAACCTAAGCTTTGAGAGATTAAGCATTACAATTTACCTAAAGCCACAGAGTTAATACATGGCAGAGCAGGGATTTGACTAATTCCAGGCTTTCTGACCACTTCATAGTGGTCAATACTCCTCTTAAAATACAGCAAGCAGAACTGGTCACAATGCTACAAACATAGCAAAGGATTCTGAAAAGCTTGCTTTCAAAATCTAGTCTAAGAGATAGTCAGTTCAATGAACTGTGGCAATCTAACCCTTAGGTAATGGGCATTAGATAATGGTCCAGCTTCTCTCATCATGAAATTATAAAATTATTCCTAAATCTAAATTTATAGAAATTTACCTTTTCTCCTTTTAAATATTTTTAATTAAATATTTTTAAAATTTAATGTTTACTCGTTATTCGAATCTACGCATATTTTGAAACGGATATTCGATCATCTAAGCTAGTATCTATGCCTTCCAGTTTTTGTCAACTGGAAGTTTAAATAACACGCTTTCTACATTTTTATTGAAGTTTTTAATAAATTGTTAGGGGAGACTTGGTCAAGGATAGGGTTCTGGCTTTAGAGATTCAAGTTCTAAATTCTTCTGCACTTTTCGTCTACTCAACACCCAGACCAAACTGTACTGGCTTCACAATAACACTACATGCCAACTTAGGAGATAAAGGCATCAACATGACCAGCTTTATCATGCCAGTAAAATGTTAATGGGTCCTACAGCTTATCCACTTTTAGAAAGGTGACTGAAGAGGAAAACCAACTAATAGAGATAAACCAGCAAAAAGGGGTAACCTTATAAATTAGAAGAGGAATGTTTTAACAATTATATCTTTCACTATTTATATTGGGGAGCTATGAGGGTTTTTTTCATTTATAATACTTGTGTTCTAAATTACAAAAGGAATGTATGTTTTTTGAAAACAAAATTAAGCAATATGACAATACAGAAGAATAGGCCAAGTGCAGTGGCTCATGTTTGTAATCCCAGTGTTTCGGGATGCCAAGGCCAGAGGGTCACTTGAGCATAAGCGTTCAAGGTTACAGTGAGCTATGATCATGCCACTGCACTTCAGCCTGGGTGACAGTGACACAGCAATATCCTGTCTCTAAAATAAAATAATAAAAGAATAAAAAATTTTAAAAGGGAAAATATTTTTTCTTTTTAACAAACCTCATTGATAACCTCTGTTAATAAGTTGGCATTTTTAACGTTAGTTTACTGTCTTGAAGGTTGCATCTCTATAGATCTCCCCAAATTGTCAAATATTATTTTCTAGTTATATACCTATATAACTGTGCTTTTCTAGATATATACGCATAATGATTCTATTCTAGTTATATGTAGTATACATATATAATAGTATGTGTATATATAGTATACATATATAATACTATGTATATATATGTATTATGTGTATACATAGTATACATATATAATACTATGTATATATATTATGTGTATACATAGTATACATATATAATACTATGTATATATATGTATTATGTGTATACATAGTATACATATATAATACTATATATAAATACTACAGCTCTTCATTAAATTGTAAAGAAATATTTATATTCAAGAAATGCATTTCTGTTCATATTTCTGCCATCTCAATCTCTGTATAACCATATAAATACTATGCTACCAATATCAATTTATATTCTAAATAGAACAGTGGCTACAATTTATTGAACATGTAATACTTTCCAGGCTGCAAGCAATTTTATTCATCCAAGCAAGCCTGTAAGGTAGAATTTATTATTCACATTTTATAAATGACATTCTGTCTCAGAGGGACTAATCATTTTACCAAGGCCACATGGCTAACAAGTTGCTAGAGTGGAAACCAGAACTCAACCCTGATAACAAATCCAGCATCTTAATCACTGCGCTGTATTTGAATCCCTCCGTCAATAGATCCTGCTATCACTATGTTCATAATTAGGAAAAATTCAATTTCTATTGATTCCATCCTTCTTTCCATATGGAGTATGGATTAAAATAAATGTACAATAATCTAAGATATCTCTCAACCTTAGCATTACTGACATTTTGAGTCAGATAATTCTTTCTTACAGGGAGCTGTCCTGTGAACTGTAGGATGTTTAACGACACTCCTGAACTTAACCTAGCAGATGTCAAACCAGTAGCACTCTTCAAGTCCTAAAAACTAAATAATATCTTCAGGCAGGGGCAAATTTGGCCCAGTTGACAATCAATGCAATACCCTACTTAAAAATGTGAAAAGTCACAGCAAGTAGAAGCAGAATAACAGATTCAAGTTCTTGCATGTTTTATTTGCAGTTTAAAATCGTATTTTCTTCTGTGGAGATTATAATTGTAAAATTTAGTACTTTGAGAAGAATATGTAGCATCTGATATCATTATAATGCTTCTCTGATAGCTATTTATTATACAAATTAATTGTTAACTACATTAGATAAAAAATTCCAGGTGCAACTCTTTAGATTAGTAGTCCATTTCATCACAATGTTAACTACAGCAAAACTTTTCTCGCCCAAAGTGCCACAAAGAAGTTGCTTATTTATCCCAACTTATGAAAAAGTATTATACACCATCTCTAAGGCAAGGATATCCTTTTAGAAGTTCAGTGTTCTAACTACACTCTGTTCTGTTTTTACGATTTCCCTGTAAGTTACAAGCGTGGACTCATAAACTATAGAAAATAAAAATGAACCCTAACTTTCTGGAGAAACATTATGAAACAGACTACCATTGAAGGCTAGAATACCAGTAATTAAAGTCAAAAGTAAAATCTAAATGACCAATGAAAATACTGAGTCAAATATTGCCTCTTGCAAGACTATTTCACTGATGTTAAAGAAACTCCTGAAAAGGCCCTTCCTCTACACTGTATTTATTTAAATCTCTCCTTACAGGAACTTTGTACAGCAAAGTAAATGCTTGCTTGGTCCACAAATTAGGTTCATGCCCTTCTAGGTTCAAGTTTATAGAGCTGCGATTTGTAAACTTTTTTTCTCATGTCAACATACCTGATGGATGTGACACACACATCAGTAACTGTGGCTCACTACAGCATTGATTCAGGAGGCTGGGAGGTCCCCTAGAGAGAACATATCAGAATCGAAGGCAGGTTAGTGTTTGAAAAAGCCTACCATGTGATCATCACCCTTGTAGAAGACAAAGAGCCATCGTTCCTGCCATCTCAAAGGGTGCACCTAGGATGAAAAGTTCATTTCACCATTAACAGTGCTACCTTATGTTAATAATATTTCCAAAAGTACACATAATTAGTGCATCAAATCTCAAGCCTTCCTTTTCCAGCTTTTTTCTCTTTTTTTTTTTTTTTTTTTTTTTTACTGTTTAATTGATGCATCAGAGTTGTACATAGTTTGGGGTACATGTAATGTTTGGATATATGTATACTATGTGTAACAATCAAATCAGGGTAACTGGACGATACATCACCTGAAACATTTATCTTTCTTTGTGTTGGGAACTGACATAGTTTGGCTGCGTCCCCACCCAAATCTTATCTTGAATTGCACCTCCCATAATTCCCATAGTTGTGGGAGGGACCCAGTGGGAGATAACTGAATGATGGCAGCAGTTTTCCCCATACTGTTCTCGTGGTAGTGAATAAGTCTCACGAAATCTGATGGTTTTATAAGGAGAAACCTTTTTCTTTTGTCTCTCTCTCTCTTTGCTTGCCGCCATCTATGTAAGATGTGACTTGCTCCTCCTTGCCTTCTGCCATGACTGTGAGGCTTCCCCAGCCATGTGGAACTGTAAGTCCAATTAAACCTCTTTCTTTTGTAAATTGCCCAGTTTCGGGTATGTCTTTATAGGCAGCGTGAAAACAGACTAATAAAGGAACATTACAATTCTTCCCCTCTAAATTATTATTAACTATAATTTCTCTGCTGTGCTATCAAATGCTAGAATTTACTCCTTCTACCTAACTGTATGTTTGTATCCATTAACCAACTCTCTTCATTCCTTCCTCCCCTCTTCCCTTCCCAGCCTCTGGCAATCACCATTCTACTTTCTACCTACACAAGATCTACTTTTTAGGCTCCCACATATAAGTGAGAACTTGCAGTACCTGTCTGTGCCTGGTTTATTTTCCTTAACCCTGCAGTTCCAGCCATGTGGCTGCAAATGACAGTATTACATTCTTTTTAAGGCTGAATAGTGTTCCATTGTGTTTATATACCACATGTTCCGTATCTATTCATCTGTTGATAGACACTGAAGTTACTTCTGTATCTTAGCTATTGTGAACAGTGCTACAATAAACATGGGAGCATACTGATTTCCTTTGAGTACGTACTCAGCAGTAGGACTGCTGGATCACATGGGAGTTCTATTTTTAGTTTTTTGAGGAACCTCCATACTGTTTTCCATAATGTCCAGCTAGATTTTATTTATTTATTTACTTATTTATTTATGAGACAGGATCTCACTATGTTGCCCAGGCTGATCTTCAGCTACTGGGCTCAAACAATCCTCCCACCCCAGCCACTTGAGTATCTTGGACTAAAGGCATGTGTTACCACATCTACTCCAGGTACCTTTTAGACCTATACATTTTAGACCTGTAGTGATAGTTTAAAATTTGTCAAATTGTTTTAATATTTATATAGTGTTTTTGCCTCCCAATTTCCACTGTTCTAGCTATACATAAATCACCAGAAGTTATCTAACAAAGCAGAAACCGTAGTTATCTTCCTATTTGCGTTGGGACCAAACAAAAACAGAAGGTCTAAAGTACCAAAGGCACATGACAGATGAATGGAGTGTAGTATTAACTCATGTGAAGGTCTTCAAAGCTTTAGCTGATAAAAACAAAATATACATCTATAGATTATTATGCTGACAAAAAAAAGCAAGTGCAGTCCTAGTATGTGTTAAGGGTCTCATTAACTAGACTAGTGGTTTGTAAGTAGGCATATGACAAAATTACACGTTCCCCTTCCTGCTCACCCACATGTTGATGTTCTGTAGGTTTAGGGTTGATGCTTAGGCAAGTATATGTTGTAAAACGGGTTCACAGATTATTTTTCTACAGGAGAGGTGATAGTCACACTTTGCTTTGTTCCAGTCACACCATATCTGTGGTACCAGATTCTGGACTCCTCAATTTCAAAAGATCATATCTAAACAGAGAGGAGGGGAAAAGGGGAGAACAAAACGGCATGGAAGGGGACTTAGTTCCCTATTATGGTAGTGATTAGGCAAAAGCTTAACAATGATCACTTGTTAGGCATTTCATAAATTGAGCTCTACCTTTAATTTCCCTCCAATCCTGTGATACAACAGCACTGATGTTTTTCAGGAAAAGTAACACATACATAAATGGAAAAAAAAAGTCCTCCAAAAATTTACTATGATATATAAACACAAGTCTAGAAGAGTAGTGAAAGCATTGGAGATTGTACAATGTGGGAAACTTAACTAGGTGAGCAAAGAAACAACAGTGGATTGCACTTCTGGACCCTTGATCCAGAGTCAATAGTCCGGAATTGTGTATATATATGTATAATATATGTATGTGTGTGTATATATATATATATATGTATAATATATATGTGTATATATAGGTATAATACATATGTGTATATATGTATAATATATATGTGTATATATATATATATATACACACATACACACACACAATGATGCTAGCTAGCATCATTCAATATAGCCTAATTTATATATACAAATATTAACTGTACAAAAGACAAACTATAGTGAGCATCTAGAATAATCCAAGAAAAACATCACAGTGGAACTCAACCTCATAATTTTACAAGGTTAACTTCTCTCAACAGCCTAGATTGTCTCTACTGATAAAGTAAGTTTTTAACTAGTCATATGAAAAGCACTCATCTGCTCAAGGATAAGAACCTTGCCCATGTACTTTTTAAGTGTGATCAAAGGTTACAACAGTATATTGCCCTGGGGATCGTTAGAGGGTTACACAGAAGCTGAAGTCTGTACTGACTCAGTAATATCTTTCATCGGTAGGATTCAGCACCAAGAGTAAAAAGACATCTGCCCTGTAAGATTTAGGACCGTGCTTAACATTTAATCTTAAATAGGGTGATAGTCTTTGCACAAATTGAAATGTCCAAAGCCTACAACCTTTCTGTGTTTGTAGTGATAGGCTGGGCACAAGAAGCTCCAGTTCTAAAAAGCATGTACATACTAATCAGGAAAATATGGTGAACTAACGTGGCTGCGGTATTAAAATATTTTTTGTGAACTAAGAAAATTGAGCAGCTTCAAGCAGACAAGGTCACATGAGGTTGCAAAAGTAACATACACTGAATATGTCCAAACCAAACACATCATCTTCCCTCCTTCACCCCGAAACTAAAATAAACAAAAACTGATCTGATGCTTTTTTTCTCAGTGACCAGCGCCACTATCTTTCTAGTTTCTCAGGTTCACAGTTTTAAGTGGCGTTCATGCCCTTTGTTAACACCTTCCACTATCAATCACAGGCTAATCCTCCTAACTGCAGTTTTGTTTTTTGTTTTCTTAAATCATCTTTCCTGCCCACCACTACTATCTTAATAAATCTTCAATGTCTCTACCCAGGACTTTCACAATACCCTCTTAAATGCCTCCTTGTGTCCATTTGGGTCCCCACCTAATCCACTGCTAGTATAATTATGTTTAATCTGTTCACATCACTCTTTGGTTAAAAAATATAATGTTTGGTACACATAAAATATCAAATTCCTCAACCTAATCTTAAAACACTCAAGTCTTCATCCTGCCCCCCTCTGCACACTGGCCCCACATCCCCCTTATCTTACCTCTTAAAATTTCCCACCATCCCACCTCTACTCCTCAGCACAAAAGCAGGGCTATCGGTTCCACATGTCTTTTGCACAACCCAGTATGCACTCCACACCTGGCGTCCAGCTCTACAACACATCTTAATCCTTCCCTACCTCATATCCTCTGGGCCTTATGCCCACAGGGGACATATATAGAAATATTCTTTTACAAATACACTCGGTTTTTTTTCTATTTTAGATACATTCTTTATATTGTACTGAAATTGATTACTTAGTAATCAATTACTAACATAAACACGTGAGAATGTAAAACATAAATCAAAAGGAAAAGTCAGAAAAGATAGGAAGACAGAACTTTACCAGAAATCCATGTTAAGAGGGTGACGGTATTTGAGCATTAAATTTAGCTATGACCTTTCTGGAGGGCAAAGTTCTCATGACTTTCTGCTTTTCAAAGTATTTATCCCTTAGCACTATAATCATTTGTTACTGTAGTATCTTTACTCAGGGAGGGTGCAAGGATGGTTCATTTCTGAATCTTCCCCCAGCAATCCCCACACTTTCTGGGAAGTTGTGGGCACTCTTCAAACGTTCTGGAATAAAAAACGCAAACAGTGTAAGTTTTCCAAGGAGAATTCCCACAAGCCAGAGATCCCTAGCTACAGTCTAAGAGCCAACCATGCTAAAGGTGACTTTCCCACTAAAAACAAGAAGCACTGACTAGTAAGTACCGGCACTCTGATCTTCCTTACAGTTAAATTCCTGTGTCCATTAATAACCTGACATTCTGATTGATGAGATATAGTTGTATTATTAGTGTGCCTCCGCAGTGGATAACCTCTAGTTTTATGGAAAAATTGCATCTCTGACCTGCAAGACTGAGATCTGGATTCTACCCAAATGCTAACTTCAGTACCGATTGCCCCCTTTCCTCCTCACACACACAGAGAGACAGAGAAAGGAAATGGCTACCAATCTCTGTCACCTTAACTCAGCCATCGCAAGCATAATCAGCTAGTACTATTCTGCTAACTCTCCTTCAACAGAACAGTAAAAACTGGGTGGAATGATTGAGTAAAAGTGATTTTTCTGTTTACATTCTCTGATTCTATCATATTTTCTTCTAGAAAGATTTTTTTCTTGGTTAAGTGAGAGCACACTCTCTATTTTTCTAAGTAGTTATAGAAACTTTTAATATTCTCAAATTTATTTCTGCAAAATTGTACAGCTCTTCAAATGAAAAAGCATTTTAATAATCTTAGATGTGGCAGCATTTAAAAAAATATTATGTACACATTGCTTTCTTTCTCTATTCATTTATTCAAACAAGCAATAACAAATGGAAATGTATAAAGTTCCTTAGTCTTACGCAGGAAATGCAGGGAATACTCAACAAAATCCTGAGAAGTGAAACTGAAGTTAATCAATATTACATACAGTGTACGTAATTCAGATACACAAAAACAACAAAATATAGAAATAATTCATTTTTAGAAAACATGCTCATTACTTTAAACAATAATCATTATGAACCTGATTTTTATTTGTAACTTTATTGGCCTAGTAATCAGTGAGGTAGTCTCAATACTCTCCTTCCACATGTTTTATAAGGAATTTTCTCTCCTTAGTAGAACAACATTTGTTTTCATGTTCTTCTCAATGTATCAGTTGTCGTGGTAGAGCTTTGTTGCCACCTCTAAAACAAAAAGACACCAAAAAGCCTTGGTAAAAACTGAAACACGTTTTGGTATATATGTGCATGCACGTGGATGTATATATATTTTCATAAAGCGCTACCTTCAGGTAAAGTTACAAAAATTGTCTGTAGGCCGATCTAAAGTTTCAGGGATCTACCTTGGAGGATCATGTACCAGTAGGATCTCCAATTTTGTAAGAAATTTTAAGCCTGTCCAGCCATCTGGGTCAAAAATTAGGAAGGCAAAAGGATTTTACTTCCAAGGGTGTTTTACACAGTATTGAATATCACACATTACCATTCCTAAAAGCACCTGGAGGTGCAATTTCCATGTCTCCAACCCAAACGACCACTAAGGCACTGGCCCTAATAAATATTCTGTGAATATATCCAAAGGAACAATGTCAAAGGACTACATTTCTTTATAAAGCTTTGTTTTTCTGATTGTAAAATATGTGTGGAGGGTTGAAAACTTACAAAATACAGAAAAAGGATATAAAAGTACGTAAAAATAACCCATTATTCTCCCACATAAACAAGAATGAACATCTTGACAAGTTTCCTTTCTGCTATGAATTTGGCCTATCCTCAATTTTGTTTCATGATTTCACTTTCCACTCATCGAAAGTATTTTCCCATGTGATTTAAAAACTCATTTCACACATTTTAAAATACCTTATCTTTTGTTGTTCCCAAGCAGTATGTAAAAATGTTTCATAATCAGAAATTAGCCACAATGTAGAATTAGCAAATTCTAAACTTACAGCGCAATCAGCTATCATAATTTAAATATTTATATAGCACCTATCACTGAAGTGCTCTGTAGGTCAACAGATGGTCCGAGTTAATATGAAAACAAAATAGAAGTATTTCCTCTATAAAAAGACCTGGGATGTATTGGCAATATGTCTTTGATGGAAATGGAATTTGCTGGACTATTCAAAGACTAATAGAGAAAGCCCTGAATTTTCTTTGAAAGTCTCATGTTTTTGCTATACTACAGCTTAAGATATTTAGAGCATCCAAGGAATCAGAGAGGACACAAACAAATGGAAAAACATTCTATGCTCATAGATAGGGAGAATCAATATTGTGAAACTGGCCATACTGCCCAAAGTAATTTATAGATTCAAAGCTATTCCCACTAAACTACCATTGACATTCTTCACAGAATTAGAAAAAGCTACTTTAAAATTCATATGAAACCAAGAAAAAAGAGCCCACACAGCCAAGACAATCCTAAGCAAAAAGAACAAAGCTGCAGGCATTATGCTACCTGACTTCAAACTATACTACAAGGCCACAGTAACCAAATCAGCATGGTACTGGTACAAAAACAGACACATAGACCAATGGAACAGAATACAGAACTCAGAAATGTGACTGCACGTCTACAACCATCTGATCTTCAACAAACCTCACAAAAACAAGCAATGGGCAAAGGATTCCCTATTTAATACATGGTACTGGAAGAACTGGCTAGTCATATGCAGAAAATTGAAACTGGACCTCTTCCTTATACCTTACACAAAAATTAACTCAAGATGGATTAAAGACTTAAATGCAAAGCCAAAAACTGTAAAAACCCCAGAAGAAAATCTAGACAGTATCATTCAGGACATAGGCATGGGCAAAGATTTCATGACAAAAACATCAAAAACAATTGCAACAAAAGCAAAAATTGAGAAATGGATCTCATTAAAGAGCTTCTGCATAGCAAAACAAACTATCATCAGAGTGAACAAACAACTTACAGAATGGGACAAAATTTTTGCAATCTATTCATCTGACAAAGGTCTGATATCCAGAATCTACAAGGAACTTAAATTTACAAGAAAAAGGCCAAGCACAGTGGCTCTCACTTACAATCCCACACTTTGGGAGGCTGAGGCAGGTGGATCACTTGAGGTCAGGAGATGGAGACCAGTCTGGCCAACAAGGTGAAACCCCAACTCTACCAGGAAAAAACAAAGAAGAAAAAAGAAAAAAACAAACAACCTCAACCCCATTAAAAACTAGACAAAGGCCATAAACAGATACTTCTCAAAAGAAGACATTTATGTGGCCAACAAACATATGAAAAAAAGCTCAACATCGCCGATCATTAGAGAAATGCAAACCAAAACCACATTGAGATACCATCACATGCCAGTCAGAATGGCAATTATTATTAAAAAGTCAAGAAGCAACAGGTGCTAGTGAGGCTTTGGAGAAATAACAATGCCTTTACACTGGTAGTGGGAATGTAAATTAGCTCAACCATTGTCAAAGACAGTGTGGTGATTCCTCAAAGACCTAGAACCAGAAATACCATTTTGCTCAGCAATCCCATTACTGGGAATATACCCAAAGGAATATGAGTCATTCTATTATAAAAATAAGTGCATGCATATGTTCATTGCAGTACCATTCACAATAGCAAAGACGTGGAATCAACTCAAATGCCCATCAATGGTAGACTAGATAAAGAAAATGTGGTACATATACACCATGGAATACTATGCAGCCATAAAGAGGAATGAGGTCATGTCCTTTGCAGGGACACGGATGGAGCTGGAAGCCATTATTCTTAGCAAACTAATGCAGAAACAGAAAACCAAACAGATGTTTTCACTTATAAGTGGGAGCTGAACAATGATAACACATGGACACGGGAAGAGGAACAACATGCTGGAGTCTGTCGGGTGGAGCGACAGGTTGAAAAAAAGCAGGATAAACAGTAAATGCATGCTGGGCTTAATACTTAGGTGACAGGTTAATAGATGCAGCAAAGCACCATGGTATGCGTTTACCTACATAGCAAACCTGCACATCCTGCACATATATTCTGAAACTTTAAAATTAAATTAAAATAAATTTTTTAAAAAAGATATTTAGAGTATCAGCTGCAAATGCATCTCTTTAAAAGGAAGAGCATGTGAACGACACAAATTTATTAAAATTTCATCTTGTTAAAACAGATTTTAAAATATAAAGACATTTATATCAAAATAAAGTTTCAAAACCAACTTTTATTGCACAAAATGTCATAGTATCCTAACAAACTAAAAAACTTTTGAAGAGTTTGAGATGCTTGATTAGAATTTATTTCCATGTAAGCAGATTTCATGGCTTTCCCAAATGTCAGGTCTCCAGTTTGTACATCTTCTGGAAGGTGTAGGCAGAAGATAAAATTAGAAAAAAAAAATGTCAACCCAATCAGATATTTTTAAAGCAAGAAATAAAGATAAATATTCCTTTATTATTTGGTCTCTAAAATAAGATAAAACATTAAAGGAACTCTCTGTCTATCCTCAAAGGAAATATCAGCCCATCAATACCCAACTTGGCAGTACTGATTTCAATATATATTTAAAATCTGCCCCTGACATTATCATTTTGGTGCAACTCCCAATCATCTCTAGATTATTGCAACAATCTTAATTGGTTTCCTTCTTACATCATAACACCTATTCCCACTCAACACAGAGAATATGAGACATGCTATTCAACATAAGGCTGGTAACATCCTTTCTTTGCTCAAAACCCTTTGACGGTATCCCATCTGCCTCAGAACGAGTCTTGCAATGACCCCTCATGGCCTATGTGATCTGCTGTCCCCTCCTCCTCACCTTTTTCCATCTTCTATCACGAAAGTGGAAATCCATGGACTGTCTGTAACCAAGTTAGGAAAGAGATGACCACTCCAGGCAGAATTTATAAACTGAAACCAACAGGAGTAGACTGAGACTCCACAGGACTCCCGCTGCTCCTAGGGCCAAACCAAAATAACTACCTCAGACTAGACTGAAAGATCATTCAATAAGTGGAAAAATCTGGAAGAAGAGTGGTCTGAGGGTTAAGGCCTAAAGTAAAGCCCTGTGGAACCTGGTAAAAAGAGAGAGCATCCTGAGGAATATTTTTATGTGATAAAATAAACACTCACGACCTTCCACTGAGGGCCACAGCTGAGCCAGGGCTTAGCTGTATTATACAGGTAATAAGCAGAAAGTCCCTGTCATTTGAGAATAATGGCACCACTGGTATATAATGAGAAAAAGGATGGGCATGACTGAAATTTTACCATGAAAAATGAAACTAAAATTTTTGAAAATAATTTTGTTTTTCAAGACAAAATATAGGTTATAATGGTAGCTAGAGTACAAATCAAATTTAAAGCACGGATCAAGTTTCTGTACGTGCGGTTATAGGACACACTACACAACCGACCCACAAAACCATCATTTTTACAAAGACAGTCAAGGACTCCATCAATTTTCTTAAATATCTCTCTTAAGCCTTTTTCACTGAAGCACCTGAAGCATCTGAAGTCCCTATCACATCTCTCTCCTCCTACTACTGCCTTATCTGGCTCCTAGGATGCCTCATTTGGCAGTGGCTTTGCTTACAATTTAACTCCTTAATACTGTTTTAATTAACTTCCATTAAATTTTCATATTTTGTAAGACTTGTGAGTTTTTGTAATCAAATGCAAATTTGTTTGCATTGTTTTACATAGCGCTTTCTGAAAGTTAGCCTATAACCTTCAATGACCTGGCCCTGATGGGCAAGAATATGTATTATTTATGTTCAGCTGGGCACAATGTTTAACAAGAACCTCTGTCCATTATTACATTAATTTAACCTTTGCAACCTTAAGAAATCAGTTATATTATTCTTATGGTATAGACAGGGTCACTAAAGTTTTGAAAGTTTAAGAAACTGGTATATATTACAAGCTTTGGTCTGTGTCAGTCTAGAGAGTGCATATATTCTTTCTGTTCAACATTTGTATAGCAATTTATTTTGATTTAGCCTTTAAAACAGCCATATGAGATAGGTAGTGAAGCGGATATTCCTGTTCCTATTTTACAGATGAGGAAATTGATATCCAGGGTGGTTAAAAAAACTTCTTTGAGGCATCATCAATGAAGTTTTTTTGAACTCCAAAGAAATGAAATCAAAGTGAAACATTTATGATTGTCATAGGTTCATAAACTATAGTGTGTGTGTATAGCTTTTCCCCATGATACTGACCCTTCTTGTCTGAGCCAAGCACTTTTAAACTATTTGTTGAATTGGATTGCAAAAGTCAGAACTTCCTGTAGAGTTTCAATAGACAGAAGTTTATAGTCCTGTCATTCTCAACAGAAGCAACTGGGGTGTTCCTTAAAACCACAGATTTCAGGACCCCACTCTACACTTAACTAAATCAGAGTATCTGGAGGGTTACAGGATCTATAATCTAGTATTTAAAGGTCTGCATTTTAATAGTTTTCCCAAATAATTTTTATTCACACTAAATTTTGAGAACTACAATAAACAGCTCGATTTAGAGAGTGTCAAATGATATGTAATTATATGTAAGTGAAATTAAGCAATGTCCTCACAGACTTCAAAAGCATCTAAGGCAGGTTGATTAATCTATTAACCAGGGGCATTTACTGTTATAATTCATAAACAATAGTTTGATTAACATGGCATTATAGTTATATAAGAATAATTATCAACAGGGGAGAAGTTAGAAAAAAAGAAGAATCCAGTCATACTGAAATGCTTACAGTGTAGCAAATATTCCACGTAAAATAGAGAAAGTTCTGAGATTTTAAATAAGAAACTTACTTGCTGACATTTTTAATCAATTCTGGTCATATAAAAGGTAAAAGTTCACATAAGATTGCTATTAGCATACATGTGTAAGTGAAAATGATAAATGTGCTAAAAAGTTACAGAATAAGAATCAATGTCTTGGAAACTAATGAATGTCAGGAGAGTTTGTGAATAGCATCAGGACCTCTTACACAGACCATCATCCCCTGGGTGCTTTTGATCTAATGACAGACCTTGAGGCAATGCATGGCTGGATTTCCTGCCCAGCTTCCGAGAGTGTCTCTCTCAGCATCTTCTCCTCTTTTCAAATCATAAAGGGTTCTAGTTTTTACGTGCACTAATATTATGCCCTCAAAAGACCATAAAATATTTTTTGAAAACTGAGGAATTATTCATTTGACTTTGGTCTAGTCTTCTTTGTGCACAAGCAAAAATACCACCATTAGTTTTTGGCACTCATTTTTATGGTGATTTTCATATCTGAATGCCACTTTATTTTTTAGATAACTTACTTAATTGGTGTTTAGTTATATATGTATCCAACATTCCCAATCTAATTCTCACACTTTTTATTAGGACTAGTTAATTGCTTAAGGAAGTTCCACCAAAAACACTTAAAAGCTCTAGCTGTAGCTCCGTAAAGGGGTTAAGATGAGCAAATCGAATTGTTATTTAAGTAAAAAGGAATGACGAGAAGTGGACAAAATGAGGCTATTGCCTTAATAACTATGCTGTAATTTAGATCCTACTTACCTAGCAAAAAACAACTCCAATTATAGGAAAAACAATCCCTAGGCATAAAAACAGACACTATTCAAGATGATACACACCGTTAGCTCCTTGTCTCAAAATGCAAACAAAGTTAAATGATTTTGCTTCTAAAATGTTTTACAAAATTTAAACTCACAAATAGTTTAATTATATTTTGATTATTTCAATGTAATTTATAATGAATGTCTCAGTTTGTAATATATTTTTTCAAATAAAAACCATATTGAGATTTTTTAAGTAGTATATTCAAAAAACTCAAACTCTGGAAGTAGTCAGTGATAGGAACCTCTCTAAAAAGTCTGCCTCTGAGAACACTTGACATCTACAGATAAAAAGAAACTTGACACCATAAGGTTGGAAATCACTTTTTTCCTAAACATTGTATTCCTAGTTCATCAAATGTCATGATCATCTGCCTAACATACTCAAAAGATATGTCTCTGATATCAGTGAAAGGATATGACAATACTGTATCTTCTCTAAATATTAAAACTGCAACAACAAAACATTCTTATTTGACTTAAATTTTTTCGATTTTCACAAGTCAAGTTCTATTAAAAACTAGGTGAGCCAAAGAAAAATGACTGAAAAGCTAAATTTATTACTGCAATAAAACCCTATAAGCTTCTGATTTTTCAGTTCAACTTGATTCTGCAATTATGCTACCAAATTTCTAGATCATTCCACATGATGGAACTAGCACTGCAGTTGGATGACATTTTTAAAAGGTCAATTTCACAATGTCATCTCTGGAAGCAACCATCTCAAACTTTGTTTTGTAATTGATCACAATTAAAAGCTAAAGAGATAACATTTGCTTTACATTAGACTTTTCGGAAAATACAGCTATTCAGTAAGAACCTCTAACAAGAATGCAGACTACTAGAGTGTAAAAAAGGTGATACCTGAAGAGCACCTGTCAGAGCCCTGTGGGATGGAATGGAAGAAAATAAAGTCAGAGTTTGTTCTCTCTCAATTTATCAGTTGAATGTGAAAAACACTTGATATTTTCTTTTTCTAAAATATGAACCCAGATTTCAGAAATCTTTCAAAGGTTTACACTACGACGATCTTTGTGGTAGCTTTGGTTATTTTCAGTTGAGAGTGAGCTAAAAATAATTATCTAGGACTCATGGTGAACATGGGATTTCCTACAGTACGGCCACAGGCAAATGCAACCCCTTATGTAACATATGCAAGAAAATATTTTTTAAGTAACAAAAATGTAAACATCATATTAAAAATGAAAATGTATAGGTTTGTTGACAGGTGCTGGGAAAACTGGCTAGCCATATGTAGAAAGCTGAAACTGGATCCTTTCCTTACACCTTATACAAAAATTAATTCAAGATGGATTAAAGACTTAAATGTTAGACCTAAAACCATTAAAATCATACAAGAAAACCTAGGCAATACCACTCAGGACATAGGCGTGGGCAAGGACTTCATGTCTAAAACACCAAAAGCAATGGCAACAAAAGCCAAAATTGACAAATGGGATCCAATTAAACTAAAGAGCTTCTGTACAGCAAAAGAAACTACCATCAGAGTGAACAGGCAACCTACAGAATGGGAGAAAATTTTTGCAACCTACTCATCTGACAAAGGGCTAATATCCAGAATCTACAATGAACTCAAACAAATTTACAAGAAAAGAACAAACAACCCCATCAAAAAGTAGGGGAAGGATATGAACAGACACTTCTCAAGAGAAGACATTTATGCAGCCAAAAAACACATGAAGAAATGCTCATCATCACTGGCCATCAGAGAAATGCAAATCAAAACCACAGTGAGATACCATCTCACACCAGTTAGAATGGCCATCATTAAAAAATCAGGAAACAACAGGTGCTGGAGAGGATGTGGAGAAATAGGAACACTTTTACACTGTTGGTGGGACTGTAAACTAGTTCAACCATTGTGGAAGTCAGTGTGGCGATTCCTCAGGGATCTAGAACTAGAAATGCCATTTGACCCAGCCATCCCATTACTGGGTATATACCCAAAGGACTATAAATCATGCTGCTATAAAGACACATGCACACGTATGTTTATTGCGGCACTATTCACAATAGCAAAGAGTTGGAACCAACCCAAATGTCCAACAACGATAGACTGGATTAAGAAAATGTGGCACATATACACCATGGAATACTGTGCAGCCATAAAAAATGATGAGTTCATGTCCTTTGTAGGGACATGGATGAAATTGGAAAACATCATTCTCAGTAAACTATCGCAAGGACAAAAAACCAAACACCGCGTGTTCTCACTCATAGGTGGGAATTGAACAATGAGAACTCATGGACACAGGAAGGGGAACATCACACTCCGGGGACTTTTGTGGGGTTGGGGGAGGAGGGAGGGACAGCATTACGAGACATACCTAATGCTAAATGACGAGTTAATGGGTGCAGGAAATCAACATGGCACATGGATACGTATGTAACAAACCTGCACATTGTGCAGATGTACCCTAAAACCTAAAGTATAAAAAAAAAAAAAAAAAAAAAGACAGTCTTATTTCTTCTCTTCTTTCCATAGAAATTTCCTTAAATCAGCTTAGTCACTACCTCAGCCTCAGGAGAACTAAATATTTCAGGTTAAAAGTCTTTTATTTCTTTTTCATCCATTTTTCCTACCATCCAGCCAGCACTTACAATAAGCAAGACACTGGGCCAGAATTTTCTAAATGAAATGCTTATGGCTGAGAAAAGGAAGCTACAAAAATTTGATTCCTTTTATAATAAAAATTGTCTTAATCTGAATCTGACTTCCTTAGTTCCTGAGACTAGAAATCAAATTCTCAATACAGCATAAGCAGTTCAGCAGGCTCTCTCCCTTCCAAACTTCCTGAGGGACTGCTGCTAAGGCTGGACCCTGAAATAATAACTCCCAAACAAGGGGATGTTTCATACCACGAGGACAAACACTGCTTGCTAAAGAGCATCTCTGAAGTGGATCTCTAAAATACGATAAAAATAAAAACTATTTCATTTGTTTGTGTTCATGCTAGCTTAAAAATGGGCTAAGGATGCTGATTCCACATAGCTGTATAGCAGTTGCCACAGAATTAAACATTCCCCACTGAATAATATCTCTATGACTTCAAACTTCCATTAGGTCTTTTTAAGTGGTTTATACCTGGAGAGGAGGAAACACTTGCCACAGACATAGCATAAATATTCAGTTATTTAAACTTACTTCACAAGATGGAAAATTTTTACGAAAATCCCATTAAACCAAAACCACAAGATTCTTGCATAAAATTATTTCAATATTCTAACAAGGTACTGGGAGAGACAGAATGGCATTCCTTAAAATTTTAAACGCATTCAGAGGGAGAAGAATCTATTAGGTAAAAAGGAAATGAAAGAAAGTGTGCTTGTAGATAGAGATGGAGAACAGAAAGAGATTGACCAAAAAAAAACCAGTACCAGAACAACCTCTATATTAATTTAAATCAACTTCAAAATTAGCCAGAGCTAACAGTGACTAGTTACATTCAAGTATAAACTCTTTCAAGCAACAGATGTGTGTTACAATGACATTTCTTTCTTCAGCTAGCTTCTTCAAGAAGTCTAAATTAAGTCAGCTTTACCAGAAGTGAGCCAGCATCCACATTATTTCATTTTATCCAAATGTGCTTCTTTGTATACCGTGATTCTATTGCCTTTTGATCTTTTTAGAATTCCTAGTAGGTGAAAATCTATTTATCTATGATATAAAATCTATCTATACTTAATCTGCAGTGTAAAAATAAATAATATACCTTGTCCCAATCACTAAAAGCATCACACAGAGATATAAACGTTATACACATAATAAATGTATCTTAAAAAGTTAATCTATATATCTATATATAAAGTAAAATGCCATATATAATTTTCTCTATTTCTTGATGTAGCATTGGAATTACGGCTATTGTTAATGAATTCATAGAGTCTAAGGAAAGGAGATGGAGAGGACATGACATTAAACACTTCCAGACTTTTTCATCTGAAATCAGTTTGAAATTGCAAACCAGAGTGAACTCAGAAAATGGCTCCAAAACTCACCTAATCTCAATTCCTGGTTTAAAAATTTCACACTATCAAAATCTCCAATCCGCTCTATACACAAAATGAACCATTTTCATTGTGTTTCCATGAAAGTGGTATTTATATAAACAATAGTGAAAAGTTACCAGCCCTTTACAGACACTGTTACAATTTTCATCCATTAAAGCTATGAGCAGGCTTGTGACTTTTAGTTTCCTAAATTACAAAGATAATGACCTGCACTACAAACATAAGCACTTTCATTTCTAAAGAGACATCAGATAATCCAATTATAGACTAATCATCATGAACATGTGTTGTGTTTACAGGGTATCCATAAGCAATCCCTGTTACATACCAAACTCCTAAAGGCAAATTCGTAATTAACTGGAAATATTGATACTGTGTTATAAATCAGGTTAATATAAAGGTCTTTTATTAAGGAACTCTGCTAAATCTCCCCCTCCGATGAAAATAATCATATTTTAAAATAAATGCAATAATGAGAAATGAAGGAAAAAGGGCAAATAGACTTGGCAACTATTAGAGTGGTACAAAAATGAGCTATCAAGATTACAGATATAATTTTAAAGACTGTATATTGTTATTAAATCTACAAAGATTTTTCATTATAACTGCGGAGGTGACATTAGTATCTCAAATATTACAAATCTTTAAAAATATGGAGCTGCACTGTCCAATATGGTAGCCATTAGCCACCTGTGTCTATTTAATACTTGAAATGGGGCTAGGCCATACTGAAATGTGCTTTAAATGTAAAACACACACAAGATATTTAGACTCACAAAAAAACAGAATGCAAAATATTTCATTTTTTTTTACATTGATTACATGTTGACGTGCTATGCTGGGTTAAATAAAGCATATTATTATAATTCATTTCATCTGTTTCTTGGGTGTGTATGGCCTCTAGAAAATGTAAAATCAAATGTATGGCTTGTGTTGTATTTCTATTGGATGGTGCTTATCTATAATGTTTATAGGACTGTTTTCATCAAAGCCACTGGGTGACACTGTTTCTTCACTAAATTGATACAACCAAAGCAATTTTCTGCCAGGGGAAAATCACACATGCACACACACAAATCATAAATGCACATACAGGTACACACATGCACATGCACATACACACACTTCAGCAAACACTATGTGCCCCTTATAACCAGTCATCTTCTCAGGATGAAAGAACACGAGTACCCTTAATGTAATGTTATTACTATGTTAGCAGTACTGGCTATACTTGAAAGCTTTAATAATCATTCGCAGATTCCTAAATAACAGATGACAGCTCTAATCAAATCAAAAACACAGACATTGCTTAGTTTGTGACTTTTCTCAAAAAGCTTTCCATCTTCGAAATGGTAATGTTCTTCATGACCTCCTCTGATATTATATCCTATTTACTTATATTTTAATGAATTCTAAAGAAATGCTGCAAAATAACAGGTGAAAAAAATTACCAGCTGTTTTTACTAATGAAGAAATGCCTTCCCGATTTGCAGATTATGCTTTGCCTTGAATTTTGAAATCCTGAACATACGAAAATCAACGTATTGAAAATCTAAAATAAAAATCTTCAATATTTAAGGCACTGCTAAATACTTTTGCTTGATAAGACTCCACAAAGTTAGACTTTTCAGCGCAACTGATATTCATTTACGCAACAAAGTCAAGAATAATTCATTCCAGAGGCTACCTGGTATTAACGAGTTTTGTGTTATTTACACATCTGACACTCAATCTGATTACTCAATCTTCTAATGCTGAATGAGAATTTAGAGTTGGCTCCATGTGAAAAATTACAAATGATATCCAGGCTTAAAGTTATCAGCCTGACTCCTTTCCTACTGTTTCCTCAGTAGCATAGTTAAGTCAAAGAGGACATGGACAAAAGCCATCTTGCCTTGGGCTATCTTCACACATTTAGCTAACTCTCAGTTTCCTTCTCTCTAAAATCAGACTAATTCTAGTCTACTAACTACAGCCTTTTCAGAATTAAGCATTTAAAATAGCAGGGCAACCAGCTATTTACAGTCATAAACTAACTCAACATAAATCCAATCAGTGTACTATTTTGAAGTGTAACATGTCCCAAATCCAGTATTATTTTACCTTTGTTTCAGAGCAGACTGTAAAGGTACACCAAAGTAATTTCCATTTTCAAAAACATTCTCCATGTCTTCAAAATGTAAAGTAGCTTAAAATCTAAACCATTTATGTTTAACCATTTATGTGTTGAGGACCTTCTGAAAACCTATGACACTAAGACTTTTTGCTCCTAAGAATGAACAAATGAAGTTTTGCATAGAATTTCAGAGAAGAGATGAATGAGTCCTGGAGCCAGGTTAAAAACCTGCTCCAAGTTATTATATGCATTTCTCCATTATCTAAGATATTTCACTGTGACTTCTCTTTTTCTTATGTTCACATCTCATTACTCTCACTAGGCTCTAAACTTTGCAGACACAAATGCTGTGTCACAACTATCTGTACATTATTTGTATGATTTTTGGCACAAAGTCTAACGCACAGATAAAATGTGTTGATTTGAGACCTGGTAGGTTGATTGATCAAAGGCCTTTATGGGTAATGGGTAACATTAGCTACGGGTAGCATCTTCTTTTAAAACAGTGGTATACATTCACAATGAACAGGTATGGCCAACTAATATTTTTTACGATTGTTATACAACACATCTTCCTCTAAACTACAACTCAGGCACGTCTGTTAGACTATTTTCTCAGCGATCAAATCTGTATATTTTATTATCAATAACAGCACAAACATACATTCTCAGTTCAAAGTTAAAACAATTCCATAGTAGCCTTACTAAAAAAACAAACAACAACAAAAAATCTCCTTTAATAAAAAATACTACCTATCATGAAAGTATATATAGGTAATTACCAAAAGGATTCAAGTTTCTATATAAAGGAATTATCTTCATTTGAACATTCATGGAACACATGTTTAGGTACAAGAATAGGAGACTGGACTTTCTGAGGGTCTTCAGAATTATTTCACAGAGGTTCATTAAACACATGAATGCAGAATATAAGCATAATATTTTTTAATCTCAATTCGAGGGTTTTTTTAGAAGATATAAACACCACACAGAAATGGAGCAGGAAGACTCCACTGAAGAGGAGACACACGGCAGCTAAGTAAACAATTCACCATAAACCTGTAGGGTTATGCATCACTTCCGGGAGCATAAGACATTTCCCCATCGCCCAATGCAAAGGCATGATACAATAGTTGCATTGATTATCTTCACACATCCAGGACAGTACAACTCACAACAATAACTCTTTCTCAAAAATACAACTCCCATCCTAATCCCAAAATAAACTCTTTCTTTTGATAGATAAAATAACACACGTTTTCAATGAAGTCAACTGGACTCTACCGGGCTGACACAAACCATATTAATGGAAAAATCTTAAAATATATAGGCACACTTCTAATTTTGAGGTTTATAAACATCCTACCTTGACAGAATGAGAACTTGCTTAAAATAGAAGTAAAATTGAATTTGGTAAAGCCTTTATTCAACTAGCGCTCTGAAGAGACTATTTCTCAGATCTGAATTTTCTAATAGACTACAACAAATTCACACAAATGTCACTGCAGATAGAATGAATGTTTTTTCATGCCAGTGTCACTCACCCTTGCCTGCCTGCACCCCCTCCCCCAAGGCTTTTCAAAATGTATTTCATACACAGAGTCACTGTTCTGGTTGTTTATTTAATTAACATGACAGCCCAGCATACACAGCATTTCTTTCAGTTCTACAGTTTTAACTTTTTATACTTTCGACTCAATACAGAAAGAGTAAAATTACTGTTTTCACTCCTTCCAGCCTCTGTAAATTTATATAGATTCACTGACTATTTATGTCACTTAAAAAAGTTTTTCAGTATGCTTTAAATATCTGTATTCACAAAGTAAAATCACAATTTTTGTCCCCCACACACACAAAAAAATTCTTTTCCTTCACCTTTCCCAAGGGATGATAAGGAAATCTTGTTTTCCCTTTTCAGTATTTTCAGAAATTGACCTTAATTAATTTTAATTCTGTCTCCAAGTCATAAGTAATCAATATTGCTCTTTGAATCACCATAAACTGAGTAACACTACTGAAATGTAGAAGCTACGATTTAATTAAAAGTCCATGATTATTTCTGAAACTTACTCAATTTGAACAATATGTTATATTGACAGGCATTTAGGAATTTAAACAATGTATTCTACATTTTGAGAAGAAATAAGCAAGTTTTTTGTCAAAGAATAACAATGCCCCCCATCCAGTGCCTACCATCAAACACCATACCCATTTCTCCTATTTTTGCTTTGCTGTTGTTTGCTTTCTCTCCTAAAAGTGTCTTTCTCACATCAGTCATGAAAAACTTGACTCTTCTTTTAACAACTAAGATCAAAATGGATGATGTTGTATCCATCACAAAAAAAGCTGTCATTAAGTGGTACAAATGCATTAATGGAGACAGTCATGTGCCTTTGTATTTACCTGAAACCACAGGTAAAAATATAAAATTTTCCTTAACAGGTAACTAAAATGAAATTGCATTGGTTTGAAATCTTTCAAAAGTGAATGTGTAAGGTGATCTCAGTAATTAGAGAAGAATGTGCAGCCAATTATAGTTCTTTATTTATAAAGAGAATGGAGAGACACCCATTCAAATACAATTTGCAGTAACAAAAAAATTGCAAAATTAAAATTTTACATTGAAAAATAACATATTAATCATGCATAATATCTAATAGTCCAAGAAAGTCTAGGTACCTCTGTATATTCCCATGTTTGGGGCCGAGGGCACAGTGGTAGTTTGAGAGAGACACATCTGCTCTGGGATGCGAAAGTCCACTTAGAAAAGATACACACACCTTAACAGACGCTTGCCTTCTTAACACTGGCAGCCAAAACAGTAGTTTCACACACTCATCTACAAAATCAGCCTCAGTATTGCGGACACTGAGTTGTCAGGACTAAACTAAAAGCCAAACAAACTTTATAGTTCTTTAAACTTTAAAGAACTATAAACTTTGTTTTTTCCTGAGAATAAAGATAATTCCACTTGCATTCACAGACACCAGTGCTATAGACTTACAGTTCTTGAAAGGAAAAAAGGGAGGGAGAGAGAAAAATGTATCTGTCAATTGGTTTCTCTTATGAGAATTTTTATCATATATTCTCTTTGCACTTTTGGAACTGAGGGTGACTGAAGAGGGACAGTTCATAAGTAACTAGCCACTGCCATTCATACAGAGAAGAAAATGATGAAATTCTCTCACTGGTAAGCCTCACAATGAGCAAAGTGCACATAAATTCTCAAGAGGACTCTGACAGACTGTACTTTTAAGTTCTTAAATGACTATTTAAAATTCACTTGTTGCCTATGAGTCTTGTCTTGAGTTGAAAGTAGACATTCCTTCAGAAAAAAAACAGATGACATTCAGGGGAGTGTTATATAGTTATTTTATCATTATTTTGATGTTTGACTTCACAAAGTATGCAAATGACAGTGGTACACTTTGCACCCTTAATCAGGAGTTTGTTTCCTTATGATAAAACAGATAAGCCATTTACTGTGGGTAGCTCCTGAACTTTTCACACAGTAAGGCTAACGTATATGAGATACTGTCCTATCTTACAAGATAGTACCCTGTGTTAGTTTCCACCCGCTCCCCACAATTATGCTCAGCAACAACTTTTAATGGGTCATATATAAAAACCAGTCTTCAGTGACACGCACACACTCACCCATGCCCTCATTAAAACTTCAAGTATCTCAATTTCTGCTAAATGTATTCTTGTGTTTCCATCAAGCACAAGACGAAGTTTCTCACTTTAGAATAATCTTCATTAACACAGCCTTTAAAAAAAATAGTGACCAAAGAAAATTACAGAAATAGATTGAGATTATGCATTTTCCAACTGCATTAATCAGCAAAACATTAAATATGCAATGCTTATTTTGATAACTTTGCAAATAATTCAAATTCTCCATTTATCAATTTAAACCAGAGAAAACCAAAAAAAAATGTGTGGGTTAAATGAAAGCTGCTGGTTAATTTACCTAAACATCTTCTTATCTTCTATCCACCCTTAATTTCTTAACGTATAAATGTTAATATAAAATTTAAAAAAAATTCCACAGGGTAAATTATATCAATTAGGAATCAAGTTGTGATTAAATCCCAGATTTTCCTTAGAAATTACGGTCATGAATTTTGCAATAGTAACTTCATATTTGCCTATAAGTTAATGAATACTGTATTCTGAACATACTTAAAGCAGTGGTGTTTTCATTTAAAAGACATTCTCTCCCATAACTGTGAAAAGAAATTAAAATGGTTAGTTTACCCTCAGATAGATAACTTACTTTAACAATTTCCAAATTTTTACCAAAACTATCAGTCAGTGGCCTGTTTTCTCCTCCACTCTTAGAGTAAGCTTAAACACAAGAAACATTGATCTAAACAAAAAGCAAATAACTACATTTGCTTTAAAATAAACAGACTATGATGCTGTCATCTACTCTGCTAAATAATGTCAAACAGCCATAGATCTGTGTAATCAACTCCATTTCAGAAGCAAACTAGCCACCCACACCATATGGTGACTGCTATTTCTTAGAAATACCCAAATGATTATCCACAGAATAACCTAAAAAGAAAAAGCTTACTTTATCTTAGGATATTCTCTTGCTCCCTAAAGTTGTCCTAATAGTACCATAGGTAGGCATTAATTTAAAGGGAAAAGTGTAAATTTCCACTTGCTATATCCAGCCAGCTCCCCCTCCCCATCAAGTGTCAGATCCACTTCAAAGAGAGAGGTGAACAAATCTGCTTCAACTAGACAGGCATACACTTCGGTATGCTTTTTTAGACACAATATGCATTTAAAATTGGGATTTGTTCTTTTATGCCCTTTAGAGCAACTGTTCTATAGTCTTAAATCATTTAATGATAATAAGGAGACTCATCCCCAAAAGTGACTAAAGGTTTATTTACAACTTTACAATCCCAGGTTCCTCCTCCTCCCACGTTGTGGGAAGATATACATCTCCAGCAATCTTAGAAATGGCCTCCCGAATTAGTTATTTCCTGTAAAATCTGCATAAATCCATTTGAATTTATAACTACCCACTTAAGTATGCACATACTAAAAAGAACTGTTTTGTTTTTAGTTGACACTAAAGCGCAGTTGACAATTTTGAACAATTCCAAAGTTCAGACATATTATTCCCCAAGTTGAAGTTTGTGATACAAAACACACTAGCATGTAATAATGTATGCCCCTAAATTATATTTAAAAACAAACTGGGCACCATCAGCTGCAGTCTCTCCAAATAAAACTTACTGCAAAACCAGAAAATGTGTATCAATTCCTCACCTTCAAGCATAGCTTGCTTTGCTCTAGAATCTTTTTACTGGTTTTCATAAATGTTTAACATCATTTCATTAAAAAGAGATTTTACTTTTTAAAGAGTAGAAATCTAGTAAAATCTATGTGTTAAAAAAATCACTCATTGCTAAAATCTAAACTTAATTCTAAAATTTCTGCTAAGGAAGGAAAGCCTAAGAGTACTGAAAAGAGTAGGCAAGCCACACACCAGGTGTAGCAGATCTAAAAAGTTGGCCCAGCTGTGGAACACCCTACACATGCCATCTAGTTTTGTTAATCGTGTTTCAGTTGTTCAGGTTATAAAACTACTGTGTGAAAGAGAGAGAGAAAAAAAAACCCTGCTAGTTTCTTATTAATTCTGAAGTTAGACCACTTTTCTAGGCTATCTTCCCTTTAGTTCCCAGCGCTCGGATTCTCTCCACTCTGCGCCGGTTCCCAAGTGTTTCAAGTTTCCCCAAGAGCCGAGAGAGGAGTTGCCAGTGCTTACCTGTTCCCTCGGTATACAGGGCAGGGAGGTCCTCCGATGGGACTTGCTGCTGCAGCCGGACATCTCGGCGGACACGACGGAGCTGGACCGCCTCCTCCTCTTAAACACCGAGATATCTTCCTTGGTCCCAGCAATCAGCTGGGACCCCAAATGCTCCCTTGGAGCCGCCTCCGCGGACTGCGGCAAGATTTGTTCCACGTACCTGGCCAAGAGGATCCCCAGCACGCCGGCCAAGTACGCCAGGTAAGGTCTCCAGGCGACCTTGAACCTCTCTAAGGAAATGAGGGACACGGTCCTGACCGCGCTAGTCAAGGCGATCATGAGGACGCCCAGCCTCAGCCTCAGCACCAGCCATGTCGCGGCGGCCAAGCAGCTGAGCACCACCCCCGCGGCGGGGAGCGAGAGTAAGTGATCCTCCCCGACGCCCAGCCCAATCTGGACGAGCGCTTCCCCCCCGCAGCAGGCGGCCAGCAGCGCGACAGCCAGAGGCAGGCGCACCCCGGCGCGCAGGAGGTACAAGCCCATCCAGAAGAAGGCACACAGGAGACTGAAGAGCAGCGCCGAGGGCTGCAGCCAGGGGCTGAGCCGCGCGCCGCCCCCGGGAGCACCTCCCCGAGGCCCCGGGAAGACGCCCCCTTCTGCTCCCGAGGCTGCTTCCTCCTCCTCCTCCGCCGCCGCCTCCTTACACTGCTCCAGGTCACAGCCGACCTCCCCGCGGACCAGCCTCACCAGCAGCGCCAGCAGAAAGGACAGGGAGCCCGCGCACAGCGCGGAGGAAAGTTTCCGAGAGCGCCGGAGCGGCTGCAGCACCAGGTCTCCCCAGCAGCCACGGCAGCCCGAGTCCCGCGGCGATGCGGGGTCCGCACGATGGTGGCAGTCCCGGCCCGCCGTGGGGGCTTGACTCACCCCACTGTGGACGGGCTTGTCCCTGACTCGTGCAGCGTCGCCGGGCACTGCCATGGTATGGGGTGCCCTCTTCACCGAATTCCCAGTGGCCCCCCGACGCCCCCGCCCCGACCCACACGCGCGCGCGCACACACACACACGCACGCACGCTCTTCCCAATTCCACCCTCGGAATCCTTCTTCTCCCCAGGCCCACAATCCACTGAAAGTTTCAGCTTTCGAATAACTCCTGGAGAATGCTAGATGCTCCAATGAGACTTCTTCAAGTTAAAAGCTAGCATGCTCAAGTTGAAAGCAAACACGGGCAGAAACGATCAGGATTCCCCTTTTCTCTCTTTGAATATCTTTTACAGATTCTCTGCTCCACCCCCAGCCCCGACTTAAATCCTCTGGGGTCTCTTCCTACTTCAGGATTTCAAAAATTGCCCAATGCATCCCGCGCGCAGGAGCCGCTGACGCTGGAGGAGCCGGGGGGCGCAGGGCGGGCTCCGGGCCATTCGAGGCGCAGCTCGGCGCTGCGCTGCAGCGCGCCGGGCCCGCGGCAGATGGAGGTCTCCCTTCTCTTCCTTCCTGCAGCTCTTTTTCTATCACTCTTTCTTTCTCCTCGGCCGATTCTCCCCGGCACGGCCCCAGGACGCGAATCGCCATTCCCTGGGGCAGAAAGCAAAGCCTCCCCCGCCTCCGTCAATCCAATTCATGGCAAAGGATGGAAAAAAAAATGGAAAAGGGGCTGAGAAATAAGAAGTTGCTAAGTCCGGTCGGAGAGACAGCCGGACCGAGAGACTAGCGGCAGCCGCAGAAGGGAGGGAGGGAGAAGGAGCGAGCAAGAGAGGAAGGGAGGGTGAGAAGAAAGGGAGGGTGAGAAGGGAGAAGGAGATTTGCTTTTTTTTTTCCTCTCCACTTCTATTTGATGCAAGGTTGGTGGTGATTTGCAGTTTTGCAAAGGGGAAACGAGTGGAGACGCCTGCTTAAAATTGTATAAAACTGGCAACTGGAGTGATCGACAATTCCGCTTTCTTTCTTTAAGGCAACTCCCTAGGAAAGCTTCTCAGCCGAGCTCCCGCCCCCTCCTCCGGAGGAGGCGCTACCCTCAGCACGATTGCTCCTTTGCTGGGAAAGCGGCCGGTTCACCCTACAGGCTGGAGCAGGGGCTGCTGAGGCTGATCCACCGCTCAGCCCACCTCAGCCCCGGGGTGTGGGGGGCTGCGGCTAGCCCTGAGGCTGAGCTCCCTAGAACATTGGAAGGGGAAAAAAAAAAAAAAAAAGATTGTGTTTGCCTATTTGGCAGATGAGAGCCAACATACTTTCTACTGTCCCTGAAAATGACAGCCACTTCTACTGTGTGATTCAAAGATGTTCCCAAGTCAGGTACAACAGCAGTCCAATTTCAGGTGACACTGTAATCCTTTGGTCGCTCCTGCTGGAAGGTCTGTTTTATGAGAACCCAAGCCTGGCCTGTTGGTTCAAATGATGGAAGAATCAGCCTTACCTAGACCACAATAGTATAAAAAGAAAGAAAGGAGAGGCAGCAGTCATTTAAATCCAGTGTATGAGTATTACACAATAGTTTTTGACTGTGGAAAGTAAAATTACATTGAGATTAAGTGACCGTATCATCAAAAAAGGTTAACAAAGTTTAAAAGCCCAGATAGTTCATCAAAAAATAAAGAAAAATCTCAAGGGAGAGGTGAGGCTAGGTCGGTTAACACTAGGAGAGATCTTAGAACACTGCCCATGGCTGCAAAATACTACATCTTCGAGCAAAGCATATGAAAAAAATCAGGACCTTAGTTATTAATGAGTAAAGGTTCATGTACTGCAGCAGTGTGATATTTGAGAAACTAAAAGAAAATTTTCAAGCTAACTTTTTTTGGCAGATTATGAAAAAGAATTCAATATCTGTTCAATGGACTTAAACTCGATTGATGTTCCTTGAGATCCAGTTGTCTTTTTAAAACTAAAACAAGAATATGATATTCCACTTTTAACATGGCTATCTTAGATGTCATTTGCCCTCACTAATAATAATCTTAATAATCCAATTTTGTCTTAATTATCTTGACATTCCAGGTTAAAGTGTATTTACAGCTTAGCGCATTGAGATAATTGATTCAATATGCCACTGTATTTTGTATGTAGACATGAAGCAATAAAAAAAGCCAAAAGGAGATCCTTGAGATAAAATTAATTTATGGGGACAGGGGGAGAAGATGGCTTAAGTTTTAAACAGCTTCATGGGAAGCAGCCTGTTCTAGTAGAAGGCAGATATTCATATTATGACATTAGTAGATATGAGAAACTATAAAGGTACAGCTTCTCTCTGTCAGATGTCCAGAATTGTGCTACCACACAGGAGTGTGAGTTGGGCAGCTAGTCAATGGCAGTGGACACCATCTGTTTAATAATTAAGGAAACAGGAGCAGCAATGTCTTTGCCAAAGACAAATGAGCCCCCTAGCACGCACACATACTTTCATGAGTTTCCTTTTTAGACATATGATTCATATGCCAGATCCCACCTGGGACACATCGGAGTGAAACACCTTGATTGGAAAATCGTTCATATCTGTTGGCATCAAAAATAACATATTAAAATAATAAACTGTAAAAATCTGGCATATATCAAGGTTAAAAAGAAAAGCATAGTAAGGGAAATTTTAGAATATTTCAATTTTATCTGTCCCCTACCCCCACAATTATCTCAGTTCTTTAGAAAATTTAATATAATATTATCATAAAAACTGAACACTTAAGGTATGGGAAGCAGACATTTTTTAAAAGTTGTAACAGGAAAAAATGGCATTTGCTAATGGCAGCAAAACAAGAATATTCCAAATCCATGTGTTAATAACATCCTGGAACTCTTCAATAAAATAAGGAGCCAATGTCCTGGCATCCAGGTTTCTTTAACAAATAATAATCAAAAAGTCATTTGTCCCATCCAAAGGAAAGAAGGTCGATTTTTTCTCCCCATACCATCCAGAACACAGAGGCAAGTGAACAAAGACAACAAAATGCTAATGTTAGAGAGACGCAGAAACCTGCAGGGCTATACTGACTGAAAGAAGCGACTAATAATGTACCTTTAACAGAGTATATTAAATGAAATGAGCTGCAATACATAAACTGGATAGGGAGCATTCACATATAAACACTGCCCATTTTCTACAGATAGTGGTGAGTCCTAATTCAAGAAAGTGACAACACAGCCAAAGAATAAGGAAAATGTTGTACATGCAGAAAAATAGTAGGGCATGGACAACAGAAATAAAAATTTAAATTTTACTTGATAAATCTTCCACTTAGTCAAATCTAGCAAACATGTTTTTATAGTTTTTTGGGAAGAGGATCTAACCCATCACATTTGAGCTTTATTAAATATAGTTAAGCGTCAGGAGATTCTGTTGTAAAATTCAGTAAGTTTACATTCCATAGTATGGGTTCAATCATTCTCTGCTACCTATCTGATTATTATATATTTATATCTAATAGATACCTAAAATATAAGGTATCCAAAACAAAATTCTTAACTTACAACTCCCTTCCTCCCTATCCCCTACCCACCCAGACTATATTTTCTCAATCTTGTTCCATCCCAGTAAAGAACATAACCATCTACCTAGTTGCTGAGGCCCCAGAAGAGGGAACTGCTCTTGATTCTTTCCTTTGTTTATCTTGCTTTACTTTTAGTCGATTAGCAAATCCACTTGATCCGGTCTCTAAAATATATTCTAAATCCATTTACTTTTCACTGTCCCTCTTATAATAACCTACCAAAGAGCCATCATCTTCCTTGGCCAGGACAAGTGCAGTAACTAACTGATCTTGACCTACTTATAATTCATTTTCTATATAGCAGAGTAATACTTTAAAAATATAAATTGAATTATGTCCCTCCCCTATTTAAAACTACCCAAAGGCTACCCATTGTACTTGCAGAATCCAGTCCTCATCACAGTCCTCATGACAGTCCTACAAGGACCTTCAAGATCTTTCCAAGTAATTCTCTCTGACCTCTCCTCCTATTCCAATGCTCCTACTTCACTGGTGAAGCACTATTTATTAGAACTTTCTTCAATGACAAATAGACCCTCTGCTGTCCAATATGGTCGCCACTAGCCACATGTGGCTATTGAATACTTGAACCATGGTTGGTGTCACTGAGGAGCTGAACTTTTGTATTTTATTTTAATTTAAATTTTAATACATTCACTTAGCTAGTGTCTACAGGAATGGAGAATGCATCTCTAATACCTCAAGCTACCTTTGTGTTCTTCATACACGTGAAATGGGAAACCCTGTTCAGGGCCTTGGTATCTAGACATTTTCACATAGCTGGCCCCTTGTGCTCCATCAAGTCTAACCTCAAATGTTACTTTATTTTAGAAAGGACTTTTTTCCGAGAATCTTATCAAAAACTTTTTGGACACCCTATGTGCACATACACACATTTTCTTCCACTATCATACTACCCTGTTTCATTGTATTTATAGCACTTATCACTATACAAAATGGTCTTGTTCATTTATTTTTCTCACTTATCATTTATCTCTGTTCACTAGGGTGTAAGTGCCATGTGAACAAGGACCATGAATATCTGTCTTGTTTGCTGTGTGTCTCCAGTTACCAGCATAGTGCCTGGCACATGGTGGAAGCTTGTCTGAGTCTGTTCACTGTTGCTATGAAAGAATACCTGAGATTGGGTAATGCGTCATCAGGTGATTTCATCATGTGAACATCACAGAGTATACTTACACAAACCAGATGTGTGACCTACTACACACCTCGGTTATATGGTATAGCCTAATGGCCCAGGCTACAAATGTGTACAGCATGTTACTGTATTAAATACTGTAGGCGATTGTAACACAGTGGTAAATGTTTGTGTATCTAAACACAGAAAGGGCACAAAGTACCATATTGTAATCATGTGGGACCACTGCGGTATATGTGGTTTGTCATTGACCAAAACATTGTTAGCAGTGCAAGCTTATATCAATACTTAAATTACTCACCTATTAGAGAAATAGGTAATTGTCAAAGTTTTGAAAACTTTGTATTGATTACCTGATGAAATGTCTACAATCCATAGCAGTTTTCTGGTAGGCTTAGGGATAATACAATGTAAACCTGCATTTCAGTAATGTGTAAGCTGAGAAATTAGGAGATACCTAAATATGAGTGACTAAGATGTCACAGCTCACATCACGATTTATGACAGAGACTCCAACTGTGCCAATTAACAACAACAGGGGATTAACTTAAGATTTAAAAAAGTAAACATTTTGCCAAGATAGACCTTATTAATACTTATTATTTCACATATAGTCAGGGAAAAAAATGCAGAAACCTTGCATTTTTAGATGCATCATCTGCCTTTTTTTTTAATGCTGCCACTCAAAATGCAGTGCCTGCCCAATAAATTGCTGATAAACAGCCAAAAGCTGAGCTCTTATTGACTTCATGAGCAAATAGTTCAGGTTTACAGCAGCTACTGATGTATCAGACCAGGCTAAAATGTTAGAAATTAAGGATGGATGTGCATTTTTAAGCTAGAGTGTATTATTGAGAAAAACTATGAAGGTTGTTGATAGAAAGGAAAATATAAGTATAGCCTATATCTTTGTTATATTTCAACACCACTGAATTTTAAAGTTAGTTTTACTTACCTGTAAGTGTTATAATAGCACCCAAACTGCTAATTTTTGTATATGTGATAGAAGGATTCCAGGACAAAATTTATATACAGCGTAGAAACATCCTTGATCTATAAATGTGATGCTCTTTTGCATGAAATCTACCAAGGTTTCTAAATATTAATGGAGTGTTTTAAGCTACCTTATCATTTTGGAGGAAATTCTAATAAACAGCCAAATGTCTAAAAGTAGGCAATTAATAGAAGGGAAAATAGAAAGAAAGAACACAGATAATTTACTAATTGAAAACCTACCCTGAGTAATTGATCACCTATTGCTCTTTTCCTTTATAACTATCTAAGGAGAATGCACATTTAAAATTAGGATGGAATTTTAAAATGAGTTAAATAATCACTCATCTTTATGTAAATATAATTTAAAATACTGTCACTTGACTATCTTATCTTACTTATATTTACAATTCTGTTTTTATTTGTGGCTGTGTTAGATCTTACAGAATCTAGGGCTATTTGTTATATCATCTCTCAAATTATTTCCTCCCCCAAAGCTTTAGCCTCAAAAGGGCAATTTCATTTATGACTATGAAATGTCTGGTTGGCTTTCACACAACAACTATGTTGTGAGAGTAGAGAAAAAGTGTTAAAATATGGCATTTAAAAAATAATTACCTGTAGAACCTGTAGAAAAGAAATAATCAGTGTCTAAAAATACTTCTTATTTACACTTAAAGACTTAGACTCAAATACAAAAATCAAAATGCTTAATGTTTATTATCTCTTCCACTAATACAAAGTTCAGAAAAGAAGCATCATCTGAGATTGTCAGTATAATCAATATCTTGTATTCAGTGACTAAGAAGGAAGTGCTCATACTAGTTAATCTGAGTTGTTCTCTGCCTGAAACTGTAAGGCATTTTTTTCATTCTACCGGAACCACAGAACTATGGTAACTTTCCACAGAAATGGCAAATTACATACAGAGCTTAGGCTCAATGAGTTCCTTTAGCCAAAATCTAGAAATAGGGCATTTTGAGCTCAGTAAGAACAGTAAGTGATGCATGGAAGAAATAAATGTGCTTCTCCCATTCCAGAAAAGGGAGGACTTCCAAAATATAGGTAAGAATGTGAGTTTTCTCCAATAATGTCTCCTCTTCCTGGCCAAATCTTTACATTGATTTTTAAATTTTATTTCTTGTTTTGTTTCTTGCTTTCTAAAGATCCATCAATGAGAAATTTTAGTCCATTTACTATTGAGAGCTAATTTGACATTGTTCTGATTTTGTTATTATAATTAATATAGTACATAAAAAGATATAGATAATACATAATTAAGAGTTCTGGAAGTTATGGGTGACACATAGTTAAAAAGGGCCAGAGAAAGGTCTCAGATTATTCTAAATTAAAATAATTATTATCACTCACAATGTATCTTATCTAATTTTATACCTCAAATATCAATTATTCAAGGGACTGAAGAAAAGCCCAGAAGAAACCCGTACAAGTCATTTCATCACTGCATATTAATATTGGAGAGTTCCCTTAAATTTACTCATATAGGTTTATTTGAGAAAAAGGGATTTCTCATCTACAAATACATTTATGCCCCAACAAGAAAGTCACTCAAACAGGTGTTTTGTTTTGCTGCTCTATAAAATAAGAGTTCATGATAAAATTTTGAACCAATCTGTCTGAATTTTCTCCCATAGAAATGTTAATCATTCTACTAAAATTTCCATACATCTTCTTTCTTCTAGACCTTACTAAAAAGCCATATTCCTACCCAATTGGAACAAGATTGTAGAACACAAGGATGCATCCTTAACCTTATAAAAATGCCTTGGAATTTTTAATGAGCAGAAGTGGTCAGAACCTCAGTCATACATCTCATCCAATAGATGGTTCTCCTGTAGCTCAGTGCTCCATAACCCAGGCTGAAGTTGGCTCAGCACCACCTTGGGATGGAAGAGGGCCACCTACTGAATCACCGCCACCACATCCTGCAGCATCCTGCATCCAAGTCTTTCCTGGGCCCACCCCTGCTGAACTCCCAAGGTCAGAAGAGATCACAGCTTTAGAGCATTTCATTACAAATTTTAAATTTCCAGTCTCTGGTTTTCATATTGCATTTCAAGATCAACATCCTTATTAGTAGTCGTATATTTTTTATTTTGAAATTTTATAACACCTTTTCCACTGGGAAATTCCAAGCAGGCTACTGAACTTCGTTACCACACAGGCAGAAATCCGCATAACACCCCTGTGAAGGAGGTGTTAAATGACAGAAAGAGAGAGAGAGCGCACACCATCACCTACTCTTACAAATGTCCAATCCTTAATAATTAATGAATGAAAAGACATCTTGAGTCCAGTGGTCACTGGGAGTAATTGGCGTATATTTTCTCAGCTGCCTCTAAATGAAAATGGCAATAATTTAACCAATATATTTGGGCCGACAGCTAAGCTAAATTAAGTTCTCTCTTGCACCCAAGCAGTAGAACTAAGTGGGATCTGAACAGACTACTCTCTGTTACCACTTGATTGTGGAAAACGCACATGTGGTGCTCAGTAACTGAGTATTTCAAGTCCTGCTCACATTTACGATGTCTTTTTCTATCCTCGGTTAAAAGGTCCTGAAAATTGGGAGGACACAAGGTTACATTTGTTTTATACCTTTTCTCTGTCCTCAGTTCTTCCTTATGTAAAAACTTTTGGTGTTTAAATGATAATACAAGAGGTTACTTCAAGTGATAAAATCAAGAGTCCAGCTATCAAGATGAAATTACATAACATAAATGTATAGTTCATAGTATATATTGGTGGTTATCAGCCTCATATTGAATGCCTCATTTTATAACAAATATTTTATAATATCACTATAGCAGACGCTATCAGTTCCCTTCCCATATTCCCTAGGCTGTACACACCAGTGACATCCTATTTCTGGTCTCTGCTCAGGGCCTTCTGGCTGCCGAGAGTACTTGGCTCACACACATTGTGGCAGTCCAGAAGATGATAGCCTGACGGAATATAAAATGACCTCATACAGCTTCAGACAATTGGGAGGAGAGGGTGGTTGGGGCAGATCTTTCACCTAGGAACACAGTGTTTCACTATACCCAAAACTTTGGATGTTGCCTAAACATATTGGGCATCACGTGCCAGTAGACTAGCAAGCAAAGGAGTTATTATCCTGATTTTCATGACCAGATAGGGTTACTGCTGCACAATCAAGATAGGGAAAATATGACTGAAACTCAGAGAATTCATGGAGGTGCCCTAATGTGGTTTGGATCTATGTCCCCACCCAAATCTCATGTCAAACTGTAATCATCAGTGTTGGAGATGGGGCCCGGTGGGACGTGATGGATCATGGGGTCAGACCCTTCATAAATAGTTTATCACCATCTGTTCTCGTGATAGAGTTCTCATGAGATCTGGTTACTTAAAAGTGTGCAGCACCTCCCCTCACTCTGTCTTGCTCCTGCTCCCCCATGTGAGGTGCCTCACTCCCCCTGTGCCTTCTGCCACGATTGGAAGCTTCCTGAGGCCTCCCCAGAAGCAAAAGCTGCTATGCTTCTTGTACAGTCTGCAAAACCATGAACCAATTAAACCTCTCTTCTTTATAAATTTCCCAGTCTTAAGTATTTCTTTAAAGCAATGTGAGGACAGACTAATACATACCCCTTGGTGCTTCCACCCCAAGGAATAATAATCATAAGAACAGGGCAAGTTAGAGTCCAGAGGTTTCATGGATCTAGGTCTGTGTTACCCAACTAGGCCTGTGTTACCCAACTAGGCCAATGACTTAGGCCAATAGAAGTCCTGGCTGAGAGTAAAGGTGAGGAGACTCTAGAGTGGGAGCAGAAGAGGAAGCTGAGAAATATCATCTATAGGTGATATTTCTATTTGTCTTAGAAATTGTGTGTGTGCGTGCGTGTGTGTGTGTGTGTGTGTGTGTGTGTGAAGTGGGTGGGGACTGGGTATCCCTTTGTAGAATGAGTAACAGAGCAGATTAACTTAAAGCAGGGCGTGAATGGATCTGGATAATCCAGCAGGTGGATTGTAGCAGATGATGGTACTGCTCCCATCATCAGCCCTCACTTTCCCTGTAAATGCCTATAACCCTTTCTGCAAACACTTGTGACTCCTTGTCTACAGGGAGCGTCTAAGGAAGCTCCCAGACTTCAGTAATGCAAAGCAAAGTGAAATAGTGCTTATGTAAGTCTGGAACAGCTTTTACTTTAAAAACTGTGCTCCTTGTCTTGTGCATAAGAACACTGTACACTTGTGTACCTCTCTGTGTGCTTCAGAACCTCTCTGTGACCCATCAGTCTACACAACACTGCATATCCCAGTCTCCAACCAGTGGTTTTTGGCTCCTTCCTCACTGGAGTGCTCCATTCAATAAAATGTTTTATCTACTGTCTCAAGCGTTGATTTTATTATTTAGGCTTCTGCACTTTAATCGCTTTGCTTCTCCCTGGCATGGTATTTTGCATACCAAATATTAAGTAAGAGGCTCTCATGGCACAACTCTGGGACCCCTCCATTTCCAGAGATAACTTAGGCTTGACTTTCTCTCAGCCCCAGAGAGGCCAACTTAGATAATGACTGTTGAAAATAGCATTTGAAATGCTATTTTTTAAAGAAAACCTTTATTTTTATATGTTTTCAGAGTCACAGTAGTGAAAGGGCCTAAATATAGTACAAATGTAGTTATCTCTAGCTACATTTAGGAATGTTGGCCAGGATTATATTTTTGAAAGTCATAATCATTTTCATGAGAATAGCAACAGCAGCATATACTGCTCCTTAATGTTTTAAAGCATTTAGTCAAAAAGGGTCACATCTTTACGTCTCAGGCATTATGTAAGTTGGAAAAGGAGTTCATACATTATAAGATTTTTTTATGAATTTGGGCTTGGACACATTGGAAGTAACAGGTGAAGAAAGAAACAAAATATGTCACACACGTTTTCATCTAAAAGAGCCCTCAGGAAATCAATACCATAGTTTTTGGGAAAAAGGAGGCTGTAAGAGTCTAAACCAGTAAGTCGAATGGGAAGAAAAGAGTGCCACTCTGGAACAAGAAGGAACAAGTCTGTACAGTTTAATCTAATATGGAGAATGCATTTCTTATTATCTCACCATAAGTACCATTGAACTGAAATGAAGATGAGGCTATCCTGTAATGTGAGGGGTGTCAACACAGCGATGTGGGCAGAGTCATGTGATAAGCATGTGCAGTAGCTAAGGAAGACAGGTAGAGATACCATAAGATACTTCAGCAGCTATGGCAGTTGTTAGGGAATATGTTCTTTACAGTTATCACTATTTTGACTCATATTCTGTAACTGTAGCACCATATGCATCTATGCCCTGACTAAAGTGCCCTTGGAAAGTCAGATTGTGAATACGAACTTCAAAAGGTATCCTTTGTCCCTTTTTCCACTTCCATGTTAATTATTAATATATCACCATATTTTTACATCCTGCCCCAGGTCGGTACCTTCTTCTGATGGAAGATATTGGGCAAAATATTACAATAACTAGGCAAAAACTTCAGGTATACATCTAACTACATCAATAGTAAACACTCAAAGACGAACAAAACGCAGCATAAAATGTTCAGATGTAGAAGTCGCCCTTTTATTGTAAAAATAACATGGACTAAAAATAGATAAAAGACATTTTTATTAATAAATGTACAAAAATGCCCAAATTATATTTAGACACATTTATCTAAATAACAATGGTGACTTGGCAGGTTCAGTTTATATCTGTACTAAAATAACTAAAAAACTATAGATTCCTACATAGGTGTTACCCTAAAATGATTTGAATATTTCAGATTGACTAGAAATAAACTATTACCTAGCTAAAATGTAAACTCACCAATTCTCACTAAAACTTTATTTTTAATCATATTTATCCGATCTCAAATTGAGCCTTCTTAGGAAAGATCGTTAAAATATTGTAGAAGAAATGAACAATTCTTCACCTGAGTGTTTATTTCTCTCTCCTTGGACTATGGCCTGAATTTGGTTTGGGAAAGAGTCGCAGTTCAGATTTTTCCACAGGCCTTCTTGACCTACACAAGTCGGCTTGCTATAAACCAAACCCCTGCAGCTTTCGTATCCTGGCAAAGCTGGGAAAGCCATAAATATTTTTGGCAAAGTAGAACCCTAAAATAAGACAAGGTTTTTTATTTCAAGATCATATAACATTGGTCAAAGTGGCATACTGAGGCAACTAGCTAAAACATATTTTTAAAGCAAATATGTGGTGATATAGAAATATTTCTCACACTAATCCATGTCAACGACCTAGCTGAGGTTTTATAACACTGGGCTGTGTGAGATACGTTGTTTCAGATGGAGATTATAAACAAATCTGGATTCTGCTAGTTGAAAGGAAAAGGTGCTGATGTGCATTAGCCCCTTAGAAATAGAGCTCCCACCCAGAGGGGTTTAAAGTATCAGAAACTTAAGAGCACTCCTTAGGCCAGTGGTTTCCAAACTATCGTGCATTTCAGAATCCACTGGAGGACTTGGCTAGGCTCAGCCCCAGAGTTTCTGATTCACTAGGTCAAAGGTAAGCCTGGAAATTTGTATTTCTCACAAATTCCCTGGAACTGCTAATTCTGCTGGCTCCAGGATCACACTTCAAGAACATTAGACTGGCTTGGACATCACAGTAACGCTTCAGAAGAAAGAGAACCTCAAGGCCGCCCCATCAATACTGCATTTTCATATATTACTTACTTGTGCTAAATTCACTAAGTTATTTACTTGGTGAATATTTGATATTCAGTTTGTTGAGGGTTAATCATTTGTGCCACCCAAGTTCAGAATTCGAAAAGCTAATCAGAAGTCAAAGTAAAGGGAAAGTCCCAAACCTAGGGTTCCCATTGTTTTCCCCTCTCTGTAGGTTTCATTATCATCCCTAAATCTACCGAATTGCAAAGAACCACAACTGATGATTAGTTTGCATTGAAAAAATTTGGTTCTCACTGACATTGTTTATTCTCAAGTGGATTCATATTCTTAGCTACCCCACCGGGTGTACTATAAATATAGCACCCTAAAATGGTACAATGTATTTTCAAATGTCATATTATTTCACATAAGTAAGGTAATATAAAATAATATATAGCAACATAATATTTTAATTATGACAGTGAGTAGCATCGTAGATTGCATTGTTTTCCCCAAGCCCTCCCTAGACTTCCCTGTGAGAGGATGACATACCCCAGCCCTTTGGCATCTGCTTGCCCTTCTCCGTGACACTAGCTCACTTCCTACCACGTTGACACTTGCCTTGGCTACGTGATTTGCTTTGGTCAATTATCCCATGTCATCATTATCCTTCTGTCTGCCATCAAACTGACATTTCCTGGGTAGAAGCTGTTCCTCTGGCCTTGTTCTTGAATGGAAATGATATGGAACAGAGCCTCAGCTGACACACATCACGACTGAGAAATAAACCTGGTTTTCAAAGCCACTGAGATTTGAGGTTTATGTGATACCACATAACTCAGCAAAAGTACAATATGAATATATAGAATACATAAAATAAGAGAGGCACTTTAAATGACCTCCTTTATTGAGAAAGTGTCATGGAGAATATGAAAAGGATGCCTGGAATTTACATTATTTCATTTGCACTGGATAAATCTGAGATCCAGAAAGGTTAAGTGATTTTCCTAAAGTCATACGCTTAACTATGAGTATTTTCAAGCAAACAGAAGAGAAAGACAAGGAACTGAGGGCCATGTTAGAAAATGTGCCAGTCTATACAGTTCACTGATGTCTAACATACAAACATGCAAGTGCTACATTGGAGTTTTAAAAGTAATCTGTGTTGGAAACCGGCTGTCTCAAATTTAAAACCGAGTTTGCTTAACCAGCTATCATTGTCATCATACTACTGCTGTGGAAGACACATACAGGGTTGCAATGAGGCCCCCAGCAAGCTAATGCCCAGATCACTTATCAGATACACAATTATTGTGAAGAAGAAGAAAAATATAATAGGTTGCTGCTACAAAATATTTGAATCTTACAACATATTTCCTTCAATCTAATTGTCTACCAAAAAAAGAAAAAATCTGTCAATTTAAATCTCCATTTCTAGCTTGCTTGGGGGAAAAATACACTGGTCCGGCTAAAGTGAATAGCTTATTCAGTTGTAGTTCTCGTTGCTTAATAGAATTGCTCTTCTCCTCACCCCTCTCCAAAACCTCCAGAATCTTTCTTACTTGCAAATAACACACGGCATTTCCTTTGTTGGATAATTAATCTCTCCACTCAACCCACACTATCAAGGTAGGCTGACCTCACTTTCGGCTTCAGGACTGGCTAACATGAATCACATAAACGAGGCAATATAAAACAATATACGGCAACATAATTTCTTTAATGTACTCCAACAGTGAGTAGCATGGTAGATTGTATGGTTTTCCCCAAGACCTTTTTACCCTTTCCTGTGAGAGGGGATGACATATTCCGGCCCTTTGGCATCTGCTTGCCCTTCTTAGTGACACTAGCCATTTTCTACCATGTTGACACTCGCCTTAGCTATGTTTCACCCACAACCCATCTCCTTGCCCTGATGATTGGTTCATGTATGGGTATGTGACCCTATGGGGGCCGTCACAACAAGATCCAAAACAGTTAGGAAAGAGAGGCTATTCCTTCCACACTAAATGTGAAATCTGGAACTGCAGTGGTCAGTTTTTAATTAAGAAAAGAGATCATGTCTGAAAATGAATTCAATATGTGGGAGAAAATTAACCCAAGATGAAGAACCAGGTAATTGTTTGAGCCTCAACATCAAGCCAGTCAAACTTCCAAAGTTTATTGTTCATTTCAATCAATCAATTCCCTTTGTGTTTAAGCCAGCTTGACATTGGGATTTTTCTCACTTGCGATTAAGAGTCCTAAATTATAACACAGTAAATTAACAAGGTTGGCATTTTTCAGCCTCTTATGTGTTTAGAAAATGCAGGTTAGCCTCCCTGACATTCACAAACTCCGGGTGACTGACAAGATTATTTTGGCTGGGATGTCAAACTCTGAGCCTAGGGAAACTGACCAAGGTAAATGTCACCCTGTAAGGCTTATTAACAGACAACTGTTTTGCTATGAATTCTAAGGTTATCAAGCTTCCGACGTCATCCTGCCTTTTTCTTTTAAACATATACAGATTATTGGGTAGCCTTATCCTGTTTTATTTTAGAGATGAGCTCAAAAGAAGAAACTCTTCATATTTGGAGTTGTTAAACAAATCAACAGGTATTTATTGAATAATCATGTTTGCCAGCCAAGTGTTAGTGTGTTGTATTCTGTAAGAATAAGTTTTTTTGAAGCAATCTTCTATAAAGAATGCTGCCTGGTAAGTTCAAAAGAGAGGCCAGAACATGCTGACAAATTACTAGAATCAGATTTTTATTATTATTGATACCCAGAGAGCTTTTTAACTGAAGATTCTATAAGGAAAAGTATCAAATAAGAATGGCCAGCCAGGCGCGGTGGCTCACGCCTGTAATCCCAGCACTTTGGGAGGCAGAGACGGGCGGATCACGAGGTCAGGAGATTGAGATCCTGGCTAACACGGTGAAACCCTGTCTCTACTAAAAATACAAAAAAAAAAAAAAAAAAAAAAAAAATTAGCTGGGCCAGGTGGCAGGCTCCTGTAGTCCCAGCTACTTGGGAGACTGAGGCAGGAGAATCGCTTGAACCCAGGAGGTGGAGCTTGCAGCAAGCCGAGATCATGCCACTATACTCCAGACTGGGCAACAGTGCGAGACTCTGTCTCAAAAAAAAAAAAAAAAAAAGAATGGACTTGAAGTTCACTTGCATTTAAGGATAAGTATGTATAACATATTAGCAATGACACTGAGTAGAGTTTGGAATTCTTTTCTAATTCTATATATTGACTCAGTGAGACTAGTGAAGTGCCTCTGTTCAGGTACAGCACGATTAATTTTCTTCATCTGTTGTCAATCTAACATGCACATCCTCTTCTTTATACCCCTAGCTCTTCTATATTGGGATAATCACATCTCTACTAAAAATACAAAAATTAGCCAGGCATGGTGGCACACGCCTGTAGTCCCAGCTACTCGGGAGGCTGAGGCAGGAGAATCACATGAACCTGGGAGGTAGAGGTTGCAGTGGGGCGAGATGGCGCCACTGCATTCCAGCCTGGGTGACTGAGCGAGACTCCAGCTCGAAAAAAACAAAGATAATTACTTCTTTGTATCAAATTCCGTATTACTAACAGTAGAAAAAATCTTAGTTTATATCTACAATTGCTTTTCAGATTTTAATATAGAGTCTTCATAAACTGTATGTAGTTAAAAATGAAGGCTGTTTCACTCCTTGCTGTCGACTAAATGGCTACTGCTAGTATTTATTATACAGGGACTGGCTTCTGTCTCTATTTGAGCAGCCCGGCAACTTTCTGTCTTCTCTGAGTGCTCTTTGTCTGCCGCTTCTGTGTTCTGCCAGAGCCGTCGCCGTTGCAAGGAGCGGGTGTATATTCTACTGCTTTTTGGCTGGGAGAATAAATTCCAGCCTAGGTCCAAGTTGAAAACGAATCCCCCAGTAGGCAAAAATATGGACTCTAGTATACTTTCTGTGCACCTCCTTTGGCCTCAGCAGCCTGGAGTTTTACAGTGGAACCATTTCATGCTTAATAACATGCTCTACACAAGGCACCATGGGAAATACAAAAGCATGGGCCATACTGTCTGCATTGAGAAATACAAACTCTTGCATGGAAGACAAGATTTGTATGTTCACGGAAACACGCACGCATGTGCATGCACACGCACAGGCACACAGCTTGAAACTAAAGCGACACAGTGTACTGAGAAATAATAAATGTATGATACTGATAATTTATTGGTGAGAAGAAATCAAGGTAAGTTCAATCAGTCAAGAAAGACTTCATAAAAATCTAACTTGAATGGTGCTCTGGAGGCCAAGGACTTGAAAAGTTATGTGAAGTCTGGGCTGGCCAAAGGAAAGCTTCTCCAAGTGAGCTGAGCCCTAATATCAATTTAGTTAAAAAACCTGGTCCAACAATGGCTTGTCATAATGTAGGCCACATGTGTATAGACCGAATTCTTCCCGTTTTAATTGCTTATTTTGGCTGTATAAAATCCCAGCCTATATCTTTTTGGCTTTCATTTGGTAATGCACATTTAAACAAGTTTCTAATGTTGCATTTGTTGAAATCCAGCAGAACAGTGGCTTGTATTTTAAACCTGATTGTCCTTGTGTGAAAAACCACTAAAGTTTTTGAAAAGCTTCAAAAAATACTTCATGCTTAAGAGTCATCAAGCAAGCCATTTTATCAGTTTTCTAAGTGAAGCCATAAGCGTGCTGTTCTCCGTTTATTAACTGATGTGTTTGTTAGAAACCTTTATTATAAATCCAGTCATTCTGCAAATATTTCTCTAATGCTTTTAAAATAAATAAAACCCAAACTTTGCCTTTAAGCAGCAATAAAATCAGGAATGCATCAAAGCAAGAAATTCAAAGTACAGCTCAATGTGGCTGTGAGAGAGCTCCCCTGTTCAAACACATTGGAAAATGATCCTGGAAAGGTGTAATATTTATATGTGAAGTCTATCTTACCGCAGCTTTAGATCATATTTGAGAAAGAAAACTTTCCAGCCAGTGACCATTGATTTTTTTGGAATACGTTCATTCGCTTCACTTGTTACTTGGACTTATTTACAAATATACAAATTTATATATTATGCATTATGCTATAATTTAAAAAGTGAGAGTATCTCAAGAGTTTGTGTTATAGTAAAATATATCAAGCAAATACAAGGTAAACAATTTACTTAAATAGAAGTGTTCTACTTGTGAAGTCTAAAAGAAATACTTTGTACTTCATAATTTTGAAGCAACAGCCTGATCTTATTTGGCCAGATGCCTTTAACAAAACAGCCTGGTGAGAGGGGTGAAGGGTGAACTTGTTACTCACTGAATCTAGAAATGACAAATTATTCATCATACTAAAGGAAATATCACACAAGCTCATAATATAAGTTTATTTTACTCATTAGCGTCAGCTTTTTCTATTTTTCTTACAGATGCAAAACTGTAAATGAGTCATAGTAGGATGCTTCCCATGAGAATTATTTTTCTCAGGAAGAATGAAGGAAGTATAGTCTTACGCTTTCCTTCTGAAGTTCACAAAGCTTTTGACTAAGATACTCTTAGTGAATAAGCTATTTTTCATTGTCTGTAATTTAAGACATTTGTTTTTTTAAAACGTATTTTCCAGAAAACGTTCGTTGTGTTGCTGCCTGTATCTAATAACACAATATAAAGTTAGAAACAAGGTAAAGCAAATTTAACTATCTTTTCTTTTTCTTCCTTCCACAGTTACACATTTTATGTATAAAGAGAATTTGTAATAATCTCATTCACCTAATTGGATTTAATTTTAGCAAACTGAAATACTGTCTTTGAACATGATGAGCACTCAAACACAAAAAGTTTTCTATGTTTTGTTATTGTAAATCCTCATAATCTGTCATATCTTGAAAAGAACTGAGCCAAATAATTGGTCTAAAATTTGAGTTCACAATGTTGAGATGACCAAAGCTGGCAAGTATAATAAGTTGCCTAATACATCTGGCCATCTTTCAAAGACGCACAAAAATATATAGTCACAACTTTTTTTAAAATAAAGTAAGTTAACTAATGGACCCATTCCTTAAAAAATTTTTAAGACGAGTACTTGTATCTGCTTTATATTACAGTCCATGCATACGAATTACATGATTTATACCAAGATACTCTAAAGATACTACTTAATTATACAGTGGACAGCAAATGGCAATGTTTATGTCATAATTACCAAATGAAATGCAATTATAAATTTTGCTATAAGGATTGAATATTGGCCACTGAACCATATAGCTATACAGTATTACACTGAGTTCTAACCACAAGACGGTTTGATCAGCGGTCCCATTTATGTGTTCAACAACATGAGCATATCAAGATCAAGGCCTCTACCTTTCTGGATTCTCAGTAAGTAAGCCCACCTATTCACGGCTTTCCTTGATTCGGAAAAAGTGTAAGGTCATTCTTATGTTAATATTACTAAATATATGTACTCAATATTCTTCCCTTATAAAAATAAAATTCTCAATCAGCTGCTGAAATTGAGACCTGTAAGTCTTTCCATAGCTTCTATACATTATTGGCATAAAACTTCACTTGAAACAGTAACATCTTCTTTTATTATTTTTATTTCTTTGTTATTTTTAATTTCAACTTTTATTTTAGAATCAGGGGTTACATGTGTAGGTTTGTTATATGGGTATATTACATGATGCTGAGGTGTGGGGTATGATCAATCCTATTACCCAGATAGTGAATATCGTACCCACTAGTTTTTGAACCATTGTCCCCTGTCTCCCCACCCCCATAGTAGTCTCTAGTCTCTATTGTTCCCATCTTCATGTCCAGAGTACCTATGTTTAGCTCCCATTTATAAGTGAGAAGGTGCAATATTTGTTTTCCTGTTCCTGTGTTAATTCACTTAGAATAATGGCCTCCACCTGCATCCATGTTGCCACAAAAGACGATTTCATTCTTTTGTATGGCTGCATAGTATTACATGATGTACATGTACAACATTTACTTCATCCAGTCCGCCATTAACAGACACCTAAATTGATGCCATGTTTTTGCTATTGTGAATAGCACTGATGCAAACATACAAGTGCACATATCTTTTTGGTAGAGTGATTTATTTTCTTTTAAATATATACCCAGTAATGAGATTGTTAGGTTGAATGGTAGTTCTATTTTAAGTTTTTTGATAAATCTCCAAACTGCTTTCCACAGGGACTAAATTTATCTACATTCCCACTAACAGTGTACAAGCTGCTATACACTTACACACTTTTCTCTGAAGGCTCGCCAGTATCTGTTGTTTTTTGACTTTTTAATAATAACCATTCTGATTTGTGTGACACGGTATCTCATTGTGGTTGTGATATGCATTCTTTGATGATTAGCAATGTTGAGCATTTTTTCATATATTTGTTGGATGGTTGGATTCTTCTTTTGAGAAGTGTCTCATGTCTTTTGCCCACTTTTTAATGGGATTATTTGGTTTTCGCTTGTTGAATTGGTTAAGCTTCTTATAGATTCTGAATATTAGACTTTTGTCAAATGCATAGTTTATGAAAATTATCTCCCATTCTGTAAGTTGTCTGTTCACTCTGTTGATAGTTTCTTTTGCTGTGTGGAAGCTTTTTAGTTTAATTAAAAGTCCCACTTGTCAATTTTTGTTTTTGTTGCATCTGCTTTTGAGGACTTACTCATAAATTGTTTCCTGAGGACAATGTCCAGAATGGTGTTTCCTAGGTTTTCTCCTATGAATCTTATGATTTGAGGTTTTACATTTAAACCTTTAATTGATCTTCAGTTAATTTTTGTATATGGTGAGAGGTAGGGTCCAGTTTCAATCTTCTGCATATGGCTAGCCAGTTATTTTAGCACCATTTATTGAATAGAGAGTCCTTTCCCCATTGCTTATTTTTACTGATTTTGTTGAAGATCAGATGGTTGTAGGTGTGCAGCTTTATTTCTGGGTTCTCTATTCTGTTCCATCAGACTATGTGTCTGTTTTTGTACCAGTGCCATGATGTTTTGATTACTGTAGCCTTATGTTATAGTTTAAAGTCATATACTGTGATGTCTCCAGCTTTGTTCTTTTGGCTTAGAATTGCTTGGCTATTTGGGATCTTTTTTTGGTTCCATATGAATTTCAAAATAGCTTTTTCTAATTCTGTGAAAAATGACCTTGGCAGTTTGATAGGAATAGAGCTGAATCTGTAGATTGCTTTGACCAATATGATCATTTTAACAATATTGATCTTTGCAATCCATGAGCATGGAATGTTATTCTATTTGTTTGTATAATCTATGATTTCTTTCAGCAGTATGAAACAGTAACATCTTTTCTGCTCAATTATACCCTTTATTTCTAGGAAATTTTCAGTTTTCAAAAGAACAACCTTCATATGACCTTATCTAACGTTGTATCTTTGTGTGCTAATAAACTACTAGAGTGATTAACATATAATAAATATTGTTAAAAGGCAATTTTTAAAAATAGAAAATCATAATTTATACAAATATGTAATGAAAACACATCATTTGAATTCATAATTTAGTGCAGGAAACAGTAAGATGTTACAATTAATTCAAAGGAGGAATTAAACAACCATATTTACAGAGCCAATAAAGAATGTTGAAATTAGTTTACAAATAAATGCAAAAATGGTATATCCAGAGAGTAACAATAAACTGCATTCTGCCAGACATATTTCACTTGCATTTCTATGGATAAGAATCACCTGCATTATTATCAGTTTTCCAGACCTTATAGACTTGAAAAATAGTTCGAAACTATTAACAGGTGGTAATAACTAGGAAGGTTGTGGTACCCAGTGTGGTAGGCAGAATTCTAAGATGGCTCTCATGATTTCCAACCCCAATGTTATTCCCATGATTCTGTTATGTTACATGGCAATCAGGATTTTGCAGAGGTAATTAAGGTCACTCATCAGTCAATCTTATCATAGGAAGATTGTCCAGATGGATTTAGCTTAGTCACATGAGCCCTCTAAGAGCAGAGGTTTTTCTCTAGTTAGAAGCAAAAGGGAAGTCAGAGATTTGAAATATAAAAAGGATTTGACATGCCATTGCTGGTTTGAAGATGGACAAGGCCGTGGGAAAAAGATCTGAGCATGTCCTTTAGTTGTTAAAAATGATCTCCAGCCACTAGTCAGAAAAAAAAAAAAAATGAGGACCTCACTTATGCAACTGCAAGGAATTGGATTCTACCAACAACCCAAATAAACTTGGAAGAGAACTTTCTCCCAGAGTTTTTAGATGAGTATTCAGGCCAATTAACAAATAATGATAGCCTTGTGATACCCTGAACAGAAAATCCAGTCCCACTGTGCTGTATGCCAGACTTACAGAACTATGAGCTAATATAAGAATATTGTTTTAAGCTGCTAAGTTTGTCATACTATGTTATGCAGCAATAGAAAATTAATACACAATTATCTGCTATTTCACAAATACTTACCAAATATTAATAAGTATGAAATGTATACACAGAAAACAATCATTGATAACTTAGAGAATATCCCCTTGAAATTGGCATTCAGTTTTTTTAAATCAGAAAATATAAAGATTTACACATAGGTCATATTTCAGAGAGAAGGCGAAAGTGGAAAAAATCTCTAATTTCATTAGATTTACTCAATATGGAATACACAAAAGCAGCCACAGGCAGTGTCCACATACCTCTTTACTCCCTGACCATGGTTTGAAACTTAATAAGCACTGATTTAAGAATAGCTGACTATCAGTTTTTCTAAACAGTGTCCCGCATTCATAAATACTTTTCTTTATAAAAGAAAAGCACTTGTGAACATATTGACTGCAGTCCTCTCCTGGAGAGAAGGCAGCTTACTTTCTGTCACCTGCAGAGGCATTGGAATGAAAGTATAATCATTTGTATTGAGATTCTAAATCAAATGTGCCAGGTTTGAGAGTTTTTACTCCTGATTGGCTGGCCTTTGGAAACAGGAAAACAGAAAGAGGAAATATCCATGTTTGAGCTGGCATGTGCCATGCAATCTCTATCCAGCACTGACAAGTCCCTGCTGTTGGAATCCTGCAGCAGTTGTGCTGTTTGTCTGTGGGTATTACCAAAGGCCAAGGAAGTGTGCCCTATGCATAGGGAATATTAAATAACTAGAGAAAAGATTAAAATTTTACAACACACATCTACACCTTCTTAAAAATCAATGTGCCTTCTGAAGCCATGGTATACTACATTTTTTCAATCAAGTGGATATTTTATGTTCATCTTTAAATTTTTGTTATAATATGTTGGGGACTTACGCGGCATCTTTGAAAGATGTTTACCTATCTAATTTTCTTTTAGTCAGACAGAATTAAATAAAACTAAAACACATTTTACTAACTGATTAAAGCTTCTTTCTATCGCTCCTCCTCCATCACCAACTCTTTTTTTAATGTCTGGAAACATCACTTTTAATGTCTTTCATCAGCATAAAACAATGTATACGAGTAAGCATTTGGTATCTTGACACAGCAATTTAAGCCTTCCACAACAAACCTACTCTTTAATGGCATGTTTTACTATACTATACTATAGTTGATGCATGGAACCATGCCCAATCACAGACACTATGTATACACCAGTGCTTCTGACTTTGTGCAACTGTATTCAAGAGAAGCTGTGTATGCAAATCATTTATACACATTTATAAAATTGAAACATTTAGAAATCTACTAGGAAGGCCAGGCACGGTGGCTCACGCCTGTAATCCCAGCAGTTTGGGAGGCCAAGGTGGGTGGATCACCTGAGGTCAGGAGTTCAAGACCAGCCTGGCCAACATGGTGAAAATACAAAAATTAGCTGGGCATGATGGCGCATGCCTGTAATCCCAGTTACTCAGGAGGCTGAGGCAGGAGAATCACTTGAACCTGGGAGGCAGAGGTTGCAGTGAGCTGAAGGTTGCAGTCAGCCAAGATTGCACCATTGCACTCCAACCTGGACGCCGCACGGAGATTCTGTCTCAAAAAAAAAAATAAAATCCACTAGGGGATATTTCTGTTTCAAGAAACTCTGTATTGATCCATTTTAGAGCACAAATAATCATTTCTAGATATTATCTCCTTTGAACATGTTGTGCCTAGCATATAATAAGCATTAAATTAGTAGAGAGAGGCAAAATCAAAGACAAAGGCAAAATTAAGACAAAGGACTTTGAAAGCAGAAAGATGTTTTAGTTTTGTATTCTAATTGGTGTTTAGAAAATATTATACTCAATAATATTAGCACTGTGAATTATTTTTATCCATTATTCAAGGCTGTCACTATATATATGGTGATATATATTTTATATATATATAAATTATACATAGCTTGTGAATATATGCATATATAAATTTATATATAAACAATTTTATATATTATTGTATATAATATATAATATAGTAGAATATATTATAATATATACTATATCATGTGTAGATATACTGTATATATATAATTATATATATATAATTATATAGTGTAATATATATTATACTATGTATATATAATATATACATAGTATATATTATATATACATATATCAATAAGTATATTATATATACTTATATCAATAAGTTTAACCAGTTTGCTTTCTTCCCAACACTACTCAAACGGAGGTAAAGTGTGTTTGGCGAAACACAGATTAGAAAACTTCTCTTTAAACTAGGATACTCCTAACGACCGCAGCACTCCTAGAGAATTGACCGCAAGCCACCTCTTATCCAAGCACTGTCCATCGCTCTAAATTCCTCAGAAACTTATTAACAAAATTACTTCTTCCTTTTTTCCCTTTTAACAATATTATAATTAAATAATTAACTGTAATTTTTTATTTTATAGTTATCTCTTGGCAAATTCTTAAAGCTCTATTAAAATCACAACCATATCTGTCTTGTTCACCACGCTACTACAGCAACTAATAGATTCTATGGTACACAGTATATACTCTGTTCATATCTGTTGAAAGATGGAAGGAAGAAAAGAAGGAACCAGTAAAGAAAGAAGCAAGGGAAAAAAGAAGGCCCAGTCACTGGTTTGGGCCTGAATAAGAAATAATGATGCATAGGTGTACGTGGCCACTATAAATGAGACAAAGCAGCGAGGAAGCATCACAAGTTTACAGCCGTAAGCCAGATACACAGTATGCAAGGTAGAGAAGTCCAAAACCCATTGATTTATCTCCCTTTATATAGAGCTTGGCCCATCCTGCCCAGAGTGAGGGGGTGACTTCATAAAACATTTTACTAGTCTGGAAAGAAGAGAGAAAAGTAAACTTTTGAAATGGAGCCCTTTTGGGGGTAAAAAAAGCATGGTGAGGAAGTTGCGCAGAGCAAGAGGTCTTTGAATCAGCATTAAAAAGGCCTACTTTTGATGTAACACTTTTAGTAATTATCTGCTTAGTTTTCTCCTTCAACATTCAACAGATATTTAATAAATGAATCATGATACCAATGAATGAAGGCCATGATGGAAACAACCCAGGGCAATATGGTCACAGAACCTCAAGGGCAGTTACCCAGACAAGGTCACAAGTGTAATCATCACAGAGGAAAAGATGCCTAGTCCAAGACTTGAAAGATAAACAGAAGTTATCCAGGCAAAGAAAGAGTGGGGAGTGATCTTCCCAGATGAGGTGGCTGTGCAATGGCAGGAAGGCTTAAGATGACATAGTGCATTCTGAGAATTACATGTAATTTGCTATAAAGGGAGCGAACAGTAGGAGGATGTGATTGGGTTGATCAGGAGTATCAAAGATGAGGCTGAGGCTGAGAATGTTTGGGTCTTATCCCAAAATTAGTGGGGAGTTTTAAGGCCAATTAAGCAACCAACATGACTGGATTTCTTCTCCCAGCTGCATGGCAATTGAATTATACAGGGGTCAGGGATGGGGTCTCTTCTAGATTAAGAGAGAGGTAATTGCGATAGTTTTGGCAAAAAATTATGAACACCTGTACCAATGCATATATGACGAGAATGTAGAGGAGTTGATAGTGGTTAAGTAGAGAGGTAAGGCAGAGGATGACGGAGCAGGTGGAGTCACTGATGTCTCCCAGTTTTCAGAGTAGAGTGCCTAGGTGATTCCCAATCAAGTGAGAAAATGGCACAAAGTGACTGGAGATTTGGGTGAGTGGGTAAGAAGTATAGTTCAATACATAGAGCCTGACATGCTGCTGGAAAATAACAAATAACGTGATTAACTGCTAGCTTTGTGCTAGGCACTGTTCTCACTGTTTTACATGTAATTGTGAACCTCAAATGAGATAACATATAAGCACTTTTGGGGAAAGTATAAGGTGCAACATTGTTGTGTGTATTAGGATTTGTATATTTATCATATTTAGAAGAGTAAGACATCAGCGTTTTAACTGAGAAAATCACGCTACAAAAAACTTAAAAAGATAATAAATTGACAAACTATCATGTATTACTCTTTTTTAAAGAAAAATGATTTAATGGGACTGTATTTTTAAATATTTCTAAAATAATGCCTTTCTATACAGTTAGTCTCATGAATTGAAAACATGTAATATTATTTTAAAGTGTTTCAGTGGTTTAATGGGCAAAATACTTGAATAAGAATTTCAAAGAATTATTTATTACTCTTGCTCAGTTCTTCTAACCACGAATCTCTTTTCACTGATACACAGCCAACCCACAAGAGGAGCCTGATCACCATTAGCTACTCTAGGTGTTGGCCCACTATAAAAACCAGTGAATTCATGTGGTGTGGGTATTCATTTTGCCTGTTCACATTTGCAATTCTTTATGCTTCACAGTCTGTACCATAGCATGAGTAGCTTACAATGCTTTAGTAGAACATATTGTTCAAGAACTACTATGTTTCATGTTATACTGATAAACTACTCATTAAAGTTTAAAATATTTTCTCTTTCTTTAACTGATACATTGAGCAAACCATTTACCATGGATTGAGAAACTTGATAATAGAAAAAAAACTGTTGAATTATAAATGAGATACTGAGTATGAAAATAATGAATTCTACACTTTTCTCATGTGAAGGCAAAGACCATGAAAGTCCACTAAAGCTGCAAATGAAATTATCTTGTGCAGCCTGATATCAGGAATACAAATAAATGGCACAAAAGCTAGTAATGTGTATTTAAGAATTAAAAAGCTGCAGAGTCTAGCCAATTAAATGTTATCATTTGAGCTGTTGAGAGTAGTGAGAAGAATCCTGAATTTAGTAACAAGGACCTAGGTTTAAGTGCTGGTATGATATTGGACATCTCTGTATTGCTCAATTTCCTAATCATTGCCCAAAGCTACTCATGTATTTGTATAAATTTTAAAAATATGCATTTTTAAGTTATGATTATTATTATGAACACTGAAGACTCACAAGACATAGATAATGTTTAAAAATGCTCTTTATGGGATAAACTATATTAATGATTTTTACTGAAAATAATATAGAAGTGGCTAAAATGACAGCATGTTTTCTAAATGCATCAGTGAATTTCAAAAGGAGGCATTTGTCATCATTCTAATTTTTATCAGAATAATAGTAATAATAGGCCAAATGCTAGTATTCCTTCAAAACATAATAAATTTTAATTTAAAACTTTGATGCTAGCATTGACACTCTGCATTTATAAAGTTCTGTTTACTTTATCATATAACTTGGGGAAAAAAATGTTTCTTGTCAGACAAGACTTCCTTGATTAATAAAATAGGAAACCTGACATTCTCTCTTCCAAACTTGTTATTTTCGCTTTTAATTTCCACCACCTGAAACAGTATCTTCTATTGTTTATTTGTACATGCTCTGTCTCTAACAGAGTACAAGCACCAGGAGGCAGGGACTTTGTTTAATTCACTCTTGCATCCTTAATGTCTAGCCCACCGTCTGACACAAAGAACGCCCCCAATAAGTATCATTGAATTGATATAGTTCTTCTTCTAGATATTGTGTTATATTAAATGTGCTTCCTCACTTAATTATATTAACCCTTTGAATTAGATAATAATAGTAGAAGCACTTAAGTAGCGCTTTTGCGTTATCGGCCAGTGTTCTCAGGGCTTCACTCTAATTAATTACCATAGGAATCTCATAAAGTATTCTCATATGCAGCTAAGAAAATGGACGCACAAAGAAGTTAAATGACTTGCCCAAACTTATTTATCTAGAGAGTAGCTGAATTCGATTTTAACCTAGCCAGCGTGGCTCTAGTTTCCATGACATTAACTGTTACGTTATAGGTCTTTCGACATGTTTATCTTACGTGTTAGATAGCTGTGGCTGAGAACATTGAATGGAAATTGTACTGTTTCCTTACATATGTTTTATATTTATGCTGTATTTATGTTTATCATTTATTTTATACTGTATTTTTATAATCAGTAATCGTAATGATATAAGGGAAAATTAATATAAAAAGTGCAGAAATCTGTTTAAAACTAGTTCTATTTAACTAAATATAACTAGAGCTACTGAATTGCAGATGGTTAGAGCTAAATACCTTAATTGTCACCATTTTAAAATTTGTTATTTCACACATGAGGCCCAGACAAGTACAGTGACAGTCTGTGGTCACCAAGAATGTTAGTTATTCTAGTTTGAGGTTCTTTCTCTTGGGTAGATTGCTTTCAGATAAGTAGGTCAGACAGCATAATTTTTCAACTCCTGCCTTCTCTGCTTGCTTTTTGCTAATGAAGCATAGATGCTATGGTGATAAACGCTGTATAAATAATAAATGGAAGAGAAAATAAACTATACAGAAGGGAGGAACGTAATGGTCTTTTCACCTCCTTGTGTTTAATGATTAAACTGTACATCCTCACAGAGGCTTTTAGAAATGATGATAATCTATTTAACCATCATTTAGCCATATATATTTTCAGATTTTTAGATTATTAAATATATCAGCTACTGCCGTACTAATTACTTGAGTAAAGAAATAAACTACACTTGCAGTAATAATTTTATTGTTGACTTTTTCTGTTGTTTAGTCTTAAATAAATGACAAAATTGAACTTAAAAATTTAAAATTCACTTTTCAGATTTTGTAATGGACATTATTGTTTTATTTGTTAACTCAACAGGTATTTACCACCTTCCTTCTAAACTCAAGTACTATTCCATGTGCTGAATGTAGAGTGAACATGTTAGGCAGGTAAGTATATAGCATACTGTCAGGAAGTAAGAGCTATCAGGAAAGATAAAACAGCATGGAGGAGATAGAGAGACTCTACCTGTGATAGAGTGGTCTCAGCAGACCCCTTTGAGGAGGTAACCTGTAACAGAGACTTGGATGGATTAAGGGACCAATCTGTAAGAATGTCTGGGGAGAGTGTATGCCTAAGAGAGGGATGGGTAACTGCAAGGGTCTAGGAGATGGGAAAATACTTGCCACATGTGAGAAACAGCAAGAGGGCCAATGTGACAGAAAGGAGTGAGAGAGTGGAAAAATGAAGGGAGGCAGGCATTGGGGTGGGTAGAAGCAAGACTGAAGAGAGACTTCTAGGCTATTGTAATAACTTTAGACTTTGTTATAAAATGGGAACCCATTTTGAATAAGGGTGTGCCATAAAACTAAGTGATATATTATTTTATTCCAAAGCAGGCAAGAGGATCAATTTTATGTGTTGACTGGGTTAAAGGATGCCCACATAGGGGATAAAACATACTTGTGGGTGTGTCTGTGAGAGACTGGCATTTGAATAGATAGGCTGAATAAAGAACAGCCTCACCAATGTCACAGGGCATCATCTAATTAATTGAGGGACCGAATAGAACAAAGAGGTAAAGGAGGGGTGAATTTGCTTTCTGCTTAAGCTACCCCTGTGGTTCTCAGGCCTTCAAACCCAAACAGGGTCTTACACCATTAGCTTCCCTGGTTCTCATCCCTTGGGTTTGAACTGGAACTATACCATCTTTCCTAGGCCTCCAGCTTGCAGATGGCAGATTGTAGGATTTCTCAGCCTCCACAATTGTATGAGTCAAACCCTCATAATAAACCTCTTTCTATACACCTATATATATCCTACTGGTTCTATAGGTTCTGAAGAACCCTAATATATCTGACCCCAGATTTTGCAATTGGGAATAATGTATAAGAAAGTATTCCATCAGCAGGCCAGAAATGATGAAGAATTCCTAAAGGCAGAGAACAAGTGGCAGTTGATTGATTAACCTGAAAAGCTAAAGCAGATACGATCTTTTGTACAAAGAAATTAGAAAAGAAAAAAGTTAAAACATTTGGAGGAAGTGCAAATAGTCACATGGGAGCCCTGAAGGAGTGCCCATCTAAGGATCAACAAATGCAAAGAGAATTAGACCATGGAAATTAATTTATCTGCTTGCAGATCACCTTAGGGATGTGCGTCCTTTACCTTCTTCAACTGCCTGTGCATTCAGCATAGCTGCCACTAATTGCCTTTAAACTAGGCTAAAATTTCAAGAACTTCTCCCTAAATAAAGTGATATTACAACTCCTAGAGTTGGGATCTGAGAAAAATGCAAAGAAATAGCTACTGCATGTGGAGCTTAATACCTAGGTGATGGGTTAACAGGTGCAGCAAACCACCATGCTATACAATTACCTATGTAACAAACTTGCACATCCTGCACGTGTATCCTGTAACTTAAAATTAAATTTAATTAAACTTAAAAAAAAGAAATTAAGGCAAAGTTCCTCAGAGGCTGCCTCAAGAGACACAAGGCAAGGGGAAAGGAAAATAAATCAAAGAACCTAGTTATAAAATAAAAACTTGGCCGGGCGCGGTGGCTCACGCTTGTAATCCCAGCACTTTGGGAGGCCGAGGCGGGCGGATCACGAGGTCAGGAGATCGAGACCACGGTGAAACCCCGTCTCTACTAAAAATACAAAAAAAAAATTAGCCAGGCGTGGTGGTGGGCGCCTGTAGTCCCAGCTACATGGAGAGGCTGAGGCAGGAGAATGGCGTGAACCCGGGAGGCGGAGCTTGCAGTGAGCCGAGATTGCACCACTGCACTCCAGCCTGGGCGACAGAGCGAGACTCCGTCTCAAAAAAAAAAATTAAAAAATAAAAAATAAAAAAATAAAAATAAAAATATAAATAAAAACTTGGGGGGGCTGACATGATGGCCGAATAGGAACAGCTCCAGTTGGCAGCTCCCAGCAAGGTCAAGGCAGAAGGTAGGTGATTTCTGCTTTTCCAACTGAGGTACCTGGTTCATCTCATTGGGACTGGTTAGACAGTGGGTGCAGCCCATGGAGGGCAAACCGAAGCAGGGTGGGGCACTGCCTCACCAGGAAGCGCAAGAGGTTGGGGAACTCCCTCCTCTAGCCTAGGGAAGCCGGGAGGGACAGTACCATGAGGGCCTGTGCCATGAGGGATGGTGCACTCCCCAAACATTACATTTTCCCACGGTCTTCACAACCCACAGACTAGGAGACTCCCTCAGGTGCCTACACCACCAGGGTTCTGGGTTTCAAGCACAAAACTGGGTGGCCGTTAGGGCAGACACTGAGCTAGCTGCAGGATTTTTTTTTTTTTTTTTTTTGTACTCCAGTGGCGCCTGGAATGCCAGCAAGACAGAAATGTTCACTCCACTGGAAAGGGGACTGAAGCCAGCGAGCCAAGTGGTCTTGCTCAGTGGATCCCACCCCCATGGAGCCCAACAAGCTAAGATCCACTGGCTTGAAATTCTCACTGCCAGCACAGCAGTCTGAAATCCACCTGGGATGCTCAAGCTTGGTGGGGGGGAGGGGCATCCGCCATTACTAAGGCTTGAGTAGGCAGTCTTCCCCCTACATTGTAAACAAAGGCGCCAGGAAGTTCAAACTGGGTGAACCCACTGCAGCATGGCAAAGCCACTGTAGCCAGACTGCCTCTCTGGATTCCTCCTCTCTGGGCAGGGCATCTCTGAAATAAAGGCAGCAGCCCCAGTCAGGGGCTTATAGATAAAACTCCCATCTCCCTGGGACAGAGCACCTGGGAGAAGGGGCTGCTGTGGGCACAGCTTCAGCAAGCTTAAATGTTCCTGCCTGCCAGCTCTGAAGAGAGCAGCAGATCTCCCAGTACAGGGCTCAAGCTCCGCAAAAGGACAGACTGCCTCCTCAAGTGGGTCCTTGACCCCTGTGTATGCTGACTGAGAGACAGCACCCAGCAGGGGTCTACAGACATCTCATACAGGAGAGCTCCGGCTGGCATCTGGCAGGTGCCCCTCTGGGACAAAGCTTCCAGAGGAAGGAGCAGGCAGCAATCTTTGCTATTCTGCAGCCTCTGCTGGTGATACCCAAGCAAACAGGGTCTGGAGTGGACTTCCAGCAAACTCCAGCAGACCTGCAGAACAGGGGCCTGACTATTAGAAGGAAAACTAACAGAAAGCAATAGCATCAACATCAACAAAAAGTATACCCACACAAAAACCCCATCTGAAGGTCGCCAACATCAAAGAATACAGGTAAATAAATCCAGGAAGATGAAGAAAAACCAGTGCAAAAAGGCTGAAAATTCCAAAAACCAGAATGCCTCTTCTCCTCCAAAGGATCACAACTCCTTGCCAGCAAGGGAACAAAAGTGAATGGAGAATGAGTTTGACAAATTGACAGAAGTGGGCTTCAGAAGGTGGGTAATAAACTCCTCCAAGCTAAAAATGCAGGTTCTAACCCAGTGCAAGGAAGCTAAGAACATTGATAAAAGATTACAGGAACTGCTAACTAGAATAACCAGTTTAGAGAAGAACATAAATGGCCTGATGGAGCTGAAAAACACAACACGAGAACTTTGTGAAACATACACAAGTATCAGTAGCTAAACCAATCAAACGCAACAAACGATATCAGAGATTGAAGATCAACTTAATGAAATAAAGCATGAAGACAAGATTAGAGAAAAAAGAATGAAAAAGAACAAACAAAGCCTCCAAGAAATATGGGACTGTGTGAAAAGACCAAACCTACATTTGATTGGTGTACCTGAAAGTGTTGGGGAGAATGGAACCAAGTTGGAAAACACACTTCAGGATATTATCCAGGAGAACTTCCCCAACCTAGCAAGATAGGCCAAAATTCAAATTCAGGAAATACAGAGAACACCACAAAGATACTCCTCAAGAAGAGCAACCCCAAGACGCATAATCGTCAGATTCACAAAGGTTGAAATGAAGGAAAAACATGTTAAGGGCTGCCAGCGTGACAGGTTGGGTTACCCACAAAAGGAAGCCCATTCAGACTAACAGCAGATCTCTCAGCAGAAATCCTACAAGCCAGAAAAGAGTGGGGGCCAATATTCAACATTCTTCAAGAAAAGAATTTTCAACCCAGAATTTTACATCCAGCCAAACTAAGCTTCATAAGCAAAGGAGAAATAAAATCCATTACAGACAACCAAAAGCTGAGGGATTTTGTCACCACCAGGCCTGCCTTACAAGAGCTCCTGAAGGAAGCACTAAATATGGAAAAGAAAAATTTGTACCAGCCACTGCAAAAACATACCGACATGTAAAGACCATTGACACGATGAAGAAACTGCATCACTAGCATCATAGTGACAGGATCAAATTCACACATAACAATATTACCTTAAATGTAAATGAGCTAAATGCCCCCAATTAAAAGACAAGACTGGCAAATTGCATAGAGTCAAGACCCTTTCATAAGCTATATTCAGGAGACCCATCTCACTTGCAAAAACACACATAGGCTCAAAATAAAGGGATGGAGGACTACTTAACAAGGAAATGGAAAGCAAAAAAACAGCAGGAGTTGCAATCCCAGTATCTGATAAAACAGACTTCAAACCCACAAAGATCAAAAAAGACAAAGAAAGACATTACATAATGGTAAAGGGATCGATGAAACGAGAAGGGCTAACTATCCTAAATATACATGCACCCAGTACAGGAGCACCCAGATTCATACAGCAAGTTCTTAGAGACTTACAGACTTACACTCCCACACAATAATAGTGGGAGTTTTTAACACCCCATTGTCAATATTAGATCAACAAGACAGAAAGTTAACAAGGATATTCAGAACTTGAACACAGCTCTGGACCAAGTGGATCTAATGGACATCTATGGAACTCTCCACCCCAAATCAACAGAGTATCCGTTCTTTTCAGCACCACATAGCACTTAGTCTAAAATTGGCCACATAATTGGAAGTAAAACACTCCTCGGCAAATGCAAAAGAATGGAAATAATAACAAACAGTCTCTCAGACCACAGCGCAATCAAATTAGAACTCAAGATTGAGAAACTCACTCAAAACTGAACAACTACATGGAAACCGAACAACCTGCTCCTGAATGACTACTGGGTAAATAAAGAAATTAAGGCAGAAATAAATAATTTCTTTGGAACCAATGAGACCAAAGACTCAACGTACCAGAATCTCTGGGACACAGTTAAAGCAGTGTTTAGATGGAAATTTATAGCACGAAATGCACACAGGAGAAAGTGGGAAAGATCTAAAATCCACACTCTAACACCACAATTAAAAGAACTAGAGAAGCAAAAGCAAACAAATTCAAAAGTTAGCAGAAGGCAAGATCAGAGCAGAACTAAGATCAGAGCAGAACTGAAGGAGATAGAGACTCGAAAAACCTTCAAAAAAATCAATGTATCCAGGAGCTGGTTTTTTGAAAAGATTAACAAAATAGATAGACTGCTAGCCAGACTAATAAAAGAGAGAAGAATCAAATAGGAATAATAAAAAATGATAAAGGGGATATCACCACTGATCCCACAGAAATATAAACTACCATCAGCAAATACTATAAACACCTCTATGCAAATAAACTAGAAAATCTAGAAGAAATAGATAAATTACTGGGCACATACACCCTCCCAATATTAAACCAGAAAGAAGTCGAATCCCTGAATAGACCAATATCAAGTTCTGAAATTGAGGCAGTAATTAATAGCCTATTAACCAAAAAAAGCCCACGACCAGATGGATTTGCAGCCGAATTCTACGAGAGGTACAAAGAGGAGCTGGTACCCTTCCTTCTGAAACTATTCCAAACAATACAAAAAGAGGAGCTCCTCCCTAACACGATTTATGAGGCCAACATCATCCTGATACCAAAACCTGACAGAGACAGAGCAACAAATAAATTCAGGTCAATATCCCTGATGAACATCGATGCAAAAATCCTCAATAAAATACTGGCAAATTGAATCCAGCAGCACATCCAAAAGTTTATCCACCACAATCAAGTCGGCATCATCCCTGGGATGAAAGGCTGGTTCAACATATGTAAATCACTAAACATAATCCATCACATAAACAGGACCAATGACAAAAACTACATGATTATCTCAATAGACGCAGAAAAGGCCTTCGATAAAATCCAACCCCACTTTATGCTAAAAACACTCAATAAACTGGGTATTGATAGAATGTATCTCAAAATAATAAGAGCTATTTATCACAAACCCACAGCCAGTATCACACTGAATGGGCAAAAACTGGAAGCATTCCCATTGAAAACTGGCACAAGACAAGAATGCCCTCTCTCACCACTCCTATTCAACATAGTATTGCAAGTTCTGGTCAGGGCAATCAGGCAAGAGAAGAAATAAAGGGTATTCAAATAGGGAGAGAGGAAGTCAAATTGTCTCTGTTTGCAGATAACATGTTTATATATTTAGAAAACCCCAAAAACTCCTTAAGCTGATAAGCAACTTCAGCAAAGTTTCAGGATACAAAATCAATGTGCAAAAATCACAAGCATTCCTATACACCAATAATAGACAAACAGAGAGCCAAATCATGAGTGAACTCCCATTCACAATTGCTACAAAGAGAATAAAATACCTAGGAATACAACTTACAAAGATGTGAAGAACCTCTTCAAGGAGAACTACAAACCACTGCTCAAGGAAATATGAGGGGACACAAACAAATGGAAAAACATTCCATGCTTATGGATAGGAGAACGAATATCCTGAAAATGGCATACTGCCCAAAGTAATTTATAGAGTCAATGCTATTCCCATCAAGCTACCATTGACTTTCTTCACAGAATTAGAAAAAACTACTTTAAATTTCATAAGGAACCAAAAATGAGCCTGTATAGCCAAGACAATTCTAAGCAAAAAGAACAAAGCTGGAGGCATTAAGCTACTTGACTTCAAACTATACTACAAAGCTACAGTAACCAAAACAGCATCGAACTGGTACCAAAACAGATATACAGACCAATGGAACAGGATAGAGGCCTCAGGAATAATGCCACACATCTACAACCATCTGATCTTTGACAAACCTGACAAAAACAAGCAATGGGGAAAGGATTCCTTATTTAATAAATGGTGCTGGGAAAACTGGCTGACCATATGCAGAAAACTGAAACTGGACCCCTTCCTTACACCTTATACAAAAATTAACTCAAGATGGATTAAAGACTTAAACGTTAGATCTAAAACCGTGAAAACCCTAGAAGAAAACCTAGGCAATACCATTTAGGACATAGGCATGGGCAAAGACTTCATGACTAACACACCAAAAGCAATGGCAACAAAAGCTAAAATTGACAAATGAGATCTAACTAAACTACAGAGCTTCTGCACAGCAAAAGAAACTATCATCAGAGTGAACAGGCAACCTACAGAATGGGAGAAAATTTTTGCAATCTATCCACCTGAACAAAGGACTAATATCCAGAATCTACAAAAAACTTCAACAAATTTACAAGAAAAAAAAACATCAAAAAGTGGGCAAAGAATATGAACAGACATTTCTCAAAAGAAGACATTTATGTGGCCAACAAACATATGAAAAAAAGCTCATCATCGCTGGTCATTAGAGAAATGCCAATCCAAACCACAATGAGATACCATCTTACGCCAGTTAGAATGGAGATCATTAAAATGTCAGGAAACCACAGATGCTGCAGAGGATATGGAGATATAGGAACACTTTAACACTGTGGGTGGGACTGTAAATTAGTTCAACTATTGTGGAAAACAGTGTGGCAATTCCTCAAGGATCTAGAACCAGAAATACCATTTGACCCAGGAATCCCATTACTGGGTATATACCCAAAGGATTATAAATCATTCTACTATAAAGACACATGCACACATATGTTTATTGCAGCACTACTCACAATAGCAAGACTTGGAACCCAGACCAAAGCTGACTGAGAGAACGAGCCTGTCTGTAAACCTCATAGGTGACAAAGACCATGTGCAGTAAGATGGAGAAGTATCTGAGTATCTGACCCCACAATGCATACATATAAGTTCCACTCTGACAAAGGGGGCACAATTTTCAGTTTTACTTTCTTATTAATTTTACTGAGACTAGCAATTTCTAAGACGGATGGACTATGCTAAATAGTGATACTATTAGAGAACTCTTCCTTTTAAAGTATTTTAAATCTTATTATGCATAAAATACTTTGGGTAGAGATGCTACATTTGGCTTCCACAGGATACTTTGCAAAATGAAGGCAATAATAATAAAAGTCAACTTATTTTATGCATTTTCCCATGCTGCTGTACTTAGAAAAGGTATATTTCAAATTCTGTTCAGAAAACTATTTGTGCTTAGTATTTTAGTCATTAAATGATCTGGGTTGTATAGAAGAACATACCTATACCATGGATATTTTCCTTTTTCTAGACATGAGTAATAATTGAACAGGCTATAAAGCTCATTAGAATCAGCTTCTGATAAATTTATTCACCCTTTAGAGAAATTTTTTATTTTATTATTATACTTTAAGTTTTAGGGTATATAGTGTGCAGGTTTGTTACATAGGTATACATGTGCCATGTTGGTGTGCTGCACCCATTAACTCGTTATTTAGCATTAGAAATTTTTATGAAACTAAGTGCTTGATTTTACCCACTGTTAAGCACAGATTGCAAACAAGAAGTTTCCTTATTTGAAATATTAAAACAAACAAAGAACATATAAGAATACTAGTTAAGGTATAAGAAGACCTGTACTGTAGACTTGGTTCTATTACTCAATACTATGTGACCTTAGTAAGTTTTTCTCCAAAAACCTTAGCTTTCTCATTAATGAGAATTTTTAAAAAGTGATTTCTAAAGACCCCTCCACTGATAAAAGTTTTGGTATCAAGGATTACAAATGTAATGCAGATTGTAAAAGAGCATAAACTGACACCCCTAAAACTAGATAATTTACTTAGAAAAAGTTAATTATTCCTATTTGTAGTTCTAACAAGGTGGAGTTACTTTAAGATAACAACAAATGATGACAGCATTCATCAAGGTATAGCTCCTTCTGAATGGGGCTGACACTATAAAAAGAACTAGAAAATTCTTACCCACATTAGAAATTCATTAACGTGCCTGATTCTTGACAGAGCATGCAGAATTATTGCTCCCAGCTCAATTTCTTCTTCTTCATCAATTGGTCACACGGGACTCCCTTGGAGTCACAGGTGCGGACTGAATGAGACTCTGGCAGTGAGGCACAAGTACACCCACTGAGATTTCAACGATTTGCTCGTGTCTTCAAGACCAGGCCTTTGAGATGCCACTTCTAACTGTATGTCACCCTTTAGTGGGTTTTGAAATAAATTTAGTAAGTTTTAACCAGAATTTGAAAGTTTAATAGAATAAAAGTAGAATAAAAATGTTAAATGTGCATGGCACATGGTAAAAGTATGTTTTGTTTTGCAAAACATCTTTTTAAATGTATGCATGTGGCCAGGCACAGTGGTTCCCGCCTGTAATACCAGCATTTTGGAAGGCTGAGGCAGGCGGATCACTTCAGGTCAAGATTTCAAGACCAGCCTAGCCAATATGGTGAAACCCAATCTTTACTAAAACTACAAAAAAAAAAAAAAAAAAAAAATACCCGAGCATGATGGTGTGTACCTGTGATCCCAGCTACTTGGAAGACTGAAGTGGGAAAATGCGTGAACCCGGGAGGAGGAGGTTGCGACGAGCCGAGATTGTGCCATTGAGCTCCAGCCTGGGCAGTAGAGCAAGGGTTCATCTCAAAAAATTAAATAAATAAATAAATAAATACGTGTGTATATGAATATTTATGTGGGGGGATGGTAAAGAAGATAATATTTCTTATAAAGGATCTTAGTCAAAACAGTTTGAAAAACGCTCTTATTAATGATGAAATGATGTTAAACATGTCTAAATTCATGATAAATACATACAAGATCTGGCAGTAAATAATTGATGATAGTCAGTTTGAGTCATACACTTCCCTGATATACTGTGTTCAAGCACTCAATTAACACCCAAGCCCAGTAGCAAGCCAGAAACTGTTTCTCAAAAAAATACAAAATATTTTTTTTGTGAAAATATACAGGCGGGCGCCTGTAGTCCCAGCTACTCGGGAGGCTGAGGCAGGAGAATGGTGTGAACCAGGAAGGTGGAGCTTGCAGTGAGCCGAGATCGCGCCACTGCACTGTAGCCTGGGCGACAGAACGAGACTCCGTCTGAAAAAAAAAAAAAAAAAAAAAAAAAAAAGTACAATCACTTGACATAAAGACATTGCCTTTGCTTCAAAACTTCAAGGTATATTGATTCCCCTATAGAGCTTGCTACAGTCTACATGACATCCTCATTAGTCAGATTTCTAACATCATGGAACCTGCTGGGTCATAAAGACCTGGTTGTGGAACTTATTTGTACAACAGGCTGATTAGTGCCGAGTCTTCTCTTGCTCTGGGCACCACTGAAAGCTGGCAGCTTTTTAGGCCACCTGGTACAAAGGTCAAAGCAGGACACCAAATGTGGTAGAAATTGCCTCCAATTCTAAAGTGCCTCACCGATAGAGTGTTCTCTTTCCAGCGTTTCTGTGTCCTTGTGTTTTAGCTGTGTCTTTTATAAATAGAATATAAATAGAACTTTTAAAATACATTCTAATAATTACTGTCTTCTAAAAGGCAAATGTATATGAATATTATTCTTACCATCTTATTTTATATTTTCCATTCTTTTCTTAAATCTCATTTTTATTTGTAGGTCAGTGTTGAATGAAATCTGTATTAGTCCACTCCAAATACTATTGGAATCTGGGTTTTCCAGATTCCAATTGAAATTGCCAAATTCAAATTGATCTAATGTTCTTCCCTGCTTAGTTGAGTATCTTAAAATTTTATTTTCATACATATTCCTGAGATAGTTTCTAATATATATTAAAACAGATTTGCAAATTTACTGTGACTATTCTCCTCCAGGGCATAATTTGAGTTTGGCTCCCAAGGCCATGTTGCAATATAAGTGTAATCAATTTTGAAAAAATGAAAACCAGCTTCCTTTTGAAAGTAATGATCTCAGGTAAGGGAAAGATAGCTGAAGCAAGAAAAGGAAATGGCTTGTCACACAAAGGAGAGGCAGCAGCAGAAGGAGTAGAGGAATAGCTACTTCCTTAAGTAGGGAAAGCTCAGAAGATGGAAAGTTTCAGAGTTCTCTATTTAGTCTTCTGATTTTCTTACACATCTTCATTTCAATTCTCAGGGCTCCATTTGTTGCAGATCGATCCCCTGTTACATAAGAAATCTCTCAAGGTAAACTCCCAGACTTATTTTGAGCTCTTTTTTAGTCCTTTAGTTATGAGTTAGGAAACTCTTTCAATAAGATTGTAGAAATTCTCCTACACGTCTATCTTCCATTTCTAGCACTATAGTGATTTAGCTGCCTGGAGTAACATAGAAAAGCAAAAAAGTTTGGAACATATGTTAGGCATTCAGAATGTGTTAAATTCAGTGAATTTGTTTAGAATTCAATGAATGTGTTAAATAGCAGATTAGACACAAGTAAAAATGGAATTCGTAAACAGGAAGGTAGAACTGAAGATTATGCAGAATGTACTATAAAGAATCAAAGAGATGGAAAATATGAAAGAGATGTCAGCTTTTATTGGGGTATAGTAAATTGTTCTGGTACATATCTCATTGGAGTTTCAGAATAAGAGATTAGAGAATGGTACGGAGGCAATATTCAAGAACATCATGGCTGAGAATATCCAACATTAAAAGATAACAGAATCAAGTTTAAGAAACCCAGTAAATCCCAAGGAGAATATACACATTTTTTGTTATAACATAAAATTGCACAATGCAATTTATGAAAACAAAATAACAAAAACAAAGAGATCTTAAAAAGCATCCAGGAAAAATGACAGATTATCTATAAGAGAATAAGGAGGCTGGCGTGGTGGCTCACGCCTGTAATCCCAGCACTTTGGGAAGCTGAGGCAGATGGATCACCTGAGGCCAGGAGTTTGAGACCAGCCTGGCCAACATGGTGAAACCCTGTCTCTACTAAAAATACAAAATTAGGCGGGCATGGTAGTGCATGCCTGTAATCCCAGCTACTTGGGAGGCTGAGACAGGAGAATCGCTTCAAGCTGGGAGGCGGAGGTTGCAGTGAGCTGAGATTGTGCCATTGCACTCCAGCCTGGGCAACAAGAGTGAAACTCCATCTAAAAAAAAAAAAAAAAAAAGAATAAGGATCACAACTAACTATTAAGACTACACAGTAACAAATAGGCTAAAAGACAAAGGAATCATATCTTTAAATGCTGAGAGAGAGAAAGTAATTATCACTCCAGAACTGTATTCCCAGTGAAATGTTTTACCAAGTTTGAGAGTGACATGAAGACAATGTTATATAGACAAAAACTGAATGTTAATACTAATGTATATTGCTAAGGGAACCTCTAAAGGATGTACATTTGGACTATTGACAACCATTCATAAAGGAAGATATGAGATCTAAGGACTGGTGAACAAAAAAGGGAAATGTTAGTAAAACTTGACCAAACATCTAATATCTAATAATACCTAATTTGTGGGTTAAACAAATAGAATAGAACTAAAATAATTAACAGGTAAAACTATGGCACAAATGGGACAAATCACAACCACAAATAAACTTATTTTGAACAAATAAAAATAGACTAAAATTTCCAAAAAAAAAAAAAGGCAAAGATGGACAGGATGGATTAAAATACCCAGCTATTTTATGTCACCTAATCTAATATGCTATTGAATACAAGAGTTACTATTATGTTACAGCCTGCTAAAAAAAGAAAAACACTGCCCATTAAACTATGAAACTATGCTTTAGTATTAATCCTGTGTGATGAAAGTTACTGTGACTCATTAATTAGGCACAGCAGCCTCTCTGCTTGGAATTTTTTTTTTCATTTATTCTGAGGGATTTGGGATTATTTCTACCTTCAATTATTTTTCTTGATGTGTGATATATAATATTTTTGAATGTATCTAAGAAAACGTATAACAGCTTTCTTGACTTACAAGTATCTTCCTTAAATCATATCCTACTGATAAAACATTCAGTGTCTCAATAAGATATAATCCAAAATCCATAAGTACTCCATGACATATTGTTAAAATATATAACAGAAGAAAAAAATTGACAAATATACCAGAATATTAGAAAATTAATATATCTTCTTCAATACTTGATAGGTCAAAATGGAAATTAATAAGGATTGATATAATGTAAAAAATACAATTATAAATTTATGTATAAACATAGAGTGGCATATTAATCAAACCTCAAAACCACAAAATATGTTTTTTCAAGGATACACAGAACATTTGCAAAAACTGACATAGTGCTATATAATAAAGTAAGCAAAACATAATTCAAAGATTCAATACGTTAGAAAACATACTGTCTTTAAAAATGCACATAATTCAGTAACAGAAAAGATGGCTTTAGAAAGTTAGTGAGTTGAAAAATTTAAAATACACTCCTTCATCATTCATTGGTCAAAAAAATTAAAATGAAAACTAGAAAATATCAAGTATCGAAGAATAATAAAAATACAACCTAACTATGCCTGAGAATTATAGTATTATTATTACAGCATTTATATTAGATGAGAAGATATTCTTCAGCATTTATATTAGATGAGAAGAAATCTGAGAATTCATTAATTATCTAACTAAAAAGGTTTATAAAATGAACCATACCTCCATAAAATTCAGAAGTATAGCATTAAAGATAACAGCTGGAGTTAAAGAAACAGAAAAAAATATATACATAGAATCAACAAAGCCAAAAATAGTTATTTGAAGAGATTATTGCATTGGCAAAGTGTAGAAAGACTGATCATTTTTAAAAGATAAGGCAAGATAAGGTACAATAATATTAGTAATGAAAAGAAGATTTAACTACATATGAACCAGACATTAAAGGGATTAGAAAGAATATTATGGACAAGTTTATGCCAATAAATTTGAAAACTTGATTAAGATAAAATAACCTTAGAAAAATATGACCTACCACAACTAATCGAAGAAGAAAAATAAAACATTAATGTACAAATAACAATAAAAGTTCTTCCTACAAATAAAATAATGGACTCAGATTATTTTACAGGTGAGTTCTATCAAACACTCAAAAATAATATATTTTGAAACAATGCCTTACAAAGAAGAGAAAGAGGCATCCCCAAGTTAATTGACGAGGGTAGTGTAATGTTGGCATGAAAATCAAGTCAGGGATAATAGACTATTAAAGACCACCTTCACTCCTGAGCATAAATGCAAAAGTCCTAAATAGATAGCAAACCAACTTTACTAATCGTTAAGCTTTCTCTTTAAAATCAGGAATAAGTCATCAATGTGCCCTATAATCATTTCTACTTTATTATATGGAGACCTTATCTAATGTAACAAAACAACAAAAATAAAGCCTAAGAATTGGAATGAAGAAAGAAAGTTATTATTATTTGAAGATTAGATAATTAGCTTTATAAACAACCTCAATTTTCTACAGATTATTAGAATAATTAAGAGTAGGATAAGATTGCCAGATATAAGGATAATATACTAAAGCCAACTGAATTTCTATATATCCATAAATAATAGTTACAAAATTTAATTTAAACAAGTGTATTCTTTACAATAGGAATCAAAAATATATGGTAGTCAGATATAAATAGAAATTTTAAAAAACAAGAAATTAAGATCTTTATAAATTGAAATGTATACCATGTTTATGAATAGAAAGACTAAAAAGAGTCATTATCCCCAAATTGGTTAGTATATTCAATAGAATTCTGATCAAATTTCCAAAACAGTTTTTCTTGGAATTTGACAAGCTATTTCCAAAACATATGCACAAGAACAAAGAATCTAGAATAGCTAAAATATTCATAAGGAAGAAGATGAAGGAGGAGGAAGAAGAAAGTGTCTTATTTTTTCATTAAGAAGAAAAGTTAATAAGAAAATGTAATACTGGTATAGAAAAATAAACCAGTGGAACCAAGTAGAAGGCCAGCCCAGAAATAGATGTATGTGTGTATGGCTATTTGACATATATGACAGAAATAGAATTCTTGGTCAGTTAGGAAAGAATAAACTATTCACAAATAGTCTAGGGCAATTTTCTGTCTATAAAAGATAAATAAAACTTGAACCTTGCTGAACCTTGCTTCTCTCTCTTTCTCTCTCTCTCATACACACACACAGACAAACAAATTATTTCTATATACATTAAAACTTGTGAAAAATTTAAAAAGTTTAATGGCAGCACAGGAGAACACAGAGTGGGAAAAATTTCTTAAATAAGGCATGTAAAACTCAAGCCATAAAGAAAAAGATTCATATATTCAAATACAGTAAAATGAAGAACTTCCAACTGAAAGACAACATAAAAAAGTAAAGATAAACCACACATTAGGTCAGGAAATGATATTTTAAAAATACATGACTAAGAAAATCTCATCTCCAGAATATGTAAAGAATTCCCATAAAGCAATATGTAAGAGCAAACAATTCATTATTAAAAAGGGAAAATATAAGAGGCATTTCACAAAAGAAGAAATAGGAGTAGGCAATATCCATATGAAGAGACGCTTAATATTAATAGTTAAGAAATACAGGCCGGGCGCGGTGGCTCACGCCTGTAATCCCAGCACTTTGGGAGGTCAAAGCAGGTGGATCACAAGGTCAGGAGATCGAGACCATCCTGGCTAACACGGTGAAACCCCATCTCAACTAAAAAATACAAAAAATTAGCCAGGTATGGTGGCGGGCGCCTGTAGTCCCAGCTACTTGGGAGGCTGAGGCAGGAGAATGGCGTGAACTTGGGAGGCGGAGCTTGCAGTGAGCCGAGATCGTGCCACTGCACTCCAGCCTGGGTGACAGAGTGAGACTCTGTCTCACAAAAAAAAAAAGAGAAATACAAATGAAAACAAAATAAGTTCTCATTTCATATCCATGATATGGAGAAAAGTTTAGATGATGAATAACAAATATTGGAAAGCATATAATAGAACAAGAACATATAGAGTACTTGTGAGAATGTAAATTGCTACAACTTGTCTGGAAAACAATTAGACACTGCTACAATAAAGTTAAGGTTATGACTACACTACAACTCACCAATTCTATTTCCAGGAACATATCATAGAGAACTCTCTCTACATGCACATCTGGAGACACATACAAAAATGTCAATAGAGGCATGATTTGAAGTAGACAAAAACTGGAAATCATTGATGCGAGACTAGATAAAGAAATCATCTTAAATTCATATAGTTGTACATAATATTGGTTTGAGAATGAACTGGAGTATCAACATGGATTAAACTCAAAAAATAATAGTTAGGAAAATGTCATTGAAGTATACATAAAAGTATAATTTATTATCGGCATATAAAAGTAAAAAGGAGATAAAATCAAATAGTGTATATTTTTAGGATGCACATATGTGATAAAACCACAAAAAAGAATTAACGGAATGATGAACACAAGTTTTAAAATACTGACTCCCAAAAAGCGAAGACAGCAATGGTAGTATACTGAAGTTGCAGCTCATTTTCTAATGTTTAAGCCAGGTAGAAAGCATATGCCAATTTGTTTTATTGTTGGTTATTAAATTGTACATATATGCCAAGTCTCCTCTTATAAACATTTCACAATAAAACAGTTAAGTGCCCTCATTTTAATTTTGTATCTTGAGTAAAGAAAAAAGAATTTGAGCTTGTTTTTGTCTATATGATGTCAAAAGTAGTCAACGTCCCTGTAGTCCTCGTGTTTAACAGTGTCTCAGAGCGGTAGCCCCACTGTGATGTCTGGTCTTCCCATTATTAGCAATTGATCTGACACAATCCCTGAGAATCATATAGTATTATTATATACCACTATATTTTTTCACTACTGCATGTCAAAGACTGAAGTTCTAGAACATTATGGAACACTCACTGTCACCTCATCTTAGACTTAACAAACCCAAATTCCTCACATTTCCTGAAGTTATTTATCTTTTTTAAGAGACTAGCTGGAGTGCAGAGGCATGATCGTAGCTCACTGCAGCCTACAGCTCTTGGACTCAAGCAATCCTCCCACCTCAGCCTCTTGAATAGAACTTGCTCAACTTTTATTACTTGAAACCTACTCTTAAATATTACCCTCTGCATCATTTAGGTTCTAACTAACATGATTTTTTTTTTTACTAAAATATGCTGATGTTTATTAACCATAGCAAGATACCATCCAAAAATATTATAACTACATATTTATAAAGGATGCTACACAAACTGTATTTCAGAGACCCAGAAGAAATTTTACAAATGGTATCAATTTCAAATAGGCCCTGGTAAGCTGGCAAGTGGTGTGCATTTGTAGTCCCAGATATTAGGGAGGCTGAGGCCAGAGGATCACTTGAGCCCAGGAGTTGGAGACCAGCCTGGTCAAAAGAGCAAGACCTCTGTCTCTTAAAGAAAAAAAAAAAAAAAAAAAAGCCCTGGGATAAAAAGGGAAATTAGAAAATAATAAATAACTAAATAACTATAAATAAACATCGACCAAAAAGGCCCTGGTATAAAAAGGAAAATTAGAAAATAATAAATAACTAAATAACTATAAATATCTACCAAAGTGAAAGACTATTAAACATGGTTTACAAATTTAATAGACCTTATAGATTTCTACCCTAATGGATTTGCTGTGACAACCGAAATAGCTTGTAATCCACAATCATTGAAGCAGCAATAGCTCTTTGCAGTTATATTTTGAAAACAGGCATATCCACTATGGCTAGAAAAAAACCTGTCATTTAAAAGAGTGAAAGGAAAGCCTAAGAGTAATTCATGTAAGTTAGACAAAGAATGGAACATTTTAATGCTAGTTAAAAACAGATACAGCTTCAGTTAGCAAGTGAACAAAAGGTCTTTTTTCTTTCTTTCTTATTCTTGATCACACGAAAACTGACCTGACGAGATGGAATCACTGACAGCTGACGTCTCTCTTAGCAAGAGCAAGGAATATCAGAGGGACCTTTCTAATTCCGATATCTCTTGTCATGTGGCAGCTACTGGACACTGCCTGTCTCAGACAGTTCCTGATTATTGGCCTATAGCACTGGTTCCAAACGACTGTTCCTTCCCTAGGGTCAGATGCAGATACAATTACCTGGAATCAATTCAAGATAAAAGAAACAGCTTTTGAAATGGGTCAGAAGAATCACTGCCAATGAGTGAAATCTGGTTGAAAGGCTAAAACAAGAAAGATTCCCAGTTTGAAGCTTATTATTATTTCCAATTTTAGGTTGAGAGTTACAGGGATATTGTAAAATTGTAATTTTCAATATTGTAAATAAACAACTTAAAAGTGTTGCCAAAGTAGCTGTGGTAATCATTCCCATAATTTTCTATTAAGAGTTGAAAATGCCAGATCAGGTGACCGCTTACTGAGCATATTTTCCCTTGGGATGCTATTGGTGTGCGTATGTATGTATGTATCTGTGTCTACGGTGGCATTTAGTTGTTCCTTTGCTGGATTGACTCTTCAATTTGCATTTTAAAAAATCAAGTAGGCCAGGTGCAGTGGCTCGTGCCTGTAATCCCAGCACTTTGGGAGGCCGAAGCAGGCGGATCACCTGAGGTTGGGAGTTGGAGACCAGCCTGACCAACATGGAGAAACCCTATCTCTGCTGAAAATACAAAATTAGCCGGGTGTGGTGGCACATGCCTGTAATCCCAGCTACTCGGGATGCTGAGGCAGGAGAATCGCTTCAACCTGGGAGGCGGAGGTTGCAGTGAGCCAAGATCGTGCCATTGCACTCCAGCCTGGACAAGAGAGAAACTCCATCTCAAAGGAAAAAAAAAAAAAAAAATCGAGTAAATCTTCTTTAGCCATGAACATTATATAATTAAGTCCTCAGTCCTCAGTTCTAATAGCAATGAATATGAAGAATTATTAATATTTAACTAAGCGTTTCTTATCCCTGAATGGGCTGTGCTGCTTCAAGTTCCTGAGGCATTTTACTCTTTGTCCTCTCTATCCGGAATACGACTTTACCTTCTTTTTCGTCCTTCACCTTCAACTTGCTACATGGCAGCAATCTGCTAAATGTGCTATATGCCTTATCCCATTTAATCTCACAGCAACACTCTGAAGTAAATTCACCCTCCACTTGATATTTGAGGAAACGAAAGCTTAGAGGGGTCATCTTCACACATAGCTGTAATAATAAACTGTGGCATTGCTCCTCAAAGCCGCCTCTATCTGATTTGCCTGGATTAAAGCCGTGGCAGTGGAAATTGAGAGCAAGCAGCTCAGACTTCAAAGACATTTCCCTGTTTCAGTTGACAGGATTCAGTAATGTTTGAATCTGGGGTTGAGGGGTAGGGAGTAATCAACGATAATTGGAGGCTTCTGATACGGTTTTACACCAATAACCATAATAAGAGAGCAAATAAGAGCTCTTGAAGCCAACTTGATGGGAAAGATAGAGAGGTCAGTTTGGACAGTCTGAGATCTAGTTCCTCGAGGGGTCCACTTAAGAGTTAAACAAGATCGTACTGTGATTCACAAAGAAAATAAAATGGAGACATGGGAGGAGTTCAGGGTGTAGGAGGAAAAAATTTCAGAGAAAAAAAATTCCTATTGGACCTACAAATAGTGCAACTACATAATGCATATATAATATATGCATATATCTATGTAATAATAGAAAATGTAGTCATATTGAAGAAATATGCCTAATTTTCTAGTCAAAACACAAAAAAGTTAACATTATAACACATACAAAACTTCCTGATTTATTGAGCTTACTTAATGAGTTGCTGTCAAGTTTTATAAAAATCCAATACAGCGCAAATACACAAAACTTTATTTAGAAAGCAAATGTTATATTGATTTAAGGCTGAAGTAAAATATAATTTGATCATAAAAAGTGTGTCCCATAATTTGGGTTGGTTTTACATTGTGAAGTCACTAACAACTCTCATCTGATCCAGAAATTTTGAGAGTGCTGTACCAACTATTTAAGATGATAAATCAGAGAGGACTTAATGAGTTCCAGTCAGTTTTTGTTTCTCATCCTTAATTTCCTATCTTATTGAATTTGCTTGCTGGTATTTATTTTTTAGGATGGCATACTTGTCTTTAGTGAGGACAAATTCTACAAGAGTTTCTATGAAGTTTTAGATAAAGGAAATGTCCTATTGTTTTTTATCTCACACACTCAAAAAGAGAGAGTAAGAAAGAAAAAAGGAAAATATAAAAGAAAAAATAAAATATGACCAAATTTGAGCTCTGGACAAACTTTCAAAAACTACAAGGCATTAAATATGGTTATTAAATTAAATAACAATGTTAAAACTTCTTGCTTATGTCACTACACCATATGTGCTAATCTCTTTTAAGTCCCCAGCTAGACATCAATTTTTAAAAGGAGTTTGTTGTTTTGTTTTGTTTTTTTTTTAAAAAAAGGATGGAAAATTCTTAACTGGGCTAGGTAATAATCTGCTTGCAAATTGTTCATTTATGTGACCGAAGGGAAAGCAGAACTCACATTAAGTATTGCATGCTAATATGCTTCCTCAAGCTTATCCCACAGACTTTCACTCAAATTGCTCATATTTCTCCATGGAAATGTCACAGTATGTCTGTGCAAGCTAGTTTTTATGGATTTCTATGAAAAGCTTCAGAAACATAGCCAGCAAATAGTCTCCCTCTCAGGCTCACTCACTACGTTCCTTTCAGAACTCTGGCTGTGTCTTCGTCTGTTTTGTGCTGCTATAACAAAAATCCCTGAGACTGGATAATTTATAAAGAACAGAAATTTACTTATTACCGTTCTGGAGGTTGGAAAGTCCCATCAAGGCACCACAAATTCAGTTGTCTGATATGGGCTGCTCTCTGCTTCCAAGATGGTGCCTTGATGCTGTGTCTTTAGGATGGGAGGAGCACCGTGGCTTCACATGGTAGAAGAGACGAAAGGGCAAAGAGGGTACAAACTTTCTCTGTCAAGCCCTTTTATAAGGCCATTAATCCATTCATGAGAGCAGACCCTCATGACATCATCTCTCAAAAGGATCTACTTCCTAACACGGTGGCACTGGGGATTAAGTTCCCAACACATGAATTTTGGAGAACACAGTCAGACCACAGCAGGCAGTACAAAAAACTCTCATCATGGGCTTTTGAATAACTGCTGCCTAAATTGTAGTGACTGGTTGACTAGAGCAAAAGATATCAGGTGGTTTTGACCCTGAAATATCTAAGTAATCTAAAAATGCTTAGCTTTCTGTTGTATACAGAGTGACTTGAATTTAAAATAAATCTCTGCCCTCTGATGGTAATAGTATTTACATAAAACATATTTAAAATAACAATGGAAATCCATAATCTGTCCATAAAATACATGGCCAGATTTTTATATCTACACAAATTCTGAAGTTCATTAGCACATTGAGTTTCTTAGAGTACAAGTGACATTATCCATTTTTAATTTTTGTTGGTACATAGCAGGTGTATATATTTATGGGATATATGAAGTGTTTTGCTACAGGCATGCAATGTGTAATAATCACATCATGGAGAAGGATGGGGTATCCATCCCCTCAAGCATTTATCATTTGTATTACAAACAATCTAATTATACTCTTTTAGTTATTTTGAAAAGTACAATTAAGTTATTATTGACTATAATCAACCTGTCGTGCTCTCAAATAGTAGGGCTTATTCATTTGATTTTTTTGACATTAGAGTATTTAAAGATAACATTTTGCACATGAGGAAAGCAAGCCAATGAAAGGCAATAGCTTACCCTTAATCCCGTAGCTTGTAAGGTGACAAAAGCTGGAACTTTACATCAGGTTCACAGCCTCACAGTTCAATCATCTTTCTCATGGCATGGTTTCATCATGAATGCTGAATACATGAGATGATAAGACTGTGACCACGTGCATTGTGCATTGAGTACAACAGCGGAGTTCGCTTGGGCCCCCCAGTTGTTATTTGTCTAGGAAAACTGTTTCCAACAGAATGGAAAATTTGAAAAAAAATTACATATATATGCATATCTATCTATCTATCTATCTATCTCTATATATATCACATAAACTTCGGATAGAATAATCTGGGAAAGAAAAGACACCCCACAGTAGTGCTGGTTTAGAGGAAGAGAATTAACAAAGGCCAGAAATACTACATATTAAGTATGTGACTAGGCCGGGCGCAGTGGCTCACGCCTGTAATCCCAGCATTTTGGGAGGCCGAGGCGGGCAGATCACGAGGTCAGGAGATTGAGACCATCCTGGCTAACACGGTGAAACCCCATCTCTCCTAAAAATACAAAAAAATTAGCCATGCGTGGGGGTTGGTGCCTGTAGTCCCAGCTACTCCAGCTACTCGGGAGGCTGAGGCAGGAGAATGACGTGAACCCGGGAGATGGAGCTTGCAGTGAGCCAAGATCGCGCCACTGCACTCCAGCCTGGGCGACAGAGCAAGAGTCCATCTCAAAAAAAAAAAAAAAAAAAAAAAAAAAAAGAATTTTCAGTGACTAAATGGGCACATCAAAACGAGTACAATTAATTTTGAATTTAAATCCGTTATATTGTGCCTGTGGCTAGTGCTTCATAATGACTAAGTAACTTTATGACAAAAATATTTTGCATGTTCTTCTTCCATATTAGAAAGAAAAATAACACAATGATAATTAAGTATTTGTGGCAGCATTTCTTTGCTGTTTCGCTTTCCTACTACATTGTAAGCTCCATGGACATTTACAATGATAAACAAATAAATAGGTAACAAATGTTTATTATTATATATCTATTAGTACCAAGCAGAGTGCCCCATGCATGGTGGATACTCATTAAAACTGTGTTAAATGCATAAATAAAGAAGGGATCTGTGTAGTAACAGCAATAGGGATTATTCATTATTGCTGGCCTCTTCTGTTCATATAAGCATAAATTTCTCATCAATCCATTTACTCAAACTTAACCCTGGAATAAGAAATAATTTCATATGGTGGAATTCTTACAGGATTAGAAGGCAAGCCTAGACTCTGCTGCCTACTTAGGTAAAGTAATTAATTTCTCTGGGCCTCAGTTTTCTCATATTAGTAATAATGGGATTAATACTAGCCATCAGTTTCCTCTCAGGGTTCTTGTGAGGATTAAGTAAATAATGCCACGTAGAAATATATTTAATGTATTATATTCAACTATTTCGCCAAAAGGTCTACAACTCCTGTTGCCACCACCACCACCATCATGGGAGTCACTTTGGAAAGCTGCTCTTCTCCCATCTGATACACATTTGTTTCAGGCACAGAGGTTCTTAACAAAAGTCATTTCAATGATAATGGCAACACCTGCGTGAATCTCCAGCATAAATAAAGTGTGAAAAAGGAAATAAGTACATTCCTTTAAAATGACATTATCTGTAGAACAACAGAGTTTGTGTTTGCCTTTGAGAGTTTCCAAAAGAAAACTTATAAGCACATTGTTGAATTATTGCCTTTCGGTGAATTTTATTTCTAGAAATACTAGATTTGTGAATGATGGCAATGGGGTGTGAATCTTTAAGTACCATTCTCTGGTAACTCTTTGAACATAAATTCTCTCTTAGAGAAAATGCATTTTGCCTGTTTTTACAAAGGCCATGAAGTTTTTTTTAGGAGCTGAAGAGTTTTGAGACTTTTTGAGCACAGACATTAGTTTTTAAATTATGCTAAAATATGTGAAATTATATTTTTTATTGGAGAGATGTTTCCTCTTATACTGTAAATATAACATCTCTGATAAAAGTATATTGTCAAAGATGTTAACTGTTGAGCTCATCATAATTGTGTGGTTTAAGAACACAAAAAAGTATGTTTTTATATTAAATTCTTCAGTGGAGTGTTTAAGTGTGTGCCTTAATAGCTTCTCTCTGTTTCTATGCAGTAAGCCATTTACTTTTCTCAGACAGTTACAAAAATAAGGGATATAGCTAAAAAAAAAAATCGAGCTTTTCATTTTACTTGAAACTAAGTGTTTTCTTGGCTTGTTTTAACATACAGTTGGAAGTTTTAAGATTGATCAAGTAAATATTTCAGAATCTTAGTATCAAGTAATTCTATAAGAGCCTCCACTCACTATATTTTTAAATACAATTGCAATACATTTCAAAGTTGACTAATATTTTGTAAGCCTATTTTGGGAACAAGACTCTTGTAGCTAGTCATCATAATTATCCACAAGAGAATTTTTTTGGATGACCACCAGAATGTCCTGCGCAGGACATTCTGTGAAGGATTGCTCATTTAAAACAAAATTGTACAAGAGTGAGTTTGCTCAAGAAGCTTCTAAGCATGTTGACAGTCAGTATATATGTGGTTAAAGTTAAAGTTAACCAACAATTCAAGTGCGACAGTAGTTTTTGTGAAAATACCAGACTTTGCATCACAAGGGTTCCAGATCTGCTAGTTTTAAGAGCTTGGGTAGATTGCTTCATCTTACTTGATCTCTAATTCCTCGACTGTGTAACAGGGACATTGATTATTCACAAGGCTTTTTTAGATTTAAAAATGTGCTTTTGGATGTGAAAGTGTTTTTAAAATTATAATATTTGCATAAATGTTAAGTTTTACTTAAATATAACATATGTTAGTACCGCAGTTTGTACAATAAATGATACAACCATTCAGAAAGCAAGCAGCTTGTACTGGCACCATATTTTTTCAATGAAGTATATTTAAGTTCATTTAAACTTGAAATTAAATTAGGCAAATTATAGAAAAGCACTGCTTTGTTTATATTTATGAACAAAGGCCCCAAGTTAATAGTGTAGCTTTTTTTATTCTTTGCTACTTTCGCACTAACTGAAACCACGTCTAGACTTGTAAACACAGTTCAAAATTCAGCATCATTTAAAATTTATTGTCCTTTCTAGCAATATCTTGGCTAATTTCAGCAGGAAATGTGGTACAAGCACATGATCAATAGAGAGATGAATAGAATGTGATCAGCAGCTAATTGGATATGAGCCCAAGTGAACCATCAGATATTAGTACTTTGAGTCATAATCTTCAGCACATGGACTGTATCTGAATGGGTCATTTAGTTTCCTGTAACATCCAGGCAGCTCAATTCCCTTACCAAAAAAAAAAAAAAAGTTCTATTCAAGTTCCTCTTTGTTTTTTAAGTTCTTGATTGAAATGCTAAATCAGAGCTGAAATGGTTAAACTGACAGATACAAAAAGGATTTTCCGTTTTTCATTTCTCCGTGCAATCCAGTTGCAGTCTCTTTAGACTTTTATTTATCACTTATGTGTTTTTATTTTCTGGTAAACAAATTTTACTGTGCAATTGTTATCCCTTCTCAAATAATAATGCTATTTTATTATTTCACTACTGCTTTTCAGATTGATTTTTTTTTTGCATGTTGCTAAAAACAAGTCTATACTTTTCCTTATATTTTATAAGCACACTCTTTCACGGCAAAAAAAAAAAAAAAAGACAAAGAAAGAAAAGAAAAAATAAACAGTAGCTTTCACAAATCTCTCAATTTTCAGAAGAAGAACGTTACAGAATAGTTTAATATTCAATTTGAGATATCTGAAATGGAGGTCCAGTCATGTCCTTACTTACTAAAAGGCAAAAGAATAAAGAAGGCAGAAATTTAATCAACATATCTTAGATTTGCAGAGGATCTCTGAAATGTAGTAGCTGTGGCCAGTAACAAGTGACCAGACTACTTCAATATCGGCAAACCTGGATTGGAATCTTGATAACACTGTGCACTATCTATGTATTCTTGAACAATGACTTAATCCCTCTAAACCTCATTTTCCTTATACAGAAAGTAGAGACATTCACATAAACACCTTGTGAAGATTAAAATGAGATAATACATATAAAGACTATGGGAGTGTACCTAGAACATACTATGTACTCAACAGTTATAAGTTCTCTGACTCCTTTTTTGAAACAATCCTTTGTTCTTATAGATATTAAGATTGAGAGATTAGTATACTAAAGCATAATCTATTTCATCCCAACTAATACAGGATTGGTACCTAGAAGTGAGATGATAAGTAACAAATAACCTATAATATGTGGCATCAGACTAGGGGGCTCAATATAAACAGTAAAACATAAAATTTTAAAATGCTATAAGGCTAAAGGCTTGTAAAAACTTGGCTTTGTGGTAATAATTAAAACAAGGATATACTTGGTTCACCCATTGTTAAAACCTCTGAAGAGATTAAGGTGGCATGCAATAAATTCTTAAATTTGATTTAATGACTAGTGAACAGAGACTAAAATCTCACCAAATTCTGATTTCCAAGGTACTCATAATCACTCAAGAGAGAGAAGCATGAAGAAGAAGCAAGATAAAAACACATATAGTTACATACTTCTTAGATTTGTTTTATATATACTTTAATATTTGTTGAATATGTATGTCTAGAATTATATATTTCTATGTATATATCTATTATATAAATATATATATAGAGAGAGAGAGACAGAGAGAGAGAGAATGTCTGGAAAAAATGTGGCTGTGAGTACATGAGCTAATTGGAATTTAATAGATAAGAAACCATCATTTTAGGAGAGCTTATAGCTGTAGATACTACAGGTCTGAGCTAAGAAAAGGTATTTTTCTGAACAGAAAAATGCTTCTTGGGCCATTATATTTCTACAAGCAGGAAGTAGACTGAGATTGCTTCTAGCCCCAAAAGGACATATATCCAATGCTTACTTCACAGATGGGGTCAAGTAGGATAACAAGAAAAAGACAGACATATATAGAAGGATAAAAGACCACCAGATAATAATGGACCAGGAAGCTCCTCCCTGGAAACGGAACTGGACATAATCAAGGGTGCCATAATAATTCATCTCTGGCTCCTAGAGGGAATTCATAAACTAGCATATCCAAGTATAAAAATTTTCCAACAGGCTTATTTCTGATTCTGTCATCATAACAGGTACAAGCAGCAGAAATTACTACAGTTTGCCTATGAACCTGCTGCATTACATTCAGAGGGCACTTGTGGAATCTTATAAAAGTGCTAATTCTGATTCCTCTTCAGACAGATGACACTCGCTCACCACTATTCACACACATATTGGAACAAGATGGTGAGCAGAATGATGCTGAAAGGCAATTCATACATATGGTATCGTCCAGCCTATTGCAAATCATATAGTAGAGGTTTAATAAATGAATCTTTGTCACATTGATTACCTATTCTTCATAAATGAACACATGAAGTAGTCTCTATTTAAACTTTTTATAACTTAAATTCTACTTACTGAAAATATCACTAGATATTCTGTAACATTTTCTGCTGATTTTCTTAAAGTTCCAGCTTCAATCATGTGGCCTCCCTACTCAAGATCTTTCCATGGCTCCCCTTTACCTTTCAAATGAAGGACAAAGTTCTCGCTCTAGCATTCTGTGCCCTTCACCATGAGACCCTCTCTAATCTTGCTAGCTTTAGTTCTTGCCACTAGCGTAATTGCACATAACTGCCACAAAAATGGAGGTGAGTAGAGTGGGTAGTGTTTCTGCCCCAGAATAGAGAGCAATTTCTTTCTTTTTTCTTTTTTTTTTTTTTAATTTTGAGATGGAGTCTCGCTCTGTTGCCCAGGCCGGAGGGCAGTGGAGCAATCTCAGCCCACTGCAAGCTCTGCCTCCCGGGTTCACGCCATTCTCCCTCCTGCCTCAGCCTCCCAAGTAGCTGGGACTACAGGTGCCCGCCACCACGCCCAGCTAATTTTTTAGTAGAGACGGGGTTTCACCATGTTAGCCAGGATGGTCTCGATCTCCTGACATCATGAGCTGCTGGCCTCGGCCTCCCAAAGTGCTGGGATTACAGGTGTGAGCCACGGCGCCCAGCCATAGATTGCAATTTCATACACCAAGAGTTAAAATCACAGGTTTTTATCCCTTCAAATTTTATTTGGGCTCTTAGCAATGATGACACCAACTGATTCCATACTGTCACAACAACTTGACTCTTCTACCTTCTCTTTTCTACCTAATCAGCCCTTGCTTTAAATCATGTCCTTGATGGTACTCACCCAGAGCTTTCAAACTCAGCTGGGCTATTGGACTTTTGCCTTTGGAAACTTGCCCTGCCCCTGCGTTGACACCATGGTAACTATCCATTTCTGGCTACAGGTCTTTGCTCTGAGATTTCCTTCTGGCAACTGTGTTGTTTCTCTGGCTTTGGTCATTCCTGACATCAGTCTTTATGTGACTTTGTCCCAGCTCTCAATCAGTCATCCTTTAATGCTTTCTTGGCTTCTGCTGCTTTTGACACAAGTTCGTTATCTTCAGGTAGGTGTTGGAAAAACCCTCTTCGAGGAGTTGGCAGGCAGTCCTCACACTATGCTATGTGCTGTAGCCAAACTAGCCTAGTCATATTGTCTGAGAAATTTCCTTCTATCCACTGGTGTTTTGAAGGAACAGAAGATACTGTCTGTCCTCCTGGATCTACCCTAAATGTCATTTCTTCTGTAATGATTTCTTTATCTGACTTCTCTGGATGAAATTAATCCATTCTCTCTCTGCACTCCCATAGCACTTTTTGTTTCTTCAATTGTATTAATCTCACTGTTTCCAATTTTAAACCAAGCAAATGTTTCATTTGTCTTCATGGCCCTGCTCAAATGCCACTGTCTGTATCTCTCTTTGACTTTCTCTCCCCTTTCAGCAGAAGAAAACAATTCATTCCCCTGTTTTCTTGACATTCACAACAGATCAAAGTTCCTCAATGGCAGGGATGTACTTTATTCTTCTTTGTATTCTCTATGCTGAGCTTAGTGCCTGGAACACACTGAGTTGTCAATAGATTTCTGTGAAACCTCACTGTTGACATGGATTTACCTTCATTATATTGCTTAATCCTCATAATGACAAATAAGAAGAACAGCTATGATCTTCTGAGAAGAGGAAACCAAGACTCAGAGTGGTTAATTAATTTAGTCTAATCTCCCATAGGTATAGCTAGAACTAGATTTGAAACAGAATTTAAGTCTAATTGACTTACTACTCTTTCTGCTTCCCTCCCTTTTTCCCTCCCTCCCTTCCTTCCTTCTCCAAATGCCAGAGGTTCAAAGGCAAAGAAAACATGCTTTTATCTTAAAGATATTCACAGACTAATGGTCAAGATAAAAAATTAAACATATAATAAATGTTGATACACTCTGTGATAGCAAAAGGTTTAGAATTCTATTAGAACACATAAATACCTACCCAGATTAGCTGGGAATGAAGAAGGGCCATGAAAGCTTTTTATATGGAATCAATCCTATATTGGATTGCAGGATAGGTAGCAGTTAGTCAAATGAATAAATTCGGGAAATAAATTTTTAGACAGGAAGAAAGCATTGCACAGCCATGGAAGTGTGCAAGGACATGGCCCTTCCAAAGAGATGCAAGCACATTAGCATGGCAGCTATGCAAGGCATGAGAACTAGGCAGGTGGAGGGTTGACACACCTCTTGGAAGAGATGATATATAAATAATAAAGGTGGTGTCAAAGCAGAAACAGTCGACTCAGGTTTTTAATTTTTTCTATGGTTTTTCTATTATGTATTTCCTTTATTTCTGTTCTGATCTTTATTATTTCCTCCTTGCTAACTTTGGGTTTAGTTTGTTCTCCTTTCTTTATCCTTAGTTCCTTGAGGTATAATGTTAGTCTATTTACTGGGGATTTTTTTAAACTGTAGGAATTTGTTACTATTAATTTTCCATGTAGAACTCCTTTTGCTGCATCTTCTAGATTTTGGTATGTTGTATTTCCATTTTCATTTGACTCAAGATACTTTTAAATTTTCATGTTGATTTCTTGTTTGACACGTTGTGGTTATTTAGAAGCATGTTATTTCATTTCCACATATTTGTGAATTTTCCAAGATTCCTTCTGTTATTTATTTCTAGTTTCATACCATTGTGGTCAGAAGTAATACTAGATATAATTTTAACCCTTTTTAAAATTTGTTAAGACTTGTTTTGCACCCTAATATAAGGTCTATCCTGGAGACTGTTCCATGTGCACTAAAGAAGAATGTGCATTTTGCTGCTGTTGGATGAAAAGCTCTGTATATGTCTGTTAAGTTCATTTGGTCAAATGTGCTATTCAAAACCAGTATTTTCATATGGACTTTCTGTCTCATTGGTGTAGCCATTGTTAAAGGCGGAGTATTGAATTCCCCAACTGTTATTGTATTACTATTTCTCTTTTCATGTCATTACTATTTCCTTTTCTATGTAGGTACTTAAATGTTGGGTGCATGTACAATAATAATTATGTCCTCTTGATGAATTGACCCATTTTCATTAAAAAATGACCTTTTGTGTCTCGTATGTCAGACTTTTACTTTATTTTATCTGACATAATTATAGCCACCGCTCCTCGGTTTTGGTTACAGTTTATATGAAATGTCTTCTTCCATTCCTTTTCAGCCTATATGTTTCTTTAAAGTTAAAGCGGTTCACTAGTAGGAAGCATATCATTGGATTTTTTTTAATTCATTCATTCTATATCTTTTGATTACAGAATTTAATCTATTTATATTCAATGTTATTATTGATAAGTATGAATACATTACTGCCATTTTGTTATTTGTGCTCTGGTTCTTTTGCAGATCCTTTGTTTCTTTCTTCCTCTCTTGTTGTCTACCTTGGTGATGTGGTAATTTTCTGTAGTGCTCAACTTTGATTCCTTTCTCTTTATTGTTCGTGTATCTTCTGTAGTTTTTTCTTTTGTGATTGTCATGAGGCTTACATAAGACATCTCATAGTTACAATAGATTAAGCAGATAACAATGTAACATCCATTACATACAAAAACTCTGGGTTTTTGCTCTCCCAGGTTTCACAACTGATATTTTTAATGTCACAATTTACATCTTTTATATTGTTTATTCCTTAACAACTTATTATAGCTATAGTTATTTTTGAGTGTTTTGACTTTTAACCTTCATATTAGAGATATGAATGGCTTACACAACACCATTACGATATTGGAGTATTCTGAATTAGACTATATATTCACCTCTACCAGTGAGTTTTATGTGTTCATATGTTTTCTTTATAGGAATTATTGTTCTTTAGTTTTCATTTAAAGAATTCCCTTAACCATTTCTTGCAAGGCAAGTCTAATGGTGATGAATTCTCTCATCTTTTGCTTGCCTGTGAAAGACTTAATTTCTCTTTTATTTCTGAAGAACAGCTTTTCTGCATTTAGTACTCTTTGTTGGCACCTTTTCTTTTTCTTTCAGCACTTTGAATACATCATCCCATTTTCTACTGGCCTGCCGGGTTTCTATTGAGAAATCTGCTGATGGACTAACAAAGGTTCTCTTGTAAGTGACATTTCACTTTTATTTTGCTGCTTTTAAAATTCTCTTTGTCTTTGACTTTTGACAATTGGCTTATAATATACCTCAATGAAGACCCCTTGTGGGTTTATTATGTTTGGAGACCTTCGAGCTTCATGGATCTGGATATACTTATCTCTGCCAAGACTTGGGAAGTGTTCAGCAATTATTTCATTAAATATTCTTTTTGTCAGTTTCTCTGTCTCCTCTCCAGCTGGAAATTCTAGAATAGGAACATTTGTTCACTTAATGATGTCTCACAGGTCTCATAGGCTTCCTTCACTTTCTTTCATTTTTCTGTTTTTTCATCCTCTGCCTGGCGAATTTCAAAAGACCTGTCTTAAAGTTCACAGATTCCTATTTCTGCTTCATGTCTGCTGTTGAAGCTCTCCATTTTATTTTCTATTTTATTCATTGAATTCCTCAGGCCCTAGATTTCTTTTTGGTTCTTTTAAATGATATCTATCTCTTTATTTAATTTCTCAGTCAGATCATGAATTGTTTTTCTGATCCCATTGAATTGTTCATCTGTATTCTCTTATGATTTATTCAGTTCCTTAAGATAATTATTTTGAATTTCTTTCCAGGCAGTTTGTACATTTTTATTTTGGGTCAGTTACTAGATAATTATTGTTTTCCTTTGGTGGTGTCGTGTTTCCTTGCCTTTTTTCATGTTTCCATGTCTCTGCATTGATGTCTGTGCATCTGGTGGATAGTGACCTTTTTCAAACATCACAGAGCGGCTTTTGTAGGAAAAGGCTTTCATCTCCAGATGGGTCTTAAGGTAGTAGTTGAGCAGGGTGTGGTGGCCCTGGCTCTGGGTGGGAACAGTGGTATAATCTCCATGCAACTTCTTCAGCTGTGATTAACGTCAGTGGTGACTGCAGATATCTCAGTGGTCAACTGCAGAAGTCTGTGTCAATGGTGGTGGCAACGTAAGTTATGAGGGTTCTTGGTGGCAAGAGCTTTAGAGGACTTTCTATTCTTGTCTTCTCCACAGTAGGGAGTCTTAGCTGAGGGGTTTCCTGTTAGTGTTGGGCCTGCCATGACTCATAAGCAGCTGCAGTGGCACTGGGATTCAGGGGATAGGTGCTTATTAGAGAAGCTATGGAGCTGAAGTCCCACATTCAGAGTCTTACAAAGCTATTAATACTATGGCACCTGGAACTTGATACACAAGTGGATTCAGTTTGCTCACAAGTCTGGGATCTGTGACTCTGAGGCACACCCCAGCGCTCAGGTGCAAGAGGAAGGATGTAGCTATGACTCTGACTCTGGGAGGCAGAGTGCAGCACCAGCATGGCTCCGGGGAAGAAGGAGTGTTCTTGAGGCTTGGATCTCAGGGATCAGATCACAGCTGCAATTCAGGTCCTGGAGCAAACAGTACACAATGGTACTTCAGGCCCCAGAAGATAAAGTACCATGAAATGGACCCTGAGAGGGTGAGACATGGTAGCAACTCAGGTTTGTGAGGCTGGGTATAGTAGCAGCAAGACCCCAGGAACAGTGGCTTAGGCAAAAGGCAGCACGGCAATAATTCCACTTGCCAAAGAGGCAGGGCGCCTCGGTCTCAGACTGCAGGGGGATAGTACAATTCCAGTGAGGTGGAACTTTGGCTATTTGTTCTGGAAGGGGTGGCACAGCTCAGTTAAGGTTCTGGTTCCCTAGCGGGGGCAGCTCTCAGAATCTCAGCTCTGGTAGGTGCAGCTACATGGGTCACCCAAGCCTCTGGTTCCTCGGTGGGGCAGGATACCACAACAGATGCCCAAATGGGATGGGGGGTGAAATAGCTATGTAGTAGCTTGGCCTCAGGGGGTAGGGCATAGTAGCAGCTTGGCTTGAGAATGGTGTGGTACTGACTAGGCATGTTGTAGTAGCAGCAAAGCCTCAGGGATGTAGGAGTGCAACGCCTACTCACAGCTAGAGCAGGATGCACTCTAGTAGGCTCTGGTTCTAAGTTGTTCCAGCACAGTAGCAGCTCAGGCCATGGGGAGGGGCACAACATTGGCTCCTTCTGTGAGGTTAGCACATCTGTGTGGACTCCAGGTAGCTCCCTCAGCTGGGCTCAGAGCCTGTAAGGATTCCAGAAGTCTACAATGGCAAAGATCGCAGGTATTCATGGTGGTGATGGGGGCTGCTGGGGTCCCCTTACTTATCTTTTCCCTTCAGGTATAAGTCTGTCCTAGTTCCAAGCTGACCCTGACTGCTGGAGGGGATGGGGGAAGTGATGTGTTTTTATCTTTCCTCTGTGCAGCTGTTTGGTGTTTCTATGTTCTGCAGGATTTCTGCTGCTCCTTTGCTGTGCTCTGGTGCTCTCCTTCAGTTACTTTCGTTGAAATGTAGTTGTTTATTTATTTTTTTGAAGGGGGGAAATGAGTGCTAGGAACATCTAGTTGGCCATCTGTCTGACGTCGCTCCTCTTAAGGGTGTCTATTGATGAACACAATTACCGCATAGTCGTCTAATTTATTAATTTGTTTTATATTTGTGGTTCTCTGTCCTATTTAAGAAATATTGTCTATTCTAAATCCTTGAAGATCTTCTCCGTTTTCCTCCTAAAAACTTTTTATTTTGTTTTTTACCTTTAAATGTATAACCCATTTCATTTTATTATTTGCTTTATGAATATCTGATTTCACACTATTCATTTTTTAAAAGTCTCTCTTAACTGCTGCACTGTCATCTGTATCATACAACAGGAGAAAGTGTTTTAACTATTTAATTGTAACTATTAAGTATTTAAAGTATTGCAAAGAATTTACACACGTTACTTTCAAATACAGTCAGATTATCTGCAGAATTTTTAAAAAGAGGTAAAAGTTACTAAAATATAGGAATATTCTCTCAATGGTCAAAAAGAACATAAAAACAGTTCCCCAAAATATAGACCATCGAGCTTTAATTTTGAACCTCTTTAGAATTTTAGTACGCATTATAAATTGTTTTCTGCCTCTTAAAAAAAAAGGGAATGCCTACAATCCAATACAGGATTACTAAGAACAGGCCATGCCAAAGAGAACTCATTTGCTTTTTAATATCCTGACCACACAGGTAAAAATGGTAGTCTTGTAATAATGCCTTAAAATATCTCCATTAAATTAAAACAACTGGTGTAGACTCTCATAATAACATTTTGGACATGCATACTATAATTAAATATAGAATAATTTGTCTGTGATTGAATTCCAGCCGGAGTGTTGATTAATGGGGCTGGATATGAACTTAAAATGTAGTGTCTACAAACATTACTTTGCTCTGTCCTGTCCATCAAGTTTGTCAGTTACATTGATACAGCACAGAAGACGTGCTTATTACATTTTTTCAATGATATCACCTGGTTAATTCAGTATGAGGTAATGAGGAGTCTAAAAGTTTTCTGAAAAATTTAAACTGCAAGACCAAACGTTTAATAAAAATAAATATAAATAAAAATGTGAGTCTACATTTAAAAACTAATTGATTATGTATAAGATGGATATTTTTGTAAGAATGGCTATTACATTTTTTACCAAAATAAAGGCCAAAATGGTTTTGGAACTTATTGGTAGAATTGTAATGTAAGACTAGGACAATGTGTGCCATATGCCATATTTGCCTGCCTTCACATGTTCTAAACGGGATATCTGGATATCATATTACTAGCATCTGCAGGAATGCTAGCAAAGTGTGATACATTTAGGGAAGATGACCAAAAGCAGCCAGAAATCACTGGAAAATCTGTGGGTTTTTAGGCAGATAATTTGAAATTATACATCCTATTCTCCCATCTGACAGGTTTTCTACATGAAAATTGAGGAGAGACTAGAGAAGAATTGTCTTTAGGGAGAAAATTGACTTATAATAAGCCCTTTTTAATAGGAAAAAAGAGTATGTGAAAAACATATTTTTGACTTGCTGAAAAGTATGACTTTCTAATAATTACAGGTGAGCATTTATTCATTAAGTTGTAATTCACTTACTCATTCATAGTTGTTGAATGACTATTCTGTGTCACAAACTATCCTATGTATTGAAGACACCAACAATAATTGGAAAAAATACCTACCCTCAAAGAGCTCATAACTTAATAGGAATAGGGTAGGAGTGGAAGAGAGAATGATAGATAGAAAAATCAACAATTATAATATAATGTAAAAGGTGCTATAATAATCATTCCAGTAATCCACGGGAGTGGACAGAATTACCAGTTCTGTTCCAAGAATAAATGAACACATAGAAATGCTTCATTAAAATAAAAGTTATCTGTGAATAGTCTTTCTACATGTGAAGTTTTGTGCTGAATGCCTTGTATATATAATCTGATCTAATTCTCAATACCATCCTATATTCTTTTTCTCATTTTATAAAGAACCTGATTCAAACATAGGTTGTACATTACCAGAGCTACAACACTACTATGTGATAGACCTGAGTTATAAACACAGGAAATTTTACTCTAGAGAATATAACCTTAATCAGGGTTTTCCAAACTATTACAACTCATTTGTAGATCATAAAATCAAATTTCTGTCCCGACCATTACTTTAAAAAATTAATAGAATATAAAATATATTTATGTATTATATAGGAAGAATAAATATTGCTTTATGGAGATCCATAAGTGTATGTATGTGTGTCTGCAGGTGCATACTAGGTCAAAAACATCATTTTGAAATGCACTAGAGTGCTCTACTCTTCTTAACAAGATCTGCCTTCAGGAGAAGCTAAAGTATATTCTTTACAGTTGTGTACTAGTTACCTATTTCTGCCTAATAAATGGCCGCAAGCCTTAGTGGACTAAACAGCAATAACACTTGCTATCTCATAGTTTCTGTGGGTCAGAAATCCAGGCAGACATGGCTTAGCCAGGTCTTCTGACTCTGGGTCTCTCACAAGACTCTGGTTATCTCAAGTCTTTTTTTTTTTTTTTTTTTTTTTTATTATACTTTAGGGTTTTAGGGTACATGTGCACAATGTGCAGGTTTGTTACATATGTATCCATGTGCCATGTTGATTTCCTGCACCCATTAACTCGTCATTTAGCATTAGGTGTATCTCCTAATGCTGTCCCTCCCCCCTCCCCCCACCCCACAACAGTCCCCGGAGCGTGATGTTCCCCTTCCTGTGTCCATGAGTTCTCATTGTTCAATTCCCACCTATGAGTGAGAACATGCGGTGTTTGGTTTTTTGTCCTTGCGATAGTTTACTGAGAATGATGTTTTCCAGTTTCATCCATGTCCCTACAAAGGACACGAACTCATCATTTTTTATGGCTGCATAGTATTCCATGGTGTATATGTGCCACATTTTCTTAATCCAGTCTATCGTTGTTGGACATTTGGGTTGGTTCCAACTCTTTGCTATTGTGAATAGTGCCGCAATAAACATACGTGTGCATGTGTCTTTATAGCAGCATGATTTATAGTCCTTTGGGTATATACCCAGTAATGGGATGGCTGGGTCAAATGGTATTTCTAGTTCTAGATCCCTGAGGAATCGCCACACTGACTTCCACAATGGTTGAACTAGTTTACAGTCCCACCAACAGTGTAAAAGTGTTCCTATTTCTCCACATCCTCTCCAGCACCTGTTGTTTCCTGATTTTTTAATGATGGCCATTCTAACTGGTGTGAGATGGTATCTCACTGTGGTTTTGATTTGCATTTCTCTGATGGCCAGTGATGAGGAGCATTTCTTCATGTGTTTTTTGGCTGCATAAATGTCTTCTTTTGAGAAGTGTCTGTTCATGTCCTCTGCCCACTTTTTGATGGGGTTGTTTGTTTTTTTCTTGTAAATTTCTTTGAGTTCATTGTAGATTCTGGATATTAGCCCTTTGTCAGATGAGTAGGTTGCAAAAATTTTCTCCCATTGTGTAGGTTGCCTGTTCACTCTGATGATAGTTTCTTTTGCTGTGCAGAAGCTCTTTAGTTTAATGAGATCCCATTTGTCGATTTTGGCTTTTGTTGCCATTGCTTTTGGTGTTTTAGACATGAAGTCCTTGCCCACGCCTATGTCCTGAACGGTATTGCCTAGGTTTTCTTGTAGGATTTTAATGGTTTTAGGTCTAACATATAAGTCTTTAATCCATCTTGAATTAATTTTTGTATAAGGTGTAAGGAAGGGATCCAGTTGCAGCTTTCTACATATGGCTAGCCAGTTTTCCCAGCACCATTTATTAAATAGGGAATCCTTTCCCCATTTCTTGTTTTTGTCAGGTTTGTCAAAGATCAGATAGTTGTAGCTATGCGGCATCATTTCTGAGGGCTCTGTTCTGTTCCATTGATCTATGTCTCTGTTGTGGTACCAGTACCATGCTGTTTTGGTTACTGTAGCCTTGTAGTATAGTTTAAAGTCAGGTAGCGTGATGCCTCCAGCTTTGTTCTTTTGGCTTAGGATTGACTTGGCGATGCGGGCTCTTTTTTGCTTCTATATGAACTTTAAAGTAGTTCTTTCCAATTCTGTGAAGAAAGTCATTGGTAGCTTGATGGGGATGGCATTGAATCTATAAATTACCTTGGGCAGTATGGCCATTTTCACGATATTCATTCTTCCAACCCATGAGCATGGAATGTTCTTCCATTTGTTTGTATCCTCTTTTATTTCATTGAGCAGTGGTTTGTAGTTCTCCTTGAAGAGGTCCTTCACATCCCTTGTAAGTTGGATTCCTAGGTATTTTATTCTCTTTGAAGCAATTGTGAATGGGAGTTCACTCATGATTTGGCTCTCTGTTTGTCTCTTATTGGTGTACAAGAATGCTTGTGATTTTTGTACATTAATTTTGTATCCTGAGACTTTGCTGAAGTTGCTAATCAGCTTAAGGAGATTTTGGGCTGAGACAATGGGGTTTTCTAGATATACAATCATGTCATCTGCAAACAGGGACAATTTGACTTCCTCTTTTCCTAATTGAATACCCTTTATTTCCTTCTCCTGCCTGATTGCTCTGGCCAGAACTTCCAGCACTATGTTGAATAGGAGCGGTGAGAGAGGGCATCCCTGTCTTGTGCCAGTTTTCAGAGGGAATGCTTCCAGTTTTTGCCCATTCAGTATGATATTGGCTGTGGGTTTGTTGTAGATAGCTCTTATTATTTTGAGATACGTCCCATCAATACCTAATTTATTGAGAGTTTTTAGCATGAAGGGTTGTTGAATTTTGTCAAAGGCCTTTTCTGCATCTATTGAGATAATCATGTGGAGCCAAGATGGCCGAATAGGAACAGCTCCCATCTCCAGCTCCCAGCCCCAGCGACACAGAAGACGGGTGATTTCTGCATTTCTGCTTGAGGTACCGGTTTCATCTCACTAGGGAGTGCCTAACAGTGGGTTCAGGACAGTCGGTGAAGCGCACTGTGCGCGAGCCGAAGCAGGGCGAGGCATTGCCTCACTCGGGAAGCGCAAGGGGTCAGGGAGTTCCCTTTCCTAGTCAAAGAAAGGGGAAACAGACGGCACCTGGAATATCGGGTCAGTCCCGTCCTAATACTGCGCTTTTCCAACGGGCCTGGAGAACGGCACACTAGGAGATTGTGTCCCGCACCTGGCTCGGAGGGTCCTATGCCCACAGAGTCTCGCTGATTGCTAGCACAGCAGTCTGAGATCAAGCTGCAAGGCGGCAACGAGGCTGGGGGAGGGGCGCCCGCCATTGCCCAGGCTTGCTTAGGTAAACAAAGCAGCCAGGAAGCTCGAACTGGGTGGAGCCCACCACAGCTCAAGGAGGCCTGCCTGCCTCTGTAGGCTCCACCTCTGGGGGCAGGGCACAGACAACCAAAAACTCAGCGAGAACCTCCACAGCCTTAAATGTCCCTGTCTGACTGACAGCTTTGAAGAGAGTAGTGGTTCTCCCAGCACACAGCTGGAGATCTGAGAACGGACAGACTGCCTCCTAAAGTGGGTCCCTCACCCCTGAGCAGCCTAACTGGGAGGCACCCCCCCAGTAGGGACAGACTGACACCTCATTCAACCAGGTACTCCTCTGAGACAAAACTTTCAGAGGAACTATCAGACAGCTGAATTTGTGGTCTCATGAAAATCCGCTGTTCTGCAGCCACCGGTGCTGACACCCAGCCAAACAGGGTCTGGAGTGGACCTCTAGTAAGCTCCAACAGACCTGCAGCTGAGGGTCTTGTCTGGTAGAAGGAAAATTAACAAACAGAAAGGACATCCACACCAAAAACCCATCTGTACATCACCATCATCGAAGACAAAAAGTAGACAAAACCACAAAGATGGGGAAAAAACAGACCAAAAAAACTGGAAACTCTAAAAAACAGAGCACCTCTCCTCCTCCAAAGGAACGCAGTTCCTCACCAGCAACGGAACAAAGCTGGATGGAGGATGACTTTGATGAGTTGAGAGAAGAAGGCTTCAGACGATCAAACTACTCTGAGCTATGAGAGGAAATTCAAAACAATAGCAAAGAAGTTAAAAACTTTGAAAAAAAATTAGAAGAATGGATAACTAGAATAACCAATGGAGAGAAGGGCTTAAAGGAGATGATGGAGCTGAAAGCCAAGTTTCGAGAACTACGCGAAGAATGCAGAAGCCTCAGTAGCAGATGCGATCAACTGGAAGAAAGGGTATCGCTGATAGAAGATGAAATGAATGAAATGAAGAGAGAAGGGAAGTTTAGAGAAAAAAGAATAAAAAGAAATGAACAAAGCCTCCAAGAAATTTGGGACTATGTGAAAAGACCAAACCTATGTCTGATTGGTGTACCTGAAAATGATGGGGAGAATGGAACCAAGTTGGAAAACACTCTGCAAGATATTATCCAGGAGAACTTCCCCAATCTAGCAAGGCAGGCCAGCATTCAGATTCAGGAAATACAGAGAACGCCACAAAGATACTCCTCGAGAAGGGCAACTCCAAGACACATAATTGTCAGATTCACCAAAGTTGAAATGAAGGAAAAAATGTTAAGGGCAGCCAGAGAGAAAGGTCGGGTTACCCACAAAGGGAAGCCCATCAGACTAACAGCTGATCTCTCAGCAGAAACTCTACAAGCCAGAAGAGAGTGGGGGCCGATATTCAACATTCTTAAAGAAAAGAATTTTCAACCCAGAATTTCCTATCCCGCCAAACTAAGCTTCATAAGTGAAGGAGAAATAAAATACTTTACAGACAAGCAAACGCTGAGTGATTTTGTCACCACCAGGCCTGCCCTAAAAGAGCTCCTGAAGGAAGCACTAAACATGGAAAGGAACAACCGGTACCAGCCCATGCAAAAACATGCCAAATTGTAAAGACCATCGAGGCTAGGAAGAAACTATAGCAACTAACGAGGAAAATAACCAACTAACATCATAATGACAGGATCAGATTCACACATAACAATATTCACGTTAAATGTAAATGGGCTAAATGCTCCAATCAAAAGACACAGACTGGCAAACTGGATAAGGAGTCAGGACCCATCAGTGTGCTGTATTCAGGAAACCCATCTCACGTGCAGAGACACACATAGACTCAAAATAAAGGGATGGAGGAAGATCTATCAAGCAACTGGAAAACAAAAAAAGGCAGGGGTTGCAATCCTAGTCTCTGATAAAATAGACTTTAAACCAACAAAGATCAAAAGAGACAAAGAAGGCCATTACATAATGGTAAAGGGATCAATTCAACAAGAAGAGCTAACTATCCTAAATATATATGCACCCAACACAGGAGCACCCAGATTCATAAAGCAAGTCCTCAGTGACCTACAAAGGGACTTAAACTCCCACACAATAATAATGGGAGATTTCAACACCCCACTGTCAGCATTAGACAGATCAACGAGACAGAAAGTTAACAAGGATATCCAGGAATTGAACTCAGCTCTACATAAAGTGGACCTAATAGACATCTACAGAACTCTCCACCCCAAATCAACAGAATATACATTTTTTTCAGCACCACACCACACCTATTCCAAAATTGACCACATAGTTGGAAGTAAAGCTCTTCTCAGCAAATGTAAAAGAACAGAGATTATAACAAACTGTCTCTCAGACCACAGTGCAATCAAACTAGAACTCAGGATTAAGAAACTCAGTCAAAACCGCTCAACTACATGGAAACTGAACAACCTGCTCCTGAATGACTATTGGGTACATAATGAAATGAAGGCAGAAATAAAGATGTTCTTTGAAACCAACGAGAACAAAGACACAACATACCAGAATCTCTGGGACATGTTCAAAGCAGTGTGTAGAGGGAAATTTATAGCACTAAATGCCCACAAGAGAAAGCAGGAAAGATCCAAAATTGACACCCTAACATCACAATTAAAAGAACTAGAAAAGCAAGAGCAAACACATTCAAAAGCTAGCAGAAGGCTAGAAATAACTAAAATCAGAGCAGAACTGAAGGAAATAGAGACACAAAAAACCCTTCAAAAAATTAATGAATCCAGGAGCTGGTTTTTTGAAAAGATCAACAAAATTGATGGACCACTAGCAAGACTAATAAAGAAGAAAAGAGAGAAGAATCAAATAGATGCAATAAAAAACGAAAAAGGGGATATCACCACCGATCCCACAGAAATACAATCTACCATCAGAGAATACTACAAACACCTCTATGCAAATAAACTAGAAAATCTAGAAGAAATGGATAAATTCCTCGACAAATACACCCTCCCAAGACTAAACCAGGAAGAAGTTGAATCTCTGAATAGACCAATAACAGGTTCTGAAATTGTGGCAATAATCAATAGCTTACCAACCAAAAAGAGTCCAGGACCTGATGGATTCACAGCCGAATTCTACCAGAGGTACAAGGAGGAACTGATACTATACCTTCTGAAACTATTCCAATCGATAGAAAAAGAGGGAATCCTCCCTAACACATTTTATGAGGCCAGCATCATCCTGATACCAAAGCCTGGCAGAGACACAACCAAAAAAGAGAATTTCAGACCAATATCCTTGATGAACATTGACGCAAAAATCCTCAATAAAATACTGGCAAACCGAATCCAGCAGCACATCAAAAAGCTTATCCACCATGATCAAGTGGGCTTCATCCCTGGGATGCAAGGCTGGTTCAACATATGCAAATCAAGAAATGTAATCCAGCATATAAACAGAACCAAAGACAAAAACCACATGATTATCTCAAGTCTTGAATGGAAGTATTTGCTCCCTAGTTCATTCATTTAGTTGAAGGATGGATTCAGTTTATTCTAGGCTGTTGGAGTAAGGTCTCAGTTCCTCACATGTTGTTGGCCAGAGGTCTCCTTTAACTTCTTGCTACACGGGCCCCTCCACAGAGAATACAACACGGCATCTTGGTTCACTGAGCATGCAAGAGGGTAGGAGTGCAAGGGAGAGTTCCAGCAAAAGAGAGTCCCAGCAAGATGAAAGTGATAGTCTTTTGTGACCTAATCATGGAAGTGACATCCCATTGTTTTTGCTGTATTCTATTTATTAGAAGAAAATCATGGCTTCTGGCTCTGAATGTAAGGAGTCGAGTCAGAAGTCAACCCTCTATCCTAACAATGAGAAAAAATCTGAACAAACTAAATAATCAACAACTTTTCTTAGATCTATAAGAGAAGTGAGGTCACAGGATGAACTGCTACCATGAAAATTGGAAAGACAGAGAGGGAGATATAGAGAATCACAACATACCTGATCAGAAACCATTGTGTGACTCAGTGCTGGGGCAGGAAAACGTGAACTGCAAATGATGAACCGCTGGAGACTAAGTGCGGGCAAGCCTGAGAGATTGAACACTCCTGGGAAACCCAGTTAGAGCCCGCCCCGCCTCGCAGCCGCGTTTTTGTAAATTTCACCTCCAGGAGCTCAACTAGGTTCTCACAGTAAATATCAGAGATGTGCTTCCAGCATGGGGTGGGGAAAATAAATCATTTTGAAATACACCAAGGCAATCTTTTGCTTAACAAGGTCTGACCTCAGAAGAAACTAGTTAACCATAGCCCAACCTGCCAAGGTTTTATCAGAGCCTAACTGACCTGGGAAATAATCAACTCCCACCCTCTTTCGCTATCCTGCCTCTTCTGAGTGGAGAGAAAAAAACTGAGAACCCCTGTGAAATTCACAGCTCAGAAGCATAGACACTAAAAACAGACCTACTCATAGGACTATAGAACACTTCCCCTCCACTTACACCTTACTACCACATTATTAAAGTCTGACTTATCCATGTTTCTTTAACCCAGTATATCATGTCCAGATATTAAAAAAAAATTTTAAAACGTACTAAAAGGCAAAAACACAATTTGAGGAGACAGAGCAAGCATTAGAACCAGACATGGCAAGGTTGTTGGAATAATCAGACTGGGAATTTAAAATAAATACGATTACTACGCTGAGCACTCTAATGGATAAAGTAGACTACATGAAAGAATAGATGGGCAATGTAAGGAGAGAGACGAAAATCTTAAGCAATAATCAAAAAGAAATGCTGGAGATCAAACAATATCACAGAAATGAAGAATGCTTTTAATGGGTTTATAAGCAGACAAGACGCAGCTGAAGAAAAGATTCTCTGTTCTTAAGGATATATCTATAGAAACCTTTAAAACTGAAAAGCAAAGAGAATAAGGACTGAAAAAAATAAGACAGAATATCCCAGAGCTTTGGGTCAATGACAAAAGATGCAGCACGTGTGTAATAACAATACCAGAAGGAGAAAAGAGAAATAGAAACAGGATAAATGTCAAAACAAAGACAAAAACAAAAGCAAAATAAAACAAAGCCAAAAAAATCAAACCTACACATATAATTTTCACAATACAGAAAATCCAAGATAAGGAAAAAATGCTGAAGGAAGCCAGAGGAAATAAAACTTTCCCTGTAGAGAAACAAAGATAAGAATTATATCTAACTTCCCCTCAGAAACCATACAAGCAAGAAAAGAATAGAAGAGAGGACATCCAAATGGCTGACTAGAAGCAGTCAGGAGCGGCTGACTAGGAGCACCCAGGAGCAGCTTCCTCCTCTAAGAGACCAGACCATCAAGAACTGACACACTCCAAGCAGATCTTTGGAAGAAAGATATTGAGAGTGGTTGGAGGGACGCTGCAGAATTTGGGTGAAGAGGGAGGAAGGTGGGAACCGTACATGGGTTTGCAGAGCACCAGGACTAGTTTCTGGCCCTGAGTGGCTCCTAGGGAAGGAATGAGTTAAATAGACATGATGTAGTAGCCCACTTTTTCCATGAACCTCCAGAATCCTAGCTGCAGGATACCCCACAACTCCAGAGATATTTGAGCTGGCAGAAAGAGCTGCTTGGAATGCTGGCAGGGACAGGACTCCAGCCTGCACAGAGCCCAGAGTGTTTGTTGAGAGAACAGCTACAGTAGAGTATGACCAGGAATGCCCAATCCCCAAGGCTTACCATGCTTCTCTAGGTGTCTTTAGCCTTTGTTGTCTGTCAAACCTGGACAGAATGGGGCTCTTTTGCCCATGGGATGGGGCCAGTATGATCTGTGTGCCTCCTTGTGTACCGGCCTCTCCTAGGGTTCCTGCCTGTCTGTACCCACTTGCAGCACACCTTTAGATGCCCAACTAGGGTGTCTCCCAGCACCCACTGCCATAGCTCCTTCACCAATAGACTCTGCCTAAACATCAGAGAGCTTCTACGGATGGGTTCCTACTGGTGTGCACCCTCCCACCACCTTTCCTGACCACTTTGCCAGCATGCATGGATCCTGCCTTGCTGTTGCTGCCCCATCCTTGCACGAATGTGGGGTTGTGGACTCTGCTGTCCTGCTGCTGCTGGTGTGAGTGTGTCCATGCTGACTCTGTTGCCACTGACCCAGTGAAGCTCTTTTGTCAGTACCCACCCATCCCCCCACCCACCATTAGAGTGGTGTTGTTAGTGGACCAGGTATACCTCCGCCTCTCCAGCGCAGCAGGTGCTCAACCCCAAGAGGCCAGAGAAAAAAGATGTGGGCCTGGCCCAAGACCAAACATATGACTTGTTGGCATCCCTGAGAGGGAGGGAGTGAGGGAGTGAGAGGGAGAGAGAGAGAGAGAGAGGGAGAGAAAGGAGAAAGCAACCTGGAAAACATATTTGAGAACACTGTCCACAAAAATTTCTGCAACCTAGTGAGATTGACTTTCAAATTCAGGAAATCAGAGAACCCTTGCACGATAGGATACAAGATATTCACCCCCAAGTCAGATAGTTATCAGATTTTCCGAAGCCAACGTGAAAGAAAAAATGTTAAAGGGAGCTAGAGACAAGGTGCAGGTCACCTACAAAGTGAACCCCATTAGGCTAACAGTGTATCTTTCAGCAGAAATTCCACAAACCAGAAAAGATGAGGGGACCTATATTCAGCATTCTTAAAAAAAAAAAAAGAAATTCCAATCAAAAATTCCAAATCCAGCCAAACTAAGCTTCATAAGCAAATGCTAATGGAATTTGTCACCACTAGACTTGCCTTACTAGAGTTCCCTAAAGGAGTGCTAAACATAAAAATGAAAGACCATTACCTGCCACCACAAAAACATACTTAATAGCTGACTGACACTATAAAGCAACTATACAATCAAGTCTACGTAACAACCAGCTAACAACACAATGACAGGATCAAATCTTATATCAATATTAACCTTGAATATAAATGGGTTAAACACCCCACTTAAAAAAACAGAGTGGCAAGTTGAATAAAGAAGCAAGACTCAACCATATGTTGTCTTCAAGAGACCCATCCCACATGCAATGACACCCATAGGCTCAAAGTAAAGGAATGGAGACAGATCTGTCAAGCAAACAGAAAACAAACAAACAAAAAAGCAGAGGTTTTATCAGTATTTCAGACAAAACAAACTTTGAATCAATGATGATCAAAAAGGACAATGAAGGGCATTATATAATGATAAAGGTTTCAATTTAAAAAGACTTAATTAGCCTAAATATATAATGCTTCCAAACACTGGAGATTCTAGATTCTTAAAATAAGTTTCTAGAGACCTATGAAGTCTTAGATAACCACAGAATAATAGTGAAAGACTTCAACATTTCACTGACATTTTAAGACAGATCAAGACAGAAAACTAAAAAAGATATTTGTGACCTAAACTTGACACTTGACCAAATGAACCTAGGTGACATCTACAGAACACTATGCAACAAGAACAGAATAGGCATTCTTCTCATTGGCACATGGCACATACTCTAAAATTGACCACATGCTTAACCATAAAGCAATTCTCAACAAATTCAAAAAACCTGAAATCATACCAACCACACTCTTGGACCACAGTGCAATAAAAATAGAAATCAATTCCAAGAAGATCTCTCAAAACCATACAATTATATGGAAATTAAACAATCTGCTCCTGAATGACTTTTGGATAAAAAATAAAATTAAAGCAGAAATCAACAAATTGTTACACAGTAATGAAAACAAAAATACAACATACTAGAATCTCTGGGAAACAGGTGAAGCAGAATTAAAAGGCAAGTTTATAGTGCTGATCACCAACATCAAAAAGTTAGAAGAATCTCAAATTAATACCATAGTGTCACATCTAGAGGAACTAGAGAAACAAGAGCAAACCAACCCCAAAGCTAGCAGAGGAAAAAAAAAAAATAAAAAAATCAGAGCTAAACTGAAAGAAACTGAGAGCAAAAAGCCATACAAAAGATCAACAAAACCAAGTTGGTATTTTTGAAACAAAAAATAAGAGTGATAGATCACTAGCTAATTTAAAAAAGAGAGAGTGAGAGGAGATACAAATAAAGTCAGAAATGAGAAAGGGGATATTACCACCAACCCCACAGGAATGCAGAAATCTGTCAGAGACTGTTATAAACACCTATATGCACACAAACTAGAAAACCTAGAAGAAACAGATAAATTCCTCAAAACTACAATCTTCCAAAATTGAACAAGGAATAAACTGAAAACTTGAACACACCAATAATGAGTTCCAAAACTGCATCGGTAATAAAAAAACTTACTAACTAGAAAAAGCTCTGGAACTGACAGGTTCATAGCAAAATTCGACCAGACATACAAAGAAGAGTTGGTACCAATGTTATTTAAACTATTCCAAAAAGTTGAGGAGGGGCTTCTCCCTAACTCGTTCTATGAGGCCAGTGTAATTCTGATACCAAAACCTGGCAGATACTCAATGAAAAAAGCAAACTTCAAGCCAATATCCCTGAGGAACATATGTACAAAAATCTTTAACAAAATACTAGCAAATCAAGTCCAGTGGCACTCAAAAATCAAATCTATCACAATTAAGTAGGCTTTATGCCTGGAATGCAAGGTTAGTTCAACATACACATATCAATAAATGTGATTCGTCATGTAAACAGAATAAAAACCAAAAACTACATGATTATTTCAATATATGCAGAAAAACTTTTGATAAAATTTAATGTTCCTTCATATTAAAAAAACTCTCTACAAACTAGGTATTGAAAGAAGAAACCTCAAAATAATAAGAACCTTCTATGACAAAACCACAGCAAACATCATATTGAATGGGCAAAAGCTAGAAGCATCCCCCTTGAGAAATGGAATAAGACATGGATGCCCTTTTTCAACATTCCTATTCAGCATAGTACTAGAAGTCTTAGCCAGAGCAATCAGGCAAGAGAAAGAAATAAAAGGCATCCAAATAGGAAGAGAGGAAGTCAAACTATCTCTGTTTGCATATGACATGATTCTATATCTAGAAAACCCCATAGTCTTGACTCAACAGCTCCTTCAGCTGATAACTTCAGCAAAGTTTCACAATATAAAATAAATGTACAAAAATCAGCAGCATTTCTATACACCAATGAAGTCCAAGCTGAGAGCCTAATCAAGAACACAATCCCATTCACAATAGCCACAAAAGAATAAAATACCTAGGAATACAGCTAACTGGGGAGGTAAATGATCTCTAAAATGAGAATTACAAAATACTGCTGAAAGAAATCAGAGATGATACAAACAAATGAAAAAGCATTCTGTGCTCATGGATTAGAAAAATCAATATTATTAGAATAGCCATACTGCCCAAAGCAACCTACAGATTCAATGCTATCCTATTAAACTGTCAATGCCATTTTTCACAGAATTTTTTAAAACTACTAGAAAAAATACCCTGAATAGCCAAAGCAACCCTAAGCAAAAAGAACAAAGCCAGAGGCATCACACTTTCTAACTTCAAATGATACTACAAGGATACAGCAACCAAAACAGCATAGTACTGGTAAAAACAAACAAACAAAAAACAGATATATTAGCCAATGGAACAGAAAAGAGACCCCAGAAATTAAGCCATCCACTGATAACCATCTGATCTTCAACAAAGTTGACAATAACAAGGAATGGGGAAAGGACTCCCTATTCAAGAAATGGTACTGGGATAACTCACTAGCCATATGAAGAATATTGAAACTGGATCGCTACCTTTCCTCATATACGAAAATCAACTCGAGATAGATTAAAGATTTAAATGAAAAACCTAAAACTGTAAAAACCCTAGAAGAAAACCTAGGAAACATTTTGGACATAGGCCCTGGCCAAGATTTCATGAGAAAGGCTCCAAAAGCAATTGCAACAACAAAAAAAATTGACAAGTGTCACCAAAGAGGTTCTGTGTAGCCCAAGAAACTATCAACAGAATAAACAGACAACTTACAGAATGGGAGATAATTTTCACAAACTATGCATCAGACAAAGGTCTGATATCCTGGATTTATAAGGAATTTAAACAATTTAACAAACCCAAAACAAACAACCCATTAAAAAATGGGCAAAGGACATGAATAGACACTTCTCAAAAGAAGACATGGATGTAGCCAGCAAGCATATGAAAAGATTGTTAACATTACTAGTCATTAGAGAAATGCAAATCAAAATCACAGTGAGATACCATCTCACACCAGTCAGAATGTCTATTGTTAAAAAATCAAAAAATAACAGATGCTGGTGAGGTTGTGGAGCAAAGAGAACACTTACATACTGTTGGTGGGAATGTCAATTAGTTTAACCACCATGAAAAGCAGTTTGGAGATTCCTCAGAAAACTTAAAACAACTCACAATCAACTCAGGAATCCCATTATTGAGTATATATCCAAAGGAATATATAACTTGTTCTACTATAAAGACACATGCACACGTATGTTTATCACAGCACTATTCGCAATAGCAAAGACATGGAATCAACCTAAATGCTCATCAGTGGTAGACTGGATAAAGAAAATGTGGTACATATATTCCATGGAATATTACACAGCCATAAAAAAGAATGAAACTACAATCTCTGCAGCAACATAGATGGAACTGGAGGCCATTATCTTAAGCAAATTAACACAGGATTAGAAAACCAAATACCACAGGTTCTCTAACTGCGAGCTAAACGTTGAGTACACATGTACACAAAGAAGGCAACAATAGACACTCAGGCCTACTTGAGGGTGGAGGATGGGAGGAAGGTGAAGATCAAAAAACTACCTATCGGGTACTATGCTCATTACCTTGGTGATTAAATAATCTCTGCATTAAACACCCACAACATGCAATTTACCCAGGTAACAAACGTGCATATGTACTCTCTAAACCTAAGATAAAATTTGGGAAAAAAAGAGAAAAAAATAGAGTGAAGTATTTAAAAAGTGTTGAGCGATAAAACCATCAACTTACAATTCTATACTCGGTGAAGTTATCTTTCAAATTGAGCAATAAATAAAGACTTTCTCAGACAAACAAAAATTGACGGAATTTGTTGCCAATAGACATGTCTTGTAAGAAATATTAAAAGGCGTTCTTTAGAGAGAAGGAAAATCATATAGGTCAAAAACTTGTATCTACATAAAAAAAGGAAAAAATATCAAAGATAGAATAAGTGAAGATAAAAACTTACATTTTCAAATTCTTAATTGATCTAGCAGTAGTTTGTTCAAAATAATAGCAACAATGTATTTGATTATGTATGCTTATATCTTATGTTTTTGAAAGCAGGCTTGAATTAATCGTAAATGTATGTTGCAAACTCTTGTGCCATCGCTAAAAAATGTTTTAAAAAAGGATAAGTAATATGTTAAGAAAGGAAAGAAAATTGAATTATATAACATGCTCAGTAAAAAACAAAAAGGGCAGTAAAAGAGTGAATAGGCACAAAGCACAAGGGCAACAAATAAAATACTAATAAATATGCTAGCTATTAATCCAACTATATCAATAATCAATGGTCTAAATGCTCCAATTACAAGGGAGAAATTGTCAGAGTGTATAAAAAAATAGGACCCAACTATATGTTGTTTACAAAAAACCCACTTTAAATATAAAGAAACATACAAATTCAAAGTAAATGGATGGAGAAAGATATGCCAGGGTAACACTGATCAAAAGAAAGCAGGAATACTTAGATTAATTTCAGACAAGCAGAGTTCAAAGCACAGAAAGTAATCAGGGATAAAGAAGAACACTGTATAATGATAAAGGGATTAATTCTTTTTAGCTGAAGGCATCACACTACTTGACTTTAAACTGGCATAATAATAGGTACATTGACAAAGGGAACAGAATAAAAAGTCCAGAAATAAGTCCACATATTTACAGTCAATGTTTTTTTTTGACAAAAATGCCAAGAACACAGAATGGGAAAAGACATTCTCTTCAATAAAGGATGTTGGGAAAAGTGCATATACACAGGCAGAAGAATGAAATTAGACCATTATCTCACACCATATGCAAAAATCAACTCAAAATGGATCAAAGACTTAAATGTAAAACCCAAAACTATAAAACTACTACAACAAAAAGAAGAAAAAAGCTATATGACATTGGTCTGGGTAATGATGATTATTTTTATTTGACTCCAAAAGTTCAGGCAACACAAACAAAAATAGACAAATGGAAATACAACAAACTAAAATGCTCCTGCACAGCAAAGGAAATAATTAATGAGGTAAACAGACAACCTATTGAACTAGAACAAAACATTTGCAAGATATACATCCAATAAGGGGTTAATATTCAAAGTATAAAAGGAATTCAAACAAATCAATAGCAAGAAAACAAATAACCTAATTAAAAAATGGGCAAAGGACATGAATAGACATTTCTTAAAAGAAGACATACAAGTGGCCAACATACATTTAAAAACTGCTCAACATCACTAATCATTAGGAAAATGTAGGTTAAATCCACAATGAGATATCACCTTACACCTGTCAGAATGGCTATTATCAAAAAAATGACAGAGAAGTGTTGGAAAGAATGTAAAAAAAAAAAAAAGAAGAAAGAAAGAAACCCTTGTACACTGGTAGTGGGAATGCAAATTTGTGTAGCCATTATGAGAAACTGTATGGAGGGTCCTCAAAAAACTAAAAATAGAAGTACCATATGATCCAGCAATCCAATGTTTGGGTATATAGCTATATAGCTAAAGGATTTGAAACCAGTATATCAAAGATATATCTGCACTCATATGTTAATTGTAGCATTATTCATAATAGCCAAGTTATGAAATCAACCAAAGTGTCTATCAATGGATGAGTGGATAAAGAAAATGTCATACAGATACACAATGGAATATTATTCAGGCTTAAAAAAAAAAGAGGGAAATCCTGTCATTTGTGATGACATAAATAAACCTGGAGGGTGTTATGCTAAGTAAAGTAAGCCAGGCCAGAAAGACAAATGCTACATGTACTCACTCACATGTGGAATCTAAAACAATCAAGCTCATTGAAGTGGAGAGTAGAAGAGCAGTTACCAGGGGCTGGGAGGCAGGGCAAGAAATGGGGAAATACTAGTCAAAGGGTACAATGTTTCATTAGACAGGAGGAACAAATGATAAGTATTTGAGGTGGTTGATATGTTAATTAGCTTGATTCAAACATTGCACATTTTGTGTAAACAACATTATTCTATATCCCATAAATACAATCTTAATTTATCAATATTCCGTAACAGTTTTAAAAGAAAAAAAACAGGAAAGCAGTAGTGGTTTGACTAATTTCAGAGTTGACTTAAATCCAAGGAAACTCATCAGGCATGAGGAAGGGAACACTGCCTAATCATATAAGGGTCAGTACTCCAAAGAGACACAATAATTCTTAACATGAATGTGCCTAACAACAGAGCATAAAACTACATTGGGCAAAAACTGATAGATGCATCCACTGTTATACCTGAAGACGTAAACATCTCTATCAAAAACAGAGGCTCCAGCAGGAATAAAATCAATAGACATAGTTGAGATCAACACCTTCAATCAAGTAAATATAATGGACATCTATCAATTACTTCATCCAACAACAACAGAACACACATTCTTCTCAAACTCACATGAAATATTTGCCAAAATATACCACATTTTAAGCCATAAAACATATTTTAGCAAATTTAAAAAATATAAATTATGCAATGTCTGCTCTAAGGTCACAATGAAATTAAACTAGAAATCAATAGCAGAAAGATAAATGGAAAGCAGAAAGATAAATACAAAAATACATGGATATTAAGCAACACACATCTATAAAAAATGGGTCAAAGAAAAAAATTTCAAGAAAAATTTTAAAATATTTTGAAATAAATAAAATAATACAACTTATAAAATTTGTAAAATTAGTGAAATCAATGCTCAGCGGGAAATTTATAATATTGAATGTATGTATTAGAAAAGAAGATCCAAAATCAATCATCTAAGTTTCTACCTTAGCAAACCAAAAAAGAGCAAATTTAATCAAAAGTAGAATACTATTAATAACTAGAACGATTAAAACATCACATTATATAATTTAAATACATAAATTTCTTCTTGCCAATCATACCTCAATAAAGCTGAAAGACATAAGAACAGAAATCACTGAAATTGAAAACATGAAATCAATAGAGAAAATTGATGAAACCAAATGCTGATTCTTTAAAAAGGTCAATAAAATAAATACACTTCTAGCCAGGCTAACTAAAAGGGAGAGAGAGAGAGAGAGAGAGAGAAAGGACACAATAATATCAGAAATCAAAGGGGGGATAGCTCTGCAGATCCTATGGATCATACATGGATGACAAAGCAACATATGAACAAATCTACACTCATAAATTTGATAACATAGATGAAATGAACAAATTCCTTCAGATACAATCTGCCAAACTTGCTCAATAAGAAATACAGGCATACCTCGGAGATATGCCAGACCACTGCCATAAAGCAAATATCACAATAAAGTGAGTCACATGAAAATTTTGGTTTCTCAGTGCATATAAAATTTATGTTTACACTGTACTATAGTCTATTAACTGTTCAATAGTATTATGTGTTACAAAACAGCATAATACTTTAATTTAAAAAGACTTTTTTGCTAAAAAAAAAAAAAAAAAAAGAAATGCTAATGATCATCTGAGCCTTCAGCAAGTCCTAATCCTTTTGCCATTGGAGGCTTGTCTGCAAGTGGATGGCTGCTGACTGATCTGGGTGGTGGTTGCTAAAGGTTGGGGTGGCTGTGGCAATTTCTTCAAACGAAACAACAATGGTTTGGCACATCAATTTACTCCTCCTTTCACAAAAGATTTCTCTGTAGCATGTGTTGCTGTTTAATAGCAGTTTACCCACAGTAGAACTTCTTTCAAAATTGGAGTCAATTGTGTCAATCCCCACCACTGTTTTATCAACTAAACTGATGTAATATGCCAACTCCTTTGTTATTTCAACAATATTCACAACATTTCACCAGAAATTCTATTTCATTAAACCACTTTCTTTGCTTACCCATAAAAAGCAACACCTCATCTGTTGAAGTTTTATCACGTAATTGTAGCATTTCAGTCACATCTTCAGGCTCCACTTCTAATTCTGGTTCTCTTGCTATTTTCACTATATCTGCAGTGACTTCTTCCATGGAAATCTTGAATCCCTCAAAGATATCCATGAGGGTTTGAACAAACTTTTTCCAAATTTCTGTTAATGTTGATATTTTAACCTCCTCTCTTGAATCACAAATGTTTTTAAAGGCATCTGGAATGGTTACTCCTTTTCAGAAAGTTTTCAATTTACTTTGCCCAGATCCGTAAGAAAAAAAAACACTATCCATGACAGCTATAGCCTTACAAAATATATTTCTTAAATAAGACTTAAACGTTAAAATGACCTCTTTATGTATGGGTTGTAGAATGGATGTTGTGTTAGCAGGCATGAAAACAACATTCTTCTCCTTGTACATCCTCATTGGAGCTCTTGGGTGACCAGGTGTATTGTCATGAACATTGATATTTTGAAAGAAATCAATTTTTTTTCTGAGCAGTAGATCTCAATAGTCAGTTTCAAATATTAGTAAACCATGCTGTAGACAGATGTGCTGTCATCCAGGCTTTGTTGCTCCATTTCTAGAGCACAGGCAGAGTAGATTTAGGATACTTTTTAAGGTCCCTAGGATTTTTGGAATAGTAAATGAGTATTGGCTTCAACTTAAAGTCACCAGCTGCATTAGCCTCTAGCAAGAGAGTCAGCCTGTCCTTTGAAACTTTGAAGCCAAGCATTGACTTCTCTCTAGCTGTGAAAGTCCTAGATACCATCTTCTTCCAAGATAAGTCTGTTTTATCTATAATCAAAATCTGTAGTTTAGTATAGTCACCTTCATTAATTCTCTTAGATCTTCTGAATGACTTGCTGCAGCTTTTATATCAGCACTGTTGCTTTACCTTGAACCTTTATATTAATGGAGATGACTTCTTTTCTTCAACCTCATAAACCAACATCTATTAGCTTGAAACCTTTTTAGTGCAGCTTCTTCATCTCTCTCAGCATTCACAGAGTTGAAGAATGTTAGGGGCCTGCTCTGGATTAGGCTTTGGCTTAAGAAAATGTTGTGGCTCGTTTGGTCTTCTCTCTGGACCACTAAAACTTTCTCTATATTAGCATTAAGAAGTGTTATAGTTTGATATTTGTCTCATCCAAATCTCACATTGAAATGTGATCCTCAATGTTGAAGGTGGGACATAGTGTGCGGTGTTTGGGTCATAGGGGCAGATCCCTCATGAATGGCTTGGTGCCCTTCTTGCAGTAATGAGTGAGTTCTTGCTCTGTTACTTCACAGGACAACAGGTTATCTAAAAGAGCCTGGCAACTCCCTCCTCTTGCTCCCTCTCTCACCATGTGATACACCAGCTCCCCTTTCCTTATCTCATGAGCAAAAGCTTCCTGAGGCCTCACCAGAAGCCAACAGTTGCCAGTGTCATGCATCTTGTGTAGTCTGTAGAAATGTGAGCCAAATAAACCTCTTTTCTAAATAAATTACCCAGGCTTAAGTATTCCTTGCAAAAACAGACTAATTAAAAAATTATTTTGCTTTGTTATCATTTGTGTTTTCACGACAGCAGTACTTATAACTTCCTTCAAGAATTTTTTCTTCACATTCACAACTTGGCTAACTGCTGCAAGAGGCTTAGTTTTCAGTCTGTCTTGGCTTCCAACATGCCTCCTCACTAAGCATGCTCATTTCTAGCTTTTGATTTAAAGTGAGAAACATGGAACTCTTAAACATTAGAGGCCATGAGAGGTTTATTAATTGGCATAATTTCAATATTATAGGAAAAGAAGGCCAATATTTCTCATGAACAGTTGCAAAAATCCTCAACAGAACAGTAGCAAATCAAATCCAGCAATGTATAACAAGAATTATACACCATGTCTGATATGGTTTGAATTTGTCTCCCCACACAAATCTCATGTCAAATTAAAGGAGGAGCCTGTTGTGAGGTGACTGGACCATTGGGGTAGATTTCCCCTTTGTTGTTCTTGTGACAGTGAGTGAGTTCTAACGAGATCTGATGGTTTAAAAGTGTGTGGCATTTCCCCCTTCACTCTTTCTCTCTGTCTTCTACTCCACCATGGTAAGATGGGGACTTCCCCCTATGTTCTGTGTCTCTCTCCTGCTCCACCATGCTTATCCTTTGCCTTCCACCATGATTGTAAGTTTCCCAAGGCCTCCCACTCATGCTTCCTGGTAAGCCTGTGGAACTGTGAGTCAATTAAACCTTTTTTCTTCATAAATTACCCAGTCTCAGGTAGTTCTTTATAGCAATGTGAAAATGGACCACTACAATGTCAAAGTCGGATTTTTCCCAGATGTGCAAGCCTGACTCAACATTAGAAAATGAATTAATGTAATTTATCAACAGGCTACAGAAGAAAAATCACATGATTATGTCAATAGATATAGAAAAGAATTTGAAAATGCAACACCCATTAATGATTAAATACTGTTAGTAAACTAGGAATAGTGGGAAACTTTTTCAAGTTGATATAGAATATCTACAAAAACCTAGAGTTAACATAATACTTACTGGTGAGAGACTAGGAGCTTTTCCACTAAGATCAGGAAGAAGATAAAGATGTCCACTTTCACCACTGCCTTTCAAGATAGTTCTGGAAGTCCCAGATATAATAATACAAGAAATGTGATAAGACAAGAAAATAAAAGGCATACAGATTGTGAAATTAAATCAAACTGCCTTGGTTTGCAGATGACATGATGGTCTATGTAGAAAATCTAAAAGCACCGACAAAAACACTCATGGAATTTGTATTAGTCCATTTTCATGCTGCTGGTAAAGACATACCCACAACTGGGCAATTTACAACAGAAAGAGGTTTACAGCCTGGGTGACAGAGCGAGACTGCGTCTCAAAAAAAAAAAAAAAAAAAAAAAAAAAAGAAAGAGGTTTAATTGGACTTACAGTTCCAAATGGCTGGGGAAGCCTAACAATCATGTTGGAAGGCAAGGAGGGGCAAGTCACATCTTACATGGATGGCAGCAGGCAGTGAGAGCTTGTGCAGGGAAACTCCCCCTTATAAAACCATCAGATCTTGTGAGACTTATTCACTATCACGAGAACAGCACAGGAAAGACCTGTCCCATGATTCAATTACCTCCCACCAGGCCCCTCCCACAACACATGGGAATTCAAGATGAGATTTGGATGGGCACACAGCCAAACCATGTCAGAATTAATAAGTAATTTTAGCAACGCTTCAGGATACAGATTAACATACAAAAGCCATTTATTTTCCTATATACCAGCAGTGAATAAAATAAATTTGAAATTAACATGATTCCACTTATCGTAGTAATTCCTCCAAATGAAATACTTAGGTATAAATCGAATAAAATATGTACAAGTTTTATATGAGAGAAACAAAAACTCTGTTGAATGAAGTCAAAGAACTAAATAAATGGAAAGATATTACATGTTCATTGATAGCAAGAATCAATATTGTCAAGATGTGAATTCTTTCCAACTTGATCCATAATATTTGGCAAAGAAATAAAGTTAATAATTGAGAAACAGTAATCTTTTCAGCCAATGCTGAAATAACTAAACATTTACACGCAAAAAAATGAATCTAGACAGACATTATATGCTTAAAAAAATCAAGTCAAAATAGATCACAGACCTAAATGTAAAATGAAAAATATAAAACTCCTAGAAGATAATGTCGAAAATCTAGCTGACCTTGCACTTGGCAATAACTTACAACACCAAAGGCATAATCTATGAAAGAAGGAATTGATAAACTGGAATTTATTAAGATATTTATGCTCGGCAAGAGACACTGTCAAGAAAATGAAAAGACATGCCACAGACTGGGAGAAAATATTTGCAAAAGACATATCTGATAAGGGACTGTACCTGGAATATACAAAGAACTATTAAAACTCAACAATAGAAAAAAAATCCCTAGTTAAAAAGTGGACAAAGTATCTAAACAGACACCTCGCCAAAGAAGATATACATGTGAAAAATAAGCATAGGAAAAGATGCTCCACATCATATGTCAGCAGGAGAATGAAAATTAAAACATTAGTAATATATTATTACATACCAATTAGAGTGGTTAAAATCTAGAATGCTGACAACATCAAATGTTGGCAAGGATGCAGAGCAACAGGAAATGGAGCAACAGGTATTATAGGAAACTAATCTCCAGTAGAAATGCAAAATGGTGCAGCTACTTTGGAAGACAATTTGGCAGTTTCTTACAAAGCTAAACATAATCTCATTATACAGTCAAGCAGTTGTGCTTCTTGACATTTACCCAAAGGAGCAGAAAATTTATATTCATAGAAAAACCTGCACATGAGTGTTTAGAGCAGTTTTATTCATGATTGCCAAAACTTGGGAGCAACCAAGACTTCCTTTAGTAACTGAATGAATAAATAAACTGTGGCAAATTCAGAGAAGGAAATATTATTCCGTCCTAAAAAGTAAGGAACAATCAAGCCATTTAAAGACATGGAAGAACCTTAATTGCATACTACTAAGTGAAAGAACCCAATCTGAATAGGCTAAATAGTGTGTAATTCCAACTATATGACTTTCTGAAAGAAGCAGAAGTATGGAGATAGTATAAAGGTTAGTGGCTGTCAGGATTTGGGGGAGGAAGAGATAACTAGGCAGAAAACAGGATTTTTAGGGCAGTGAAATTACTCCGCATGAAACTCTTACGGTAGATACATGTCACTATACATTTGCCCAAACCCACATAATAAACAACATCAAGAGCGAACCCTAATGTAAGCTCTGGGCTTTGGGTGCTAAAGATATGTCAGTGTAGATTCATTAACTGTAACAAATGGCTCACTCTGGTGGGGGATGTTGATAATGGGGGAGGACTACACTTATCTGGGGGGAAGAGGATATGGAAAATCTCTGCACCTTCCTCTCGATTTTGCTGTGAATTTAAAAGTGCTCTAAAAAAATTAAGATCTTAAAAAAAAAAAAAAAGCAGCAAATCAGTAGGTTCAGCCAACATTTTGGGGAAAGAATTCCACACGGTGGTGACTACCTGAAGGTGGACATCATTGGGAATCAAGCCAAAAGCGGCTTAACAGAAGGACGTTGTGATGAGGAAGTTTTACATACATTGCTTCCCTTAGATTTGCACAGCGAAACTTAAGGAGCAGCATACCAGTGGTTCTTTCACTGGTAGAGTTAGAATAGAAAAGCTTCACTATCTACTCCTTTCAAAGCTCCTTATATCTGGGAACTTTCTACACAGTTTTGATAACAATAACATTTCTAGCATGCAATAGAATACACTGTGTGGTAGACACTGTTTTAAACATATTACAAATATTTTAGCTGATTTAATTCTCACAAGTACTCTTGTTAGTTAGAAACTGAAGCACAGAGAGGGCAGTTACGGAGTGGCACACCTGGGATTTGAACTTAAACAGTTTGAATCCAGAGGAAAGGCTTTTAGTCACTACGTATAACCTAAGGCCTCCCACTGAGTTCCCAACTGAAGCTTTGTAAAGCTAAACCCAAGGCATCTTCTCCATCTCACCTTCTTTTACCTTTCTGTAGTATCTGTTCTGTTGACAACCCTAAATTTTTTGGCATTTTCATCTCACTTGGCTTTTTGAACACTCCGGTAGCATGATTTTCATTCTGTGGATAAGACAATTCATCCCCTTGCAGCATATTGCAAAACTGTGGCAAATATTTGTTGTTAGTGGATCATGGTATGTATGTAGTTTGTCTTCACCAGATTTTAAACCATTTACAGGCACAGACCAGTTAAAATTATCTGTGCAGTGGGTAGAGTGAGTGCATGACCATAATTGGTTAATGAACTTTAGAAACATTCAATGTATATTTAACACAAGATTTATGCTCTCGCTGTATGTGTTTCCTCAATAAATATCTAGTAGCTAGTCCATGTCAGGCACTGTCTTAAATGCTGGGTAAACAGCAAAAAACAAACTAGACAAAATTCCAGCTCTTGGGGGGCTTCCATTCTACTTAGATGCATTAAAAAAATGAATATGGTATGTGAAATCCATTCTGATTTCCTTGCCTAAATGTATGCATACACACCAGGAAGCCACAAATATATGAATCATGAAAGATATGGGTGCCTAAGAGTAAATCAGAACACAGATTTGCTGTCTTTGTGCACATTTTATATTATGAAATCCTTCCCCAGTAAGGTTCTGTGCCTCTGTTGAATACTCAGAAATGTTCTAGACATTGGTACAACAGAAACTTAAAGGAAACTGAAAGGTTTCTTATTTTTATCCTTGGCTTAAAACTGCTCGTATTGCCTGTCCTTACAAGGAATAAGAGATAGAGATTAATGTAATAATTTTCCTTCCAGAAGAACCAAAGCCTGTTTTCTTATTCAGACTCTCACTTGCTCAGGTTTCCTGACTTCTTCTAACACTATTTTCAAATGCAACACAGCTTCTGGACAAGACACATTTTCTCCAGCCCATTTTTTAAAACAATTATATTTTCCTAATTCTTAAGGCCACCCTGTTGCCTAATTCAGCTGCTTTCATTTCAACCACCACAGCACATCCTGGAATTATCTTACAATGGTACAGAAATATGTCATAAATTAGGATTCTATTGTACTTTAATAACTAGCCACAGCCATAGAATTTCACACCACATGTGAAAAAGCATTTTGATTCTGCCAGGGGGCCTACTTTCTTATTCATTTGCAAATTTCTCAGTTTTTTTTTTTAAAGGTGGTTTCTAAATCCTACAAAGTGTAGTCTAAATAGGTAACTGGGTTCATCATGAGGCTGCAATTACACTTCAGTGATTTGTTCCTTATCATAATTTGTGCCAAGTAATATTTCTGAGACATCAGAAGTACCAAAGTTATCCAGGTCCTTTTTAAGTTAGAAAAGAATCTATGTTGCCACCCACTAACATCTTTGTGAATGTGGCTTTGACGAAGGGTACTTGTTTTTCAAATAAAACATACTACCAAGAATGGTGTTCTGTTTTGGATGACAAATACTTTGTTAGGCACTGGGGAGTCCAGAGTAGAGACAACCATTGTTCCTTTCCTTTATTCCAGCCATTAAAACAATTGAATGTATTAAGAGAGATAGAGGAATATAGTGATGAGAGCAGGGCTACAGAGCAGTGAGCAAAATGCTTACACTGTATATAAGTGGAAGAAAAATAAATTATAAGAGATTTGCTTTTAAAGGTTGATTTACAATAAAAAAGATCTGCAGCACTTGAAATATTAAAAGAGAAGCTGATATTAGAATTGTTATTTAGACATATTTCCTTTCTTTTCATGTTCATATTCAATTATTTTGCCAAATGTGGATATTTTCCTGTTTAGGAAAATCTGTATTCGAGATAATTTTAAGATTAAATTCTTGACTTTCTAGATTGAGAACTTTTATTAAATTATTGAATTCATACTTTAATGAGTTTAAGTTGTCAAATATGTCTTACATGTCTCAAGTTTGTTTGAATTCAGTAGATATTATAAATTATAAACATATCTGGATGGATGTAAAGCCAGTTACTAATTAGTATAAGAAACCATGATTAAGTTTGGCATATTCAGTTTTTCTAACCCCCCCAAAATCTCTTTATTCATAATCAGGCAAGTCCAGTACCCTGAAAAACTGACTTGGAAATATCTTGACTTAGCACGTGTCATTAAAAGAGGAGACACAAAAGATTTTGGTGGAGTGTTATAAAAATATTTTCCCATTTATTTTGCCCAAACCAACTGCACTCTTTTGAAAAGATGTACAATAAAAATTAATTTTGTGAATTTATGGAAAACATATGCTTTGGTGTTTTATGTTAGACCTTTATTTCAAACAGACATTAGAAAATATGCAAATAAATGTAGTCCATGGGTCTTCAGTTATAGTAAGTAAATCTGAACTCTCCTTTTGGGGTTCCCACTTCATTAGTGAATTCAGTAGATATTATCCCACTTCATTTTTCTCTGCCTTCATTGCTACTTCTTTAGGCTCTTCCTTTTAAAATGCCCCTTCCTTGGTCACTACTACACTTTTTTAAACTAAATAAAAACTAGGCAATATCTTCCCAAGGGGAGATTTACGGTCAGAAAGTTTCCAGAGTTCTATGATTATAAGACTCTCCTTTTTCTCAAGTTTCCACTGTTAGTGGGGTCTATACAACACACTGCTTAGAAAATTCAGGCAAAGTAAAGGAACGTGTCTAGACTGGCTTCAGAAAAACTTTCCTTGAATTCATTTTTCCTTTTACTTGCTGTGGTCTGAAAGAAATTACTGTAGTTTCCTTGTACGTGTCAGCTTGGAAGTGTTGCTTTCTCTAACATTAAATTTAAAATCTTTGTATCTGTTAAGAAAACATAAATGAGGGGTCTGTTGGCTAAGGAAGCTGTTACAGCTCCAAAACTAACCAAAAATATTGAGCAAGCCGCCCTAGGAAATGCCTGCAGTTGGGTATCTTGATGATGTCATCACCACATAAAATCTAGGCCAAAGCTTCAAAGATTAGATAGAAATGATCAGAATTTCGAAGGACAGACTCCTAATAACCAAAGCCCAAAAAGATTGATTCACCAACAAAAAGAACAATTAATTAATTTTGTGTAGGAATTTTGAAACAGCTGTTTTCATTCCTTTTATCTTATTGAGATGAAGTTCTTGTATTTCTCTTTGCAAAAGGAATATAGAACACTGTTGTTGTTGAGGCTGAATTTTGTGCCCCCTTATACAGACTCATATGTTAAAGTCCTAACTTTCAGTATCGCAGAATGTGACTGTATTTGGAGATAAGATCTTTAAGAGGAAATAAGGTAAAATTAGGTCATTTGAGTGGGCTCTAATGTAATGTGACTAATATCCTTATAAGAAGAGAAAGTTTGGGCACAGATGCATAGAGACAGCAGGACATGTGAAGACAACGGGGAAAAGACAGCCATCCATAAGCCAAGGAAAGAGGCCTCAGAAGAAACCAACCTTGCTAATATCTTGATCTTGGACTTCCAGATTCTAGAATTATGAAAAAATAAATTTCTGTTGTTTAAGCCATCCATATCTGGTACTTTGTTATGGAAGTCCCAGAAAATTAATATAATTGTGGTTAAAAAAATACTTAAAAGAGGAATAAAGACAATAAAAGATACATGTCTTCTCCCCAAAAGTTGCTGTTACAGCATGGAAATATGCCCTTTTACCTATTTTAGTGTGTGTGTGTGTGTGTGTGTGTGTGTGTGTGTGTGTAGCAATTTTAAAACAGGAATGTAATTTTTACCAGATATTTATAGCTCACTTTGTCACTATTTCCATGTTAGTAGAATGCCTGTAATAGCTGGATAATATTTCATTGCATTATTTTCCCTTTTATTATTTAGCCAAGCCCTTAGTATTCAACATTTAGGAAGTTTTCAACAGTTTTACTCCTATAAACAGCCTTCAATTGAAATCCCAGTTCTACAACTTTACCAACTCTGTGGATTTAGATAATTCAATTAGCAATAAGTTTGGGGAAAAAGTTTATTTAAAAGCTGGACTATCAGTTTTGAACTATGCAAGCAAAATAGCAGAGTTTAGGGTTTTTTTTCCTTAGAAAAACATTTTTTTATTGTTGGATTAAAATCTTTAGCAAGTCTTTAGCACTATTTCATGCATCTGGGTCATGTTGATAATATTCTTTGCCAAAGTCTGATTGCTTGTACATTATTTCAGGACGTACATCTTACTTTGTATTTCAGACTCCTCGACACTCACAAATTTAAAACAGCATTTGATAGATAAATTAATTGGTATTTCAGTGGAGGCTTAATTCAGTTTTGCTTAGATGTAGTATTCTAATAATATATGACCACTTACTCAACTTAACCTTCAGATTTGGGCTGGGATCACAGGCATACACATTAGCATAAGTTAAATATTGTCAAGTTCTTTTTTCCCCATTAGCAAAAAGATAAGCCAATAAAAGAGAGAATGATAAATGAAGAAACCTTACAAGTATTTAAAACACTCATTGATGTGTTAGTATTAAAAACCGTCATCACATTTTTAAATAGCTTTGGCTCAGCTATTATACAATTGAAGAGATGTTTTATTTTATCTTATTTTAAATTGGAAATCACTTGAATCAGGTGTAATTTTATCTCATTCTCCTATAGCAAAAATGTGCCTTAGTTACTTTTGTGTAACCAGAAAAAAATATATGTATATCAACTGCATATTCTGTGAAGTCTACTCAAAAGACACGAATGATTTTTTTCTATGTATTTTCTTGTTTAATAAAACTCAGCCTTTTGGTCTTCTTTGAAGAGGATAAAAGCAAGTACTAGAGAGCTCGCCTCCTTTTTTTTTCGGGGGGGTGGATGGAGTCTTGGAGAGCTCACCTTCTTCAACTATTTAGGAAGACTGTGGTGTTTGATGTCACATTGAAAGCAAGGAAACCCCCAAGCAGGCTGAGTGCTTCCTTTCAGAAATTAAGTTTGAACATTAGTCAATCTCAAGATGAACTGTTACCAGTCTCAAGGTGAACTGTTGTAGGTGCTTATGAACTCAGAAAATAGGCTTTGGTCAGGCTTGAAAAAAAAGCTAGAAACAAGTGCATAGCTCAGAATTCTCCCCAACACATTTGGCACAAAATATAATTAATAACATTATTAGAATATATTTTGATTGATTTCTAATTTTTACATAATAAAACATGCTATTGAAGTCAGAGCAAGGTTCAAAATAGTGTAATACAAAGATTCAAGTTAATTACCCTTGTCACTAGGCGTCACTTATCACACAGCTTAACTCAGCTTTGCTCTTGCCTGCAAAGTTGCACTAGAATTTTTATTTTACTCTTTCTAATTATGATACATGCTCTTTGCAAAAAAACAAAATTCAAAATATTCAAAATATAGATAGGACAAAGTAAAAATTATGAAAATGCCACTACCCAGAGGAAACTTCTATTCACATGTTGGGAAAAATCTCACTATGTATATATGTAAATATAGGCATAGGCATACAATCTTTTAGAAATAGAGCAGCAGTGAGGTTAAAAATGTAGGCTTTGCAGGCTTACCTACTTCATAGGGTATTATGATAAGTAAATTAATTAATAAACAAAGAATTGTGCCTGGAACATAGTAAATGCTCCAAAATGTTTACTGTTATCACTTATAGATTTATAAAGGCCAAGGATCACAAGTTTGCAACCCCTGGGCTAAATCTTCAGAAGAAACTTCGATGAAACTTTATATATAAAATTCAAAATGTTTTGTCAGCCAATATAAGTTGGATTAAAGATAATGATCACTTGCCTTTGGGAATAAAGGGAATGGGTTGATGAGAAAAGCCAAAGAAATATATGTAGGTCATTGTCGCTAGTTTTTATTTGGGGCAAGGGTAAAGAGGAAGGTTGGTTCTTGGGTGCTCATTCCATTTTATACAAAATACAATAAATTTTAACAAAACAAATAACATCACTAATATCCGTTTTTGAGGTCCTTTGCTTTTGACCTACCACTACACTGTGGATGGTGAATCATAATGATAATCAATAAGACAACAATAGTAATAATCTTTAACAGGAAACAGTAATTAATACCTTACTCTGTGGCAGGCATTTGTTATTAGCACATTGCATACACTAATTTAATTCTCACAATAATCTCCTGAAATGGGAAATATATTCCCTACTTTTAAAATGAGAAAATTTTAAATTACCTATCATACAGTACTGTGACAGCTTGAACAGCATAGCAGAACTGGTCCCCCGTGAAATTAGTGAAAGTTATAAAAACTCAATCATTTGAAATCTCTGCAAATTGTCCTAAAAGAATACAACAAACGAATAAACATCTGTCTAAGAAAATCTATAAAATCCTGTAAAAAAAGTGGGAGTCAGGTGCATTTGAACCAAGACTACTCCCTCTCTCCTTCCTCCCAGCTCAGCAAGCCAAAGACTCCGCTTCAATCTGGTGCAGCGAAGAGCTCAGGGCCTTCTTCCAGGGAGGAGTAGGATGTCAGCTTTTCTCATCTTGCCCCCAGCTACCTGTTGCTGAGGCTAAGTTCCTGGTGAGTGTTGTTATGAGGTGAGGGCTGTCTTCTAATGCCCAGCTCCCATTCATGTAATGAAGGTCCTAACCTTGAGTGCAGTGCCAGTGGGAACACTGGGACACTATCACCTTGCTCTAGTTCATAAGGTGTGGTTCCATGACAGAAGAAGCAAGCTGAGAAGGAAGGCTACTGCCTGCCTGCTGCCTCCACATAGTACTCAACTTGTAAAGAGAGGGTGTCAGCCAGAGATAGTTGTGCCATTGTCCTCACCTCCTGCTCTAGAGCCCTTGGCCAGAAGTTTTGCCCAAGCATGAGGTAGGCCATAAAACAGATAGCTACTAGTCTCTTCCCAAAGGAACTGACTTCATTTGTAACAATCTGAAAATGAAATTAAGAAAATTTCATTTACAGCAACATCATAAAGAATAAATACTTAGACTAAATTAAATACAATAAATGCAAGTCATATACTTTAAAAATAATAAAACTGTTGAAAATTTAAGAAGCTCTAAGTAAGTGGGAAAAACCCATGATTATGAATTAGAAGGCTTAATACTGTTAAGATGGCAATATTTCTCAAATTAATCTATAGATCTAATGCAATTCTTGTCAGAATCTCACCAGACTTCTTTGCAGAAACTGACAAGCTAATTCTAAAGTTCATATGGAATTGCAGAGGACACAGAATAGCTAAAACAATCCTGAAAAAAGAGGAGAAAAGTAGGAAACCTCATACTTGAGTATTACAAAATTACTATAAAGCAACAGAAATCTAGACTGTGTGACACAGATAAAGAATAGATGTATAGTTTAATGGAATATAATTGAGAGTCCAGAAATAAAACCATGTGTCATTAGTCAATAGATTTTGACAAGGGTTCCAAGACCACTGAATGGGAAAAGAATAGTCTTTTCAACAAATGGTGCTAGGAACAACTGAATAGCCACATGCAAAAGAATAAAGTTGGGTCCTTACCTAATATCATCTATAAAAATGAACTTGTTCAATTCCCACCTTTGAGTGAGAACATGCGGTGTTTGGTTTTTTATCCTTGTGATAGTTTACTGAGAATGATGGTTTCCAGTTTCATCCATGTCCCTACAAAGGACATGAACTCATCATTTTTTATGGCTGCATAGTATTCCATGGTGTATATGTGCCACATTTTCTTAATCCAGTCTATCACTGTTGGACATTTGGGTTGGTTCCAAGTCTTTGCTATTGTGAATAGTGCCGCAATAAACATATCTGTGCATGTGTCTTTATAGCAGCATGATTTATAATCCTTTGGGTATATACCCAGTAATGGGATGGCTGGGTCAAATGGTATTTCTAGTTCTAGATCCCTGAGGAATCGCCACACTGACTTCCACAATGGTTGAACTAGTTTACAGTCCCACCAACAGTGTAAAAGTGTTCCTATTTCTCCACATCCTCTCCAGCACCTGTTGTTTCCTGACTTTTTAATGATGGCCATTCTAACTGGTGTGAGATGGTATCTCATTGTGGTTTTGATTTGCATTTCTCTGATGGCCAGTGATGATGAACATTTTTTCATGTGTTTTTTGGCTGCATAAATGTCTTCTTTTGAGAAATGTCTGTTCATGTCCTTCCCCCACATTTTGATGGGGTTGTTTGTTTTTCTCTTGTAAATTTGTTTGAGTTCATTGTAGATTCTGTATATTAGCCCTTTGTCAGATGAGTAGGTTGTGAAAATTTTCTCCCATTTTGTAGGTTGCCTGTTCACTCTGATGGTAGTTTCTTTGCTGTGCAGAAGCTCTTTAGTTTAATGAGATCTCATTTGTCAATTTTGGCTTTTGTTGCCTTTGCTTTTGATGTTTTAGACATGAAGTCCTTGCCCATGCCTATGTCCTGAATGGTATTGCCTAGGTTTTCTTCTAGGGTTTTTGTGGTTTTAGGTCTAACATGTAAGTCTTTAATCCATCTTGAATTAATTTTTGTATAAGGTGTAAGGAAGGGATCCAGTTTCACCTTTCTACATATGGCTAGCCAGTTTTCCCAGCACCATTTATTAAATAAGGAATCCCTTCCCCATTGCTTGTTTTTGTCAGGTTTGTCAAAGATCAGATAGTTGTAGATATGTGGCATTATTTCTGAGGGCTCTGTTCTCTTCCATTGATCTATGTCTCTGTTTTGGTACCAGTACCATGCTGTTTTGATTACTGTAGCTTTGTAGTATAGTTTGAAGTCAGGTAGCGTGATGCCTCCAGCTTTGTTCTTTTGGCTTAGGATTGACTTGGTGATGCAGGCTCTTTTTTGGTTCCATATGAACTTTAAAGTAGTTGTTTCCAATTCTGTGAAGAAAGTCATTGGTAGCTTGATGGGGATGGCATTGGATCTATAAATTACCTTGGGCAGTATGGCCATTTTCACAATATTGATTCTTCCAACCCATGAGCATGGAATGTTCTTCCATTTGTTTGTATCCTCTTTTATTTCATTGAGCAGTGGTTTGTAGTTCTCCTTGAAGAGGTCCTTCACGTCCCTTGTAAGATGGATTCCTAGGTATTTTATTCTCTTTGCAGCAATTGTGAATGGGAGTTCACTCATGATTTGGCTCTCCGTTTGTCTGTGATTGGTGTACAAGAATGCTTGTGATTTTTGTACATTGATTTTGTATCCTGAGACTTTGCTGAAGTTGCTTATCAGCTTGAGGAGATTTTGGGCTGAGACAGTGGGGTTTTCTAGATATACAATCATGTCATCTGCAAACAGGGACAGTTTGAATTCCTCTTTTCCTAATTGAATATCCTTTATTTCCTTCTCCTGCCTGGTTGCCCTGGCCAGAAATTCCAACACTATGTTGAATAGGAGTGGTGAGAGAGGGCATCCCTGTCTTGTGCCAGTTTTCAAAGGGAATGCTTCCAGTTTTTGCCCATTCAGTATGATATTGGCTGTGGGTTTGTCATAGATAGCTCTTATTATTTTGAGATATGGCCCATCAATACCTAGCTTATTGAGAGTTTTTAGCATGAAGGGTTGTTGAATTTTGTCAAACGCCTTTTCTGCATCTATTGAGATAATCATGTGGTTTTTGTCTTTGGTTCTGTTTATATGCTGGATTACATTTATTGATTTGCATATGTTGAACCAGCCTTGCATCCCAGGGATGAAGCCCACTTGATCGTGGTGGATAAGCTTTTTGATGTGCTGCTGGATTTGGTTTGCCAGTATTTTATTGAGGATTTTTGCATCAATGTTCATCAGGGATATTGGTCTGAAATTCTCTTTTTTGGTTGTGTCTCTGCCAGGCTTTGGTATCAGGATGATGCTGGCCTCATAAAATGTGTTAGGGAGGATTCCCTCTTTTTCTATCAATTGGAATAGTTTCAGAAGGTATAGTACCAGTTCCTCCTTTTACCTCTGGTAGAATTCGGCTGTGAATCCATCAGGTCCTGGACTCTTTTTGGTTGGTAAGCTATTGATTATTGCCACAATTTCAGAGCCTGTTATTGGTCTATTCAGAGATTCAACTTCTTCCTGGTTTAGTCTTGAGAGGGTGTATTGTTGAGGAATTTATCCATTTCTTCTAGATTTTCTAGTTTATTTGCTAAGAGGTATTTGTAGTATTCTCTGATGGTAGACTGTATTTCCGCGGGATCGGTGGTGATATCCCCTTTATCATTTTTTATTGCGTCTATATGATTCTTCTCTCTAATTGAACAATGAGAACACATGGACACAGGAAGGGGAACATCACACTCCGGGGACTGTTGTGGGGTGGGGGGAGGGGGGAGGGACAGCATTAGGAGATATACCTAATGCTAAATGACGAGTTAATGGGTGCAGCACACCAACATGGCACATGGATACATATGTAACAAACCTGCACGTTGTGTACATGTACCCTAAAACTTAAAGTATAATAAAAAAACAACAACAATAACAACAACAACAACAAAATTAACTTAAAATTTGTTATAAACCTAGATTTAAGACTTAAAACTATAAAACTCTTAGAAGAAGACATAGGAGTACATCTTCATGACCTTGGATTTGGCAAAGGATTCTTAGATATGATATGAGCAACAAAGGAAAAACATAGATAATTTTGACTTTATCAAAATGTAAAACTTTTGTGCTTCAAAGGACACCATGAAGAAAGTGAAAAGGCAACCCACAGAATGACAGGAAATATTTTGCAAATTATGTATTTGTTGTATTCAGAATATAAAAAGGACTTTTATAACTCAATCATAAAAAGACAACTAAAAAATGAGCAAAGGATCTAAATAGACATTTCTCTAAGGAAGATATAACAATGATCAATAAGGGCATGAAAAGATGCTAGTTTTGGCCATCACTGGTCATCAGGCAAATGCAAACCAAAATCATGGTTGTAAAGTGACAGATACCAGATACTGCTTACAACCACTATAATTGCTAGGATAAAAAATTTAGATAATAAATGTTAGGACATGAAGGAATTGAGAAACTTTACACTGCTGGTGGGAATGCAAAATAGTGTAAAATGTTTTGGAAAATAGCCTGAAAATTCCTTGAATGATTAAACTAGAGTTAGCAAATGACTCAGCAATTCTACTCCTAGGCATATTCCCAAGAGAAATGAAAACATATGTACACACACACACACACACACACTTGCACATGTTTATAGCAGCATTGTTTATATGAGCCAAAAAATTGAAGCAACCCAAATGTCCATCAACAGATGTATAGGAAAAAATGAAATATTATTAAACCCGAAAAAGGAATGAAGTGTTGATACATGCTGCAACACAGATGAACCTTGAAAATATTATGCTAAGTGAAAGAAATCAGTCATAAAAGACCACATATTACATGATTCCATTCATATGAAATGTCCAGAATGGGCAAATCTATAGAGACAAAAAGTACGTTAGTGTTTGCTTGCAATTGGAGCAAATGAGGAGGCAGGCAGATGATATATAAAGGGTAAAGAATTTCTTTATGAGGGTGATAAAAATGTTCTGTGATTAACTGGAGTAATAGTTGCACGTATCTGTGAATATACTAAAAGTCATCAAATTATACATTTTAAATGAGTGATTGCATGGTATCATGGTTAATTTTATGTGTCATCTTGGCTAGGTCATGCTACTCAGATATTTGGTGAAAAATTATTTTAGATGTGAAGGTATTTTTAGATTACATTAACATTTAAATCAGTAGGCTTTGAGTAAATCAGACATAATACTCCCCCCATAATGTGAGCAAGCCTTATTCAATTAGTTGAAGACCTTAATAAAAGCAGACTGACCCCCCCCAAGCAAGAATAAATTCTGCCAGCAGACTGCCTTTGGAGGTGAACTAGAGGTGAACTATATAATTCTTCCCTGTATCCCTAGCCTGCCCACCTACCCTGAAGATTTTGGACTTCCCAGGCCTCCATAATCACATGAGCAATTCCTTAAAATAAACCTCTCTTTATATATGTTTTTTATATATATATATATATATACACACACATATATGTATATAATATATATATAAATATCATATATGTATATATACATATATACAGACACACATACACACATACACACACATCCTGTTGGTTCTCTTTCTAGAATCCTAATACATATTTGAATTATGTCTCATAATTTGTGTCTTTGTTAACTGTGGCCAAGCATGGAGTGCTGTTGAGAAGTTTGAGCTAAGACTAGGATGGAGGTATTGCCAGTACAGAAATGGGGGCCTGCTGTAGAAGGGATGTTGAATGGGAGGTGTCGGGTTCTGCTGGAGGAATGATATTCAGTATGTTTAACAACTGGTATGGCACAGACATCAGCCTACCAGACTGGGCCCTGACCCACCTAGCTGGAACTGGACTAGATGTTCTCACCAGCTTAATAACATTCCTGTCCTCTAAAAGGATATCATCAGGGGCATTTTCATTTGGACAAGTATTCATCACATAGTGGCTTTATTATTTATTATTTCTTTCATCATTGTATCCTGGGGATGCCAAGCCATAATGAAATGATTTTTGCAACTAGTTACTGAACCACACACACACACTTTTTATAGTAAGAAAACATTGCTCTAACATAAAAAATATTTATTTACTTTATATTTTAACCATTTTTCAGAACGTACAAATTTTCTGCTTTTTTGAAAAAAAGTGAACAGAATGAAAGATTTTCATGCGTCGTCATTATCATCAAAATAATGGTAGAATTCTCTAGTAAGGTAGGAATGCCTCCAGGGGTCATTGAGGTATTCTAGGCACGTTGCTTATATATTAAATGGCCCTGATGCCTTTTGGGTTATTATGCCTGACTTCAAAAAAGAAATAACTATATCTCACTTTATTTCTAGACTGTTAAACTTTCCACAATTATACTTCCTAAGTTTTTTTTTTTTTTTTTTTTTTACTATATTATTGGTCTTTTTTTTTTTTTTTATTATACTTTAGGGTTTTAGGGTACATGTGCGCAATGTGCAGGTTTGTTACATATGTATCCATGTGCCATGTTGATTTCCTGCACCCATTAACTCGTCATTTAGCATTAGGTGTATCTCCTAATGCTGTCCCTCCCCCCTCCCCCCACTCCACAACAATATACTTCCTAAGTTTTACTAGGTCCTTCCACTGTTGGACACTGAGACATTAGGAATCTAATATGTTATGATTTTGATTAATGTGCCTTAATTTTAGCACATGGTCTCTGTGTCATTTGTGTTGTTCACTTAGATGTCCTTCACTGCCTTTTCCAAAATTCCTCCTACATTTTTTTTAATGGCAAGACTACCAAATAAAGTAAACTTTGCTTGTAGTTATGCAGCACTGATCAGCTAATGTGTTTAGGTAGCATTTTACAAAGCAGCAATCACTTGTTAGAGCCTTTTTGAACCAGTGTCTAGTTTTATACATTCTATCACTATTCTCAACTACTTACATATATTTAGCCTATGGGAGATTGATTGACATTACCCAAATTCTCAAATGATTGATTTAATTATTTTCTACATTTATGTAATGAAGTTAATGGAATACTATGATGCGCAAGACAATACAGTGTTCAGGAGAAGATCTAGTCACACCTCCTAAACAGCTCATGGTGCCGAGTCCAAGACTATTGTGTTACTTAACCTTATTTTGGAGGTTATGAATCAGCCTGGGAAGAAACCCAGAAATGAACCAGAGGACATGTCATCACTTTTCCTACCAAGTCTTAACTCTCCCAACACATAATGTTCTGTCCTCTGAAGTTGGAACTCTGAAGTTGAAAGGTGGAATACAGTTATATCTGGAAAAATAGAAAAACATAAAACATTGTCCTCTGAACCCACAAGAAAGAAAAAGAAAAAGCCATTCATTTTGTATCTTACAGAATACAACTCTACAGCAATCAATATATTTAACATTGCTTTACAGGACTCCCAGAATCAGGATAGCTAGAAACCAAGAATTAATCAGAAAGTTTTCTGATGTTCACTGAATCAGGGAAAAATAACCGCTTTAGTCTTCTGGGAAGTATTTTTTCAGGCTAAACTGTTTTTCCTAATATTACGTCTTTCTAGAAACTATAAAACAATTAGAAAGCCCCATGTTTTTACTTATTCATTAATTTGCTTACTAATTCACTTAACATAGGCTATTTCTTCACTTACGTGCAATTTGTATAATGCCCAAAGGTACTGGGATAAGAGACAAGTAGAGCCTCAAATCCTGCTTGTGCCCTGCTCACCAAGCTCCACCCTAGAGGAGAACTGCAGTCCTCAAGTGGAGCAACTTCTTTTAGTTCATCTTCCCAGAGGGGGCATGCCTTTCTAAAATCTGCCTGCTCAGAGACAATTTGTACAATCTGCATTCCTATGCTTGAGCTTAAACAGAAATAAGATACGGCTTTACCCTTAAATAAACATGAAACATAGAAATGCTTGATATAGTCTCTCTTTCCTTACATAGCATTAAATAAACCTCAATAAATCTGTCTTAATTCTGCTTTTTAATTCAGTCTTCCTTATTGATTATCAAAAGTTGCAGCAATGCCAGGGTATATTAATTTTAATATGTTGCAGATAGATGACAATTTTTATGAGCTCCAGTCTACACTGATGTTTTAAAGAGATTTCCACTCTTAACTAAACCCTCAGGAGATGCTGTAATCAATGAGACATTTCTACATCATTAATACTGTGGATCACTTCCAGAGAAAGTACATAGGGATGAATACTGGATGTATTTCTCCGAAGTGGGACTTCAGTTTTATAGGGATGTATTTTCCCTATATTTTGGAGTCTCTCTGGGGCCTCCAACTTTCTATTCCTTGACAAATCATCATCTTTTACCCCAAAGAAACCCATTAGTGGAAAACTGTAGGTGTTGCTGCAACAATTGTGCTGAGTGATTGTCTAGCTGCTCTAACAGTTCCATTCATAGAAAATTTCACATTGAGAAGCAGACTGCTCCATCTTCAAAATGAAACCTTAGGATCTTTCTGCTCTTAAAATGTGCCAGTATCTGTCTCCTTACCGTGCCTACCTGTACTGGTCCTGGATCTATTTCACGTAGCATGTGCACAACCAACCTGACCCCAACGCAACGTGAAATACCCTCAACTAATTGAAGACTTTGCATATACCCTTGCACATATTCTCTCCTTCAAATTTATGTTCTTTCAAAAGATATTAAAATTAATAGGTATTATAAAAATGCTGGCTTTGGAGAATATTTCATTAAATTTTATTATTTAAATATACACATATTTCCTTAGCAGTGGCATTTCAACCATATGAACGTTAGTTTGAAAAGTAAAAGGAGAGCTGATACATTCTTGTCATTGAAATTATGGCAGTTACATTATTAAATTAGTTACCCACATTAGCTCTACACACATGTACAAGTGTTTTGGTGTTATTCATTTGGCCACTGTAAATAAAGAAATAAAAAGATAACACAAATTTTTTTGTATTGTATACTTGTAAAATACAAGGCTGAGAGAGTTCATGGCAAAAGTATGTACTTTCAACTTTCTTTTCTCTGATCTAGCAGTCAGCATACTCCTCTTAGAGAGAAAGAAAAGATCTTGTTTCACTCTCTGATCAAAGAAGATTTCTTAATTTCTGTTACTGGAAAATTTGGGTTTTTTTTAAATCTTTAAAGCTCTACACATCTGTGCTTCTTGGCTTGTGAAATCGCTGAGAGAAATGTGACCCAAATTCCATATTACACTTCAAAATTATTACATTAGGAGGAATGTTTGTGATTTTTATCCAACTACATATTTTTGCTTTTGTTGATGTAACACTCATATTTAACACCTTGTCAATATCACTATGACCTTAGGTGAACACGCTGGCATGTGAGGTAAATGCTCAGCCGGTCATTTGACTCTATTATCAACATGTCATATTTGGTTATTAACACAAGTTGCACCAAATGAGATTTGTAATAATTCTTGTTCAGTCTCAATCCCTCTATAGTTTAGCAGAGCTTAGCAACACCCTGGATCTTCTTAGGCAGAAAACCCCTCTGCACGAGTCTGTCAGAAAATGAAAAAAGTACTGTAGGAGAAGATTCAATTGTGCTATTTTACTTCTTAAGACTTTTTTTTCAACAAAAATTTATTATATGTTGTGAAAGCAAAGAGGCAATATATTTTTGTCTTAAATTCCAAAATAAAATATGAATTCTATTCTTTCGTCATCTGGTAGTTTGTTGAGATTATTGTTAAATGACTATATGCACAAAAAGATGTCGCAAATAAATTTGACTATGCAGTCATACTCCCTAGTGGAAAGTTATGAATTATTTTTTACTAAAAACTTTGGCTTACTCTGTATAAATAGTTGGAAGTGTTCTTCTATCGCACCTTTTAAGCCAAGATTGCAATCACCATCATTTTAAAATAATTAATCACCAAAGCCTGTAAGGTTGCTAAAACCTTTTTGGACAGCCAAGAGGCCTTTCTCTGGGATATATTTCTTGTTTAAATTCCAAAAGTCCTAGTTTCCACTTATTGTGCTACTTTGAGTATCACAGACTTCGGTAAGTTTGCTTTCTCATATTCTGTGGTCTTATATGGCAAGAGCACATAAATTATGCCTTCATCAGTGTCACTGTAACTTTGGTCACTTAAAGTTTATGGGATATTATCACCTGATATACAATGTTTTAAGATCTAGTTCTGCTGTTGGAAGAAATAATCAAATATTTCATGTTGGACAACGTGACATATTCCAGAGATGCTTTTTCCTTCTGCAGATCCTTCTGATTTAATTAACATATTATGATAAGCCTATATTTGCTCTTCAAATGGTAGAGATGTCAGAAATTCTTTCTGAAGTTAGAAGATGAAAGCCTGAAAGAACAGTTTTACTCTCCAGATTTGTTTACCAGTGGAGGATATGATGGGAAAATACATTCTGCTCATCATCTTCACACCCTACATATTCTTGGGAAATGGAATAAGAAAACATTCTCAGCTTTGCTAACACTCGAATTCTATTCTTAGACATCAACAAGCAAGATGTGCAATTTAAATGCCATGGCAGAACTGCTAACAAAAACAGGGTCAAAGTCCTTAATAGCAAATGAACTACTGGAACAAAGCTCTCTAATTCATGTGATTTCAACTTTGAAAGCTACCAGTGTATAGACAGCACCTTCTTGCAGGGTCATCTGCAGCCCAGATGCTGGAGCATTTAGCATTTCAAAGCACACTGGCCAGAGTTCTAACAAAATCTAATATGTGTGAAGTATGAGCATTGTTGTTCCTCACCTCAACTAATGGGGATGGGAGGACACCTTTAGTTGCAGAATGGAAGATTTTCTATGAGGAGAAGAAGGAGTGGAGATAAGGATAGGTGGAAATAGGCCAGCCGATGCTAGGAACAGGAAAATGATCAATCGTTGGACAGGAAAGTGATCAATAGTTGCTTACCCATCACTCTGCCCCATGTATAGCTGTGACTCAAAAGGAGAAGTGAATTTTATGTGCGCAAGTTAATGTGGATTTGTGTGTAGCACTGGGTCCCCATTTTGCTTCTTACTCAAGTCCACACAGCCTCAGTTTCCTTATTTCCAATAATTAAAGTTTAGAAAGACATATGTTAAAATCAATATATTCTTATAATAAAAAAACACATAAAAAATAGGAAGTGAAAGTCCAGTAGCACTCCCCCACATAGTAACCTTAACATGTTTTCCAGAGGTAGCTACTGATAAGATTGTGTATATATCCTTTAGCTTTTTTCGTCTATAAATTGGAGATGAGTTTATCATAGTGTTGGTGAGAATAAAAGGAGATAAAATATGTAAAATGCCTAAAACATTGAGAAGTCATCTCTTTCTTTTTCTGTCTGCTTCCCTTTTGTTCTAATTTTACTTGCTTTACTTAATCTAATGCATATTCATATTCAGACCAATTTTTAAGTTTATAGGTTATTGCATGAGTCAGTTGCTGCCAAAATAACCCAGGATCTTAGTGTCCTGTCGCTGCAAACATTTATTTCCAGCTTTCAGGTCTGCAGGTTGATTTTGTGCTCCGGGTCTGCACATTGGCTGGGCATGGCTGTTTCAGGCTACAGCTGGACCCAGGCTAAGTAGCAACAATTACATGGGTGTTTTCTTCTCACAGGGTATGGTAAGGGAACAACGGGGGCAAGTGGAAATGCCTGATTTTGAGAAAGATAGAGACCTATATCACAAGTGTTTTTAAAAAATAAGTTTTGTTGGATGATGTGTGACTATCCCGCCTTCTTTTCTCACTGTCCAAGAAAATTTTATGTACTATATCTCACTTCTCTAAGATGACTCATCCTGTGGTCTTCTTTAACAGAGCAAACAGAAGTGTTGGGACATATTCCAAGACTGATGTCAGTGGAGAACAGAAGCTGCTTAGTGGGACAAGTATGCACTAATTTAAATATGAAAGAAGGGTAAGATGGTGTCAAGGACGGCAATGAAGTTTCTAATATGTGGGGGTCACCACTGACCAAACTACAAGATAGAAGGGGAATGGGTGTTTGGGGAAAAGAGAGGGAACTGAGACCACTGGTAGGGATCTAGTGGTCCTAAATAATGCTAGGAGTGAAGACGGTAGAGTGGAAAGGAGACAGATGCTGACCCAGGAAGGAGGAAGAAGCTTGGATTGCTCAAACATTCTGGCTTCTTTTCCTCTTCAACATCGAAAATAAAATTAAAAAAAAAAAAATAGGATGGAAGAACAGATGATATCATGTGCAGATTATCAAAAGGAGAGAATTAAGATAGTTTCTAAAACTTGTACTCAACCATCACTTCCCAATTCTAAGAAGAGTATAAGCTGTTATCCTCTTTATCCCAGGCTCACTGAGATCTAGACAAGGGAAATCAGCCTGATCTCTTCAACTAGGTTCTGCTGACGAAAACTTCATGGTCACCACAGCTCAAACAGAAGTTTCTCAGTTACGTGACAAGACAGTAAGTATGGTGAGTTTTTTTTCAAAATTGTCAACAATAATGATAAAGACATCTAAGTATCTCACCAAAATAAGTCTTTCTCCCTGTTTGACCACTTCCTAAGAGCCTAAAAAAACAAGTTTCATCTTGGAATATTTTATGTAATCAATAGTCTACAAATAATCTTTTAAACAAATCTTATTTGAATTGTATCATTTTAGTAAATTCGAGGTATATGCTTTCTGTATATATCTATATCTATACACATACACACAAACATATAGACATACACACACATGCATATATATATATATACCCACATATACATAAATGTATACATATACATGGCCTGCCCTTAAATACACTTTCAATTAAAAAGAGGTAAAGGTAAATTAATAGATGGGATATTGGACTGCTAATTCCCTTCCAAATTAATATTAAGTATATTTAAATTAAATGTGACTTATCTCGGCATTATAACTGGGCTTATTCTGACTCAGTTGTCAACTTTCCACTGTACTGTGAAGTTTTTCCTGTTTAAAGCATTTCTTCTAGCATGATACATTTACTAGAGCTTTGTCTAATTCTCTCCTCTATATTCCCTCAACTCAGTTTCTCATACTTAATCCGATAATCTTAATAATTTTAGTCCAAACAGTCTTTAAGAAAGACTGCCCACTGGAAATGTAAAATAATAATTTGGATTTTTAAAATTTTTATTTCATATACACACATGGATATGACCGTGTTGCTCATAAAACCGGCCTAAAGGACACCACTTTGTTTCTGGTTTAAAAATCTCTATAGGAATATTTTCAAGTACACAGAATGCAGTGCTGACAAAGCCAAATGGCCCTCTCTAGGATAGGAAAACTTTTAAATCCTATTCATTCTACTCATTTATTTTCACTTAAAACAATTTTCATTGTCAACCTAGTTGAAAGACAAATTTAAGTTTCAGCATTGCAAAAAAACACCTTTCAAAGGACTTATTTCCCATTCCACTTTTCCAGATGAAAGGAATATCAGAAGAGTAAAAGCCATAAGCAGTTCTCAGATTTAGTGATTTCAAACCTAATTTTGCATTTTTACTTGTAGAGAACACCTTCAAAACAGACCTGTATTGAATTTTCATTTAGAAGCACTTGAAGTTGCAGTTTTGCACTGATTTGGAAGATACTTATAGAATTAGTGGATTTTGTAATCAGTCAAGCAACTTTATGGGTTACCTGCTTTCACAGAGAGATGGTATCTCTTACTCTTGACCCTAGGAGAACAAAAACAAAAAACAAAAACTCATTTGTTCATCTTCAAGTTAGGTAAGCTGTTGAGCCAAAACTCCAAGTACCATGGGCCTTGTGAGTGCGACTGATGAAAACAAGGAAAATAACTGATCATTTTGATCAGGAAAAAAATCGCATAATTTTAAGAATAAGCATTAGCTGTTTCTTCCATTGGCATTAATCAAAAACAGTAAATTTTCTACAGGTTATTTACTGCTATATGCATTCAGAAATAGGCTCAATAATAATATCCAATATTACAAGATAATGGTAAAATTTTCCAGGCTTATAGAGACTTTGAAATGTCAGAAATGATAAATAATACTTGTATTTTCTATAATCCTTTAGAGATTTTTACATTTTTAATTGTACTTTCTGTGGGTACATAGTAGGTGCACATAGCTATGCCTTTATAGATTTTTGAAGACTTACATGTACTATTTTACTTAATCCTTGAAATGCTCTCTTCCAGGTAAGATGATTATTATTATTAGTCTCTGCTCAGAAAGGTATGGGGACTGGTTATCCAGATAATAAATGGCGGGACTTATTTGATTCTAGAGCTTTGGATTTCAAAAACTATGCTAGCTCTGATTTACCACACTACTCACCTTATTTTATGAATACACTTTATGATTAACTACAAATAGTTTTTTTAAAAGTAGCCATAAGGACATAATAAAGTTGATAGTTTTTTGTATACTTGTTGCTCAGCAACATACAGGTTGCACATCAATTTCACTTTTCTGTGATTTTAAAAAAATCATGAAATTTATTTGTATCTATTTAACTGCAATTCAAGCTATTAGCAGGGTAATTTTATTTATTTATTTATTTATTTATTTATTTATTTATTTATTTTTGAGACACTGTCTAGCTCTGTCACCCAGGCTGGAGTGCAGTGGTGCGATCTCAGCTCACTGCTACCTCCGCCTCCTGGGTTCAAGCAATTCTCCCTGCCTCAGCCTCTTGAGTAGCTAGGATTACAGGCGCCTACCACCACACCTGTCTAATTTTTGTATTTTTTTTAGTAGAGATGGGGTTTCACCATGTTGGCCAGGCTGGTCTTAAACTTCTGACCTCAGGTGATCCACCCGCTTTGGCCTCCCAAAGTGCTGGGATTACAGGCTTGAGCCACCACACCTGGCCAGGATAATTAAACATAATACTATCTTATCCAATTTTTTTGTTTTTTTTTTAGATGGAGTTTCACTGTTGTTGCCCAGGCTGCAGTGCAATAGTATGATCTCAGCTCACTGCAATTTCTGCCTCCTGGGTTCAAGCGATTCTCCTGTCTCAGCTTCCCGAGTAGCTGGGATTATAGGCATGTGCCACTACGCCCGGCTAATTTTTGTATTTTTAGTAGGGGCGGAGTTTCTCCATGTTGGTCAGGCTGGTCTCGAACTCCCGCCCTCAGGTGATCCACCCACCTCAGCCCTCCAAGTGCTAGGATTACAGGTCCACTTCTTTTTTAAACACACACGCATTTCTAACAATCTGTACAGTAATCTCTGTATTGAATGCTAGAGATACAAAGTTCATTAAGAGATAGTTCCTGCTTTTAAGGAGCTTGTAGCCTTTTGGAAGGAAGGCAAGTAAGTCAAAGATTTCCATAGTTAGATTAATGTTTATAGAAATACTCACTATATCATTAATGCATTGAAAGAAGCAATAAATTGTACTAGAATTGAGACACAGTCACTGAGAAGGTAAAGCATGGGGGTAAGCTTTCTAAGACGACTGTAGAAGGGAAGATGGAGGCAGAGTGATTAGAAGGGAATCTTGAGCCACAGAGACCATTTTCGGGACACATAGGCTCACTGAATTGAGTTATATGATATTGGATGGAGGTTTTCCTGAGACCTGGAATCAGCCAACAGGGCCTATGAGGACAGTGAGGTGTTGAGTAGACAAGAAGAAAAACAGAGCGGTGAGAGAAAAGTTGGGACAGTAGTGTTCATATGAACAGGTTTTTCCTTCCTTTTCCCCATGGAGAAGAAAGGAAGGATTGTCCCCACCTCTAACAGAAGAAATGTCCATTGTAAAGGGGCTCCAAGAGGGTCATTTGTAGACATTAGGGTTGCCTGACAAGAAAGAGAGACTAGTATCTTACCACCTGCTTAGACATATGTATAGATTGTGGACTTGATTTTCCCACCCATGCTTCCTTGAACACAAGAACAAGAGACCTGGAGAAATATGCCAGGGCATGGGGGAAGGGTAATGGATAGCATGGTATAGCCTCTGAGCCAAACATTTGGCATGATAAGAATGTGTGAGCTGTTTGTGGACAAATGAAAACTTGAGGCATCTGTCCTATGTCAGACAAACAGGACACAATGATGGGTGAGGGGACCCAAGTAGCAGGAGGCTGGTGGTATACTGACAGAAGTGGGTGGAAGAAGCCAAGGTGCAGCCAGCTGTCACTTCTTGGAACTGTCAAGTTAGAGGGCCCATGGGAGGGCCTGCTGAAGGACTCAAGCATTTGGATTTCAACAACAGAGAGGACTTAATGGCCTGTCATTGTTACCCAGAAAAGCAGCAACTACCAACAGTGAATTACAAAAGCCTTGCTCCTCCCTACCCCAGCATAGGAGGGAAGGGGCTAGAGCCAGGAAACAGGAGGGAAAGGAAGTGTCCTAGAGGCAGGCTTGCACTTTTCACTCTAAGGTAAGGGAGTGAGAAGAGGAATTAAAGAGCAAATCAAGCTCCCTAAACCACAAAAACAATGGGCCCTAGGGGAGGGAAGTAAAAGAGATTTAAAATAAGTGACCTTGGACTTCTAAAATGGAGATATTTTAAATAATCCAAAGTATCAAAGGTGTAAATAAACTCATATTTTGTAATGGGATCTACTATTCAATGAGTTGGGAAGTCTGACGTACTATGATTGGAGAGGGTAACTGGAAAAAGTAAAAATTGGGTTACAGAATATCTCCACTAAACACTGGATAATCAGATGATTACAGACAGACTTAGACTAGCAGGAGATAAGCCTAGAGAGAGGTAGGTGGGAGTCACAACATTAAAGGCTATATTGTGCTAAGAAGCTAAGAACTTAGAACTTTGGACTCAAACTATGGGAGCCACTGACAAATTCTAGACAGGGGAGTCATATGATCAGAGTGAAGAAGATACCCTTTGACAACAGAGTAAAGACTGTTTGCAAGAAAGTCAGACTCATCTAGATTACGTAGATTACAAAATACAAATAAAACACTCTTTTGTTAGCAAATATTTAGGTAACTCTTTGCGACTATGTCAATAAATTACAATATTTTTCTCTCAATGTAAAAAAAAAAAAATTACCATACATCTAATGATAAAATAGTTTCCTAGGTCTTCAATGTAAACTTCAGTAAAATGTGTGCTTGCATTTTTCATCATCTGTAAGCTGATACGTTTTGCTAACTGGCTTACATTTTATGCCTCAAAAGACAAATGGCTATATAGAAGACCAAAGCTAGAGAAGATATTACTTTACAAAATTAGGACTGCTATTCATTGTTGAATAATATTTTTATACTTTCCAGGCAACCAGAACTCATGAAAATTTTTTTTATACGGTAACATATATTTTTTCAAAGGTATATGTTTTTAGCGTCATTACTTTAAAGCAATTTTGAATGCTAAACAGAGTTAATCGCTCTAAATTCCATCTTTTACCCCCACTACTGACCTGAAAATATTCAGTTACAATGAAGTTGGTACTTTAGAGACAAAAGTCTCCAACGGTGTTTCTAAAAATTCATTAACAGTATGGTTATGGTTTAAAATGTTTCTGAAAACCGAACACCTAATAGAAAAACATTTCTAATCAACGTTGCTGAACATGGACATTTTTTAGCTCATTAGCCAGTCAAATCAAACCAAAAACTGAACCTGGTTCCAACTTTTTTACCTTAGGGGAAGTAGAATATGTTGGTGAAAACGAGCCTAGAGAAAAATGAAAGGAGATTTATAACACTCTACATTTAGGAAAACATATGACTGAGTGTTGTATGCAACGTGGCTTGCTGAAAGTGCCTTAAACTAGGAGACAGGACAGAAAGAGAAAAAGTCTACTCTTAGCTCAGGCAGTAACTAACTGCGGTAAACTCCCTGGTCTTTATGTGGAGAGGCTGTAAAACAAAAAGGTAAGACATGCTTATCTTTTCATCCAACTCTAGAATATTATACTATTTATCTATTTTTTTCATTTTAGTTTAGTGAGAAAAAAAATCCCAAAAGAATAAATGTTGAAAATTTAATCAGATGCATCATGTGTTTTAGTTAACAGCATAATAAATAACTGAAAGTATTTATTTTTAAAAAAATAGAAAGACCAAAATAAAATAATTAGGGATTGTAAAATAAATCACCTTTTAAAAATGTTTAAAAAAACTAACATTTCTGAAGCCTTGTAACTCAAAGTATGAAATGCAAATCAGAAGCATCATTGGAATCACTTGGAAGCTTATTAGGAGTTTATTAGAAACAAAATCTCAGGCCCCAAACAAAACCGACTGTATTAGAATCTACATTTAGCCATGATCCTTCAGCAAATCTTATGTGTGTTGAATTTTAGAAGTTATAGAAACGTCAGTTTAAATAACTCCAGGGAAATGGTTTCCAACACATAACTTAGGAAATTGATTTAGCCTAAATTCATTTTCAAAGAGTACGTCTCTTATTGTTATCCTTGTTCAAGTGGCTAAGACAAGTGTAAGTTTGATTGTCCATACATATTTAATTCTTTCCGAAATTTTCAACATATAAATATAGTTGTGGGAACACATTTCGTTTTGTCAAATAAAAGGGATCCAATCAGCTGATTTTAGGCAAAGACACTCTAGAATTAAACACCACAGTTCAGAAAGCACCCTCATAAATGAAAAGCTTCATTCTCATTATTGAGACCTTACCCTGGTGTGCTATCATGAAAGAGAGTTTTCTTTTTGTCAACTGTGCATTTTTTTTTCCAGCTCACAACAAAACCCAGCTCATATTCCACCATTCACGGGCTTTCATTATTCTTTACCCTCTTTCTCTTGTAACACTTCACAGCGCCTCTCGCTCAGGCAACTGCTCTAAGTGTAGAAAAGCTGGTGAGGAGATGGCCTATCTGCACTCTGTGATTTAGTGGACTTGAAAAAAAAAAAAAGCATTAAGAAGAATCACAGAGGAAAGATGTGATGACGAAGATAAAGAAGGAATAAGGGAAGAGGACCAGGTGATACTAGATAGAAAATATCAAGAAAAGCATTTAGTGAGTAAACTCAGATGCATAAAGTTGCATAGAAATAAAGCTTTTTGTTTGCTTTCCTGTGGCTATGTCATCTTACAAGTTTTACTAAAGAATTTGTATTCTGAATAATAGCTTTGGGGTTGTAAATATAAGAAATAGAGATTACACTATAGATTTTGTTTATTAAAGGGTATAGTGACTTTCAGCTTTTAAAATGACAAATGTTTATATTCACTATTGTTTATTCTTTCAATCATGTGTTCTTCATAAATATTTGAGTGAACTGTGTTCCAGTAAAACAAATAACAAATAGAAAAAGACCCCTGACCTCAAGGAGCTTGTTTTCTTTTTTCTTTTTTCTTCTTTTTTATTTTGGAGATGGAGTCTCACTCTGTCTCCCAGGCTGGAGTGAAGTGGCATGATCTTGTCTCACTGCAACCTCTGCCTCCCAGGTTCAAGCAATTCTCCTGTCTCAGCCTCCTGAGTAGCTGGGACTACAGGTGTACGCCACCACCCCCAGCTAATTTTTGTATTTTTAATAGAGGTGGGGGTTTCACTGTATTGGTCAGGCTGATCTCCAACTCCAGACCTCAGGTGATCCACACACCTCAGCCTCCCAAAGTGCTGGGATTACAGGGGTGAGCCACCCCTGGCCACTGGAGCTTGTGTTTTAATGGGGTTGGTGGAGATGAGGAGAGACAAAAATAGGCTATAAACAAAATAACTAACTAACTGCTAGAGGATTCTATTATACACTAAATCAACAATTCACTTTCATTTTATTCCACATGCACTGAGAATAAGTATTTCAAGCAGTGATGGGAATAAAGTGTATAGTAATATACAAGAAGAAACTAATAGTTCCTTTTAAAGTCCTTGGCAATTAAGTGAAGGAGATATAACTGGGACATAGGTAAATATTATAAAAGATTATTCCAAATGGTTAAAAAAAAGGCATTCTAAAACGTTTCAGGGGACTCAGACAAAAAAAAAATGTTATTTAAATAAATGAGATGACAAGAAATGAGGAAATGGAATATTCCTTCAGAGAAAGGAAGTGCTAATTTTAAAGCTTAAATAATAGATGTGACAAGTCGTGCTTAAAGAAAATATTTCAACTGTGTAATAAAAATACATTTCCCAAGTTGAAAAATATATTTTAAAAATCTGGCCGATTTTAAACTTCAAAGAATGAAGGCTCTGAGCTTTGACTAATCCAAAAGGAATATTTATATAAGGTTTTATAAATGGCTGTATCCTTGTTTTGAGCCTATTTCTTTTCTGCCATGTACCTCCACTTTCACTGTTGGTATCACTCAGCAACTGTGTTTTTGTGAAGTATAAATTAAAATTCAAATTGAAGTTTTTTAGTTGGCTTAGAAGTTGTTTTGTTAGTGAAATCACTTTGTTTTTTTTTTTTTTTTGAGACGGAGTCTCGCTCTGTCCCCCAGGCTGGCTTGCAGTGGCACAATCTCTGCTCACTACAAGCTCCACCTCCCAGGTTCACGCCATTCTCCTGCCTCAGCCTCCCGAGTAGCTGGGACTACAGGCGCCCACCACCACGCCCGGCTAATTTGTTGTATTTTTAGTAGAGATGGGGTTTCACCGTGTTAGCCAGGATGGTCTCGATCTCTTGACCTGGTGATCTGCCCACCTCGGCCTCCCAAAGTGCTGGGATTACAGGCGTGAGCCACCGCGCCCGGCTGAAATCACTTTTAAAATATAGGGCAATGTTAGATAAAGGTGGAGAATGCTTTAAAACTGCCAATCAAATAGAAAACCAAGGTTTGAAGGGGATAAATCATAAGTAAAAACACCCAGCAATAAAGGCCTCCATTGTTAGGTTGATGTTTTCTTAAGGGCTTTAAGAAAAGATGAATTCATTTTTATTCTCTAAAGAAAAAAAAAATGGGTTTTACCTGATTCTTTTTTTACTTTAAGCAGTAGAAGGACAAACAAGGAAAGTCAGTGTAATGACAATGAAGAAACCGAATGTGTACAGGAAGTGTACGGAAAGACTTTTCAAATTCCAATGGGCAATGGGTGAGGCAATAAATATTAGATCAATACAAAAATGGTATTAACAGTTAACTTTTGTATTATGTTTCACAGCCTACAAATGTTTTTTGCATACCATGTTATTTAACTCAACACAACTCTTTACTTTCATTAATCATTTGTTATCTATTAGTCACTGTTATTCATGAAATAGACTGAATTAAATACCACTGTTGCCTACGGCTAAACCTTGAACTATTTTCATTTTAAGTTCTTTCTTTAAGATGGAAGGATGAAAAGAAACTTCTCAAATGCCTCATCCACAAAATCTAGTCTCATGCAATGATATGGATTGTTAGCGACACAAATGGGTGTACAAAAATTCTTTCGATTGCAGAAAACCTACTCCAAACTGACTTCAACCAACATGACTCCAAAGATATAAAAGCAGAGCTTGATTTAGGACTTGTAAAATATCACTAAGATCTAGCTATGGGCTCCATATGCTTTACAGTGCCTCTATATTCAGGCTGCAATAGGAAGGTCCCGGCAACTGAGTACTGCCACATCATGGCAGCACCCAGTCCATCAAAATATAGTCTGCTTTCTGGCTAACTTAAAACAAACTCCAGAATTTCTGTTCTGGAGGACAGAACACTAATGTTCTGATGATAAAAAGTATGGCAGTTACTGGCAAAAGCAACAAGTATCTATTACATCAAAATGCTGCAAATAAGAGTGCTTCACACTTTGCTATTTTGTTCTCTCCGTGACTAGTCTATTCCTTCTCCAGTCCATCTTATCTGCTGATCCCAGATTAATTGTCCTAAAGGACAGACTTATTCATGTTACATCTTTGTCCAGAAATCTTAAAAGTTCCCTGTGATTTATGGAACAAATGTCAGACTTCTTAGCCTGACATTTAATGTCCTTCACAATCTGGTCATGCCAAATTCATCTAACCATTCTTACCTCCAGCCTTTGCTTCTGCTGCATGCTTTACAAAATGTGTTTTCTTACCCACTCTATTGTCTAAATTGTACTGATAGTGTAATAAGTAAAGCAAATGGCATGTTTTCTTATGAAGCTGAAAGTAATTTTGTCCTCCTTTCAACTCCCAGAATTGCAAACCCCTGCCACAGAACCCACTACTTTCGACTTGAGTCTGTTATTTCTGGATCTGCCTACCAGAGTCCATATTCCTCACTGAAGGTGGGGTTTAGGTATTATACATCTTTGCTACTTTTAAAAAAAACAAAGAACTTTGTACTTAATAATATGCATTTTATAAATATACTAATAAATATAGAGTATTCATAAGAAATAACTCATCCTAGAGCCTCGCTATTTAGGCAGAATTTTTTTTATATTGTAAACAAAGTGTTGGCAAATCATTCATTAGTTAGTTCAGTCTTTCATTTGTTCAGTCTTTGTTCACTGCAAATCCTGTGCTAGATACTGTGCAAAGTTGATGGAAACACAAAATTCAATGGCTTGGTTCTCATTCTCAAGGAACTGAAAGTGTAGGTGGAAAACAACAAATGTAATTACAATACAATGGAATAAGATGATGTGGGAACACAGAGGAAAATATAAATTATGTCATAGAAATTCTTTAAAACTTTTGCAGAAAAGGAAACATTTGAGGTGGAAAGAAAAAGACAGAAAAATAGCAGATATTAATCAAAGAAACAATTCGTATCTGGGAATTGCGAGAGTTTAATGTAGTGAATGTAGACTGTACTTTGGTTTAGAGGAGAAGAAGACGTTGAAAAGATTTATCAAAGACTGCTTAAGAAAGGCTTTATATTTCATTAAAAAGAGTTTACATTTCTTCACGTAGGTAATTGGGCAATAGCCAAAAGTTTGAGGCTAAAGATTTGTATCAGATTTATACACTAGAAGGCAATATAGAGAATGGCCTTGGAGATAGGAAAAGAGAGATCAGAAGATGGTTTGAAGGTGAGTAAAACTTTGAAGATTCTAGCATAGAAAACAGGATATATATTAATGTCATTAATTAAGGGAATACAAAAATATAACACATTCTGGGGACAGGGGAAAAATGATCATGTTGAATCTGAGATTCATGGAACCTTCTGGCAGAGATATCTAATAGGTGAGATAAGCGACGAGAAATAATGACTGCCTTATCTATTCCACCAGTGGTTGTGGAAAAAATGAAAACGTTTTAAAAGTAAAACAGAAAATGTATAGTCTAATATACAATACAAATTATTTTTGTACATTTTCAAGGTAGCGAAAAACATAATTTGCCAGTTGGCTCACGCTACACCATGAGGAAAGGAAATTAACAAACTAATTTTGTTAATGGAAAGGAGATTAATAAACTAATAACTAAATTTATAACTTTTAAGATAAGGTTAATCCAAGTTGTTCAGAAAGGTGACTTCAAGTTTCTAGACTGCATGGACTCTCATTTGGTTAGTAAATCCCAGAAGACTGACATTTTGGGAAACATTTTTCAGTCTTTTCTGTTGGGACTTTATCATGTTTTTCTTCACATTTACATTCTGGAATTTTACCCCAAGAACCATAACTTCCTGTGTACCACAAAAACTTACTCAGTAGTTTGGTTGTTGGAAAAGGTCACATTAATGTTAAGATATTTTCACTAATTTTGTTGGAAGCCATCAAAACCACAAAAAAGATAAGCTAAAAGTTAAGAATTCTTTTGGTTTTTCTGAATGAATTATATTAATCTCGTATACTATATAATGAGGAAGTTTTACATGCAGATTAAATATTGGTCATTTACAAACTTAAAATGATTCACCTTTATTTACTTACACACACTGGGAAAAATAATCTTTTTATATATTAAAATATACTCTTGAATAGCTGAGCCGTTGGCAAACATTGAAAACTGGGCACTTAACTGTTCTACACTTTGCTGATGAAATTGTGACAGCAGCAGAAGTTGAAGTCTGATGTGACTTCAACTTGTCAAGTTAATTAAATTTAACCAAAAACATTTCTAAGACAAAATCCCACCCTACAGGACCTTATACTCAATTATAATAATTAAATATGATATAAGTTTAAGAGAATAAAAAGACAAGCCACATATGGGAGAAAATATTTGTAAAACACATATTTGATAAAGTTCTTATATTCACATATAAAAAACCCTTTAAACTTAACAATAAAAAAAACACCCGATTAAAAAGTGGGAAAAAGATCTGAACAATTATCTTACCAAAGAAGTATACTTGATGGCGAATAAGTATATGAAAATATGCTCAATATCATGTCATTAGAGAATTATAAGTTAAAACAATGGAAAACCATTATACATTTATTAGAATGGCTAAGATGGAGAATACTGATAGCACTAAACACTAGTGAGGACTTTGAGGAACAGGACCTTTCATTCATTGCTGATGAGAATGGAAAATGGTACAGCCACTTCGGAAGAGACTTTGGCAGTTTCTTCTGAAACTAAACATAGTCTTACCCTAGGATCCAGCAATCACACTCCTAAGTATTTAGCCAAATGAGTTGAAAACTTGTATCCAAACAAAAACCTGCACACAGATGTTTATAGCAGTGATTGATTGATTGATTGATTGAGACGGAGTCTGGCTCTGTTGCTTAGGCTGGAGTGCAGTGGTTGATCTCGGCTCACTGCAACTTCCACCTCCGGATTCAAGTGATTCCCCTGCCTCAGCCTCCCGAGTAGCTGGGACTACAGGCGCCTGCCACCGTGCCCGGATAATTTTTGTATTTTTAGTGAAGACGGGTTTTCACCATGTTGGCCAGGGTGGTCTCGATCTCTTGACCTCGTGATCTGTCCACGTCAGCCTCCCAAAGTGCTGAGATTACAGACATGAGCCACCGTGCCCGGCCCTTTATACCAGTTTTATTCATAATTGCTAAAACTTGAAAGCAACCAAGATGTCTTTCAATAGGTGAATGGATAAACAATTGTGATACATCCACGCAAGGTAATATTATTCAGTGACGAAAAGAAATGAGCTACCTAGTCACAAAAAGACATGGAGAAAAGTTATATTCACATTTCTTAGTGAAAGCAGCCTGACTGAAAAGGCTACACACTGTGTGATTCCAACCATATGACTGCTATGGTTTCAATGTACCTCCCAAAGTTTATGTGTTGGAAACTTAATCCCCGTTGTAACAATGTTGAGAGGTAGGACTTTTAAGGGCTGATTAGGTCATGAGGACTGTTCTTATAAATGGATTAATGCTGTTATTGTGGGAGTGGGTTGGTTATCTCGGGAGGGGGCTCCTGATAAGAGGATGAGTTCAGCCCCTATTTTCTCTTTGTCTTGTGCACTCACTTGCCTTTTCACTTTCCACCATAGAATGATGCAAAAAGATGGCCCTCAGCAGATGGCCAAGCAGATGCTGGCATCGTGCCCTTGAACTCCCGAGACTCTAGAACTGTGATCCAATAAATCTCTTTTATTTCTAAGTTATCTAGTCCATGATATTCTGATATAGCAGCAGAAACTGGACTAAGACAATGGCATTCTGAAAAAGGTAAAACTATGCAGATAGTAAAAAAGATCTGGGGTTAGGAAAAAGGGAGGGGTGAAGAGAGAGAGCACAGGAGAGTTTGGGGGGAGAAGTGAAAGCATTCTGTATAATACTGTAATGGTGTACACATGGCATTATGCATGGGTAACACCTATAAAACTGTACAACACAAAGAGTGAATGCTAACGTAAACTATGAACTTTAGTTAATGATAATGTATTTTCATTTGTCAATTGTAATAAATGTACTACACCAATACAAGATGGTAATAATAGATGAAAAGGAGAGTAAAGAAGGAAGACGTGTGGGAACCTCTGTACTTTCTGTTTAATTTTTTTGTAAGCCTAAAACTGCTTTAAAAATAAGGTCTATTAATTTAAAAACAATGAGACTAGTGACTCCATTATTTATGCTCTAAGAAATGGAAATAAATAGTATGGTAATGTGAGGGATTGCCTAAGGATTCCAACTAGAGGTATTTATGAAGACTTCATGGAGGTGGTGAAATTTAAGATATGTGTTGAAGAATGAGCTAAATTTAATGAGAACAATTAAAACAAACAAGAAATATTTTATTAGGCAGCACTTCATAAACATAACTCTGTGGAATGACAGTAACTCAGACCAGGATGTGTTATGTTACATTAAGAAACAAAGGTGGCATAGCAGCAAATGACAATGTTTAAGTATTATTTTTCTTATATATCTTAATATAATATTTTTTCTTACTTGCTTCAAAGGTATGGAAAAAGTATACATGCAAAGTAACTACTAATGAAAGTTTGTGAAGATGTTAAAATCAACAAATTCATCACCCTTATCTTAAGAATATTTTCCCTTTGCTAATGTTGACATCTTTATGTAATTCTTGTATTTCTCTTTCCTTTTATTGCCAAAAATTTTAAATGAATGAGCTATATTCAGTTCTTCAGTAGCAATACTTTATTACTGCACATGTATTTTAATGGCATCTTATTTGTCAAATTCAAAGGTCTTCATCCATTCTCATTTTTCTTCACACTTTTTGAGTTCTCATTCATATTCACCACAAATTTTTCTTGAAAGCTTCTTTATCCCCAGATTTCAAAATACAGGATTCTTCTCCTCAATTCTGCCTCTCTATTTTGGTAATAACTCCTGAATTGATACAACACCTTCCTTGCACTCTCTGATTGCTGTGCTGTGAGTACGCAAGTATGAATAAGACAGGTTTCTGGGACCTTCAGAAATGCATCTAGTGAAATGCAAGAGCATCCGGCCTATCTGCTGTAAGAGGCATAAGCAAAGCACTAAGGGGGTACTGATGCTGGCCTAATAAATATGTGGGGGGAGGCGGCATGGGAACAGGGAACAGCAAATGGAAAAGTGTGGTAATAACAACCTGTGATATGTCAGAAACTGGGTGAGAAATTTATCAAGGCTAGAGCCTAAAGGTAGATAAAAAGTTGAAGATCAGGAGAGCTGAAAAGAAGACTGAGGACTGAGTTGTAAAGGATTGTATTCATTATGCAAATATATTTGCCCTTCAATGAACACAGTCAGTGCTCAATAAATATTGGGTAAAAGAATCAATAAATCATTTGACTAACTAGCATGTGTTGAATAGGAAGTGAAAAATAAGAAATGATCTCTGATTATGAGAAACGTATTATGTAGTTGGAGGGAAAACAGTTTATAGGATGAGAAAGCATAAAATACTACAAAATTATACAAGGCACATAAGTATGGGAGAAAAGAGTATTAATCAATGTGTGTATACTGACTGTTAGTCCTTGAATGCTAAGGAGGTTTTGGGTAGGGTCAGAAGAGAAAGGATGACATTTTAGGTAAGTGGAAAAGCTCAAACAAAGACACAGCTGAAAACTGGCCAAGAATGGAATAAGAACAATACTGGCATTGGGCTACATGAATAACTACTGTGCATTGGAAAATGTAACAGTCATTGATGTTTGCAGTAGCCAGCCACCAAGCTGGCCACAAATAGTCCCCTTCTCATGATATTTATTAGCAAGATGAAAAAAAAAAACAGAAAACGTAGAATCAAAATTGAAGGTATCAAAGACACAGGCACAATGAGCATCATAATTATAGGGTACCATCAATAGAATAAGCAGAAGTGGGGCAAAATTTAGGGTTGTTCAGCGTAAAACTCAACTCCCCTTAATTCATGGCTACGTCTCAATTAGAACTTTAAAAAGCTGTAGTTGAGGATTTAAAAATATCCAAAGACCAGAACACTGGCAGATATAGTCTTCCCTGAGTATCCTGCTGACCTCCCTGAATAAGCCTTTTATCATTTTGTCTTCTTTGTCACTATGGCATATTTTAGTTTAGATGGTTTTCTTCCTTCCACCCTTCCTTCCACTGACCATCTGCTCTGTATATTATTATGCTCCATAAATGCCCTGTCTCCTCTTTTATGTTTATTCAGGTCCCAGCCATTTTTTACTGTCAAACTGAAGTCATACTTCTACTAACCCTTAACCAACAACTCCTTAGAACTCTTACTGCAAATTATATTATATATATATTATATAATATAATGTATATTATTATATATATTACATATTATATATTATATTATTATATAATATATTATATATTATTATAAATATAATATAATATATTATATACAATATAATATAATAATATATGGTATAATATAATATATTATATACAATATAATATAATAATATATGGTATAATAATATATAATATAATAATATATAATATAATAATATATAATATAACAATATATAATATAACAATATATATTATAATATATAATATATTATAATATATAATATAATAATACATTATATATTAATATATAATATTATAATATATAATATATTATAATATTATATATATATTATATATTATATAATATATTATAATAATATATTATATTATATTATAATAATAAATATAAAATATATAATATATTATAATAATAAATAACATAATAATATATAATATATTATAATAATAAATAACATAATAATATATAATATATTATAAATAATATAATTATATATAATATAATATAATAATATATATAATAATTTGCACTTACCTGATAAGCTAAAATTCAAGATACACTGTGTTGGCAAGGCTGTAGAGAGAGGAGCCCTCATGAGTTTATAGTGAGACAGTAAATTACACAATCCCTACTACGGAGGCTAGTTGGCAGCAATGATCAAAATTCAAATGTGTATACTCTTTGGAACCATAATTCTATTCCCAGAAATTTGTCCTAGACATATACTACTACACAGGCAAAATTACATATGCACATGATTAGTCAGTGTAACATTATTATAATAGGAAAATAAACACCCTAAATTTCCATCAATAAAGAAATTATGGTATATTCATAAAATGGAATATTTTGCAATTGCCAAAAATAAAAAAGAACAAGCAAATACTTTATGCATGTATTAATATGGATTAATATGGAAATAATTTCAAGGTACAAAAGAGCATATCATATAAGCTAGAAGAATGGGACAGAAAATTCATTCCAGTACTATTGGGTAAAAACTAGTGGTGAAAGAGGGCATCCTTGTCATGCTCCAGATCTTAGAGAAAGTCTTTTAGTTTCTCCCCCTTCAGTTTGATACTAAATGTGGGTCTGTTCTGTATGGCTTTTGTTATGTTTAGGTATGTTTCTTCTATACCCACTTTTTGATAGTTTTTTAATGAATGAATGTTGAATTTTATTAAATAGCTTTTCAGCATCAATTTAAATGATCATATGGTTTTTGTCGTGCATTCTGTTAATATGATGTATCACATTGATTGACTTGCATATGTTGAACCATGCTTGCATCCCTGGAATAAATCCCACTTGGTCATGATGAATTATTTTCTTAATGTGTTGTTGATTTCACATTGCTCGTATTACGTTGAGGATTTAAACATCAACATTGATGAGGAATATCGGCCTTAGTTTTCTTTTTTGATCTTTTTTTTTCTGTTTTTGGTATCAGGGTAATACTGGCCTCATTGAATGAATTTGGACATATTACCTCCTCCTCTATATTTTGGTTTGAGTAGGATTGGTATTAGTTTTTCTTTAAATGTTTGGTAGAATTCAGCAGTGAAGTCATGGGTTCTGGGCTTCTCTTTGCTAGAAGACTTTTTATGACAGCTCTGATCTCACTACTTGCTATTGGTCTGTTCAGGTTTTGGATTTCTTCATGGTTCAATCTTGGTAGCTTGTATATGTCTAGGAATTTATCCATTTCCTAGAGATTTTCAAATTTATTGGTATAAATAATTGCTCACAGTAACCACTAGTGACCTGTGAATTTCAGCAGTATCCATCGTGATGTCTCCTTTTTCATCTCTGATTTCATTTATTTGGGTCTTCTGTCTTTTTTTCTGAGTCCAGCTAAAGGTTTGTTTTTATTTATCTTTAAAAAAAAAAAAGCATGTTTTTACTTTGTTGATTTTGTGTGGTTGTCTTCATTTCAATTTCATTTATTTCTGACCTAATATTTACTATTTCTTTTCTTTTACCAATTTTAGGTTTGGTTTGCTCTTGCTTTCCTGTTTAAGATGCATTGTTAGGTTGTTTATTTGAAGTTTTTCTTCTTTTTTGATGTAGACACTTATAGCTATAAAATTCCCTCTTAGTACTGCTTTCACTGTATCCCATAGGTTTTGCTATGTTGTGTTTCCATTATCATTTGTTTCAGGAAATGTTTAAATTTCCTTCTTAATTTCTTTACTGACCCGCTGGTCATTCAGAAACATATCAATTTCCATGTGTTTGTATAATTTCTGAAATTCCTCATTATTGATTTCTAGTTTTATTCCACTGTGGTCAGAGAAGATGCTTGATATTATTTCAATTTTTAAAATGTTTTAGACCTTGTTTTGTTAACCTAATATATGGTCTACTCTTGCACAGAGGAGTAGAATGTGCCTTCTACAGCCACTGGATGAAATGTTCTGTAAATATTTATTAGGTCCATTTGGTCTACAATGCAGATTCAGTCTGGTGTGTCTTTGTTGCTTTTCTGTATGGAGGATCTGTCCAATGCTGAAAGTGGGGTGTTGAAGTTTCCAGCTATTATTGTATTGGGATTTCTTCTTTGTCTCTTCTTATAGTTTTTATCTTGAAATCGCTTTTGTCTAATATAAGTATAGCTACGCTTGCTCTTTTTGGGTTCCATTTGTTTAAAATATCTTTTTCCATTCCTTTACTTTCAGTTTATATGTATCTTTAGAGATGAAGTGTGTTTCTTGTAGGCAAAAGATCATGGGATTTTGTTTTTATATCCATTCAGCCAATCTGTGTCTTTTGATTAGATAGTTTAGCCCATTGTTGATTATAATTTAATATTATTATTGATAAAGAAGTACATACTGTTGCCATTTTGCTATTTGTTTTCTGGTTGTTTTGTAGTCTTATCTTCTTTCTTTCCTTCCTTCCTGTCTTCCTTTTAGTGAAGGTGATTTTCTCTGGTGGTATGTTTTAATTTCTTACTTTTTATTTTTTAAGTATCTGTTGTTTGCTTTTTGATTAGCAGTGATCATGAGACTTGCAAATACTATATAATCACCCATTATTTTAAACTGATAGCAGCTTAACGCTGTTTACATAAAAAACAAACAAGCAAAAAGACAACTAATAAACTCTACACTTTAACTTCATCCCATTGCTTTTTAACTTGTTGTTTCTCTTTATGTTTTCTCATACTTGTCTATGTCTTGAAAAGTTGTTGTAGTTATTATTTTTGATTGATTAACCTGTTTGTCTTTCTACCTAAGGGAAGAGTTTACAATCCACAATTACATTGTTATAATATTCTGTGTTTTTCTAAGTACTTATTATTAACCGTGAGTTTTGTACCTTCAAGTAATTTCTCATTGTTCATTAACTCCTTTACTTTCTTATTGAGGTACTCTCTTCAGCATTTTTTATTTATTTTTTTTTTTTGTAGGACAGGTCTGGTGTTGATGAAATCCCTCAGCTTTTGTTTGTCTTGGAAAGTCTCTATTTCTTCTTCATGTTTGAGGGATATTTTTTGCTGGATATACTATTCTAGGGTAAAAGTGTTTTTCCTTCAGCACTTTAAATATGTCATTCCAAACTCTCCTGGCCTGTAAGGTTTCCACTGAAAAGTCTGCTGCCAAATGTATTAGAGCTCCATTGCATGTTATTTGTTTCTTTTATCTTGCTTCTTTTAGGATCCTTTCTCTATCCTTTATTTTTAGAAGTTTGATTATTAAACGCCTTGAAGTAGTCTTCTTTAGGTTAAATTTGCTTAGTGTTCTACAACCTTCTTGTACTTATATATTGATATTTTTCTCTGGGTTTGTAAAGTTCTCTGTTATCCCTTTGAATATTCTCATTCTCTCTCTCTCTTTCTGCCTCTTATTTAAAGCCAGTAACTCTTAGATTTGTCCCTTTGAAGTGATTTTCTAAATCCTCTAGGCATATTTCATTTTTAAATTTCTTTTTCTTTTTTTTCCTCTGACTGTGTGTTTTCAAATTGTCAAGTTCACTAATCCTTCTTCTTCTTGATCAATTCTGCTGGTTGGAGACTCTGATATATTCTTTAGTATATCAATCGCATTTTTCAACTCCAGAATTTCTGCTTCTTTTCAATTATTTCAATTGCTTTGTTAAATTTATCTGATAAAATTCAGAATTTCTTCTCTGTGTTATCTTGAATGTCTTTGAGTTTCCTTAAACAGCACTTTTGAAGTATCTGTCTGTTAGGTCACATATCTCTCTCCTTGGGATTGATCTCTGCTGCCATATTTAGTTATTTTGGTGAGGTCATGCTTTTCTGGATGGTCATGATTCCTATGGGTTTTCATCTGGGCATTGAAGAGTTAGGTATTTATTGTAGTCTTTATAGTCTGGGCTTGTTTGTAACCCTCCTCTTGGGAAGGCTTTCCAAGTATTTGAGGGAGTTGGGTGTTGTGATCTAAGCTGTTTCTGCATTAGGGGGCACCCCAAGCCCAGTAATGCTTTGGTTCTTATACACTCATAGAGGTATCACCTTGGGGTTCTTGGAAAAAATCCAGAAGAATTATCTGGGTTACCAGGCAGAGACTCTTGTCCTTTTCCCTTACTTTCTCCCAAATGAATGAAGTCTCTCTCTCTGTGCCTCCTGGACTTGGGCAGGGGGACACAAGCACTTCTATGGCCTCCACCATTAGGACAGCATTGGATCAGGCCTGAAGCAGTGAGTCTCACCCAAGGCCCATTGTAACCACTACCTGGCTATTGCATAGGCTTACTCAAGGCCCTAGGGCTCTACAAACATCATGTGGAGAAACCAGCCAGCCTTGTGTCCTTCCCTTTAGGGTAGTGAGATCCCCCTGTCATTGGTGGGTTCAAAGATACCATCTGGGAGCCAGGAATTGGAGCAAAACTCCTTAGAAACCTACCTGGTACTTTTTCTACTGCAGCTAAGCTGGAACTCATACCATGAGACAAAGTCCTTCTTACTCTTCCCTTCCCTTTTCATAGATAGGAGTCTCTCCCTGTGGGCGCCACCACTGTAGACTCATGGGGACTACTGCGAGACTACCAGAGATGTTCATTTAAGTCCCAGGGCTCCTCTGTCAGCTCGTGGTGAATGCTACCAGGCCTGGTACTCTCCCTTCAGGGCAGTAGGCTCCTTTCTAGCCCAGGGCAAGTCCAGAAATATCATCTAAGAAGCAAGGCCTGTAATTGAGGACCCCGAGATCCTGCTTAATTCTCTACCTCCCTGTAGCCAATGTGGTACCTAAGGTGTAAGACAAAGTCTCCCTTACTTTTCCCTCTGCTTTTCTCAAGCCAAAGGAGTCTCACCATAGCCACTATATCTGGCAATGTGCTGGGTCTCACCTGAAGGCAGTATGTCTCAGAGTCTTATCCAAGATCCACAGGGTACTACCTTGGTATCAGCACTGATTATTTAGGGCCTAACGGCTTGTTAGTCAGTAGATGATGAATTCTGCCAGGACTGGGTCTTTCCCTTCAAGGCAGAGGATTCCCTTCTGGCCTAGGGTGTATCTAGAAAAGTTGTCCAAGAGTTGGGTCCTAGAATGAGAACCTCACGACTCTGCCCAGTGCCTTATCCTAGTGTGGCTGAGCTGGTAATCGAGATGGAAGACAAAGTCCTCTTTACTCTTCCTTTTCTTCTCCTCAAGCAGAAGGAAGGGGTTACCGTTGCTGTGAGCTGTGCTGCCTGCGTTTGTGGCAAGGGTAGCACAAACAGTCCCTTAGCCACCTAGTTTATGTCTCACTAGGTAGAATGCTGCCCAAGTCCACCATTTCCAAGCCCAGCACAGCACCAGGACTTGCCTACAAGTTGCAGTCCTTGTGGCCTAGACTGCCTTATAAGTTTATTTAGTGCCCCAGAGCACTTTATCCCACAGTGGCTAGGCTTGTCAAAACTCAAGTTCTGATGCTGGGATGTGGGATTTCTCTCTGCCTAGGGCTTATCTAAATGATCCCTTCATGAGTGGGTGTTGGCTGAGTTCATCCTAGTTTTGCTCTCCACCATGACAGGGCAGCACTAAGTTCAATGAAAAGTATCACAACTGCTGCACTTTCCCTGGTCCAAGCACATAGATTCTCTCTCCACACCATATGCCTGCTGCTGGGGAAAGAGAAAGGGGAGGCGTTGGTGATTCAAGACTGTCCCTCCTACCCTCTTCAGTGCCTCTTTCAGCAATATGAATTTAAAACTATGTGCTGTGATTGCTCACCTGATTTTTAGTTCTTATGAAGGTGCTTTCTTTTGCATAGATAGTTGACAAATTTGATTTTCCTGTGGCAGGTGGCAATCAGTGGAAGTTTCTATTTGGTCATCTTTCCCTTTCTCTCATATGTATCTATTTTTAAAACTTGTTATTTTATCTAGAATTCTCTATGAGTAACCACAACTGTATCTATTTACTTTAAAGCAAGCGAATGGATAGTTTAGATCAAACAACTAATTTCTAACCCTCCCACTACTGGGAAGGCTTCCATTCTCTGAAGAATTATATGTCATTATATCAACTAGCTGTGTCCTTTTTTTTAGGATTCTATCAATTTATGTATTAAAACAAACTATTGTTCAAATCCCTTCTAGCATTCCCATACAACAGCCTTCTGAGACATTAAACAAATTCTTTAAGTCTTTGTTCAATTGTCAACTTCTCAAGAATCCTTTTTAATACATACCCTTTTTTTAAATTCCCAATTCAAGGACCACCAATGCCCTTTTTCTGTTATACAGGTGTGTGTGTTTGTGTGTGTGTGTGTGTGTGTGTGTGTGTGTTCATTCTTGTGTATTATATTAAAAATTTTGATTTTTACTACAATATTTTTACGTAAAGATATAGATATACACATTTACTAGCTATAAGCTTCACAGGGGCAGTATATCTTGTTTTCTTCTTTATTGTCCACTGCTTTATCTCCAGTATGTAAAACAGCGTCTGGTACATAGCGGTACTCAGCGAATATTTGCTGAGAAAAAATGTAATTATTTTAGGGAATCCAAGAAGGTTTAGGTCTTCAAATTGTAAACCCAACTGCGTTACATCTTCAGATATAATTAAAAGATTGGATGAAAATCTATAACACTGAATGCTTGAATTTTATAATTTCTTTGGCAATTACTCACATTTTACCAGAAATGTTAATGAGAATGTCAGTTCCAACACTGGACCAGCCTGGGATAAATACAAGAAAAGAGAGGCCTTGGCAGGACAACAAGGGTAAAGACCAAAACCAAAGGGAATATAAATGAGCATATCTAATATAGGGTTATCATAATAACAAAACTTCAACTATGCAATAAGTACTTCGGTTATTATTTCATTGTTCCAAATATCATCTAGACAAAGTGCGCTCATAATGTGTATGCTGACTGAATATGCTACAGGGTCATGCATGCAATAGCTCATTTTTAGTTTTACCTAAGGATATTTGAGAATGGGAAATTCCCAATATGTTTAAAGACAGTATTACAGGATATCCTCCCATAGAATCTTGAATCACTCATTTTATTAAGAGAGTTTCAAACATTTCTGTTATGTGTTGCAACTGAAGTTAACAAAAGCTAGATTTCCTTTTGAGAATTTGCTAAATTACCTCTGGCCAGATGGCTTCTATATCCTGAATTTCCTTCCTATGCTGATCTTTGATGATCCTCAGCTGCACTGGCTGTCTTGGCTATTTAACCTCCTCTCATTATGCTCTCATCCTGCTAAAAGGGATTCCCCACGGATCAGCTTCAAAATAAATCTCCTTTATTTAATTGCATCCAGAAATAGAATGGAAATATTACATGTGAAAATGACAATTAAGAAAAAACTTTATAAAACTAAAACATAAAAATGCACACCTCATATAGGATAATCTGTTTTGTACTTTTAAAAATACAAAAGTCTTTGATTTTCCCATCAAAGACTTACCGTTGCAGATAATAATTAATAGCTGCATCTGTACAGTGCCTGGCAAAGTACCTCACTATGTATTTATTATTTTAATGCTATGCCTCATTAAAGAAAATTTTTGATAGCTGGCCCAGTTTTTATATATATATATTTGATAAGTATATAATATTTATCAACACATGCAATTAATACAATTAATGTATGCTTCTTGACTAATAGAATAAATAGTTGTTTTTATAAAGCTGAGGTAGTTTTTTTCCTATTACAATCCAGTTGTCTCTTCTTCTTCAGCTGTCAGGAGCCACTCTTCACTTTATCTCAAATAGCATCAATCCTCAGTAACTGAATGTCTGGTCTTAGAACACTGTTTTCCTAGGTATTCCTAGAACCACTGAGGAATGTTTTCCAGTTCCAGAATCATTCCAGTTATTCTTCTACCATGCCTTGCTCCTTATGCCAGATCACATCTCCATCCTACTCTGCATCTTATCTTGCTTCCTGGGAACTTTTTCCTGAGGCAGTTGCTGCCGTCCACTTTGGCCCTGCTTTCCAAGCATGGGCCCAGAATATTCCCTAACTCCACAAAGCACAGGGATGACCAGCTCACATGGTTTAGCAAGATTTTACTAAAGGTTTGCATACAGAAACCCAAATTTTTATTGGTAAGAAGCATATGCACACACATTCAAAAAAATAAAACACTTGAAATCTTGAAATGGGATTGAGTATATGAGAGATTTTAGACTGGGCTACCCCACAGGTACCCTCAATTCTCAACTGTGCTTCCACAGAGCTATCCTATTTCAAGGACCACTATACCTCCCTCTCTATATCTCCCCACCAAAGAATTCAGAACACCCCTCTCAGATATCCACCAAAAAATGTGTGTGTGAGAGGGATTTCTGGAAACTCTTCCAAGAGTAAAATTAACCCTTTGCATTTTTGTTCTTGAGAGAACATTTTATTGTCTTAAACTTTCTCATCCCAGAATAAGATGTTTACCGTACCTTTGTATAACCCGCAGGCCAATTAACAACACATTTTTTCCTTAAGAAAGGATATATCATCCTTTTATATGAAAAACTGCTTTCAGTTTTGAAATAACATTAGCCTGCATCCTCTTCCAACCCTCACCTACACACTTGCACCCACCATCACACATTAAAGACACTGGCATAAACCAATATGGGAGTCTAGTTTACTATACGCCCAGACCAGCATGTGGAACATACCCTTATATTCTGCCGAGATATATTTTAGCTATAGTTTTCCAAATATTAGCAGAACATATTTCTTTAAAAATGAGTGAAAAATTTTGTGAATATATTTTAAGCCTCTTATTTTAAAAACATGACATAGTAGCAATTTGTTTTAAAGTATATGAAGACTTTGGGAGAAATATCAGAGACAAATATACGGATGTCTAGAAGCTGAAACCCTCACTGTATCAGTATTTCTAAACATTGGCTGTACATTTAACTATGTGAAAAAGTTTTGGGAAATACTGATACTTGAGACCTATCCTCAGCAACTCTTGATTTATGCGGTATGGTGTGTCCCAAGCATGAATATTTTTGTAAAAAGCTCTCCAGGTGATTCTACATGCAGCAAAGATTGAGAACGTCTGCACTACATAAATCCAATGTGTGCGTTGTCATTTCCCTTCTCCCCAGTGCACCAAAACGCTTTCTGCACCAAAACTGCCACCCATATTACACCATTCTGCCGCTGCTGGGGAATAGGAGAGGAGTGGCATCAGCACTGCAAGACTGTGTTTTTGGACCTCATTAGTGCCTCTTTCAGTAGTATGAAGATAAAATTAGGTACTGGGAGTGCTCCTTTGATTTTTGGTTTTTATGAACATGCTTTTTGTGTAGATAGTTGTCAAACTGTTATCCTTGCAGTGGAGATGATTGGTAGGACCTTCCATTCTGTCATCTTGCTCCACCCCTAATAGTCTCTATTTATATTGTTATGAACAAACTAGTGGTGTTTGTCAGACTGGAGACTGTGTTCAGTGTAGCTTTCAATATTGAATTTTTACTTCATAAATAGGAAACATCTTACAATTCCATGTCTTACAAAGTCATTCAATTTGTAAAGTTTGGAGTTATACAACCCTTTGGTAACATCAGGGAATTGAATATAGATAACAGAGGAAATTGCTAATTAATTGTTGATAGGTACTTATCTATGTATAAGTGTAAATCAATTAAGAAAATATTTCATGCTCATTAGAAAGAAGTAAAGTACCTTGGAATTTGGACCAGTGATATGTGTGTGTGTCTGTGTGTGTGTGTGTGCATGTGTGTGTGTATTGCTGAATTTTGACCTGTATCTAACGTTATGGACTAAGGTTAGAAAGTCTCGTGTGTCTGTCTATAATTGGTAAAATCCTTGACCTTTCATTATATATGAAGTATTTTCTTACTCTAGAGGGTATTAATATATTAAATACAAGGCCTCTAAAAATAAATGAGGTTTGTGCTTACATAGTAAGTAACAAGCTGGGCGCAGTGGCTCAAGCCTGTAATCCCAGCACATTAGGAGGCCGAGGTGGGCAGATCATCTAAGGTCAGGATTTTGAGACCAGCCTGACCAACATGGAGAAACCCTATCTCTACTAAAAATACAAAATTAGCCAGGTGGGGTGGTGCATGCCTGTAATCCCAGCTACTCTAGAGGCTGAGGCAGGAGAATCGCTTGAACCTGGGAGGTGGAGATTGCGGGGAGCCAAGATCATGCCACTGCATTCCAGCCTGGGCAACAAGAGTGAAACTCTGTCTCAAAAAAAAAAAAAAAAAAAAAAAAGTAATAAACACAAACATGATTCTAATATTCTCAGAAAACAAAGACAAAACTTCTAATATTTTTAAATGTGCTTGCATTTTAAGAAGAAAAATCCCATCTCACTAAAACTGCTGGCTCAGATCATACTGCTCGCTTTGTTGTGAGTAAGAAACAGTCCTTTATTTCTGACCCAGAAGTCTTGTGTCTTCTACCAGCAACCCCTGAACTTTGGCAGGCTAATTTGTTAGCTTGTAAATATGGTAACATCTTATCCTTCATAGAGCAAATCAAAAGGCCTAAAAACCCTTAGGGAGCCAATCAAAGACTTTTGGTACCAATATTGAAAAAAGAGGAAAAACAAAAGGTACCAGTGAATCAGCATTTCAGATTTATATGTGTGTAAAGGTAGCCCAAAAGTGTCTACAAAGTCTGGACAGAATTTGAGACATACTACATGCTAAAGTTGAAAAATAGACAATTAAAACTTTTCATATCTTCTTAAGACTTAACTGCGATACCTGTGATTATGTCATGTATACCTTGAGAGAGCCACTGAACTAATTCTGAAGGCAAGGGTTTATAGTTCCAAGGGTCAGAAGGCCAAAACCTTGCATTGTAAAGTCAAAAGATTGGGCCTTTTGTCAAGACAGTAATACTTTCAAGAAGACACTCTAGGCTGGGTGCAGTGGCTCACGCCTGTAATCCCAGCACTTTGGGAGGCCGAGGCGGGTGGATCACGAGGTCAGGAGATCGAGACCATCCTGGCTAACATGGTGAAACCCCATCTCTACTACAAATACAAAAAATTAGCCAGGTGTCGTGGCGGGCACCTGTAGTCCCAGCTACTGGGGAGGCTGAGGCAGGAGAATGGCGTGAACCCAGGAGGCGGAGCTTGCAGTGAGCTGAGACGGCATCACTGCACTCCAGCCTGGGGGACAGAGCGAGACTCCATCTCAAAAAAAAAAGAAAAAAAAAAAAAAGGAAGGAAGACACACTCTAAAGAGATGAGTGAGGAGGAAGGAGCATCTCTCTATTAAAAAATAAAAGCATATCTTACTCAACCATTAGGGGAAACTGATGAAATTTTCATGACACAGTTATGTATGCACCTTAATGGAAAATATTCCTCTTCTCCATTCTGATGGTGATGGATACTCAATAAATTAAACCCAGTCTTTCAGTTATATCATCAATAGGTAGCTTATGCTTTTCTTTCATACTTATCGGAAGGCTCTGCTCTAGGCCAGAGATTTGTTCTTCAATTAAGTAAAACAGTCGCAGAGTCTCCCAGAAGGACATGTATCATATGTTTTTAAATTTCAACCTGAGGAATAGACTCAGAAGTGCAGGCTTTGGAACTTAAGGTGGTACCACTTAGATGACTATAAAGACAATACCTGACAATTGAGTCAGTAGTTTGGTTTTTTTAAAACTCTAGAAGCCACCAAATTTATGAAAGCACACTACTGACCCAAGATCAAGAAGGACAATAATTAACTGCATAGTATTAAATAAACGGATGAATAAAATCTATTGTGTGTCCAGGTATGTGTTGTTTTGTCTGCAATATTATCGATATGTATGACTGTTATATGAATCACTGTTATCATTAGCATATCTTTAAGCCTCAACTTATTAGATTATGCTTTTGCAGACTGAAATGAAACACATTTTAAAGAGTATTTTCTTTACTACTTCACAAAAAATGGTTTTACTACATCCTTTTAATTTTAATGACACGGTTGTTATTTTCAAGCTTCAATAGAAACCTTTTTTAATTGGAATTTCATTGCACAAATCAATTGTACAGCCAAGATCATGTACAAGACAATTTTCCCATATTTGAGAATAAATCCAATTCAATCAGAACTATAAGCCCTTCATTAAGGAACAAGTGCTGTAACTCAGATGTGGAATCAAAGTCTAAAAAGCTCTCCCAGGAAACTGGTCTGCTACCTCATTTAGATTACAAGATCACAGCCTCATAGGTGACACAAAATATCAACTCCTTGCTGATCGGACTCTTAGCAGATTCTGGGACCTTAAAACAGTAGAATTCATACACATGAATAAGTAGTACATATGTAACCTGATAAAAACAAATGTCTTTTTTCCCCAGCCTCAGAATAGAAGAACAAATAAGAGTTATTTAAAACAAAACAAAACAATTGTGGAGCAGACTATTCAAAAGTTATGTACTATCTTTGGTTCTATGTCTGTAACTTGACAAAATACTCGGACAAACTTATTTTTTTGATCAAGAAAAATCTTCAGTTTATTTAGGATCACAAAAGGAGACTGTCATACTGAAGCACTGTCCAACAAGCCCACTCAAGAATTACCTGATTATGATCACTTGTACTGAATTGCTACTTACTATTGATTAGGCTATTTTACATCGCACAAAGGGTAGATGTTAGCATGTCTAATATTGATAGCAATGCTAATAATTTTTCTCCTGCAGACATGCAATTGGTGTCTGAAACCCACCATTACTCCTCCTCTTCCTTCTCTTTCTTCTTCTGTCATATAAGACATTATTTAGTCTTGTGTATGATGTTACAACCATTCTTTTATTCAGTCACTATAAATACTTTTGTTTCTTCTATACTTTTTTGGAAACAGCTTCACCCTCCTGGTTCACTAAAGTGTTAAATAGATTTTGGGCATGTGCTTATTTTTATAAGAAAGTCACCTTTTAACCTTTGAAAACCATACTTTGACATCACAGAAGGATTCAAACAACAGTGAGACTCAGAGATTCTGTAGACATATAATTCTCTGTTTATGTAGTCCACTAAAAAATGAGATATTTTTTCTCCCGAAAATTTTTCCAACATTGCTCTTCTTTAGAGCTCTTTGATGCTCTAAAGAACACTAAAATAATTTGTATTACTACCATTTTACAAAATTAATTTCATGTAGAATCCAGATATTACTATTATAATCCCTGTTATAAACAACTAATGCTAATTTATGCACTGGTCGTTAGAAAAATGCAAATCAAAACCACAATGAGATACCATCTCACGCCAGTTAGAACGGTAATCATTAAAAAGTCAGGAAACAACAGATGCTGGAGTGGATGTGGAGAAATAGGAACGCTTTTACACTGTTGGTGGGAGTGTAAATTAGTTCAATCATTGTGGAAGAGAGTGTGGTGACTCCTCAAGGATCTAGAACTAGAAATACCATTTGACCCAGCAATCCCATTACTGGGTATATACCCAAAGGATTATAAATCATTCTACTATAAAGACACATGCACACATATGTTTACTGCGGCACTGTTCACAATAGCAAAGACTTGGAACCAACCCAAATGCCCATCAATGATAGACTGGATCCCATCCCACAATTCCCTTCCACATTGCCCTAGCAGAGTTTCTCCATAAAGGGATCACCCCTGAAGCACACCTCTGCCTGGAAGTCCAGGCATTTCCATACATCCTCTGAAAACTAGACAGAGGTTCCCAAACCTCAATTCTTGACTTCCGTGCACCTGCAGGCTCAACACCATGTGGGAGCTGCCAAGCCTTGGGGTTTGCACCCTCTGAAGCAATGGCCTGAGCTGTACACTGGCCCATTTTAGCCACTGCTGGGATGCAGGGCATCAAGTCCCAAGACAGCACAAAGCAGCAAGACCCTCAGCCCGGCCCACAGAACCATTTTTTCCTCCTAGACCTCCTGGCTTGTGATAGGAGGGGCTGCCATGAAGACCTCTGACATGCCCTGGAGACATTTTCCCTGTTGTCTTGGTAATTAACATTCGGCTCCTCATAATTTATGCAAATTTCTGCAGCTGGCTTGAATTTCTGCTTAGAAAATGGTTATCTTTTCTATAGCACTCTCAGCTGCAAATTTTCCAAACTTTTATGCTCTGCTTCCTTTTTAAACATAAATTCCAATTCCAAACCATATCTTTGTGAATACATAAAACTGAATACATTTAACAGCACCCAAGTCATATCTTGAATGATAGCAAGAGTGACCTTTACTCCAGTTCCCACCAAGTTTCTCATCTCCATCTGAGACCACCTCAGCCTGGACATTATTGTCCATATCACTATCCGCATTTTGGTCAAAGCCATTCAACAAGTTTCTAGGAAATTCCAAACTTTCCTATATCTTCCTGTCTTCTGAGTTCTCCAAGTCTCTAGGAAATTCCCAACTTTCCGATGTTTTCTTATCTTCTGAGCCCTCCAAACTGTTCCAACCTCTGCCTGTTACCCAATTCCAAAGTTGCTTCCATAATTTCCAATATCTTTATAGCAGCGACCCAGTTTCAGTACCAATTTACTGCATTAGTCAATTTTCACACTGCTATAAGGACACACCCCAGACTGGGTAATTTATAAAGGACAGAGGTTTAATTGGCTCGTAGTTCTTCAGGGCTGGGGAGGCCTCAGGAATTTTACAATCATGGCAGAAGGGGAAGCAAGCATGTCCTTCACATGGCAGCAGCGAGGAGACGTGCAGAGCAAAGTTATGGGGGAACCCCTTATAAAACCATGAGATCTCATGAGAACTCACTGACTATCATGAGAACAGCATGGAGGTAACCAATCCCATGGTTCAATTACCTCTCACTGGGTCCCTCCTACAATATGTGGGGATTATGGGAACTACAGTTCAAGATGAGATTTGGGTGGCAACACAGCCAAATCATATCAGCGTGTGTGTGTTGCTTTAAAAAGGGATGCTGATGAGTCAAACTTATTAGAAATATTTTAATTTTTCTACCCATTTTCTTTAAAAGGAAAATATATTTTCAAACAGCTTTTCATGACATTTAAGAATAGTTTTAAAACATTTCCATATATTTATTCTGTTCAATTAACTATGGTTTTCTGTTTCTTGTCTTATAATTTCTAAATAATCATGGGACAAGAAATCTGTCCTAACCACTTTGATAAGCCAGATACTGTTTTTAAATGAAAGAATAAAACTAGGAGTGGAAAAAAGAACTGTTAGTGAAGGCATCATTAACTTGGATTTTGCTGTGTAATCTTATTAGATGTCACTTTTGTTTCCTTAATTTTCTCTTGAGATATAAAAAAGAGACTTAAAGTTTTGAGATTCCTTATCTTGTAGGCATTTGATTAGAATTTTTTATGCTTTCTAAAGAGAAAGGGATGAATTGAGTCTTCAGTTGTCTTAAATTCTAATATTATCTTAGAGCACCAGATCATATCATGTATACTTGATTTTTAAAAGACACACAGCAAAATACAGCTGACAACCTAAGAAATACAGGTTATTTCTTATCTAAAATGCTTAGAATGAGAAGTGTTTCAAATTTTGGCTTTGGGAATACTTGCATATACATAATGAGATATCGTGGGGACAGAACTCAAGTCTACACACAATTTTTTTTTATATTTCACATGTGCTTTATACACATAATCTGAAGGTAATTTTATAAAATATTTTTAATATTTTTGTGCATGAAACAAAGTGTGTGTACACTGAACCATCAGAAAGTGACGAGGTACCTTTCTCAGTCACTCATGAAGATAACCTGTGGTTCCTTGGCAATCACCACCATTCTTGACTAAATTTATAAGCTACTGATAAGCAATCATTCTCTTACATTTATTCACACATAATTAACAGTGAAAAATAGGACATATCATTAATACAGTGAAAAAATAATGTGTTCAGAGTAACTAAGAAGCAGAGTAGTGTCACCAGAACATCTGTTTCAGCTATTACACAACAGCAACCATAAACAATGGCAGCCTTTCAGTCTCTACCTACAATGCTGTGTTTTGATTAAAAGGTTACTTTAAATTGCATTTTATTTATTTATTTTTTGTAGGTAAGAAGAAATGTCAGAAGAAGTTGACGGACCAGAAACCGGGTCCTTTACAGTTGAGGAGACATTCTGCTGGATAGAGTTTTAAATGTTTCCTCCAGTTATCTGCCTTATTATGCAGGATTTTTGTCTCAGGAGTCTCCCTTTGATTTTATAAACTGACGCAACTTCCTGTTTTGTTATGAATGCACACTGCTCCAGTCCTTCAATAAACCCATCGCACATTTTCACCATGTTGTCTATAGGCACTTTTTCTGCAGTATTAACAATGTCATCTTCATTGCCACTAGTGTCATAATCACCTTGATTCAAGACCATTTCAGCTACCTCACAGTCAATGAATGAACAACTGGAGCTTTATTCTTGATGTAAAAACTTTATTATACCCTTCTTCCAGCTTACTAACACTTTGAAGGTAAGTTTTTTGCATATGTAAGTATGTCTGACGTCATTTTTTTCTCATTCGATACACGGAATCCTTCAAATTCACTACCTTGTTCATCATCATCACTGAACATAGTTGTAGGCCAAAGGTTGTGCTGGGGATGCACAACTGTATCTTTAGAACCTGTGTTCCAAGTGTTCACAACAGCATATATGGTATCCTTTGTGGTAAACTCCTTTTGAAAACTTTCCACACCTAGGCCTCTGTTCACTGCTGCTAGCATGCTGTCAAGAAAGTGTTGCTATATTTACTTTTCACTGATCTAAGGGCACCCTTGTCATATGGCTGAAATAATAAAGTACCATTTGGGGAAGCACGTGACATTAACATTATTGTTGATAGAATGTTCACTGAAGATTAACAGTTGTCAAGAAAGAACAAAATTTTGCAGTCACCATCCAATCTAGCTTCCTTGCAGTATATATGAGGCACTGGTAAAACATGTTTGAGAAACCAATCAGAAAAGATATCCCTGGTGATCCACACCTTTTTGTTAGCATAATAATGGACTGCTGGAAAACTGAGTACACAAGCTTTTGTCTATCATGGCAAGTTACACTTATGCAATGCCTGCTGCATTGGCACATCCCAACACAGTTACTCTGTTACTGGCATCCTTCATTACTGTAGGCTGTCTCATCAGCTGTAGTCAGTGTCTTCCTGGGGCAGTAACACCAAAACAGTGATATTTCATCAGCATTATAGACTTGACCTGGAGTCAAAATTTCATCAGCAATGACCCTGGCAAATTTGTCAATAAATTTCTCCTCTATTTCAAGATCAGTAGATGCTTTGTCACCACAATTCTTTAAAAATTTAATGCTATGTCTTTTTAAAAAACTTCTACAGCCAGCCTATTGAAGATTCATAGTTCCCTTTATCAGTTCATCATGATAGATCTTTGCTTGTTTCATGATCAGTATATCATTAAGTGTCATGCGTTCACTGTGACGCTGATGGATCTACACTTTCAATACATGATTGAGATCCATATTTTTAGCCGTACGTAGTGTTTTCCTTTAATGGCTGTTTGTCACTTTCAGGGTAGAACTTCAACAGTTTATCTTCAGGTCATATATGGTGGTCATTCCACCACCACACTCTTCTGTGAGCTGTTTCATACTCACACTACTATTGAGTTTCTCCAGCAGCTTGACTTTCTGTGCTACAGATAAACAGAAACGCTTCCTCTTTTTCTTATCACTGCTACCCATGGGGTATCTGTGGGCCTTTTTGACATTTTCAACAATATCTTTACACCACAGAAGAAAGAATATGCAAACAAAATGAACAAAAATCCACAGAGAGAAATGCTCATAGGTCTTTGCCCCATGTGGGTCATCATGGTGATATAATTTCAGTATTTTCCCCTCCAACTCTCAAGTTGAAATGTGATTCCCAATATTGGAGGTGGGGGTCTGGTAGGAGGCGATTGAATCATGGGGACAAATCCCTTATGAACGGTTTAGCACTATCTGCTTGGTGATGAGAGTTCTTGCTCAGTTAGTTCACATAAGACCTGGTTGTTTAAAAGTCGGGAAACTCCCACTTCTCTCTCTCTTGCTCCCTCTTACACCATATGATGTGTCTGTTCCCGCTTCATCTGTTACCATGAGTAAAAGCTTCCTAAGGCCTCACCAGAAGCTGAGCAGATGCTGGTGCCACTCTTGTACAGCCTGCAGACTATGAGCCAATTAAACCTCTTCTTTATAAATTACCCAGTCTCAGGTATTTCTTTATAGTGATTCAGGAACAGAGTAATACAGTGGGAAACTTGCCATTGGCCAATATGGCCTGCACACATGCCATTTTATTTCCCTTTGAGAGCATGCTTAGATGGGGGAATCTGGGCCTGTGCAAAAAAAAGATATATCATCATTGAAGGGGCTGGGAGAGTCTTTTTTGTCTTGGGGACACTGAATAAACTACATTGTGTGCCTGTGCTTAGACTGTGACCTGTCACAGAAGGTCAGGCATGGAACTTTACACTTGTGGCATCAGGTCAGCATTCAGATAATTTCAGATTTGGGGACATTTAACATTAGATTTTGGATTAGAGATGCTTAACCTGTGTAAAAAAGAAACCACTATATCTCTCTCCCTCATTGCTTAGTTAGAAAGTAAATAAGCAGATGGATTATTATTATTATTATTATTTTTTTTTTTTGAGGCAGAGTCTCACTCTACTACGTAGGCTGGAGGGCAGTAGTGTGATCTCGGCTCACTGAAGCCTTTACCTCCCAGGCTCAAGCAATCCTTCCACCTCAGCCTCCCAAGTAGCTGGGACTATAGGCATGTACCACGGTGCCCAGATAAGCAAATGAATTCTATATTAATTCTTGCAGATTGCAAAATCAACTACTTTTTCTTCCAAATTTGTGATGTTTAGCATATTTTCTGCATGCATTTAATATAGCTTAAAATTATAAATCTACAAAAAAGTTAAAAATGTTTTATAGTATGTTTTTTGAGATAAATATAAAATTTTACTACTTCACTATTTTAAATAAAAACTTATTTTTTGTTTATTATTTTGATTGGAGAGTTGGTTGATAACGGATGCCCATGTAGAAGTTTGCTGCAGGGGTGGATCCCTCATGGAGAAACTCTGCTAGGACAGTGTGGAAGGGAAAAATGGGGTTGGAGCCCCCAATACAGAGTCCCTACTGGGGCACTGCCTAGTGGAGTTGTGAGAAGAGGGCCACCCTCCTTCAGACCCCGGAATGGTAGATCCACCTACAGCTGGCACCATAGGCCTGGAAAAGCTGGAGACACTCAATGCCAGCCCATGAAAGCAGCTGGGAGAAAGCCACAGGGGCAGAGCTCCTTGAGACCATCGGAACCCACCTCTTGCATCATCATGACCTGGATGTGAGACCTGGAGCCAAAGGAGACCATTTTGGAGCTCTAAAATTTGACCACTCTGCTGGATTTCAGACTTGCTTGGGCCCTGTAACCCCTTTGTTTTGGCCAATCTCTACCATTTGGAATGACTATTTACCCAATACCTGTACCCCCACTGTATCTAGGAAATAGCTGGCTTGCTTTTGATTTTATAGGCTCATAGGCAGAAGGGACTTGCCTTGTCTCAGATGAGACTTTGGACTGTGAAGTTTTGGGTTCATGCTGAAATGAGTTAAGACTTTGGGGAACTGTTGGGAAGGCATGATTGGTTTTGAAATGTGAGGACATGAGATTTGGAGGGGCCAGGGGTGAAATGATATGGTTTGGCTGTGTCCTCACCCAAATCTCATCTTGAATTGTACTACCATAATTTTCATGTGTTGTGGGAGGGACCCAGTGGGAGATCATTTGAATCATGGGGGCGGTTCCCCTATACCCTTCTCATGGTAGTGAATAAGTCTCACAAGATCTAATGGTTTTATCAGGGGTTTCTGATTTTGTATCTTCCTCATTTTCTCTTGCCACCACCATGTAAGAAGTGCCTTTCACCTCCTGCCACTATTCTAGGCCTCCCCATCTGTGTGGAACTGTAAGTCCAATTAACCCTCTTTTTCTTCTGAGTCTCAGGTACGTCTTTATCAGCAGCATGAAAATGGACCAATACATTGGTATTCCAGTGTTCACTAATTAAAAGAGAAATTCTATTTTACTTGGATGCTATTGAGTAGGTTATAAGAGAATTTGCTGTAGGAAAGTACTAATTACACTAAACTGCAGAGAATTACCATGCATAAACCTATTAGCAGGAAAATTTCTGGCCTGTAATCCAAAACTGGATACAAAACCAAGGGTTCACTCTGGGAAATGTTGATGTTTCACATATTCCTAGTGTTATTGATTCAATACTGATATCTATTACTAGCATATAGTTAATATGCAATTTTAGACAAGATGTCAAAAGTTGTTGAACATAATCATTTGAAAGACAAAATAAGCATTCCTTTTTAAAAAAGGTATTTAAACATCTGAACATAAAAGTACAATAATAAAAACACCCTTCCTTCTTTTCTCCCTCCATCCTATTTTTTATCTCACTTTTCCCTTCCTACTTTTCCATGCTGAATTTTATCAAAGTTCAGACTTCAATGAAATATTAGATATTCAGTGAAAGAAAAGTATCAGTCAGAGTTCAGAGAAGCAGAGCCAGTAGGAGATTATATATACATGTGAGCAATTATATGTCTCTTTGTTGATATAATTATAGGATCCCAAAGCCTGCTGGGCAGGCAGGCAGGAAGGGAAGATCATGAGCAGGCCGGAAGCCCAGAGGCAGGAGCTAAGGCTTGTTGTCCACTAGTGGGAGGCTCTACTGAGAGAAGGCCTCAGCATACTTAAAGACCTTTCAACGGATTAAATCAGGCCTACACAAGATAATCTCCCTTTTTAATAAAATCATCCAGTTAGAATATTTAATCTCATTCATAAAATTCCTTCACAAAGACATAGATCAGTGTTTGACTGAATAACTGGAACAAGGTATATGTATGCTAAAAATGGCTGCTGCTCCCTTTAGTTCTCCAAGTCTCTTGAGTCCCTGGGAACCCACCCTAAACATACTTGAGAGGGATTTCTTGGCACTGTGGTTCAGACTGTTCAAGGTGACACATCAACAGCCATCATATAAAATGCATTGATTTTTCTCAGAAGTTAGTAGATCTGATTCCTAAGTGGAAGAATATTTGCCATAAATACACAGACAAGGTGATAATGGAGACCTTGTGAGAAACCAGGCAATTATAAAATTGATCTATCTCACCAGTACTATGAACAAAAATCACAACGAAAAGTCCTCTTCTGACTCTTAATGAAGCAGAAATCTAGGGAACACCAAGACTTAAGACTTTTTTTAAATCCTTACTCACATTTTTTGATCAAGGATGAACATCTTTCCCTGAAGTCCACTAGAAAATTTCCGTTTTCTTCAATAGACTTTAAGAGCAGTTCAGTTTCACAGTAAAATTGTGCACAACATAGAGTTCGCATATACACCCCACATCCCACCAACCCTGCCACACACAAGCCTTCTCCACTATCAGTATCCCACAATGTAGTGGTACCTGTTTTTACAATTGATGAACTTACACTGACATATCATTATTATTCAAAGTCCATAGTTTTCATTAGGGCTCATTCTTGATGTATAGTCCATGGGCTTTGACAAATGTATAATAACATGCATTTCCCTTTATAGTATCACACAGAATAGTTCTAATGACTTAAAAATTGTCTATGCTTTGCCTACTTATTTATTCCTCCCCAACAACCTCCGGCAACCACTGATCTTTTCACTGACTCTATAGGTTTGCTTTTTCCAGAACGTCATATAGTTAGAATTATAAAGTATGTAGCCTTTTTCGGACTGGCTTCCTTCACTTAGTAACATGCATTTAAGATTGTTTTCATGTCTTTTCATGTTTTGATAGCTCACTTATTTTCAGTGCTAAACAGTTTTCCAATTTCTGGGTGTGCCACCGTTTATTTACCCATTAATTTACTAACGGGCATTTTGGTTATTTTCAAGTTTTGGCAATAATGAATAAAGCTACTATAAATATTCATGCACAAGCTTTCGTATGGACATAAATTTTCAACTTATTTGATTAAATAACAATGGGTACAATTGCTGAATAGTATGGTAAGTTTCGTAAGAAATAGCTGAACCATTTTGCAGCAATGAATGAATATTCTTGTTCTACACCCCCATCAGCACTTGGTATAGTCAGTGTCTTGGATTTGGGCCATTTGAAAAGGTGTGTAGGGTACCTCATTGTTGTTTTGACATTCCCCAACAGCATATGATGTTAAGGATCTTTTCTTATGCTTATTTTCCATCTGAATATTTTATTTGATGAGGTATACCTTCAGGGCTTTTGCCCATTTAAAAAATTGTTTTTTTTTTTTTTATTGTTGGATTTTAAGAGTTCATTGTATATTTTATTTTGGGAAGTTTTTGCTTTTGGTTTTTTGTTTTATTGTTTTTGAGACAGAGTCTCACTCTGTCGCCCAGGCTGGAGTGCAGTGGCGCAATCTCGGCTCACTGCAAGTTCTGCCTCCCAGGTTCATGCCATTCTCCTGCCTCAGCCTCCCAAGTAGCTGGGACTACAGGTGCCTGCCACCATGCCCGGCTAATTTTTTGTATTTCTAGTAGAGACGGAGTTTCACCATGTTAGCCAGGACGGTCTCGATCTCCTGACTTCACGATCCGCCCGCCTCGGCCTCCCAAAGTGCTGGGATTAGGGGCGTGAGCCACCGCACCCGGCCTGTTTTTGTTTTTTTACTAAATCTGAAATGAGCAGATTTAAAAAAATTAAAATTAATTTTTTTTTTATTTTTAGAGACAAGGTGACTCTGTCACCCAGGCTAGAGCATGGTGGCACAATCACAGCTCACTGCAGCCTTGACATCCTGGGCTCAACTGATCCTCCCTCCTCAGCCTCCCAAGCAGCTATGGCTACAGGCAAATGCTGTCATGTCTAGCTAATATATATTTTTTATATTTTGTAGAGACGAGGTCTCCCTAGGTTTCCCAGCTGGTCTTGAACTCCTGATCTCAAGCAATCCTCCCAACTTGGCCTCCCAAAGTGTTGAGATTACAGGTTTGAGTCATCACCTCTGGCCTGTTTCTATATTTTAGATAACAGTCTTTATCAGATATGCCTCTCCTAGCCTATAGTTTGACTTATTTTTTGACTGACTTTTTAAAATTGAGTCTAAATTTTCAATTAAGATAAACTTCAGGCTTAGTCAGAGATTTAAGATGAAATCTTATTTATAAATTAATATTAATATAGTCATGTCTACATGAGTTGATTCTCGAGTGAATCAGATAGTGCCTAAACAATAAGTAAATTTTTTATATCTTCATTCACCTAACTAGCAAAATAATAATATTACAGTTTTCAAAATACACTACAAGACATACAGTGGAGGTTATTGAGCAAAGACAAGCAAACATTGGTAATATTATGGAATGATTAAACTTCAGGAAGAGAAAGCATATATATTTTGTTGTAAAGGCATTGGATCAACTAATATACTCATTCTAATTTCCCTGATGTTAAGTAAAGCATGGTCTACTCATATTTTATATGTCATATGTTTTTATAAGGCAAAGCATAGGGTCTAGAGACAGTCCTCCATGGTTTTAATGTTCTTCCTTCTCTCTTTCACTTGAAGGTCAGACTTGCAAGCGTGCTTCCACCTGAACTTTCTTTCCTCTCTCCATCTGTGGTCTGACAGACCTTTTAGGCTTCTCAGGCCTCTTGCCTTTAAGCATTTCCTCTTTTAAACTCTTGCAAGTTTAAAGACATGGCCTTAATGTCTTTTTCTTGCAGTATCTGGATTAACACAAATAGTATCAGGATAGTCCAAGAAAACAGGTCTCAAGATGGGGATGTGGAAGACTGACTCACTCACTGACCTCTCAGCAGGTGAAGAGGACACCGTCTTCCCTAATAAGTGAGCATGGAAAATTCCTGGCACAAAGTTCCAGTTCAATTGGCAGAGATTTCTCTGGTGTTGAACTGGGAAAATGTTTTAGTGGAAAGACATGCTGCGACAGGTGTAATGATGTCGATATTTGAAACATATGGAAGAGGCAGGGAAGAAAATGCTTAAACACTCAGAAGAGTTGACTAGTTATTGCTAAGTTATATTGACGCCTATCAGAAACAGTGAAGGCTGTTAACAAGCAGTTGGTAGCTGTGTGAGAGCCAGATAGCTTCTCTGTAAAGCTCTGATAGATCACAATGATCCTTTTATCAACTGTGTTGGGAGGGCAGACACAGTTGAGGCACAGGCTGAAGACTTAATTGTTGGAGTTGCAGCATTCCACAGAAAACACCAAAAGCAATGGCAACAAAAGCCAAAATTGACAAATGGGATCTAATTAAACTAAAGAGCTTCTGCACAGCAAAAGAAACTACCTTCAGAGTGAACAGGCAACCTACAGAATGGGAGAAAATTTTTGCAACCTACTCATCTGACAAGGGGCTAATATCCAGAATCTACAATGAACTCAAACAAATTTACAAGAAAAAAACAAACAACCCCATCAAAAAGTGGGGGAAGGACATGAACAGTCACTTCTCAAAAGAAGACATTTATGCAGCCAAAAAACACATGAAGAAACGCTCATCATCACTGGCCATCAGAGAAATGCAAATCAAAAGCACAGTGAGATACCATCTCACACCAGTTAGAATGGCCATCATTAAAAAGTCAGGAAACAACAGGTGCTGGAGAGGATATGGAGAAATAGGAACACTTTTACACTGTTGGTGGGACTGTAAACTAGTTCAACCATAGTGGAAGTCAGTGTGGCGATTCCTCAGGGATCTAGAACTAGAAATACTATTTGACCCAGCCATCCCATTACTGGGTATATACCCAAAGGACTATAAATCATGCTGCTATAAAGATACATGCACACGTATGTTTATTGCGGCACTATTCACAATAGCAAAGACTTGGAACCAACCCAAATGTCCAACAACGATAGACTGGATTAAGAAAATGTGGCACATATACACCATGGAATACTATGCAGCCATAAAAAATGATGAGTTCATGTCCTTTGTAGGGACATGGATGAAACTGGAAAACATCATTCTCAGTAAACTATCGCAAGGACAAAAAAACCAAACACCGCATGTTCTCACTCATAGGTGGGAACTGAACAATGAGAACTCATGGACACAGGTAGGGGAACATCACACTCTGGGGACTGTTGTTGGGTTTGGGGAGGGGGGAGGGACAGCATTAGGAGATATACCTAATGATAAATGACGAATTAATGGGTGCAGGAAATCAACATGGCACATGGATACATATGTAACAAACCTGCACATTGTGCACATGTACCCTAAAACCTAAAGTATAATAATAAAAAAAAAAAGACATTCGAAATTTCAACCAAAGTAGTCCTGTTACGTGAAGAACCCAGCCTAGATGAATAAACCTGAGATTCTGAGACACGTGGACAGGGGACATTGAAATGTAAATTCTGCAACTCTCTGTGAGCCTTTGGGCTTGCAGACGTAGCTCATCTTGCCCCAGCAAGAGCTGGCACTTCTACTATGCTGGAAGATGCTGCAAGAATCTCTCCTCAGTGAAGTATCAGATGTGTCTCTCAGAATCTGTCCCCACTCACATGGCTATGAGGATGATAATTAGGGTTAAATCCAGCATAACCTAGTAGGGGATGTGCTTGGCCTGATGAGGGAGGAATATGTTATCAATCTAAAAAAAATCACACCAAGAATACAACGGTGATCCCTGTGAGTAATCCTGGGATTGAATTCTGATGTTGCTTGGTCAAGGGAACTATGATGTAAGACTAGATAAGCAATAATTTATTTACTTAGATGCACTTTTCTGGGGCACAAGACTTGTCTTAGTTTGTTTCCACTGATACAACAAAATACCTGACACTGGGTAATTTGATTCACTTCTTTTTATTGATACATATTAGATGTATATAGTTGGGGGTACATATAATTCGATGCATTCATCTGTAGTCAAATCAGGGTAATTGGGATATCTGTCACCTAAATATTTATCTTTACATTAGAACATTCAAATTATTCTCTCCTAGCTATTTTGAAATGTATCATCGATTAATGTTTTCCATAGTCAACCTACTGAACACTAGGTTTTATTTTTTCTAAAGGTATATTTTTACTCATTCATAAACCCTTCTTTGTTTCCTTTTCCCCTCTACATTTCCCAGCCTCTGGTAACCTTCGATTTACTCTCTATTTCAATGAGATCCACTTTTTAGCTCGCACATATGAGTGAGAATATGTTATATTTGTCTTTATGTGCTTGGCCTACTTCACTTCATAATGACTCCCAGTTCCACCTATGTGGTTGCAAATGACGGAATTTCATTCTTTTTTGTGGCTGAATAATATTCCATTGTGTATATTTACCATATGTACTTTATCCATTCACTTACAGACGGACACTTAGGTGGATTCCATATTTTGGCTATTGTAAATTGTGCTGCAATAAACATGGGAGTACAGACAACTAGACAATAAATTGATTTCCTTTCTTTTGGATGTATACCCAGTAGTGGAATTGCTGGATCTTATAGAAGTTCTGTTTTCAGTTTTTTGGGAAAGCTCTATACCATTTTCCATAGTGGCTGTGCTATTACATTTCCACCAAGAGTGTATGAGGAGATAGAGTTCTCCTCGTCCACATTCTAGCCAGCATCTGTTATTCCCTCTTTTTGATAAAAGCCATTCTAACTGTTGTTGGAGATGGTATGTTATTATTGTTTTAATTTGCATTTCTCTGATAATTTATGTTGACAATATTTTCATATGGCCATCTGTATGTCTTTTTTGAGAAATGTCTATTCAATTATTTTGCCCATTTTTAGTTGAATTATTTGGGTCTTTTGTTATTGAGTTGTTTGAACTCCTTATATTTTCTGGTTATTAATTCCTTGTCAGGTGAATAATTTGTAAATATTTTCTCATTCTGTGAGCTGTTTCATCACCTTGCTGATTATTTTCTTTTCTGTGCAGAAGATTTTTAATTTGATGTAATCACATTTGTCTATTTTTACTGTTGTTGCCTGTGCTTATGAGGTCTTACACAAAAAACTGTTGCCCAGATCAATGTACTGGAGTGTTTCCTCCAATTTTCTTTCAGTGGTTTCATAGTTTCAAGTCTTAGACTTAAGTCTACAATCCATTTTGATTTGATTTTTGTATGTGGCAAGAGATACGGGTCTAGCTTCATTCTTCTGTATATGTTTATCCAGTTTTTCCAGCACTGTTTATTGAAGAGACTGTCCCAATTGTATGTTCTTGGAACCTTGTTGAATGAGTTGACTGTAAATAGGTGGATTTATATCTGAGTCCTCTATTCTGTTCCATTGGTCTATGTATTTGTTTTTATGCCATTACCATGCTGATTTACTATAGCTTTGTAGTATATTTTAAAGTCAGGTAGGGTGATACCTCTAGCTTTATTCTTTTTGCCCAGGATAGCTTTGGCTATTAAGGGTCTTTTCTGGTTCCATATTAATTTCTCTTCCGTGAAAAGCATCGCTGGTATTTTGATAGGAATTGCAATGAATCTGTGAATTGCTTTGGATAGTATTATTATCTTAATATATAATATTAATTCTTCCAATCCACGAGCATGGGATATATTTCCATTTTTTGTGCCCTCTTCAATTTTTTTAATCAATGTTTTATAGTTCTTCTAGTAAAGATATTTCACTTCTTTAAATTGATTCCTAGGTCTTTTATATTCTTTATAGCAATTGTAAAGTTATTGCTTTCTTGATTTCTTTTATAGAATGTTTACTACTGGTGTATATAAATACCACTGGTTTTGTATGTTGATTTTTGTATCCTTCAAATTTACTGAATTTGTTTATCAGTTCTAACAGTTTTGTGGTGGAGTTTTTAGGTTTTTCTAAATATAAGATCACATCATCTTCATGCAATCTGACTTCTTCCTTTCCAATTTAGATGCCCTTTATTTCTTTCTCCTGCCTAATTGCTCTGGCCAGAACTTCAGTATATTGTTGAATAAAAGTGATACAAGTGGCTGCCTTTGTCTTGTTCTAGATCTTAGAGGAAAGGCTTTTAAATGTTCCCTTTTTAATATGATGCTGGCTGTGGGTTTGTCACATGCAGCCTTTATTATCTTGAGGTACGTTCTTTCTATACCTTTGTTGGGGGTTTTATCATAAAGATATGCTGAATTTTCTCGAATGATTTTTCAGCATCTATTGAAATGATAATATGGTGTTTGTCTTGGTTTTGTTGATGTGGTGTTTCATGTTTATTGATTTGTTCATGTTGAACCATCCTATGTTCAGCCTCCCTTGGGTGAATCCCACTTGATCATGGTAGATGATCTTTTTAATATTTTGAATTCAGTTTGCAGTATTTTCTTTTCTTTTTGAGATGGAGTCCTGCTGTGTTGCCCAGGCTAGAGAGCGGTGGCACGATCTCAGCTCACTGCAACCTCCGCCTCCCGGGTTCAAGTGATTCTCCTGACTCAGCCTTCTGAGTAGCTGGGATTAAGGCGCACACCACCAAGCCCAGCTAATTTTTGTAATTTTGGTAGAGACAGGGTTTCACCATGTTGGTCAGGCTGGTCTCGAACTCCCGACCTTATGATCTGCCCTCCAAGGCCTCCAAAAGTGCTGGGATTACAGGTGTGAGCCACCGCGCCTGGCCTCCGTTTGCAGTATTTTCATGAGAATGCTTGCATCTATGTTTCTCAATCATACGGGCTAGTAGTTTTCTTTTTTGTGTGTGTGTTCTAGTCTGGTTTTGGTATCAGGGTAATGTTTGCCTCAGAATAAGATTGAAAGTATTTCCTCTTCTTTAATTTTCTTGAAGAGTTTGGGCATTGGCATCAGTTCTTCTTTAAATGTTTGGTAGAATACAGCAGTGAAGCCAGCAGGTCCTGGACTTTTCAATGATGGGAGACTTTATTACAGCTTTGATTTCATTACTTATTGTTGGTTTGTTGAGGTTTTCTATTTCTTCATGGTTTAATTTGGACAGGTTGTAGGTGTCCAGGAATTTATGCATTTCCTCTAGGTTTTCTAGTTTGTTAGCAGCATATAGTTGTTCATAATATTCTCTAATAATTCTTTGTATTTCTGTTGTCTCATATGTCCCCTTTTTATTTCTATTTTATCTATTTGGTTCTTGTCTCCTTTTTGTGTTAGTCTAGGTAAAGGTTTGTCCATTTTCTCTTTTTTTAAAAAAGAATTTTTTGTTTTATATTTGATTTTCTGTATCTTTTTCTCAATTTTATTGATTTCTGTACTTATGTTTGTTACTTCTTTGCCTCTACTAATTTTGGGTTTGGTTTGTTCTTGCTTTTCTAGTTCCTTGAAGTGGATTGTTTGGTTGTTTATTTGAAGGCTTTCAACTTTTTAAATGTAGGCATTTATTGTTATAAACTTCCCTTTTAGTACTGTTTTGCAGTCTCCCATAGATTTTAGTGTGCTGTATTTCCATTTTCCGTTGTTCCAAGAAACTTTTAAATTTCCTTTGTAATCTCTTCATAGACCCATTGGTAATTCAGAAGCATGTTGTTTAACTTTCATGTGATTGTGTAATTTTCAAGGTTTCTCTTATTATTGATTTATAGTTTTGATTGTGGTCAGAAAAGATACTAGATATGATTTCTACTTTTTAAACATTTGTTGAGATTTGTTTTACTGGCCTAAAATATGGTCTGTCCTGGAGAAGGTTGCACATGTTGATGAAAGGAATGTGCATTCTGTAGCAATTGAGTGAAATGTTTTGTAAATGTCAGTTAGGTCTTTGCAGTCTAGTGTCTAATTCTAATGTCTCTTTATTGATTTTCTATCTAGATGATCTGTCCATTACTAAGAGTAGGGTGTTGAAACCTCTACTGTAGCATTCCAGTGTATCTCTCTCTTTAGTTCCATTAATGTTTGCTTGAATTCTTGGGTGCCATGGTGTTGGGTGCATAGCTATTTATAATTGTTATATCTTCTTGCTGTATTGACCCACTTATCATAATATAGTGACCTTCTTTATTTCTCTTTGACTTGTAGTCACTTTTGACTTGTAGTCTGATGTAAGTATAGCAATTTCTGTTCCTTTTGATTCCCACTTGCTTGGCATATCTCCTTCCATCCCTTCACTTTTAGTCTATGTGTGTGTCTTTATAGGTGAGATGGATTTCTTACAGGCAGCATATTTGAGTCTTGCTTCTGTATCCATTCAGCCACTCTATGTCTTTTAATTGAAAAACTGAGTCCATTTACATTCTGTGTTGTTACTAGTAAGTAAAGACTTACTACAGACATTTTGTTGCTGGTTTTCTGGTTGTTTTTTATCTCCTCTCTTTCTTCCTTTCTTGCTGTTATCCTTCATGGCTACGTAATTTTCCCTGGTAGTATGTTTTAATTCATTGCTTTTAATTTTTAGTGTATCTGTTCTAGGGTTTTGCATTGTAGTTACTATGAGGCTTACAAAAATATCTTATAGATATAACAACTTACATTAAATAGATAACTTATATCACAAAAAAATAGTAAAAGCAAATGAAGAAAAAACTAAAAACTTCTCTGCACTTTAATTCAATTCCTTCACATTTTGACTTTTGGTTGTCTCAATGTACATATTTGTATATTGCATTAACTTAGCTATTATTGTTTTTTTATTGACTCATTTTTTAGGCTTCATACTAGAATTGTAAGGGGACTGTATGCCACAATTACAGTATTGAAGTATTCTGAGTTTGTTTTTGTATTTAATTTCACACGTGGATTTTATGTCTTCAAATGTTTCTTTGTGCACATTAGTGTATTTTTTGGAAAGAAAACTTTGAAGAACTCCCTTAGCAGTTCTTTGTAAGAAGGGTCTGGTAACCGTGAATTCTCTTAGCTTTTGTTTATCCAGGAAAGACTTTCTCTATCCTTCATATATAAAGAATAGCTTTGCAAGGTAAAGTATTCTTGAATGACAGGTTTTTTTTTTCTTCAGAAGTTTGAAAATATTGTCCCCCTACTTCCAAGTGTGTGTGGTTTCCATTGAGAAGTCTGCTGGGAGATGAATTGGAGCTTCTTCCTAAGTTTTTTGCCTTTTTTTTCTGTTGCTGCTTTTTGAATTCTTTTTGTCTTTGACCTTTGAGAGATTGATTATTATATTTTGGGGGGTAGTCTTATTCGGGCTGAACCCTGTTTGGTGTTCTCTAATCTTTCTATACCTGGATATTGATCTCTTTCTCAAATTTAGGAATGTTTTCTATTATTCCTTTTTTTAAATAAACTTTCTACCCATTGCTCCTACTCAACTCCCTCTTGAACATCAATAATTCTCAGATTTGGTTTTTTGAGGTAAGTTTATATATTTTGTGGAAAAAAATCTTCATTCCTTTTCATTCTTTTTTCTGTTTTACTTCTCTGACTGTGTAATTTCAAATAGGCTTTGAGCTCACTGATTTTTTTTTTTGGCTTGGTGGATTCTGCTGTTGAGAGCCTCTAATAAACTTTTAGTTCAGCAAATATATTTCTCAGTTCTAAGACTTCTGTTTGACTTTTAAAAGTTATTTTGATCTCTTTGTTAAATTTTTCTGACAAATTTTTGAATTGTTTTTGTGTTATATTGGAGATCACTGAGTGTATCAGTCTATTCTTGCATTGCTATAAAGAAACACTGGAGACTGCATAATTTATAAAGACAAGAGGTTTGACTGGCTCATGGTTCTGCAGGATTTACAGGAAGCATGGTATGTTCATCTGCTTGGCTTCTGGTGAAGCTTCAGGGAATTTTAAATAAAGGCAGAAGGCCAAGTGGGAGAAGGCACTTTACACATGGCGAAAGCAGGAGTGAGAGCGAATGGAGGAAGGAGGTGCCAAACACTTTTAAATGACCAGATCTTGTGAGAACTCACTATCATGAAGACAGCGCCAAGCTACGAGAAATCTGCCCCCATGATCCAAACACCTCCCACCAGGCCGCACTTCCAGCATTGGAGATTACAATATAATATGATAATTGGTTGGGGACAAATATCTAAACTTGATATTTGAGGAAACTGAGTTTCCTTAAAACTGCTCTTTTGAATTCTTGGTCAGAGAGCTCACATATTACTATGTTGTTAGGGTCAGTCACTATTTTCTTGCTTTGTCTCTTTGGGGAGGTCATCGTTCTTTCTTTGCTATTGTTTCTTCTGGCTATAGTTCTATGTCTTTGCATTTAAGGATTATTTATTCCAGACTTCTCTGTCTGCCTTGTTTTGGTTACTATTGGTTATGTTTGCTTAGAGAATCTTTGTAATTTACCTGTTGAATGTCTTACATTTGTTCTCTAAGTCACTGCCTCCTTTTTGGCACTAGATGGTGCCTAAAGCCCAGATTTCTGTCAGCTCTACTAACCAATCAGAGTGCTGCCTATCTAGAACTGGGGAGGTCCCAAAGGGAGGTCCAGCCATGTGGAAAGGCTGGCTAGTGGTTCATGCCCAGGAGACCTGTGGAACATACTTCCTACAGTATGATGCTGCCAAACAGCCACTATGATTTGGTACCTCCTTTGACAGAGTTACAGAGCAGAGTTTCCAGGGCTGGAGTTGGTAGTCTCACTCCCCCGCATTGTCTCTGGCTGTCCTCAGGGATATGTCTCACTTCAGGCACTCGGAATGCTTCTCCTGGGTTGAGGCATGGACGAGTCACCTGCTAAAGAACCCAAGATGGTGGGAAAGCTGGTTGTTCACTTTATTCTCACTTTTCCAGTGTAGAAGCCATGAGTTGGGGAAAGGTTTCCACATGTCTGGTGCCAGGCAGAGTGAGGGGAGGGGTGTCATAAATATAAAAATCTGATTCTCTTACCATCCACTGAGTTTTTTTTTTTTTTTTAATTATCTATGACCCAGGAAATTGACTTACCCTCACATTTGAGTTTTGATATATTGCCGTTGATAATCTCAGTGCTGTATATTTGGTTTTGGTCTTCTGGGGGAAAGGGGGTTGGGGAGTAAAGCCAGCTTGTGTCTATGCCACCAGTTTGGAACCAGAAGTCTCCAGGTAATTTATAAAAAACAGAAACTTATTTCTCACAGTTATGGAGGCTGGAAAGCTCAAGATCGAGGTGCCCACAGGTTCACTGCCTGATGAGAGCCCATTTCTCACAGGTGATACCATCTACCCATCCTCACATGGCAGAAGGGCTGAAATGTGCAAGAATGGGGTGAACTCCCTCTGTCATGTCATTTTATAGGGGCTTCTAATCATACTCCTGAGGGAAGAGCCCTCATTACTCAATCAGCTCCCACAGGTGACACCTCTTAATACTGTCGCATTGGGCATTAAGTTTCAACATGATTTTGAAGGGGTCAAAACATTCAAATTATAGCAGGACTACACGCTCTAGTTAGGACATCGGAGATGGCGGAAAAGTCACTGCTTGGCTCATAGAAGTCTGGAAAAAGGAGTGAAAAACTCTCAGCAAGGTGGAAAAGCTTGAATTATTCTGACGGATAGTATAGGAAGGGAAAGAGAGGCTGGAAGAAATGGGCACATGTCAAATAAATATATTATATAAGGCTGAAAGACCCATCGTCCATCAGAAAATTATATTCCACAAGAAGGCCCAGAGGACCACATGTTCACGAAGGCCCTCAGGTAGGCGTTGACATGAGGGGCACCAGCATTACTAAAATATTCAGAAGATGTTTTGTTCTGCAAGGTAGAAATGTCAGTAGGAAAGGCAGTCACAGAGCTGGGCTCGTTTATAACCATGAAGATGATGCTTGGGCTTCCCCATCCCAATAATAGAGACCAAGTGGCAGGGCTTAATAATAAGTTAAGCAATTATCATTAGCATTATGGTTATGCAATTATTATAATGACCAGCAAGGTTGAAAGATGAATGAAGTAGGAGCCAAGCAAAGCAAGCTTGACTCACAGGGAGCCATGCAGACCATTAATAGGGTATGCCATCCCTATCAGTAAAAGAAATACGCAGCCAGGAAAGGTTCTGCTCCAAATCAACAAAAACAACAAAGCATGAATGGAGGGGTAGGGAGATGAGGGCGATTTCCCAAATAAAATACCGTAAGCCTTGCTCAGTTATCAGGTCTGAGACAATTTTCAGATTTGGAGCTTTCAGATTTGGAGGGCCATTATTTAGGCCCCAGAGATCCACAGTAAGAAGAACCCTGTAACATAATGGCAAGAGTGTACTGTGATGATTCCCTTATGTCCCTCCCACAGGGTCCTTGGTTATTCATTCCAGTGACTATATATCCCCAAAAGAGGGAGGATCGCGAGTTACTTCAAGAACTATTAGATATTGGACATCAGTTTGTTTGCTGTCTTCAATCCTGTGCAGCTCCAGAATCTAGTAATTGTTTTGATGAGAAAATCAGCCACAAGATCCATGCACTCCAAATCCAAATCTCCTGACTTAGTCCTTCTATATTTACTTGCTCATCAAACTGATTTTACAACATCATCAAATTGATTATGATCTTACGCGGCTTTTCTAGTTGTTTTTAATGGGAGTCTTGGTCTGCCACATGTTACTCCACCCCCTTTCCCATGAAGCTGCATTCATCATTTTATCATCTTCTAGAATCATATATTTATTTCTCTATTCTGTTTTTTCAACAAATATTTACTTATTGACTATTATATAGTACACTACAAGAAAACTGAAGTCAGGCGGAAAGTTCCAAAAAAATCTACCATCTAGAAAAAGAAGAAAATTTGGGCAAGTCTAGGCCTCACATAACAAATGCTCCAGCACTCTCTATATTCCTGGCAATACTCCCATCTCCTCCTCCCTCATCTCCATTACTCACAACCCTGTCCATATGATTTGCTTACGATTATTATTGTTTATATTAATCAGAGAAGCACTTGACTCCTAGGTAGTTACCCGTCTCTGGGACCCCAAACCCATATCGCTCTGTACATCTCCTAACCTGACCTTGTCACCTAATATTCTCCAATTCCTAAAACCATTCATTAGGCCCACCGGACTAACAGGTCAGTCATAGGGAAAACACTCTATATCTTCAAATGTGTCAGTTAAGTTTCCCTTCATCTTTTTTTTTTTTTTTTTTTTTTTTTTTTGAGACGGAGTCTCGCTCTGTCACCCAGGCTGGAGTGCAGTGGCGCAATCTCGGCTCACTGCAAGCTCCGCCTCCCGGCTTCACGCCATTCTCCTGCCTCAGCCTCTCCCAGTAGCTGGGATTACAGGCGCCTGCCACCACGCCCGGCTAATTTTTTTAATTTTTTTAGTAGAGACGGGGTTTCACCGTGGTCTTGATCTCCTGACCTCGTGATCCTCCCACCTCGGCCTCCCAAAGTGCTGGGATTACAAGCATGAGCCACCGCGCCCAGCCAGATGTCACCTTTTGTGTGAGGACTCCTACACTACTGTATTTAAAACTGCACCTACTTACATATAGACACACATATATACACACCAGTACTAATTTCCTGCTTGGTTTTCTTCATTGTTTTGATATAATATATATTTAACTGTTTGTTTATTCTCACTTCTTATACTAGAATGTGTGGTTTATGAGGGAAACATTTTTCTGTATTTTTTTTACTGCCATCTTTCTACTATTTAGAACCATGACTAACACATTATAGGCACTCCACAAAATTTGTTTATTGATTGAAAGAACAAATTCTTAGGACATATGGCCATTTTTGGTGTATCCACTGAATAGTGGATATACCACTTATGGAATTCTTAGTGTATAGATGAATTTGGATTTTGTGCATATTCAAATTAAAAATTATTTCTCAGACCATATTTTCCCAGTGAAGCTTTTTGAGAGAAGGTATTCTCTCATTTTCATCAGTGGCCTAACAGACAAGCTAAGAAGTTGCAGCTTTACAGTTTCAACTGCAAATCAATGTTGTCTATTCACTTTTATCCTCACTAATGAGTTCCCTCTAACTGTGAATGTTATTAAGTTATTCTTTATTCATTTGGCAAATAGTTATTGAATACCTACTATTTGCCAAGGCACTATGTTAGTTGTTGAGGATGTAGCGTTCCTGCTGTCAGGAAACATTTAATTGTATTCTTCTTTACAGTATACAATAGTACCTCTTACCTACACTCTTGGTAATGGCATGTAAAATTATGTGGTTATTTGTGGAAATCCCTATACATGTGTCATTGACCTTAACTGCTTTGGGTTTATCCAAAAATGAATACTTGAAATAGACAATGTAAATGGCACAGTCTTTCAACACAAAAGACCTGAATTTTATTTCCCATAATGTGATTGACCTTTGTAAGCAAAGTCAGTCGGTCTTCATTTACCTCAGTTTCTTTTTCTATAACAAAAAGTTAACAATACCTATTAAACTGAAAAGATTCTTTGAAGATAAAACAATAGTTAATAAAATGCTTTAAGAAGCAATCTACTACTTAAAAACATAATAAACTTATCTTTTCAATGGGGAGGCAGCATTGTGTGATATGATAAAGAACAGACTTTGGAAGGAGACAGGCTTGAGGTCAAATCCCAGTCCTGGCCCCTAGCAACAAATGGAAACAGTCCCGTTTAATTTACAAAGTTAATGGAATAATTAGAATTAACATACTTAAAAAGCCTAGCATCTCCCACAGGTTGTGGTGCATAGCAGATGTCAGCTGTTCTCATTTACCTTAATATTTTGGCATCTGACCATTAAAATTGTTATTTCTTCCATTTTTAAATATACCTCAGTTTCTTTATCTGTAAAATGGGGAAGTTGTATTGCAGTCTTTCAAAAGCCCTCCTGAGTATATTGCATTAACTGGTTGCCATCTCCAAGCAAAAGTCATTATTATCACATCCTCGAGGGCAATGGTTTGACATTATTAGATTTCTGCACGGCCAACTCTGAAGACAGAGACAGAAGAATCACATTCAGGAAAAGCTCTTCAGAGCAGGACATTGGAGAAAAATGTAAATAATGAGGTAATACAAACTCTAAAGTAAACCAGGCAAAGGGCCAAGAATTATCATGCAAAAGGAGAATGGACACTATCAGCTCTCATGTACACACGTGCCTTTCAAATGGCAGGAGAGACATAGAACACACATCTCTAGTAATTTTTAAAAGTCAAAGCCAAACCAGCCCATTCTCTTCAATTGCTGTTAGAGGACAATCTTCCACAGCTCACTGTTGGCCTGAGATCACTAGTTTTGCTGACATCATTCTAGTCACATGGTAGAGATGTTTACACTTTGTAGAAACTTCCATTTTATTCTACATTAATTTAGTGTCAAGGTTATTCTCCTAAGTAAATGAAAGTAGAATAATGAAATGTTCAAGTCATCTTATCACAATTGTATTGTAAGGGCTTTGTGTCTTCGCTGTAAGTCCCCAAAGTGAAGACATTTCCCTTCTCTCATCTCAAGTACTTTTTGGTCTTTTGAAATGAAAAAAGTAAGTTTTATATTATAACAGCTAGAAATTAGCAGATGTTTTGGCACACTCTGAACTTGCGTTCTGACATTATTGCACAACTGCCTCTACACTAGCAGTTTTTTTTAATCCATTTTAGGTGATCCAGCACTGATCCATCCTTCAATAGCCATAGCATTTGATCTATTATTTAATGCTTTAGAAACACAATGCTCTATCACGCAATACTTTATAAACTAACTGACAAACTCAATGGCATTGTCTACTAGAGAATTTTATTTATTTCATAGCACTTCACTTAAAAACCAATTTGTGGGGTTTTAGGTGACATTTTGATAATTCAGCCTATGAAAACCTCACTTCTCTTTTATTTTTTGGACAAATCTGAACATACAGTGTAACAAAGAGTTGTTATTCTATATCACAAGCTTAAACTATAAATTCACTCTTGTAGAACTGGAATTTTACTACTGTTCTCAAAGTTACATGAATGCCATGAAACTGTACATAAACAGGATCAGTAGCATAGCTGTTATTTATGTAGATATTTATATTTATTTACTTTTAACATTATTTCAAAAAGGTGGTCCACCCTGCTCAAGGTATTAAATATTCAGCAGTTTACTAGCATAAGAATTGGGAGCTTTAGATTTATAGTGCAAGGCATTTGATATTTGCAATACTGTTCAATAGATAAGTCTGATATTTAAATTTGGTTTTGTTCTATGCCTGGTTATTTTAGAGTTCATCCATATGCTAGCTAATTTGCTGCCAGTCAGACACTTACTTGTTTTTGTTAATTGATTCAGAGTTAAACACACAGATTCCTTCTCTCTCATCTTTTGTCCTGTCCTTCTCAAGCTCATTAATTTTGTGGCCCAATTGACCTTTGAGCAGATCAAATCTCTCCTTCAGAGTCATGGCTTGCTTTATCTATTTACGTATTTTACACTCATATTACATTCTTTGGCCCAGACAAAGTTTTCTAAAAAGTGGTCCTCTTGAAACATTTTCCCACTAAAACAGAAGGGCTGTGGTTTTACACCCACCAGGGAGGAAAGAGCAGCTAGGGACACTCTGCTGGTTCCTGAAAGAAAGTCTGCGGATCTCAGGGTTTCCTTTGTCTCACTGTGATCACACACACATTGCTAATGGCCTGAGGCACTCATACATTTCAGGGAGCTCTCCAGCCTTCTCTTGAACTAATTCCTTCCAGAGCCTCTGTTCAAGTGTGACTCATCACTCTGCAAAGCCACTGCCTCCCAGCACGCCTCCTGCCAAATGTGGAGGGCATGTCTTTCCCACTGGATTCCTGCCATTTCTTTCGTACATTTGACGTAATCCCCTTTCCCATTGTTTTTGTGCATTTGATTGTGCAAAATTGCAGGCAAAAAAGTAAAGCAGAAACTAAAAGCCTGCAAAATGACTGTTCTGAGACGCCTTTAGTAATCTGGGGTATTCTTTGGCCATGAAGATCTCTACTAGTTTGAATAGAGAGGTTTAGTTTAGTTCTGTTTATTTTTGTGTTTGTTTGCTTTTGGTGGGGACAGTGGGGTATTATCAGACTTCACTTGATTTTAGGACAGTAGACAAGATTAAAGGAGACATCAAAATATTAGACATGCTGAAAAGCCAAAATAGATATATAAATAAAAAATAAAAATATTGAACACTTTTAGTCAAATTTACCATCTGAGCAGACCCTAGACCTTACTTGAGATTTCATGGCAACAGAAATAGTCATCATATTCTGTGTCCGTCTGGATTTCTGCCATTAATTATCCACTTTGTTCTCAGTACTATCAACCTTTTCCTTTCCACTGGCATCTTTCCCTTTGTGCATAAACATGCTCAAGTCTCTCCCATCTTAGGAATAAATACTTCCTCAATCTGCCTCCACTCTAGCTACTGAACCTTCTCCTTTGTACTTTTTTAAAAATAGATCAGCTTCTAGAACAAGCAGTCTACATGGACTGTCTTCACTTCCTCATATTTAGTTTCTTTCCCTTATTGATGAAAACTCTTCCAACTCTACATTATTGCTATTCCAAAGTGAGCTTCTAGGTTGCTCATTCCAATTTAATTAGTCGGTGTACTATTGGATACAAGTGACTGAAGACTCAATGCAAGTTGAGTTAAAGAAAAGCTATTGTTATTATTGTAGTTATTACTAGTATTTAGCTCACTTACCTAAAAAAAGCTCATTGCTTGTGCTGACTTAGGTGCAGCTGAACTAGGACTTACTCTCCTTTTCCTCGCTCTGCCTCCTTCTATTTTGGCTCTACTTCTTGGCTGGTTCATGCTTCATGGTGGTAAAAAGTTATTTTTACACTTACATCCTCACTGCTGTAAATATATCACAAAAACACAGCTTTTAGATCACAACTCCCATATAATTCTCAGGGTTAATTTGGTGTACTCAAAATGAATTGTGTGCTAAACAAAGTGTGCTAAACAAAGTGCTAAACAAAGCAATCTGGCCAAAGGGCTGCAGCCTCCTATTGACTAGGTCCGTGTTAAGTGTGTTCTTTGGAATGAAGCATGGCTTTGAATTTTGGCTTTAACAAAGTTTATTAGTAGTAACAATATAGCTATACTTACTATGTTATTCATTTTACACCTAGCATCTGTTCTTTATAACACGCCTGCAGGTTATGTATTAAACATTATGAAGAGGGTAGGAGTTCAAAGAACTTAAAGAATTGGCCCAGCTCTTAATGAAAAAGATCTAAGATTTGAACCCAAGTTTCTCTAGACTCAAAGTTGTGCTCTTCCCACTGGATCATACTGAGATATTATATTCCAAAGGAGTCATCACATGCCGGGTGTGGTGGCTCATGCTTGTAATCTCAACATTTTGGGAGGTCAAGGTGTGAGATCACTTGAGGCCAGGAATTTGACACCAGCCTGGGCAACATAGTGAAACCCTGTCTCTTAAAAAAAAAAAAAATTAAGTTAGCCAAATATGGTGGCATGTGCCTGTAGCCCTTGCTACTGGTGAGGCTGAGATAGTAGGATTGCTTGAGCCCAGGAGGTCGAGGCTGGAGTGAGCTATGATTGCATCACTGAACTCCAGCCTGGGCAACAGAGAGAGATCCACATCTCTTAAAAAAGAGAAAAAGAGTAAAAATAGTCATTACAGAGCTAGCACACATGCTTAACTAATGTTAGTTCCTTTTCTTTATTCTGCTCATGCAATTCTGATCAGATCATAGCTCTTAAAAACTTTGTCATGAAGTCCTCTCCCAATCTGGCCCTCACTTAGCTTCAACGGTTTCACCCCTCATCTATCTTCCTCAGGTCGTTCTAAGACATTATTTTTTCTTTCAACATGCCAGGTTCCCTAATTTGTCTGAAATTTTGAATATAAAATGTATTTATTCTGTCTGATTTCCTCTCCCCACAGAAAATTACTCATTTTTTGCAAGTCTGGCCTCAAGTACTTACTATCTTCTGCATTTCCTCTGCAGCTCATACATACCTTCGTTACGGAATTATTACATTGTATTGTAGTCGTTCCTATATCTTCTCCCCACTATGCTGTAAAATAGTCAAGTTAAGGCCATGGATCCAGTCATTTTCTCTTCATTTCCCAGGAACATAATGTAGGTACTACATAAATGTTTGTTGAATGAATAAATGGATATACAAAGAAACAAATTTCTTTTTCCCAAATTGGCCCAAACTCCTTTTCCCAGCACAGATTTTCCCAGCACAAACAACAACAATAAAGATGACAGGAATAGAGAAAAATGGAACAGGACAGGACGGGATGGGATGGAGAGGAGAGGAGAGAAAGGGAAAGGGAAGAGGAGAGAGGGGAGAGGGGAATGGGGAAGGAGAGGAGGTGGGAAGGGGGAGGGAAGATGAGGTGGGAAGGGGGAGGGGAGAGGAGGTGGAAAGGGGAAAGGGAGAGGAGGTGAGAAGGGGGAAGGGAGGGGAAGGGAGAGAAAGAGGAGGGGAAAGGAGGGGGAAGGGAGAGGAGGAGAGGGGAAGGGAGAGGAGGAGAGGAGAGGGGAGGGGAGGGAGGGAGGGGAGGGGAGGGAGGGAGGGAAGGGGAAGGGAGGGAAGACATCCTATCCCTGCAATGCAGAGGAATTACAGAGAATTTTTTCATATATTTTACATAAATAAAAGATCATTAATATACAACCAATTATTAAAAGGAAGCAGAGGCCAGGCATGGTGGCTCACGCCTGTAATCCCAGCACTTTGGTAGGCCAAGGCAGGCGGATCACCTGAGGTCGGATCACCTGAGGTCAGGAGTTCAAGACCAGCCTGGCCAACATGGTGAAATCCTGTCTCTACTAAAAATACAAAAAGTAGCCAGGTGTGGTGGCAGATGCCTGTAATCCCAGCTACTTGGGAGGCTGAGGCAGGAGAACTGCTTAAGCCCAGGAGGCAGAGGCTGCGGTGAGCCAAGATCATGCTACTGCACTCCAGCCTGGCCAACAGAGTGAGACTTTGTTGCAAAAAAACAAAAAAAGGAAGCTGCAAATTTTGGCTACATGCCTTTGAATCTTGGTGAACATAAGAAAAACAATTTTTGATGACCCCTTTTTCCTTCCACCCAATGGATGTTGTTGTAACTTCCTTAAATAATCTTTTGGTGTGGGTTCTCATTACTGTATTGCTATAGCTACTGCTTTAGTACAGATCTTCATTATTACCTGGATAATTGTAAGTCTCTCTCCTCCCCTTCCTTCTGCCTGAACCTCTCTGCAATCCATCTTCCACATGGCTGCAAAAATGATATTACTAAACAAAACGAGAAGTACTTGTACAGCTTTCCAGTCTCTTTAGCACAAACTCCAGACTTCTAAAATGACAAAGCTATTCAAAACTGCCCTAATTTACCTCTCTAGTTCCTTTCTCTTAATTTTCCCACATTCACATCTCATGCTCCAGCTGCATGGGTTAAACATGTGTATTATACAAGGAATCTAGTGCCAGATTACAGAGATAAGAAGTGAAATATACTAACAACAACACACCCTGGTGAAAGAAATTAAACCTTGTATGAGAGCGGATAAACTTTAGAAGAGAGATAACTGTTCTTGCCATATCTTTAGCAGGTAACAGGTGCACCTTGGGAATTCTGGGGTTTGTGAGCTTGCCTGGTGGCCATTAAAGCTTCTGTCTCTTTCTTGTATTTCCTCTCTCTTTCCTGGGCCTCACTGTCTCTATTATAAAAGACCGAGGGAGCCACTTTCAGGTCCTCTAAAGTACTCTCTGGTCCCAGGGCCTGTTTTTGTAGCTTCCTCCTGATGTCATAAGCTGCCTGGGTAATAAATTTATCCTTTAGATTAGCTGCCCCTTGACTGAATCAGGAGACAGAGAGGTGTGCTTTACCAAGGCCTCTCTTAGCCTTTCCAGGAAGGCAGTGGGATTTCCATCAAATCCCGGGTTGATCATGGACAATTTAGTATAATTGAGAGGCGTGGTCCTAGTTCTGCGTAAGCCTTCCATTATGCACACTGGAAAGTGTCTTCCAGCCTTCCACTTCGTCACTGGGATGCCATTTAGGGTCATTCACTGGTACTGCTTCTCTTCTGGTTGGATAATATTTGCCCCCTTTTCTGACACTATATGCAACACAAAGCTCATCCCCAAATCTCTCTGCTGCTTGCAGAGCAGCCTGCTTCTCAGTGGCCATCAGGTTCTGATTCAAAAGTAACCTAATGTCTTTCCAGGAGAGTTCAAATATTTGAGTGAAATTCTGGAAAGCCTCTATATGAGAGGCGACAGTGTGCTGGCAGCCCTCACAGGCGTCGCTCGCTCTCGGCACCTCCTCTGCCTGGGCTCCCACTTTGGCGGCACTTGAGGAGCCCTTCAGCCCACCGCTGCACTGTGGGAGCCCCTTTCTGGGCTGGCCAAGGCTGGAGCCAGCTCCCTGAGCTTGCCAGGAGGTGAGGAGGGAGAGGCATGGGCGGGAACCGGGGCTGCGTGCGGCGTGGGCTTGGCGGGCGAGTGCGTGGGCTTGGCGGGCCCCGCACTCGGAGTGGCCAGCAGGCCTGGGCAGTGAGGGGCTTAGAACCTGGGCCAGCAGCTGCTGTGGTCGACCTCTCGGCCGGCCTTAGCTGCTTCCCCGTGGGGCAGGGCTCGGGACCTGCAGCCCGCCATGCCTGAGCCTCCCCCCAACGCCGTGGGCTCCTGCGTGGCCCAAGGCTCCCCAACGAGTGCCACCCCCTGCTCCATGGCACCCAGTCCCATCGACCACCCAAGGGCTGAGGAGTACGGGTGCATGGCGCGGGACTGGCAGGCAGTTCCACCTGTGGCCCCGGTGCGGGATCCACTGGGTGAAGCCAGATGGGCTCCTGAGTCTGGTGGGGACTTGGAGAACCTTTATGTCCTGCTAAGGGATTGTAAATACACCAATCGGCACTCTATATCTAGCTCAAGGTTTGTAAACACACCAATCAGCACTCTGTGTCTAGCTCAGGGTTTGTGAATGCACCAATCAACACTGTGTCTAGCTACTCTGGTGGGGACTTGGAGAACCTTTGTGTCTAGCTCAGGGATTGTAAATGCACCAATCAGCACCCTGTCAAAACGGCTTCATTCTTGAAGTCAGTGAGACCAAGAACCCACCAATTCCAGACACATATATATCTATCAGCATCATCTGAAGACTTGCCAAGATTTCCCTTAATTTGCTTTAAGTCCTGTAGGAAGAAGAGAACCTGAGTCTCACTGGGCCCAAATTCACTGGGCATCTGTTGGAGGGGCAGGAATGAGACTGGGCTTGTTTAGGGCAAGGATTTTTAGGAGGGGGCAAGTGAGAGGCTGAAGCTCTATAGGGGGGTCAGGGTAGACCTGAAGGAGTAAGACTTGAGGGAGCTGGCTCCCCTTTGCTAGGAACCCTTAGATAGACCTCAAGGAGGAATCTGACTGCCATTTTACCCCAAAACAAAGCTTGCACATATGTGGCCTCAGACCACGTGTCCTCACATCTACAGAAAAGTTCCAACTTCTGGATGTTATCAAAATGAATGCTCCCTTCCTGAGGCCAAGCCAGTCCCTCCTATAAATCATAATTTGGCCAAGCCTTTGTGCAGAGGGCTATGAAGTATTTTTCCTCCAGGTTCTGAGGATAAAAACAGTCCCAATGGTTAAAGATACACTCTAGAAGAGTATAAGCTGGGGGTGGTGAAGAGAACTGGTTGCCCATTCTGAAAGACAGGGAATAGAGGCTCCCTCATTCCTTTCCTTCTTACAGTGAAAACTCAGGGTGTGATAGAGAGAGAAAGCAAGCATCCTCCCTTCACTTTCCACCCCTTATCCCTGAACCGGCCATAGGTACCACTGCAGTATATACCCATGAAGCAGGGAAAACCACCCTCACCTACACCTTCATTTCTCCCTGCTGTCACAAACTGAGTTCCCTGGGCCTGTTTATGCTATGAAGCATGGCCTCCTTCCGTGGGGTGGGTTTCAGCACACACCTGTTATTTTAAGCCTTTGCTTTTGTTTGTGTTGTTGCTTCCACCTGGAACACTCTTTTCACTTTGTCCACTTCGCAAATATAAGCTCATAATTATCTAAACTACCATCCAAAAGAGACAAAGCAGACTAATATATACAACTAACTGCTTCCTTTTTTTTCCCCATAGGTACATATTTTTATGAAAAAGCCACAACACTTTATTTTTTTTATTTATTCTATCTCTCCCACTGGATGATAAGCCTCTTGATAGCAGGGACTATGTCTTATTCATCTCTTGTTCCATGGCACCTAGCCCAGTGACCAAAAATAAATATTTGGTGATTAGGCTAAAAGGAAGAAGAAGAGAAAAGACAGGGAAACAGAATGAATTAAGTCTACTTTTACTTTTGTCTTAGGCCTCTAGAATATAAATCCCTAGAGAGAAAAATCTCTGAAGGACTATAGAGAAGGGATCTCTTGTCTATATCAAACTTGCTTTTGCCAACAAAAACATTTGTTGCAACAAATTCTTCTTCTTTTGTTCTTTCTTCTTCTTCCTTCCCTCCTCCTCCTCCTCCTCCTCCTCCTCCTCTTCTTCTTCTTCTCCTTCTTCTCCTTCTCCTTCCCTTTTTAAACAGGGTCTTGCTAGAGTACAGTGGTGTGATTATAGCTCACTGCAGCCTCGACCTGCTGGGCTTAAGTGATCCTCCCATCTCAGCCTCCCAAGTAGCTGGGACTATAGGTATGCACCACCACACCTGGATAAGTTTATTTATTTTTGTAGACATGAGGTCTCACACTTTGTTGCCCAGGCTGGTCTTGAACTCCTGAGTTCAAGCAATCCACCTGCCTCAGCCTTCCAAATTGCTGGGATTACAGGTGTGAACCACCTTGCACAGCTGATTATTTGATCTTGAGTTTTCATTTGCAAGATTTTAGTTATCCCAGAAATAGCATTTTCTCCAGCTGGCTTAAAAATACACTGCTAATTGCTGGAGAATGAAATCCAAGACATTTGCATTCTTATTCTGTGAACTAACAAAAATAAATTTGAATAAATGAATTATTTCTGTTATATATCTATTTCTTCCCCCAATTGCTGACTTGATTCTTAGTAAGAAATGAGTAGAAACATCTCAAATATATTTTCTGTCTTAAAATAGGTAGTATTTATTTTTATTATTTATTCAATTTATATTTTGTTCTGGCATCTAGAAGGGGCTCATTAAATAAGCCTTTTTTTCTTTCTTATTTTCTTTCTTCCTTCATTTTCTTTAAAACTCTTCCAACAAATAGTTTAACAAGTATTCTATGTTCTGCCCTTGAAGTATCTTTTTTTTTTATTTTTTTTTGAGACAAGGTATAGCTCTGTCACCCAGGCTGGACTGCAGTGGCATAATCTTGGCTCCCTGCAACCTCTGTCTCCTGGGCTCCAGACGTCTTCCCATCTCAGCCTCCAGAGTAGTCTGAGACTACAGGCGCTTGCCATCATGCCCAGCTAGTTTTTGTATTTTAAGTAGAGACAGGGTTTCGCCATGATACCCAGGCTGGACTTGAACTCCTGGGCTCAAAGTGATCCACCTGCCTCGGCCTCCCAAAGTGTAGGGATTACAGAAGTGAGGCACCACCTTGGCCCCAGCCCTAAATATCTTTTAATGCCTTGCTATCAGCGTAACTTTGGCTATTCTATCCTACTGACATTATACCATCTAACTAATCAAAAACTTAATATTGAAATATCATTAATGTAGATTTAGAAAATTCTTGCTAATGACCCTCAAGTCAGCCAATTCTGTAACTTTCTTTTCCCTTTTCCTTTGTTTCTTTATCATGTTTGACACTTGAATTTTTTTCTTTTTTTTAGAAAGCCTTTTATCTTTTAGCATCTGTAAATATTGCTTTCCTGGTTGATAAAATACTGTCTAAGATTGTTTGTTGGGGGGATGCCTGTAAGGGCCACCTCTATTTCTCCTGGCCTGAAGAATTTAATTTGACCATTGATGCTAAGTCAAGAGTCACAAGAACTAGAGAGATGAAGGGTTTGAAGAATCAAGTCAATCTTGTGGGTAGTTTCACAAGAAAGTGGAGCCTCCTGCTCAGATACTGAACCCTAGGGCATCAAAATTTTACAAAGACTTTTGGGGGCTCAGAACCATTATGCCCCCCAAACCCTTATCCTCTCTTTTAGTCTGCTTTTTCTCTGTTGGATGAGATATCACAAAACAATATAAACTCACCCTGTCTTATTTGAAATGTGGATTTAACACATATTCAATAAATTGAATGATAGTTTGTTATTTTTAAAAATGTACTCTTTTAAAGTAACTTTAGTTTTTTAAGTTTCCGTATTTTTGAAAGGATATTCTCTGGGATAAAGCATATATATTATATGTGTTTAAACACACACATATACATATACATAACATATTATTTCTGGACCTATAGGCTGTCATCAAAACACATATTTTAAACTATGTTTTCTAAATTAATTTTCAAAATGATCAACCAAGAGATATGTGATATCTATTTTATATATGACATAAGTAACTCTACCTACCCATATCTAGACAGCGAGAGAGAGAGAGAGAGAGAGAGATACAAATGTCTATGTATGCCAAAATGGCCTTAGGATAGTTTTCAAATATAATACCCCAAATATCTCAAACATTATAGTTATTATAAAAGTTGTTGAGTATACATGAAAGATTGAAAATAGAAAATTAAAAATTCTCATCTCCATTAAAGTTGCTAATACATATTCGATTTGATTTTCTAAATTTCAGAAGTCATGTTTCTTATTCTCTGGTTTTCTCTCTACTGAAACTTTAGAGAAATATCACGAAATGTTTTGTTAAACAAATCATTTGGCACTCTGTAAACTGAAAAACCCAGTTAAACTGAATTTAAACATTTTGGAACTTTATTTATGTCAAACTGATTTACCACTGAGGCTTTCTGTGTTCGTATCGCTCAGATCTTCTCCAGCAAGGCAAGCCCTTTGATTGAAGCCTGAGAGTTGTAAATGTAGTCATAAGATTTCTTTTAAAAGTGCTTCCAAAACATTGTTAATCTTAAAATATACTCTTCACGTAGTCTGGCTTCCATATTCAAACGCTAACCAAAGAGACTGCTTTATGCTAGAAGCTCTTGGCTTGAAACTCTACTTAGTAACTTGGAGTACAAATAAGTAATTGTGTGTTCAATTATACACACTTAGAGAAAAGGTAAAGGCAGCAATAATTATCTACATGAAATTAGACCTAAATTTTACAGGGAAACACTGCTAGTTTCCTGTGAAAATCCACTTCTAAAACAAATATAACAACAGCATGCAAACCCATACACTTAAATGAATATCCACTGAAATGAATATCCACTGACAGAACACGTTCCCAAACTTAGTTTTAAAGGAATCATGGGAAACACTTTATAGGTTCATGCATGAAGGCAACAGATAGGGCAGTTTATTATTTTGAAGCAGGTAGCACATAACCTGAAAGTGCAGTTTTCATGATTTCAGAAAAGACAAAGTATACCCTATGTATAGCTCAGGGTGACTTGGAATGAAGCCAAAATACACGGCACTAGAGTTCTCAGGGTTAAATCATCATATACTATCAATCTGAACAACAGTGATTAAAGTCATTCACCCTGTAAGCAACCTAGAAAGAAACTCAAGTAAAGCTGGTTAGAACAAGTCCAACGTTGTTAGGACAGTAAAAATGTGGGAATTTAGTATTTTAGAAAAACTCTGATGTATACATCTAAACAAATTCAGTGTCTAATTATTAAAAGTCAGATCTTTAATAATGGATCATTTAGGTGCTTTAGAAGGTTTTCTGCCACATATTTAAAATATTTATTTCTAACCTAGCAAAAAGCAACATAACAAACAATCAAAGTTAGTCAACCCTTAACTCCAAAATAACCTGAATGCTAAAAACATAATTTAGTATTTTTAAAATACTTTATACATTTGAATTTATATTTAAATAAAACTCAGTCTTGTTTAGAAAGTTGAAGAAGTCTTGGTTTAACGACTATTTTTTTAAGTCAGTTAATAGGGAAGCAACCGGAACACACTACAAATGTCTGGTGGTAATCAAATAAATGTACCTTTTTAAAATACTTGTACCCATAGCTCTGAGGGATTTTGTTATTCATCAGCGGAAACCCTTTTTTAACAACTACATTTGATTCCCCACAATCATTCATGCTCACAAACATCCAAACCAAAAGTGAATAAATATTTTCATCCTGTATTAGCAATATTATAAAGGCCTCGGCGTGATAATGAAGTGAGAAACATTTACTGGCATACCAGGGTGGTGTAAAAATAGTAGTAACCTTTGACAACAAAAAGCTTAGTCAATTCCCAGCGACAGTTGCTTTCTGCATCAAAGACAAAATCAACATTACCTTAGAAATCATAAGATGCTGCAACCTAAAATGGTATTTACCTTGAAACGTATAAAACAGAAAGCACTTTTAGTGAGAAGAATTTAATCATTTTTGCATGCATCGTGGCATAACATTTGAAACTTCAGGCATACTGAAATATTTAACTTCAATTGCTAAAACTGCACCCCTGAAGGAGTTACATGTTTTGTTGAAATGTACGGTATTTAATTAGGTTAAACTAACTATTAGGTAGTATCAGTTACCATTTATCTTAATTCTTTGGAAAAAATAAACATTGTAATAAAACAATTAGAGGGATGATTACACAAATTTATATCAGTCCCTTCAAAACTGACTACTTGTTCATAAGATCACAACCCCCGGCCTTGCCCTTTGATAAGTAGGATGGCAATTATCATAAGATTTTTGTTTGATAACCTCTAGGAATCAGTAAGAAGAAAGTTTTTTCTTTATGCTAACTGAACTGCAAAGCAGATAAGAAATGCACTTCATTGTTACATTGTTTAAAGCCCTAATTCATCATCCCTAAAAATGGAAAAAAATTCAAAGTTAATTTACTGGAAAACAATCCAGTGTCCTATAATTCAAAGAAATAGGTATTATTCTTCTACACTTGGCTTTTTTGATGACTAGCTGTGAATCTGAAAAACTTGTTAAGCCATTTAACTGCCAAATCTTTAACTTCACAAAATACATGATGTAAAAATAGATGAGAATTATATATGTAGTGTGTAAAAATTCTCGTAAAAAATGAACTGTGTAAAATGCTGTAAAAATCAAGTTTAAGAAAACAGTTATTTTAGTGGAACAAATACATATTGACAGAAATGCTTTTAAAATAAGAGAAAGATATCCCAAAAGGCAAAGTATATATTTTGGCCAAATAGAATACAATTTCAGAGATATATAGGGGAAGCTTTAAAGTTTTAATATTGGTATCACAACCCTATTTTCTTTAATGGTACTGTATTTGGTATAGATAAAGAATATAAAGGAATAAATGTCAGTACTCTGAAAACTAAAAGTGAATTTAGAGAGATATACCTAGTTAATAGGTCAGAATGCTTGATAATATTAAGACATCAGTTTTTCTCAAATTGATCTATAATTCCACACAACCATATAAAATTCTCAACAGGGGTTTCCTTTTGCTTTTGTTTTATTTTGTGAAAGGATTTGACAAACATTGTAAGATTCTCTTGAAGAATATAAGGGATATAGAATAGACAAAACCACCTTGAAAAAGAACAGGATTGGAGGGTTAATAACACCTGATTTCAAAACTTATTATAAAGCCGTGGTAATCTAAGTCAGTGTGGCATCGGCATGAAGATAGACATATCAATGGAACAGAATAGAGCATCCAGAAATAGACCCACACATAAATATTTTTTCACAAAAATGCAAAGGCAATTCAATGCTGAAAGGTTAGGCTTTTCAAGTGGTGTTCAAGCAATTGGAAATCCATAGGCAAGAAAATGAGCTTAGATCCCTAACTAGTAGCACATATGAAAGCTAACATACAATGGATCATCAATCTAAATGTAAAACCTAAAACTATAAAATTTCCAGAAGAAAACATAGAAGAAAATCTTCGTGATCTTGGGTTGTCAAAGATTTCTTAGAGGGCTTAACTGAAATTAAAAATTTCATTTTTTTTGCCCCAAATGGCAGATTAGAGGCATTGCTAGCATGCCTCTCTCATTTGGAAGAACAGAATAGCATGTAAATATTCACACTGTGAACGTTTTTTCAAGAAGCAATGCAGGAACTAAACAGGAAAGCTGAAGGAATCCACAGACTCTTTGAAGGAAACAGCAGGCTGCAGCCTACACCACAGTCTACACTGTGAGTCAGGTAAAGGGCTACAAGTCCCCAGAGTATGAGTGGGAAGAGATTTTCTCTAGGATACATACCCCTACCAGGGAGCTGAAAGTCCACGCCACAGGGAGAAGGCCTTACCCTTACTCAGGGCAGGAACTGACTTGGGGAGGGTCATGGAATATAAAAGTAGGAGCAGCTGTGGGAAGACCATTGCATGCATTCCCAGTCTCCAGCATTAACCAAGGGAGGCCATTCCATATTGTTTCTCACAGGGAACCCTGTGGAGGTCAGCCAAATAGTTCAGGCAGTGGTTGCAGGTTGAAAGAAGCCCCCAGTTGGGTTTCGTTATGTAACCTCTGGTGGGCACAAACTCCCTTGGCCAGGGCCAGTGGGAGGCAAGTGAAAAGTGGATTGCAGCTATGAGTGCAGCAGCTGGGTGCCCAGCTTTGTGGATGCATTGGGAGTGACGTGGCTTGAAAGCCAGGTTGTTCTCTCCAAGGGAAAAGCTTATGACCTGGGGCATTTACAAGTTTTGAGTGCAGGCTGTTTGGAAATTAGCTCAGTGCTGCCAGTGGAACACTGCAGGAGTGGATCAGACTCACCGAACGCATGGGGTCTGTGTGGGGCTTATTGACACCTGCTATTCCCCACTCCCTGCACAAACCCTTCTGTGCCACAGAGGCAGCAACAATCCCCTCTGGAACATTTGACCTGAAAACCAACTCCATCCTCTAACACCCAGAGGGGTTGTACTTGCCCTGCATGTGGAGACTCAGAGTGCAAACTCACCTGACCCAGCCCCCACCTGGCTTTACCCTGCCACCTGCCTTTATGTCCCAGGAGGATATAAACTTCTGGGAGGTATATGGCCCCACCCATTGCCTGAGAAACCAGAGTACCCTTCATCCCAGTCAACACAACGCAAGCAAAAATCCCACTGCTACTATTACAGCTGGTAGTCTTTTGCAAGCACCATCTCCTGGTTGAAGGCTAATCAAAGTCCATTACAGCATCTCCTGGTAGAATAACAAACACTGTGCTCAAGAAGGAGAAGACTATGGGGTAACCTCAATATCACCACTGCTTGCATCACTCAGGCTAACCAGGAGGTTCTGAGTGTGTCCACATGACCAGTTCTTTACCACTATAACCAGTGTTCGAGAAAGCCAAAACACTAAGGCTATATACAACCAAGGAATCTCACAGAGTCTATGTCATTCTCCTGCCACCTTCATTAGAGCTGGTGCTGTTACCTATGCTGGGAGACTTGAAGACAGGTCACATCACTGGATCCCTTGAAGACATTCCCCAGCACCAGCCTGGAGTGTGGCAATTTCATTGGGTGGCTAGACCCAGAGGAGAAACAACACTCACAGTAGTCTGGCTCACAGGGACTCCCACTACTAGGGGAAGTGGGAGTGTACAACATCAAGGCAACACCCCATGGGACAAAAGAATTTGGATGGCAGGCCTTAAGCAATGGATCTTTCCACTGGCAGGAAGTTTCTTTCAGCAGAGGCACAGTTGCAGTGCTGGACTCAGCAGGGAAACTGCAGCTCTAACCCAACAGTCAGACAGTCCTTGTGTGTGTGAAGGGTCTTGGCGAAGAGGATATCTTTCCCCCCATCATACAACACCGCAGGCATAGCTGGGGATTCTCTCATGGGAGCTTGGCATGAGTGCAACTATAGGCAGCCTTTCTGGAACATGTCGGGATGACTGTATCCCTGCAGAAGGAGCATGCTCCAGGTTCAGGCTTCCATGAGAGATGGAGTCCCAGTTCCTCTCTACTTGAAACATCAACATTCCTACAGGTGAAAAGAGGTGCCTCTCTGATCTGAATAGCCAGAGCACTGGGACAGGAGTATGTCTGAGAGATAGATAGCTTTCCTACTGACCTGGTAGGGGAGCTGAAGTGGCTCCAACTCTTCCCCCTGATAAGAGCTTGGTGTGACTCACTGAAAGCTCCTCCAGCCACCTCTGTCCAGGCTGGGACCTCTGCTCACCCTGGAATATTGCATTTACCCACCTGCTTTAGCCACATCCAGTTCCTACCCAGGGATACCTCCCCTGCTAGCCTGAAGCTTGAACCATCAAACCAGCAAATAAAATACTAGGAAAAATAAATAAATAAATAAGTGCACACCACGGGTTATGAGATAAGCTTCAAGAGACCTCTACCCTTCCAACCTCATAGGAGACAGTGAACTTGCCCACACGCTGAGCACATTGCTACTACAAGCAGCACATGGGAAAGCCGTTATACAAAGACCCTCTATAACCAAGGAACTCGTACAGAGTCTTCAGCCATGAATGCACCAAGAATCAAATTAGCCTATATTTAACTATAAGCATGAAATTCACATCCTTAAGTGGAAAAATAAATTAAAAACAACACAGTCAAATAAAACATAAATTCAAGAATAATTAGAAGAAATAGTCTACCCAAATGAGAGGGAACCAGAAAAGTATCTCTGGTAATATGACAAAACAGGGTTCTATAACACCTCAAAAAAGATCACACTAGCTTCTAGCTCTCCAACAGTGGATCCAAACCAGGATGAAATCTTTGAAATAACACTAAAAATACAAAATAACACTAAAAACACTAAAAATTACAGGCATGGTGGTACACTCCTGTAATCCCAGCTACTTGGGAGGCTGAGGCAGGAAAATCTCTTGAACTTGGGAGGCAGAGGTTGCAGTGAGCCGAGATCACACCACTGCACTCTAGCCTGGGTGACAGAGCAAGACTCCATCGCAAAAAAAAAAAAAAAAAAAAAAAAGATAAAGAATTCAGAAGGTTATTAAGCTACTCAAGGAGATACCAGAGAAAGGTGAAAAACAACAGAAAGAAATTTTAAAATCAGTTCAGAGTATGAATAAAAAATTTTCTAGAGATAAAGATATCATAAAGAAAAACTACTCAGAACTTCTGAAAATAAACGACACACTTAGGGACTTATAAAATGAAGTTTTCATAATAGACTAGAACAAGTAGAAGAAAGAATTTCAGAGTTTGAAGACAAAGCATTTGAATTAACCCAATCAGACAAAAATAAAAAACAATCAAAGGAAATGAACAAAATCTCCAATAAATATTGGATATGTAAAACAGCCAAACTTAAGAATAACAGGTGTTCCTGAGGAAGAAGAGAAGACTCATTTGAGGGAATAATTGAGAAAAACTTCCCAGGCCTCGCTAGAGATTTGACTATCCAAGTCTAAGCAGCTCAAAGAATTCATGAAAAATTAATTGCAAAAAGATAATCACTGAAGCATATAGTCATCAGGCTATCTAAAGTCAACATAAAAAGCAGTCAGACAAAAGCATCTGGTAACCTATAAAGGAAAACCTATTAGACTAACAGCAGACTGCTCAACAGAAACCTTACAAAGCAGAAATGATTGGGTTCTTATCTTCAGCATCTTTAAGCAGAATAACTCTCAGCTGAGAATTTTGTATTTAGAAAAACTAAGTTTCACAAATGAGGGAGCTATAAAGTTATTTTCAGACAAATAAATGCTAAGGAAATTAATCACACCCAAACCAGCATTATAAGAAATGCTAAAAGGAATTCTAAACCTTGAAACAAAAGCTTGATATGCACCAAAATAGAACCTCTTGAAAGCTTAAAACGTACAGGGTCTATAAAAGAGTAACACAAGAAAAAGTATGAGCTATCTAGATAACAGAAACATGACAAAGAGAACAGTACCTCACGTCTCAATATTAATGTGGAACGAAAATGGCCTAAGCGCTCTGTTTAAAAGATGCAGAATGGTAGAGTGGATTAAAAATAAAATCACAAACCAAATATCTACTGTCTTTGAGACTCAACTAATATGGAAGGATTCATATAAACTCAAGGCAAGGCTGGGCGCGGTGGCTCACACCTGTAATCCCAGCACTTTCGGAGGCTGAGGTGGGTGGATCACGAGGTCAGGAGATCGAGACCATCCTGGCTAACACGGTGAAACCCTATCTCTACTAAAAATACAAAAACAAGCCGGGCGAGGTGGGCTCATGCCTGTAATCCCAGCCCTTTGGGAGACCGCAGGTGGATCACCTGAGGTCGGGAGCTCGAGACCAGCCTGACCAACATGGAGAAACTCCGTCTTTACTAAAAATACAAAATTAGCTGGCAATGGTGGCACATGCCTGTAATTCCAGCTACTTGGGAGGCTGAGGCAGGACAACCGCTTGAACCCAGGAGGCGGAGGTTGCGGTGAGCCAAGATCATGCCATTGTACTCCAGCCTGGGCAACAAGAGCGAAACTCCGTCTCAAAAAAAAAAAAAAAAAAAAAAAAAATACAAAAACAAAATTAGCTTGGCGTGGTGGCGGGTGCCTGTAGTCCCAGCTACTCGGGAGGCTGAGGAGGGAGAATGGCATGAAGCCAGGAGGCTGAGCTTGCAGTGAGCCAACATCACACCACTGCATTCTAGCCTGGGTGACAGAGCGAGACTCCATCTCAAAAAAAAAAAAAAAACACACTACGTAAAGGGTGGAAAAAATATTCCACACAAATGGAAACCAAAAGCAAGCAGGAGTAGCTATTCTTAGACAAAACAACTTCAAAACAACAACAGCGAAAAAAGACAAAGGTCATTATATAAATGATATAAGGATCAATCCAATAAGAAGATACTACAATCCTGAATTTATATACACCTAACACTGCAGCTCACAGATGCATAAAACTATTATTATTAGATCTAATAAATGAGATAGCAACACAATAATAGTGAGAGACTTCCATATACCACTGACAGCAGTAGACTGTCATTGAGACAGAAAGTCAACAAACAGTGGACTTAAATGACACTCTAGAACAAATGGACTTAACAAATATTTACAGAACATTCTACCCAAGAATTACAGAGTAGACACTTTTCTCATCAGCACATGGAACATTCTCTAAGTTAGACCACATGACAGGCCACAAAACAAGTCTCAATAAATTTTAAAAAATCAAAATCACATCAAGTATCTTCTCAGACCATAGTGGAATAAAACTAGAAATCAACTCCAAAAGGAACCCTCAAAACTATACAAATATATGGAAATTAAATAATCTGATCCTGAATGATTTCTGGGTTAACAATGAAATCAAGATGGAAATATAAAAATTCTTTCAATTTAGTGATAATATTAGCACAATAATAATTCAAAACTTCTCTGATACCAAAAAAGCAGCACTGAGAGGAAAGTTTATGTCATAAAATACCTACATCAAAAAGTCTGAAAGAGCACAGGTTGACCACTTAAGGTCATACCTCAAGGAACTAGAGAAACAAGAACAAACTAAACTCAAAGCTAGCAGAAGAATAGAAATAACAAAGATCAGAGCAGAACTAAATGAAATTCAAACAAACACAAACAATAATAAAAGATCAATGCAACATAAAGCTGGTTCTTTGAAAAGATGAATAAAATTGATAGACCATTAGCTAGACTAACCAAGAAAGGAGAGAAGATCCAAGTAAGCTCAATTAGAAATGAAACTGGAGACATTACAATTGACACCACAGAAATACAAAAGATCATTTTTGTATTTCTACTACGAACATCTTTATGCACACAAACTAGAAAGCCTAGAGGAAATAGATAAATTCTTGGAAACATATAACCTTCCTAGATTAAATCAGGAAAAAATAGAAACCCTGAACAGACCAAAAACAAGCAGCAAGATTGAATCAGTAATTTAAAAATTGCCAACAAAAACAAATGCCCAGGACCAGATGGATTCACAGCTGAATTCTACCAGACATTGAAAGAAGAATTGGTAGAATTCCTACAGAAACTATTCCAAAAAACTGAGAAAGACAGAATCCTCCCTAAATCATTCTATCAGGCCAGTATTCTCCTATACCAAAATCAGGAAAGGACACAACAAGAAAGGAACATTACAAATAAATATCCCTGATGAACATAGATGCAGAAATTCTCAACACAATACTAGCTACCTGAATCCCACACCACATCAAAAAGATTATGCATCATGACCAAGTGGGTTTCACCCCAGGAATGATGGGATGATTTAACATCTGCAAGTCAATAAATAAGATACATCACATAAACAAAATTAAAATAAATTAAAATAAAAATTAAAAAAATTAAAATTAAAATTAAAAAAACCATATGATCATTTCAATAGATGCAGTTCAAATAGATGCAGAAAAATCTTTCAGCAAAATTCAGTATCCCTTTATGATAAAAACTCTCAACAAACTAGACATAGAACTTATCTCAAAATAATAAAAGCCATATATGACAATCCCACAACCAACATCATACCGAATGGGGAAAACTTGAAACCATTCTCCCTGAGAACAGTAACAAAACAAGGATTCCCACTTACACCACTCCTGTTCAGCATAGTTTTGGAAATCCTAGCCAGAGCAATTAGGCAAGAGAAATAAATAAAGAGCATCCAAATTGGAAAAGAGGAAGTCAAACTATTGCTGTTTGCAGATGATATAATCGTATACCGAGAAAATCCTAAAGGCTCCTCCAAAAGACTCCTAGATTTGAAAAACAAATTCAGTAAAGTCTCAGGTTACAAAATCAATTACACACATCAGTAGTACTGCTATACACCAACATCGACCAAGCTGAGAATCAAATAAAAAACTCAATCCCTTTTATAACAGCTTCAAAAGAAAAAAAAAATACCTAGAAATAGACTTAACCAAGGAGGTGAAAGATCTCTACAAAAAGAACTACAAAACACTGCTGAAAGAAATCATAGATGACACAAACAAATGGAAATACATCCCATGCTCATGGATTGGAAGAATCAATACTGTGACAATGACCATCCTGCCTAAAACAATCTACAAATTCAATGCAATTCCCCTTAAAATGCCAACATTATTTTCACAGAACTAGAGAAAACAATCCTAAAATTCATGTGGAGCCAAAAAAGAGCCCAAATAGCCAAAGCAATCAGAAGCAAAAAGAACAAATATGGAGGCATCACATTACTCAACTTCGAATTATACTGTGAGGCTATAGTTACCAAAACAGCATGGTACTGGTAAAAATAAGTAGGCATATAAACCATTGGAACAGAATAGAGAACCCAGAAATAAAGTCAAACATGTACAGCCAACTTATCTTCAACAAAGCCTATGAAACATAAATTGACGAATGAATACCCTATTTAATAAATGGTGCTGGGAAAACTGGCAAGCCACATATAGAAAAATGAAACTGGATCCCTGTCTCCTTATACAAAAATAAACTCAAATGGATCAAATACTTAAATATAAGACCTAAAATCATAAAAATTCTAGAAGACACCATTGGAAAAACTCTTCTAGGCATCTGCCTAGGCAAAGAATTTGTGAATAAGACCTCAAAAGCGAATGCAACAAAAATAAAAATAAATAGGACCTAATTAAACTAAAAGCTTCTGCGCAGCAAAACAAATAAAAATCAGAGTAAACAGAAAACCCACCAGAATGGGAGAAAATAATTTCAGACTCTGAATCTGACAAAGGACTAGTGTCCAGAATCTACAAGGAACTCAAACAAATAAGCAAAAAACAAATTCAAAAAGTAGGCAAAGGATATGAATAGACATTTATCAAAAGAAGATATACCAACGGCCAATAAGCTTATGAAAAAAATGCTCAACATCAGTAAGCATCAGGGAAATGCAACTTACAACCACAATGAGATACCACCTCACTCCTGCAAGAATGGCCATTATAAAAAGTCAAAAAAAAAAACAAAAAAACAAAAAAAACAAGAGATGTTGGTGTGGATATGGGGAAAAACGAATGCCTATACACTGCTGGTGGGAATGTAAATGTGTACAGCCTCTATGAAAAACAGTACAGAGATTCCTTAAAGAACCAAAAGTAGGTCTACCATTCAATACAGCAATCCCACCACTGGGTATCAACCCAAAGGAAAAGAAGTCATTATATGAAAAAGATACTTTCATACCTATGTTTATAGCAGCACAATTCACATTTGCAAAGATGTGCAACCAACCTAACTGCCCACTGACTAATGAGTGGATAAAGAAAAATGTGGTATATATACATCATGGACTACTACTCAGCCATAAAAAAAGAATGAAATAATGTATTTTGCAGCCACTTGGATGGAGCTAGAGGCAATTCTTCTAAGTGAAGTAACACTAGAGTGGAAAACCAAAAACTATGTTCTTGCACATAAGTTGGAGGTAAGCTGTGAGCATGAAAAGGCATACGGAGTGAGATAATGAACTTTAGGGACTCAGAGAGAGGCGGTAGAAAGGGGCCCAGGGATAAAAACCTACATATTAGGTACAATGTACATTAATTACGTAATAGGTACACTAAAATCTCAGAATTCACCACTCTCTAATTCAGCCATTTAACGAAAAAACACTTTACCCCAAAAGCTATTGAAATAAAATTTTTTCAAAAAATTAAGAATATCTGCTCTTCAAAAAAACACTTTTAGGATAATTCAGGAAAAGCCAAACTGGGAGTGCAAATATATATTTGCAAAGTATATATCCTATAAAGAACTTATATCCAGAATCTATAAAACTCTCAAAACAGAATTAAAAGAGAACAACCTGATGAAAACAAAACAAACAAAAAAATTAGCCAAAGATTTGAACATATACTTTACCAAAGAAGAAATAATAAATGACATGGTAGGCTGAAAATGGCTTCACAAAATTTATCCACATCTTTATCTCTGGAACCTGTGAAAGCTACCCTATTTGGCAAAATAAAAATTTAAAAAGGACTTTGTAGGTGTGATTAAAGAATTTGAGATCGGGAGATTATCCTGGATTAACCAAATGGGCCCTAAATGCAATCACATGTTCTTTATAAGAGGCAGACACAGGATGCTTTGACTCCAAGAAGAGAGGAAGGCCATGCAAGAAAAGCAGAGTTAGAGAGAATTGGTGCTTCACCGCTGGCCTTGACAATGGAGGGAGAGGCCATAAACCAAGGAATACAAGGAATGTTGCACTGAATGCTGAGAAGAGCAAGGAATTGGATTCTCCCCTACAGCCTCTGGAGGGAGCACAGCCCTGCCAGCACTTCGGTTTTGACTCAGGCAAACTGATTTTAGGCAGCTAGGCTCCACAACTGTGAGAGAATAACTTTCTGTTTTAAAGCCACCAAATTTGTGATAGTTTATGACACTAGTCAAAGGAAACTAACACAGATGGTGAAAAAGCACATGAGAACACACTCAACATCATTAGTCATGAGGAAAATGCAAATAAAAACCACAATGAGATACCACTATCCTCCTGTTAGAACGGCGAATATTGTGGTAGTTGGTGGATGGGTGGAGGACGTTAATGAATAAACCAACAAATAATGAGTTAATCAATTGTTTAGAAAACATGCACTGTATGATCCAGCCATCCAAATCCTAGATGTTTGGGGGACGTTAATGAATAAACCAACAAATAATGAATTAATCAATTGTTTAGAAAACATGCACTGTATGATCTAGCCATCCAAATCCTAGATGTTTTATTCAAGAGAAAAGAAAGTAAACTTCCAACAAAGACTTATATATGAAGTTCAGAGCAGCTTTATTTGTAATAGCCAAAAACTGGAAACAGCTCAAATGTCCATAAAGAGGTAAAAGGATGAACAAACTGTGGTATATCTATACAATAAAATAAAACTTAGCAATAAGAAGAAATGAGCTAATGAAATATGAAAAACATGAATAAATCTCAAAATAATTATACTTAGTGAAGGAAGCATGAGTGAATCTTGAAAAAATAATACATAAAAAGCATGGGTGAATTGTAAAACAATTATGCTTAGTGAAAGAAGCCAGACTAAAAAAAAAGGAATATATAACATATGATTTTATTTATATAAAACTATTGAAAATGAAAACTATTCAAAAGTGACAGAAGACGGATAAGTGGTTGCCTGGGGAGGGGGACTGGGAAAGACAAGAGGTGCACCAGGGAACCAGGGACACCAGGGAACTTTGGGGAATGATTTGTGGCTGCGTAGGTGCACACATACGTCAAAACTTACCCAGGTGCACCCATGTGTACTTGCTTGTATACAGAATATACCATAATGAACCTTATAATCGAAAGTACATTTTTGATTATCTACTTTCACTCTAGGAGCTCGATCTAAGTTCCAAATTCATAGAACATTAATCTTGAGGGCATTTCTTTTCACAGAGCATATAAACCCACCCAAAGCCTTGGGATGCCTATGCTTGTTTGCTCATTTGATGTAAGGTTAAGTTGGCAATATTGTGTATTATAGCTTAGCGAACTCTCTCCCACTATGAAATATTATACTATGAAATAATATCCTGCATATAATATCTATTGATTAATATATGATATTTGGTTTTTCTTATTCTTCTTTTTTTTTTTTTTTTTTTTTTTTGAGACGGAGTCTTGCTCTGTCGCCCAGGCTGGAGTGCAGTGGTGTGATCTTGGCTCACTGCAAGCTCCGCCTCCCTGGTTCACGCCATTCTCCTGCCTCAGCCTCTGGAGTAGCTGGGACTACAGGCGCCCGCCACCACGCCCAGCTAATTTTTTGTATTTTTAGCAGAGACGGGGTTTCACCGTGGTCTCGATCTCCTGACCTCATGATCCACCCGCCTCGGCCTCCCAAAGTGCTGGGATGATATTTAGTTTTTCTATTCAATGAACACACTTCAGGGAGAAAAAAATGCCTCAGTTCAATAGAAAAAGAAGATATGAGTTATACGCTCTACAAGGTATGTAGCATATGAGTAACTGGTAGAACTACAGTAAAGAAAGGCCTAAGGAAAAAATTCATATAAAATGTAATTATGTAAAATACTTGAACGTATAAAAATAAGTCACCTAGTTTCTAATCCACTCTAAATTCTGTTATATCTATGCTATCTTTATTTTTTAAGTTATTTATAAAAAGCATGTATAGAGCACCAACACGTTTAAAAACAGTGTTTTGCTTCTTAGCACTCAAAGAGAAATAAGAAAGTCCCTGACCTAAAGAAGCTGACAGGTTAGGTGGTGAGACTGACAAGAAAAAAGACTAGACTGTGAACAAATGCTATGAGAGCTAGAAAGAAAGACTTGCTGCAGGTTAAGAGTCATAGAATGATAGTAAAAATGGAAGTCATAACTAAATCTGACTTCTTGTTTTAATTTGATGAAAACGGAATTTTCTTGCACGTCATTAAAATGGCAAAACCACAATTACTTTTGCACCAACCTATTTTATAGTAATAAGTGAATAAAAGAATCTCTCTCTCTATTTCCTCTTCCAATCTTCCAGTTTTATATGTAGGAAGTATTTCCTTCACTACCACTGTAGGTAGAGTCTGGATGCCTAATTTATGTTACCAGGTCATGGCTGCCCATTGTTATGTCATAAAAAACTTCTGGACTTCCAAACAAATTCGCATAGCTTAAAGACACTCTTTCATAACCATTACCAGGCATGTACTTCACACACTTAAACCATTTGTGCAGACCCACTTTTTAAACAGCAAACTTAACATTAAAACGAGAAAACAAAAGCATTGTCATAATTACTTAAACATTTTGCATTTCCCTTGTCAAAATATTTTACCAAACACAGTTCTAACCATAACTTCAAAACAATTTGTTTATCATTTACGAACCTACTAATGCATTCCAAAACTCATTGCAAAGTTTCCGCCAAGGACATAATCATCCTCACAGGCACTTGCCTGCATGGACTATGTAAAATGGTGGATGCCAAACCTGAGCTGAGCTAGTATGTTCCCTGTCAGAAAATTCTAACAAGCCCATAGACAAAATCTGAAATTAGTTTCAATCTGAGAGTTAAAGCCTTAAACTAAAAGCTCTCAATAGCCATGTTTCCCACCCTGACAATAAGAATAGTGAGAAAATGAGGCTGGTATGTCCAGGGAGGAAGGGCCTAGGGTTTCCTTCCAGTTTTCCTTGTTCTTGAGTCCTTGCTGCCTTGATGAAAGTATCAAAGCAAGGTTGTCAAACCTTTCTTGGATTCTACGAGCTTAAACTGTTTGCTTCAGCTAGTATGCATTGCAATTTCTAAAATTTGAGTTGTAACTTTTAATATAAAGAATGCATTAATAGCTATTTTTTAAGGTATAAAAATATATAATATAGCTACAGTAATTAAAGCAGTATAATTATGAGGGTAGAATATAGAGACAAATTAATATGAAAGGATTCAAAGACCACAATCATACCAAGTATATACCAATGAGAAACAAATTAATTCTTCAATAAATGCTATTGGGTCAGGTGTCTCACTAACTGAAAGAAAAAAAGTATGTTCAGATGTCTTAAACTCTGGCACTAGAATAAGTTTCAGATGTATTACAATTTTTAACTATGAAAAACAAACTATAAGTATTTATATTATGTTAGAATGTGGCAGATTATTTTGAGCATTAGACCATAGGGAACTTTGGTTTGAATTGGGAACATTAAAAATTTTAATTTAAAATATAAACTTTTACATAAAAAGAGTCATGAAAAAGATAATATATACATAAAGTAAGGCAAAGGGTGAATATCCTTGACATATACAATGCTTTTTTAAAAAGAAGGACAAAAAGGCTGGGTGCAGTGGCTCATGCCTGTAATCCCAGTACTTTGAGAGCCAAGGTGGTTGGATCACAAGGTCAGGAGTTCAAGACCAGACTGACCAACATGGTGAAATCTGGTCTCTACTAAAAATACAAAATAGTTAGCCGGGCATGGTGGCACACACCTGTAATCCCAGCTATGGGAGGCTGAGGCAGGAGAATCGCTTGAACCCTGGAGGCAGAGGTTGCAGTGAGCCAAGATCACGCCACTTCACTCCGGCCTGGGTGACAGAGTGAGACTCTGTATCAAAAAAAAAAAAAAAAAAAAGAAAAAAATGCAAATAGAGAAATAAGCTAAGACCACATGGAAGTAATTTCACAAAAGATTAAAATAAATTTTCAAAAAACACACAACAAAATAGTCAATTTCACTAATAATAAAATATAACATTCTTAAAAAGGGATACAATATTTGAGCATGAAATTGGCAGAGATGAAATAAACTCTTAAATACAGTATTGGGAAGGTTGTAGAACATTCTTACCTGATTTAGGTCAGGTAAGACATTTAGACTGCTTTCCTGGAGAGCAATTTGGTAACTTTTAACATGTATTTAGATACTTTGACTCAGCTATTCAACTTCTAGATATTTAAAGAAATACTTGTATAAGTCCACAGGCATAAAGGGACTAAAACAGTCTTTTTTTAAAAAAAAAGGTCTTTTTTTAAAATACAAAAACAAAAAATATAACATGTTTAAATGCAGAGGACTTTCGAAATGCATTATGACAAAACTATATAATGAAATACAAGTGGTCATTAATGAAATATAAGTGGTCATAATTTAGTCATATATTCATTGACATAGAAAGATGCAATTTACCTATTGTTCAATGAAAACAGAACTTCATAGAGCAGTATACTATTTTTCTTTTAAACGTATAGACATATGTATAAGTGATATTTGACATAAAAATAAAAAATACTTTTTTGAGGCTACAAGCCACATGGCAAATATCCAAGTGGTCTCAATTTCTGCATACAGTGCACGCTAACAGTTTTATTATTAACTTTTTTACTACAAAGAAAATTGCACCTGTTCATTCCTCTTAATCCTGATGAATTAGTGGCTGACCTAAGGGATGTTAAGCTCTGTTTTAAAATTAAGGCTCTAGAGAACTGGCATCTCTTGTATGTGAGAATGGCAAATCTGCTCTACATTATCCCATCAGCTCTGACAGGTTCTGTTAAGTCTCAGACTTAAGTCTCCCAAGTCAGCTAAGAGGATTAAAATACGGACACAGAAACATTAACACCATGCCCTGAGTTTAAATATGCATGCAGGGACCCAGAATTACTGGCTCATTTGCAGCTGCTCATTGCTGCCATTTAGTTTTTCAGACCAGGAGCAAATAGGTCTAACTCCACAAACAACTGTCTCACCTCTCTTTACAGCTGCAATTAAAATCATGGGGCCAAATGGCTTAGAAATGTGTAAGTGAACAATACCCCTTATTTCTACTTTTCTCATCTTCTTCCAAACGGAAAACTTCTCTCTATCCTCTCCTGTGTTCTACCACCGATAATGTTCTGGATTTTCTTTTTCTGACTCAAATTTTCACTCCGTTCCTTTTCCCAGGTCCTTGATATTACCCTCTTAAACTTTGAATTCATGAAAAACAAATCTTATCTGTACCATCTTCACCAAACATTCCTTTCTCCTCCGTTCCCCAGCACAACTGCAGTAGAAACAAATACAAAGAACCAGAATCCTTTTCAAGGACTTACTGACCAGCAGAAGGGAGAGTGATGAGCAACAGCCTACAGCTGTCAGCTCCTTCCCAGTTGGACGCAGCGAAAGAGACTTCCTCATCTAAAGTCGTGCCTTTCTCAGGAGCAGGCTGCAACTGGTGACTGAGTGAGGCAGGAGTAGAAAGGCCCGCTATTTTGGCCCAAACTTGGGACTCTCTGATGGGCTATATTCATTCAAGAGCTCCTTGCAGGATTAAGGTTTTGTCAGCTCTACATTGTGGTTTGACTTTTTCCTTTGCCAAATTCCTTCCCATCGCAGCTGACGGTTATTGATAAACAACTTGCCCTTTGAACTCTGTCTCAGTGTCTGCTTCTAGAGACAGCAAGCTGTGATCATTGGTACTAGCAGTGGTCCAACAAGCAATTGATAAGATGGAATTTGGGAGCTGATCATTCATTACCTGATTGACAATGAGGAGCCCATTTTGACAGTAATGGAACACAGACAGCCCCTGACACAAGTTAGCAATCTGACTGTTTAAACTTTCACTGGTTGTGAACCAGGAGGGGCACTGAATCTGGTTAGGATATATAGGCTCATAGGCACTGATGCATGTCCTGGCTAGTTGTTTAAGAACATGAGAGGAAAGGAAAAAGACTAGAAAACATTAGCTATAACATCAACTGACTTCTATGGAGAAGGAGGTTTGAGCAGCACAAGGGTTGACTGTGGGAGACACAGATCTACTCCCCACTCAAGAAAGTTCTTTTTGTTCTCCTGAAGAGAGTGTGCGCAGCAGTCTTCAGCTGCAGGTCCTTTGTAATCATCCCCAGCTGAAGAGAGTTGTCTTGCTGGCGTATAGTTTTTCCCAGGATCTTCCACACTTAGTCATGGAATGAGGTTGGATATATCGGCCTTGCCATCTTAAAGCGTACTCCAGTGGTCAATACTTATTTCAGAGTTCCTTACCGGGCTGACAGACGCTTTGTTAGGCCTGTACTGGAGTTCAGCTTCTCTGCCCAACTCTAGTTCATTCCCCTTCCTTCCCCGGCATTGATCTCTTATGCAATCTTGCACCCTAAATGCCATCTCAGTGTCTGGTCCATCTATCAATGTATGATACAAGAGCAGTTCCACATTAGATGTGATGAGTGCAGCCAGGAAGATAATGAGACTTCAGAGCAGTAGGAGTTTGAGTATAATGCCGTATCTATGCTTGTAGAAAATGCAGAAATGAGTGAGGGCATCTGCCTGGTGGCCAGAGAGAAAGGGAAGATTTCTTACTGGTTCATATGAGTGAAAATTAAAGGCAGGAGTGGAGTAATGTCTCAAGAGAATTACTTTTTCTGTGTTGTATATTGCCTGCTCCCTTGGGAAAAAATCTGCCTTGAAGACTGACATTATTCTTCAAGGATTCTAGAATTAATGTGTGTTGCCTTTTAATATGACTCCACTTGAAGAGTGAACATTGAGGGGGCCTAATTTTACTAGGGTTATCCCTGAGGAATTATCAACGAAGATTTCAGATCTCCAGTTAAGTACTCAGCTATAGCTCAGATTAAAATGTTCACATTAGGGTGGATCAGGAAAAAATTTTCACCATGATTATCAAATCGGTAGAAAAGTGGTATAAATAATTGTGGTCCAGTAGACCCAAACCACTATGGTTTCTGGAATATACAGAAAATCACTGCGGAGGTCTTGCCACAATTTGAGTTACAATTTCACACTGTGTAGTTTTGAACTGGTTGTTACACTGGGAAAATTAGGCATGTAGCATTGTAAGGATTTGCCAAATTGAGGAAGTATTAAAAATGTCCTCATTACATCATCATCTAGAAAATGCTTTATAGTCTAACTGCAATAGCCTCAGATTCCTAAGAAATTATTATTTTTCGAGGAGAGAAAGAGCTGATGGCAGATGTGTTGACATGTTTATCTTTCTCAATTGGGAGTCAAAATCTGCTGCGGTTTTGACGGTTGCTTTAGGATTTTCTTTTTTTTTAAAGAACTTTTTTTAGAGACAGGGTCTCACTGTACCACCCAGGCTGGAGTGCAGTGGTGTGATCATGGCTCACCATAGCCTCAAACTTCTGAGCTCAAGGGATCCTCCTGCCCCAGCTTCCCAAATTGCTAGGACCACAGGTGTGCACCACCGCACCTGGCCAATTAAAAAAAAAAATTGTAGAGGTGCAGTCTCACTATGTTGCCCAGGCTGGTCTTCAACTCCTGGTCTCAAGTGATGCTCCTGCCTTAGCCTCCCAAAGTGCTGAGATTACAGGTGTGAGCCACTATACCCAACCAGAATTTTTAATTTTGCAAGCTTTGGAACATTCAAAGCACTGTCTCTAAAATTGGAGAAATATATGGAACATACAAAGGTTCATAGAACAATGACTCTGAGCCGTGATTGAGCATGCTGCTAAAATGCAACAGCGATGCAAATCCTCAGCCACAGATGCCCTCCTTGTTATTACCTACAGGGATAGTTCTACAACCTGTTTTGGTAATAAAACTCTGATTTTATACATAGGAACAATGTACTAATTTCCAGAAATAAATATCATTTGGTTAAAACCAATCATGACTACCCCATTTGCCTTTCCAGGGTTAAATTTCTCAGCCTTCCTTGCAGCTCCACATATCCATCGGTCTCAGCTATGGCGGATGAAGTATAAGGGGACATGAGGATGAATGGCAGCAGATATACCAGACTTATAGATTTGGTAGTAGAAGACTGAGGGAGTTCCCATATGATATAGTTTCTGTTTGTCACTTACTACATAATAATCGCCAGCCACTAGTGGGTACTCATGTATTTGAAAAACTGAAAATAAATTAATGAATTTTCTACATGAAGCAGAGATAAAAATTCATCTCCTGAATATGATGGGGTGGAAAGAAGGCCACAGATGTGATAAAAGCGTAAAGTTTTAATATTAGCCTTTTCAATGTCCTGCACTATGTGAGTCCAAGTTCAATTCACTGCATGGGCATTAATGCCTCTGCATTTCACACTTGTGTACCTAGGTACTCCAGAAAGCCAGATCCCACCCTCAGAGTTGATGTGTTTTATCTGAATTGGAAAATGGTATAAAGAGGTAGAGTCTCTGTTGGTCCAGTTAAGTTAGACTTGGGTGCCGATGCCACTGTGGTTCCCAGGTTGGTGGCATGATGAAGGTTGTGCCAAAACCCAGACCTTACCTGGTAAGGCAGTAGAAGACGAGGAAGGCAAATAGGAAGGCAGCTAAAGTTCTCTACTGAGCAAATGGCTAGAACTAAGGGAATAGTGGATCAAGCAAATCTGGGAAGATGCAAAAACCAGAAACGCATCCCCCTTTGTTTACCCCAGCCAGTCAGCCAGGTCTGATTAAACCATACAACTTTACCTGATGGTGTGGTGAAGAGAAGACAGGGGTATTCAGAGAAGGGAAGCTTGCCCCATGATGACTGTGTGATACAGATGCTATTATGCAAGTAGGAGCATATAAATAGTTGCCATTAGAAGTTCTGCTATTCATTCATTAAGGACAAGATCAGGAGTAAAAGCAATAGTGGTCTGGTCCCACAAAAATGGAGGCAAGGTGGGTGGAACACATAATTCAGAAGAACAGTAACCAAGGGTGGATTTAGACAACCTCCTACCTTCTTCTTAAACGTGAGATGATTTTTTGGGTGTGGGAAGTACAGGTAATGCTTGGCTTACAATTGATACCAATAAGAATAACAGAATCAACAATCCCAACTACACTGAGTTTACAAAGGGATGCACAAGGCACCATTTTTTTTGAGACAGAGTCTTGCTCTGTCACCCAGGCTGGAGTGCGGTGGCACGATCTCAGCTCACTGCAACCTCCACCTCCCGAGTTCAAGTGATTCTCCTGCCTCAGCTCCCGAGTAGCTGAGACTATAGGCACCCACCATCATGCCTGGCTAATTTTTGTATTTTTAGTAGAGGCAGGGTTTCACCATGTTGGCCAGGCTGGTCTCGAACTCCTGACCTCAAATGATCCACCCACCCTGGCCTCCCAAAGGCACCATTTTTTTTTTTTTTTTTTTTTTTTTTTTTTTTTTTTACCAATCCTCAGGATCTCTTGGGGAATCACCCACTCATGTATCTACATGATGCTCCTAGCCCTAACTTATTTTTTTCTCTCTGAGCTCTTCTGTTTCCCTGTAGCTGAGAGTCTTTTATATGGGAAGAGAGGAAGCAAAAGAAAGACTGTTCTTCAGTTCACACTCTATTAGATAGTGTCATTTGAACATATAAGCTAAGTATATGGCACGTTTGTCCTTCCTGGCGAACTGTCTTTCTCTACAGCAGTAGATGATCATCCATTCTCCTGCTAGACTAGAGGATAAATGGTTGCCTTAGGTGAGGTAGAAACCAGCACATCAGTTTAATACCCTGAAACATGGCCACAGTACAAGCTTTGATCCAGCCACCTTCTTTCCTCCACCTTGTTACTCCTCCCTATTCCTGTCCCACACTTTATACATCTATGACTGAAATTTGAAGTGAAATATAGAACTTATTTATTCCTATTAATTTCATCTTTATAAAGCTGATAGAGCATCCCCATTTCCTGAACATTGTTTTAACTCACAATTATTTTTTCTAGATCTTTCAGCCTTGTGTGTCATCTGCAAATCTGAACCAAGAAACAGGCATTCTCTTTAGAAGAAAAATTTATAGGAAGCCTGCTCAGAGGAAGCGAGGTGCTCCAGATGACCTCTGGAAGTCCCTGCCAGGCTTATGTTTTGAATTTTCCATAACATTTTATTATGTAAAACAGACCCATTAGCTATGTTTACTCAGGCACATGGAAGAAGATTGAGACAATTACCTAAAAATCCACTGTGACTTTTCAGTAAATGTTATTAAAGAAAAAGTGGGAAATGGGCCTTGAATTATCCAGGGTGTTTATTTCCATTGATTGAAGTCACAAAATAATTACCTCATTTCACTTTGTCTAATTAAACACAAGTCCGTAACAAATTTTATCTCAGGACATACTGAAAGGGAAATATGGTGAAACTGTATAGTAAAACCAACATAGCAAAAAGAGAGCATTAAGCCTCTCTTATTTAAAGTTAAAGGACAACTCCATAAAGCCAGAATTCTAAAGCCAGAAGTCTAAATGATATTAATAAATATAAAGGAACAAATATATATTCAGTGAATACTGGCCAAGAATTGATGGTTGAAATACAATATCGTACACAAAATCTTAAAACCCTATACCATAAAATAATGAAATGCCTTCTGTTAGTTTTCATTTAGAATCATATTCATAATGTTAAGTTTTATTGAAGATAATAAACAAGAGATAAACAATATATGAGATATTCTCTAGAGGGTGCTATAATGATCAAGAGAAAGAGACATCTTAAAACATTACTTAAAATGATTAAATCTTACATGTTAATTTAAAATTCACCTAAGGAAATAGCTAGTTCTCATAATGAGAATAAACAAAATAAATACCATACTAAAAAAAATTGGATGATAGTGGTTCAAGACAGTGATTTAAAATGAAACCTAACTTTTCTTTGTCCATAGTTGATGGAAAAGTATCAAGTCATAAACTCTGCTCATCATAATTTTCTATATATGGTACTAGTGGGCTATTTACTTCAGCCAAAGATCAGGAAACATTCCATGGCAATGAGATCTCTTAATCTGTAAAACACTATCTCAGGGGAAATTGTAGAAACCTCTTCATTGGTCACTCACTGTTTGCTTAAAAAGTAGAGTGTACAAAACATGATAAGACATATCATGGGAAGCAAATCCATCTTAAAGGGAGAGGTAAAAGCAGGAGATAAAAAAGGAAACAACTTCTGTTCAGTGCTTACTTGGAGAGCAAGGCATTTTTGCACAATTATTTAATATCACAGCCACTCTGAGAAAGGATATTATAAACACTTTACAGATGAGAAAACAAAAGCTAAGAGTAGTTGGCTAAAGTCAAAAGTAGTAAGTGACAGAGCCAGGGATTTGAGCCCAGGTCTGTCTTGCTTTTGGGATCCTGCTTACAGTTCTGAGAATAAAGGTACGTTAAAGTGATTATCACACAGAAGACAAGTATAGCAATATTTAAATCTCTAGTTCATGAGGTAGGCAGCTTCTTTATATTTTTGCCTTGTGTGACTATATATTCACACATGAACTTACAAGAATAGAAAAATCAGCATATAGTAGCAAAACGTTATCTTCTCATCATTATGTTTACAAATTAGGAGATGAATGGCAACTAACAAGAGTCTAGTTACAGTAAAGTTATAGGAGTTGAAGCTCGATTACTGGAGACTCAATAAAGAGTGACAGAAAACCCAGGTAACTATCACTGACAACTCATCCAATCCACACATTGTTGTCGGAGTTCTCTGTCTCTCAGTGGCAGAAGAAAACATAGATAACACTTCCAAGATAAAAGAAAAGAACAGAAAAGGTGGCGTAAGAGGAAAGAAAGATCATGGAAAGAAGTGTTCTTTAAAAACAAAGTGAGACTTCAATATGTTTGTAGGTTGAGAAAAAGAATCAAGAGAATAATGGAATGAAAGATTTAAAGGTGAGATTAGATAATTAATGACAATAATAATTAACATTTTAAATTAAAATTATTGAGAAAAGATTTGAAGGGGCATAAATCAGGGAAGTGGAAATGATTCATTTTTGGAAAAGATGGCAGAAGATGTGAGTAAATACAGAGCCATATTAGGCATTGTAGTCGTCCTCTGTCTAAAAAATTAGGAAGACATCAGTTGCGAATAAGAGAGTCATGCTTAGGGACTTGAATAAAGTACAAGAAAATTATAATGCATAATATATACATTGACAAAATGACAGGGATGGCAAGAAGGAATTGGATTGGATAAGAGGAAAATAAATATTGAGCATCCCTAGGGGATTTTAGATGAAACCAATTATCCTGTTTAGTAATGTTTGTCACCATCAGTGCCATGGAAGGAGAAAGGAGGTAGCTTGTTTTTCCCCTTGCTGATGATTCAGAGGGTAGGATAAGAGATGTAATCAAAATAGCAAGGGTGAAAGTGAGAATAAGGTTGAAACGGAAAGTCAAGAAGCTCAGGCTAGATGGATAAAAAGGTGAATATAATTGGAGTAGATATACCCTACTCCAGTTGGAAATGACTAAGAAGCCAAGGTCATGGAGGTTGACATGAAATAAAGATAAGTTCAGGGGAAGCGGAGTCATGGCATAGGCAGAGAAATAAAAGGCCAGGAGAATTTCATATGTTAAAACTTGTTTAAAGTTATTTTGGGATGAAAATAACTTGTAAGGTGTAGCCAATTATGTGGATTGCTAACATGGAGAGGAGGCAATGATCATTAAAATAGAGAAGGTCACAAAAAGTGAGACGACTGGGTATCAAGTGTACCAGCTATAGACACACTGAAAGCTGTCCAATAGCATGGACTAGAGAGGATTACAGTGATTTAGTTGTTAAAGTCCCTGATAAATCAGAGGAAAGACAGTACCTAATCACTGTGATAAAGATAAGGATGGGAAATGCAGTTATCATCAAATGGTATGAACTTTCTAGATTAGAGAATGGCTATGGATAGTAGCAGACCCCAAAAGGTGGTATAATCTGTGTAGTCCAAGCACCAGTTTAGGGTAAGAGGTAGAAATATAATTTAAAGAAAAATTTAGACTGAGATTAAAGAGAACATTGATTGCTAGCAAAATGGAGGTTTTCAAAAGTTCTGGGAAAGATGTTTCAAGGCTTAGTGAGAAGAACCACCAGAGAAGAAATAAGATTGAAGCTAATTGCAATAAGGCTGTGGAAAAACAGGGGTTGTGAGAGTGTACTATGAGCTGGGATTACAGAAGAATGCCAAGGGCTCAGAGGTAAAAGGTCATGATGGGGCAAAAGTTTTGTATCCAGCCCCAAGGCAGAAATAAATTAGTGTTAAATCATATGGCTGTACTTTAATAATCTGTGATCTCTATCTCAAACTGGCAATCAAATGGACATAAAGGTGTGGGAAAGATAATAATTCAATTTCTCAGTTTGCAGCCCAGGAATTATTTAGGTCATTTACAAACACCAACAGAAGCCAATGTTTTTAAAACTTTTTGAACCTATTTCTTTTCCAAATTCTCTCAAACATGAAATACACACACACTGACATTCACACATGAAATGTGTCATCATTCTCTTAATGTATCATTGTTAATACACTTGCCACTCTCTGATTCTGAAAACTCTGTTTTCATCCATTCTTTTTTTCTAGTCCTTATTCTGGGAGTAATCATAGGCCAGTGACCATGAGCTCCACAATTTGGTTCCTGACTTATTTCATTTTGGGTCCTGATTTATTCATTTACTAGCCTCATTGCACATATTATCAGATTCTATCTCAGTTTCTTTCCAGAAACATCCTCATATTTCCCTTAACCTAGTTGTCATTTTTTTTTATAGAATCTCTCACTCAACAACAGTAGAACATACATTCTTCTTTAGTGCACATGAAACATTTACCAAGATAGATCAAATTCTGGTCTATAAAACATACCTTAACAAATTTAAAGGAATAGAAAACATAGAATGTATACTCTCTGAACACAATGGAATTAAACTAGAAATCAGTAACTGAAAGATAGCTGAAAAAGCCCAAGTAATTGGAAATTAATCAACACACTTCCAAAATTCATGGGTTAATAAAGTCTCCAGAGAAATTCTAAAGATATTTTCAAGTAAATGAAAGTGAAAATACCTTTTATCAAAATTTGTTTAATGTGGCAAAAGCAGTACTTGGAGGTAAACTTATAGTATTAGTGACATATTTTATAAAAAAGGAAAATCTAAAATCAATAAACTAAGCTTCCACCTCAGAAAACTGGAGAAAAAAGAACAATTTAAATATAAATCACAAAGAAAAATACTAAAAATTTGAGCAGAAATCAATGAAATTGAAAACAGGAGAAAAAATAGATGGTCTGCTAAACCAAAAGATGGTTCTTTAAAAAGATAAATAAAATTGATAAGACTCTAACCAGACTAGCCAAGAAAGAGATGGAGACAGACAGACAGACACACACACACACATACATACACACTATTTTAATGTCTATGATATCATTTTAATGTATGTGATTGGTATTTGTGTTACCAATATCATTACCAAGATCAGAAATGCAAGATAGATCATTACTGATATCATAGACATTAAAATGATTACAAAGAAATTATATGAACAATTCTATACAAACAAATTTGTTTATTTAGATGAAATGGACCAATTTCTTGAAAGACAAACTGCTGAAACTCACACAAAATGAAATAGATAACCTTAATAGTGCTATATCTATTAAATAAATTGGGTCAATAATTAATAACCTCCTAAAAATAAAGCACAATAGCCCATATGGTTTCACTAATGAGTTCCCATGAACATTTAAAGAAAAAATAATGCCAAGTATTGACAATCTTTTCCATAAAAGCAGAGAGAATACTTTCAACACATTTCGTAAGGGCAGCAATACATCAGAAGACCAAGGCCAGATAAAACACAACAAGAAAACTACAGATTAATGTCGTTTTCATGGACATGGATGCCAACATTCTCAACAAAATATTAGCAAATCTAATACAGCAGTGTATAAAAACAATTATATTCCACCACCAAGTAGGATTTACTCCAAATATGCAATGCTGAAATCGACATTATAATATCAATTTATGTGGTCTACCATATTCACAAGTTAAATAAGAAAAATCAAATGATCATGTCAAGGGGTGAAAGAGAAAAAGCATTTGATAAAATCCAACCAACTTATGATAAAATCATTTGCAAACTAGGACTAGAGGAGGACTTTGTCAGCTTGAAAAAATCTACAAAAAATCCTACAGCTAACATAATACTTAATGGTGACACACTAAATGCATTATCCCTAAGACAGGGTATAAGGCAAGGATATCCCCTGTCACCACTCGTATTCAATATTGTATTGGAGGTCCTCGCTGTGCATTAATATGAGAAAAAGAAATAAAAAATCTCCTATTTGAAAGAGGAAATAAAACTGTTTATTTGCGGATGACATGGTTGTGTAGAAAACCCTGAAAGAATCTACAAAACAACCTCTATAAACTAGTAAGCCAGTATAAAATAGAAGGTCAATATACAAAAGTCAACTGTTTTCTTATACAACAATGAACAATTAATATTTGAAATTTAAAAATACCATTTGTAATAGCCATCTGAAGATGGCATTAATCTAATAACATATATACAGAATCTGTATGCAGAAACTACAAATATCTCATGAAAGAAATCAAAGAAGGTTAAAATAAATGGGAGTATATTCTGTCTTAATGATTTGGAATATACAAGATTGGTAAGATGTCAGTTTTGTCTCAAGCTGACTTACAGATTCAATACAATTCAAATCCAAATGCTAGCAAACTATTTTGTAAATATAAACAAATTGCTTCTAACATTCATATGAAAAGGCTAAACACCTAAAAAATTTCTATAATACTGAAGAAGAAAAAAGAGGACTCACACAATCTGATTTCAAGACTTACTTTAAAGATAGAACAATCAAAATAGCATAGTATCGGTGAAAGACTAGGTACATACATCAATGGAACAGAGAGAAGCTAGACATATCACACAAATATAGTCAACTGTTTTTTTTTTTTTTGAGACGGAGTCTCGCTCTGTCACCCAGGCTGGAATGCAGTGGCGCGATCTCGGCTCACTGCAAGCTCCGCCTCCCGGGTTCACGCCATTCTCCTGCCTCAGCCTCTCCCGAGTAGCTGGGACTACAGGCGCCCGCCACCACGCCCGGCTAATTTTTTGTATTTTTAGTAGAGACGGGGTTTCACTGTGGTCTCGATCTCTTGACCTCGTGATCAGCCCGCCTCGGCCTCCCAAAGTGCTGGGATTACAAGCGTGAGCCACCGCGCCCGGCCTAGTCAACTTATTTTTGACAAAGGTTCAAAGATAATTCATTGGAGACAAGATAGCCTTTTGACAGATGATGCTGAAACAATTACACGTCCATAGCAAAATAATAAACCTAGACACACATTTTACACCTTATCTTGAAATTTATTCAAATCCAAATACAGACCTAAATGTAAAATGCAAAACTATAAAACTTTTAGGAGAAAATCTACTCAATCTTGGGTTTGGTGATATGATTTTGGATACAATACTAAAAGAATGACCAATGGGATAAAAAATTGTTAAGTAAAAACACATTAAAATGTAAAACTTCATCTCTGCAAAAGACACTGGCATAGAATAAAAAGATAAGCGGCAGACTGGAAGAAAATATTTGCACAACACATAGCTGACAAAGGAATTATATCCAAAATATAGAATGTGGTCTTAAAATTCAACAAAAGAAAGCAAACAACTTCATTAAAATTGATCTGATCAACTCCATACCAGGATATACAGATGCAAATAAAGATATGAAAAGATTCTCAACATTATTTGTCACTAGAGAAATGCTAATTATAGCAACAATGAGATGATACCACTACATACCTGTTAGAAAAGGTCAAGTAATTTTTTTAAAGATTGACAATACCAGTCGCTGGTGAGAATTTAGACCAACAGAAACGCTTAATTTTTAATTTTTGTGCGTACACAATACATATATATATTTACAGTATACACGAGATATTTTGATACAGGCATACAATGTGTAATAATCATATCAGGGTAAATGGAGTACACATCACCTCCGCCATTTAACCTTTCTTTGTGTTACAAGCAATCTAATTGTAGTACTTTACTTATTTTGAAATGTACAATAAGTTATTGTTGACTGTAGTCACCATGTTGTGCTATCAATACTAGATCTTATTTAGTCTCTCTAGCTCTATTTTTGTACCCATTAACCATCTCCACTTCCCCTGCAACACCCTCCCCAGCCTCTGGTAACTATCATTCTACTCTCTATCTCCATGAGTTCAATTGTTTTAATTTTCTTCACTCAATTCTAAGAATTTAGCATAGTGCCTGAACATAATATTCGGAAAATAGCTATTAAAAAAGTTCTACAACTCAACTTTTGAAACCACAGCTGAGCCTAAAAAAACTTTATCTTTTCTTTGAGAGAAAGTATGGTATATATTTGGGGTAAGGAGGCGGGCGGTGCTAATATTTTGTTAAGAAAATATGTACTCGGCATTGGAATAGGAGCTATATATTCCTTAGCTCACTAAACATTAAGTCTCGTTTTACACCTGAAAAAAATTGAGGCTTGGGAAGAAGCAGTTACACTGAGGAGGAGTTTTGAGGTTTGGAAGTGGGATTCTCGCCTTACCTCTTATACTCAGGTAAGTTCAGAAACAACGAGATATCAGTGCAAGAGTCTGACAGATCTAAATACTAGCTTTATTATAGCTAAACGGGACTGGAGATTTGAATTTGGATCTATGGTTACAAGGCTACACCTTTGGATTTCATACCCAAATAAGAATTGGATATGCAAAGCTGAAAAACCTACCAGAATTGCAGCTTCAAACATATTTAATATTCCCACCAGCACTACTACTATCACCATCAATATTGAGGAAAAAGAAATATGAGTCTCCAGATCTGCTTCTAAGTTCCTGGAAATGGGATCTCTCATGACATCATTAAGAAACTGAATTGTCTAGGATGTCAGATACTACTTAGCACTGACTAACTGCTTTTTCCTAAGACTTCTTATGGTTTATGTTTCTGCTGGCTTGACTTAAGATAAAGAAAGTGAGCAGGTGCGGTGGCTCACACCTATAATCTTAGCACTTTGGGAAGCCAAGGAAGGCAGATCACTTGAGCCCAAGAGTTCAAGGCCAGCCTGGGCAACATGGCAAAACCTTGTCTCTACAAAAAATACAAAAATTAGTTGGGCATAGTAGTACACTACTGTAGTCCCAGCTACTGGGGAGGCTGAAGTGGGGAGATGGGGAGTTTGAGACTACAGTGAGCCACGATTATGCCACTGCACTCCAGTCTGGGTGATAAAGTGAGTCCCCGTCTCAAAAAAAAAAAAAAAAAAAAAAAAAAAGATGAAAGAAAAATCCCTATGATTGTAAGCATTTTCCCCGATAAATAAAGTGCAGTGCTCCTCTAAGTTTTTCAGGAAAAATACAACGTGGTATATAGAGAATACAAATTGGGAAAGTGGGGAAAAGAATAAAAGAGTATAAAACTTTGGAGATAAACATAGAAAAAGAAGATAAAGTTAAAAAGTTCCAATATATATACAACTGAGATTCAAAGAAGAGATACAGAATAATGGACCAGGCAAAACTGAATAGAATTATCAACCCAAGATATCCTCTCAAAGATACTAGACTTCAAAAATGAAGAAAAATCCTCAAGGAAGTATCATAAGTACATGATACTCAAGAAAAGAAAGTTTGCACAAAGGTTTTAATACATAGCCAAAGCATATTTCAGAAGATACATATAAAATCTCAGAAGTAGTGTTTTCATAAGTATTTCTATGGAAAACAACTACAGGCTGAAGTTCAGCCAGACAAGGCAAATATTGAAACCATGGCAAATGAATTGGCAACAAACACTAAAGTTAAAACAAATGTAGGAATTGAAGCAACAGAACAGAATGTAATGTTTACATTCTGACAATGTAGAAATGATAGAACTAATGGAAATTTGGGGAGGAAAAAGGATGAAGGTTGAAGGTATGGTAAATTTGCTGATTACCTCATACGTAATCTCTAGAGTCAAAGGATATCATTTCATGCTGGCAGATCAATTAATAGATGTTTGAGCATATTTAACAATACAAAGGTAAATATGAAGAAAGATAGTACTATTGACTAAAGTCAGTTGGGGGGGAGAGAGGCGGAAGTATATTACTTTTATGCTTGCTTATAGTACAGAACAAATAGAAACTGGCTAAAGAAACATTAGATCAGTGGTTCTCAGAGTATTGATATCTGGGAGTCCCAGCAACAGTTTGAGGAGGTTCATGAGTTCAAAATATTTTGATAATAACACTAAGATGGTATTTACTCTTCTAACTGGGTAGATATTTGCACTGGTACTGCCAAATAACGTCTTACATTTTAGCAGAAATCAAAGCAGTGACATCTAACTGAATAGTACTCATTACATTCTTTACCGTCATGCCTTTTTAGTTAAAAAAAAACTTTCAGATGTACTTAAGTATGTCCTTGAAGCTGTTAAAATTCTGAACTTTGAGGTTAAGCAGAGCAAGATGGTCAAATAGAAGCCTCTATTGGTTGTCTTCCCCACAGGAACACCAAATTGAACAATTAACTATACACAAAAAAGAACCCTCATAAGAACCAAGTATCAAGTGAGTGATCACAGCACCTGGTTTTTACTTCACATAACTGAGAGAGGCACTGAAGAAGGTAAGAAAAACAGTCTTGAATTGCTGATGCCACCCCTCTCCCATCCGCCAGCAGCAGCCAAATGGCACAGAGAGAAAATCTGCGCAGTTGAGGGAGAGAGAGTCCAGTGACTGTGGGAATTTGCACTGGAACTCAGGGATGCCTGGCCACAGTGGAAACACTGGGCACAACTCAGCCAGTGCCAACGGAGGGACTATTTAGACTATCGCTAGCCAGACGGGAATTGCCCATCCTAGCAGTCGGAAACTGAGTTCTGGCCAGCCTCACCACCATAAGCTAAAGTGCTCTGGGGTCCTGATCACATGTGAAAGGCAGTTTGGCCCACAAGGACTGCAATTCTTGGGCAAGTCCTGGTGCCATGCTGGGATTGGAGCCAGTGGACTTGGGAGTCATGCAATCTAGTGAGACACCAGCTAGGGTAGCCAAGGGAGTGCTTGTGCCAAAACCCCAGGCAGTGTAGCCCATAGATCTGGGAGAGACTCCTTCAGCTTGAGGAGAAGAGAGGGAAAAGTAAAGAGGACTTCGTCTTGCAACCCCAATACAGGCTCAGCCACAGTAGGATAGGGCCCCAGGCAGAGTCCTGAGGCCCTGACTCCAGGCTTTACCTCCAGGACATTTCTAGACACACCTTAGGCCAGAAGGAAAACTGCTTCCTTGAAGGGCAGAAACCAGTACTGGCAGGATTCATCCCCTGCTGACTAAAGGGCCCTTTGGCCCTGAATAATCAGCAGTGTTACCCAGATAGTACCTTGGATGAGACTCAGAGACTTGCTGGCTTCGAGTGTGACCCAGCACATTCTCAACTGTGTTGACTAGGAGGAGGGAATCCTTCTACTTGAAAAAAGCAGATGGAAGAGTAAAGGGTACTTTGTCTTGAAGCTTTGGTACCATCTCGGCCACAGAGGGGTAGAGCACCATGCAGGTGCTTGGGGTCTCTGATACAATAACTTGGTCTTGGATGAACTGCCCTGGACAATATGTAGAAAATAGCCTCGAAGTGGCAAATCTAAGAGTTATTAGTCTTAAATAGGAGGGAGGGAGGGAGAAAGGGAGGGATGGGGTTAGGGAGGGAATGAGGGACAGAGAGAGAGAGAAAGAAAGTTTATTCAAAGGAAAAATAACAAAGAACTTCCAAAACCTAGAGAAAGATGTCAATATTCAAGTACAAAAAGGTTATAGAACACCAGGCAGATATAACAAAAATAAGACTACCTCAAGGCATTTAATAACCACACTCCCAAAGGTCAAGGATAAAGAAAGGATGCTAAAAGCAGCAAGAGAAAATAAACAAATAACAAACAATGGAGCTCCAGTATATCTAGAAACAGCCTTTTCAGTAGAAACCTTACAGGCCAAGGGAGAGTGGCATGACATATTTAAAGTGCTGGAGAAAAAAAAAAACAACTTTTATCCTAGGATAATATATCTGGTGAAAATATCCTTCAAACATGAAGGAGAAATGAAGACTTCCAGACAAACAAAAGCTGAGGGATTTCATCAACACCAGACCTGTCCTACAAGAAATGCTAAAGGGAGGTCTTCAGTCTGAAATAAAGGATGTTAATGAGCAATGAGAAATCAGCTGAAGATACAAAACTCACTGGTAATCGTAAGTACACAGAAAAATGCAGAATATTATAACACTGTAACAGTGGTATGTAAATTACTCTTAAGACGAAAGACTAAATGATGAACCAATCAAAAATAGCTACAACTGGCCGGGCGCGGTGGCTCACGCTTGTAATCCCAGCACCTTGGGAGGCCGAGGCAGGCAGATCACGAGGTCAGGACATCGAGACCACGGTGAAACCCCATCTCTACTAAAAATACAAAAAATTAGCCGGGCTTGGTGGCGGGCGCCTGTAGTCCCAGCTACTCGGAGAGGCTGAGGCAGGAGAATGGCGTGAACCCAGGAGGCAGAGCTTGCAGTGAGCCGAGATTATGCCACTGCACTCCAGCCCGGGAGACAGAGCGAGACTCCGTCTCAAAAAAAAAAAAAAAAAAAAAAAAAAAAAAAAAAAAAAAATAGCTACAACTTTTCAAGGCACAAACAGTACAATAAAATATAAATAGAAACAACAAAATGTTAAAAAGCAAGGGGATAAAGTTAAAGTATAGAGCTTTTATTCGTTTTCTTTTTACTTGTCTGTTTATGCAGTGTGAGGTTGTTATCAGCTTAAAATAATGGGTTATAAAACAGTATTTGCAAGCCTCATGGTAATTACAAATAAAATACAGTGGATATGGAAAAAATAAAAAGCAAGAAATTAAATCATACCACCAGAGAAAGTTACCCTCACTAAAAGGAAGATAGGAAGGAGAGAAGGAAGAAAGAGCAGACCGCAAAAAAACCTGAAAACAAATCACAAAATGGCAAAACTATTAATAAGAATACTGAATATAAATTGACAAACTCTCCAATCAAAAGACAGAGAATGGATTAAAAAAATAAGACCTAATGATCTGTTGCCTATAAGAAACACACTATACTTCAACTATAAAGACAGATACAAACTGAATATAAAGAAAGGGAAAAAGATATTTCATGCCAATGGCAACCAAAAAACAGCAAAAGCAGCTATGTCTATTACAGACAAAATAGATTTCAAGAAAAAAGCTTTAAAAGCGACAAAGAAGGTCACGATATAATGATAAAGAAGCCAATTCAAGGGAGGATATAACAATTATAAATTTATATGCACCCAACTCTGGAGCATCCAGATATATAAAGCAAACATCATTACAGTTAAAGAGAGAGATAGGCCCCAATACAATAATAGCTAGAGACTTCAACATGCCACTTTCAGCATTGCACAGGTAATCCAGACAGAAACCCAACAAAGAAACAGCAGACTTAATGTGCATTATAGACCTAATAGATATTTATAGAACATTTCATCCAACAGCTCCAGAATACACATTCTTCTCAGCACATGGCTCATTCTCAAGGATAGACTAGATGTTAGGTCACAAGACAAGCCTTAAAACATTCAAAATATTGAAATTATATGAAACATCTTCTCTGACCATAATAAAACTAGAAATCAATAACAAGAAGAATTTTTGAAATTATACAAACATATGGAAATTAAACAATATGCTCCTGAATGAAATGAGTCAATGAAGAAATTAAGAAAAAACTTGAAACATTTTTGAAGCAAATGGTAACAACGTACCAAGACATACGTGATACAGGGAGAACAGTATTAACAGGAAAGTTTATAGCTACAAGCAACTATATCAAAAATAGAAAAACTTCAAATAAACAACTAATTATGCATCCTAAAGAACTAGAAAAGTAGTAACAAACCTAGCCAAAAATTAGTAGAAGAAAATAAATAACAAAGACCAGAGCAGAAATAAATGAAATTGAAACAAAAACAATACAAAAGATCAATTAAACAAAAACATAATCAATAAACATTAGCCAGGCTAATTAACAATAGGGAAGATCCAAATAAATAAAATCAGAGGTGAAAAAGGAGACAGTACAACTGACACTGATTAAATTCAAAGGATCTATTAGAGGCTAATATAAGCAGCTATATTACAATATATTGGAAAATCTAAAAGAAATCGATAACTTCCTAGATACATACAACATACCAAAATTGAACCATGAAGAAATCAAAACCCTGAATAGACCAATAATGAGAAACAAGATCAAAGCCTTAATAAAAAGTCTCCCAGCAAAGGAAAGCCTAGAACCTGATGGCTTTAGTGATAAATTATACCAAACATTTAAAGACATACTAATACCAATCCTACTTAAACTATCCCCAAAAATAGGAGAAGAGAGAATACTTCCAAACTCATTCTACAAGTGCAGTATTACCCTGATGCCAAAACCAAAAACACGTCAAAAAAAAGGAAAACTACAGGCCAATATCCCTGATGAACATTGACGCAAAATTCCCCAACAAAATAGTAGCAAACAGAATTCAACAACACATAAGAATATCATTCATCTTTACCAAATGAGATTTATCCCAGGGATTCAAGGATGATTCAACATACGCAAATCAGTTAATATGATACATTATATCAACAGAATGACACAAACCATATGATGATTTCAACTGATGTTGAAAAAGTATTTAGTATTTGATAAAATTCAACGATAAAAACTTTCAAAAAACTGGGTATAGAAGGAACATACCTCAACATAATAAAAACCATATATGACAGACCCCACAGCTAGTATTATACTAAATGGGGAGAACCAGAGAGTCTTTCCTCTAAGATCTGCAACATGACAAGAATGCCTACTTTCACCCACTGTTATTCAACATAGTACTGAAGTGCTAGCTAGAACAATCAGACAAGGGAAGGGAATAAAGGGCATTCAAAATGGGAAGGAAGAAGTCATATTATCCTTGTTTGCAGATAATATATTTAGAAAAATCTAAAGACTCCACCAAAAACATATTAAAACTGATAAGCAAATTCAGTACAGTTGCAGGATACAAAATCAATATACAAAAATCAGTAGCATTTCTATATGCCAACAATGAACAATCTGAAAAAGAAATCAAGAATGTAATTCCATTTACAATAGCTACAAATAAACTTAAATATGAATTAACCAAAGAAAATTAAAGATGTCTACAATGAAAGATGTCTGCATTAAAAACTATAAAATACTTATGAAAGAAATTGAAGAAGACATAAATAATAAAAAGATATTCTATTTTCATGGATTGGAAAAATCAATATTGTTAAAAATGTCCATATTACCTAAAGCAATCTATTACAGATTCAGTGCAATCCCTATCATAATATTAATAACATTCTTCACAGAAATAGTAAAAACAATCCTAAAATTTTTATGGAGCCACAGAAAAACCAGAAAAGCCAAAGCTATCCTGATCAAAAAGAAGAAAACCAGAAGAGTCACATTACCTGATTTCAAATTATACTACAATGCTATAGCAACAAAACAGCATAAAACAGACACATAGACCAATGGAACAGAACAGAGGACCCAGAAACAATTCCATACATCTACAGTGGATTCATTTTCAACAAAGTCGCCAAGAACATACATTGGGGGAAGGATAGTCTCTTCAATAAATAGTGCCGGGAGAACTGGATATCCACATGCAGAAGAATGACATATACAAAAATCAAACCAAAATAGATTAAAGACTTAAATCTAATACCTGAAATTATGAAACTGTCAAAAAAAAAGATTTTGGGGAAAGTCTTTAAGACATTGGACTGGGTAAGAATTGAGTTCTATTTTACAAGCACAGGTAACCAAAGCAAAAATGGACAAATGGGATCACATCAAGTTAAAAAGTTTCTGCACAGCAAAGGAAACTATCAACAAAGTGAAGAGAAAACCCACAGAATGGGAGAAAATATATGCAACTTATCCATCTGACAAAGGACTAATAACTAGAATATATAAGGAGCTCAAACAACGATATAGGAAAAAATGGAATAATCTGATTTTAAAATAGGCAAAAAAATCTGAATGACATTTCTTAAAAGAAGACATACAAATGGACAAACAAGTATATTAGAAGGTGCTCAACATCATTGATCATCAGAGAAATATGAATCAAAACTACAATGAGATATTACCTCACCACAGTCAAAATGGCTTTTATCTGAAAGAAAGGCAATAAAAAACGCTGGCAAGGATGTGGAGAAAGGGAAACCCTTGAGCACTGTTGGTGGAAATATAAATTATTACAACCACTAGGGAGAACATTTTGGAGGCTCTTCACAAAACTGAACATAGAGCTACAAAAAACCCATCATCCCACTGCTAAGTGTCATGCCCCAAAGAAAGAAAATCAGTATATCAAAGAGCTATCTGCACTCCCATGTTTATTGCAGCACTATTCATAACAGCCAACATTTGGAAGCACCTAAATGTCCATCAACAGATGAATGATGAAGATGTGGTACATATATACAATGAGGTGCTATTCAGCCATTAAAAAAAAATGAGATCCTGTCATTTGCAACAAAGTGTATGGGACTGGAGGTCATTATGTTAAATGAGATAAGCCAGGCACAGGAAGATCAACTTTGCATGTTCTCACTTATGTGTCGGAGCTAAGAATGAAAACAATTGAACTTATGGACATAGCAAGTAGAATGATGGTTACCAGAGGTTGGGAAAGGTAGTGGGGCCAGGGAGGGTGGGGTAGTAGAGATGTTTAATAGGTACAAAATGTGGCTAGATAGAATGAGTAAGATCTAGTTTTTGATAGGACAACAGGGTAACTACAGTCAACAATAATTTATTGTATATTTTAAAATAAAAGAGTATAATTGGATTGTTTGTAACAGAAAGAAGGGATAAATGCTTGAGGGGATGGATATCTCCTTTATTATCACATGATTATTACACATTATATGCCTGTATCAAAATATCTCATGTACTCCATAAATATATACACCTACTATATACCCACTAAAATTAAAAATTTTAAAAAATCCTAACTTTATTATACTTCAGTCCTTGAGGAATGTCTTTTCAAAATTCTGTATAACAAAATGGAGGTCCATGGAATACTTCTACATACCAAGGAATGATAATTATCCCAAGGAAATGTACTTGGACAATTGTTTCAGCTGTAAGTGGAACCAGATTTTTTTTTTCATGAAGCACCATCTTTACTTGAAAGAATAATTGACAGCCCACGGTTAATCTGATTCTCATATTTAGCAAACATACTTTCAAAAATGAACCAAGCGAGCCTCTTAAAGAAAAAACACTAAGCAGAAATTAGAATCTTGAAAAAATTCTATATACTACTTTGAGCTTCTCAGTTTTCCAATATGCAAAGATTTTTCTGATGAGATCATTGATGATGTCAGTAAAGCCTCCTTTATATTATTTAATAAAATATGTCAACATTTAGAAAATCTGTGTAAGTCAGTGAACCTATATTTTTCAAATGACCAAAGTGTGATTTCACAAAAGCACAAATAGATAAAAGATCTATTTGAAGTACAAAATGGACAATGGACTTTACTGTAACATAATACCAAAACTTCACTGATATGGTTTAATATTCCACATATAGGTTAATACTTAAGAAATCTTAAATATTAATATTTAATGTTGAGTTTCAGTGACATGTCAAAGAAGGATATTTACAATTATCTGAAAAATCTATTCAAATACTCTGTACTTTGTAGCTATATATCTGTGTGAAACCAGATTTTCTACATAAACGTCAACCAAAATGATATACTAAAACAGACTGCACATAGAAACGTACATGAGACTCCAGCTGTGTTCTATTAAGTCAGACGTTGAAATGATTAGCAAATCTATAGCAATGCCAGTCTTCTCATGAGACATTTCTGCTTTGAAAAGTATACTTTTAAATACATGAATTTATGTTAATATGTAATGAGTTGATTATCTTTATTCCAAAATAAATTGACACATATTTTTTAAGTATCTCAGTTCTAATTTTTAATATAGAAGACATTGGTAGATATAGACTAAATAAACAAACACCTTTGGGGTTCTCAATAATTTTTAAGGTTATAAACAAGTTGTTCTGAGGCCAAAACTTTGAGAACCACAACATTAAACTAAGTGTTCCACAAAGACTGACAATTAAAAATCCACTCTTGGAATATAATCTTTTAAAATACAGTATTAAGTAGACTCATCTTAATGTGATAAAATAGGTCTTAAATATATGTAAAAGCCCAAATTACATGATTGCTGGTTATAGAATTCTGAGAGAAACAAAATATCTCCCCTTTGGCCTTCATGGTTTCTGATAAGAAATCTACCCTCAATGGGATTACTTTTTTCTTAAAGGGAAAATGTAACTGTGGTCTTTTCAAGATTTTTTACCCTGTTTTTAGTTTTTACAAGCTTGATAATCATGTGTCTTGGTGTGGTTTTTTGGGATTTACCCTAATTGGAATACACACAGCTTCCTGATTCTGTAGGTTTATGGCTTTTGACAAATTTGGGAAATTGTCAGCCATTATTTCTTAAATTAATTATTTAGCAATGCCTTCTTTATCCTTCACTCCAGTGCTCCAGTGACATCATTATTACATATTTCTCTCTGCTTGTCAGAGTCTTCTCATGTTTATTTTACAAACGATGTCCAAGAATTTTAGTTTTCCTTAGAGAGAGAAAGGGGGAAACGCACATCTATTCTATCTTCCCAGGAGTGGAAGTCTCCAAAAGATAGACTTTTTAATAATACCAAGATGTAGGTATAACTATAGCCAATGAGAAAAAATAAAATTGGGTGCCTGTCTCAGAATATGGACTATACACTAGAAGAAATATTTGTTTATTTATTTATTTTTATTTTCATTTTTTGAGACGGAGTTTCGCTCTTGTTGCCCAGACTGGAGTGCAATGGCGCAATCTCGACTCACTGCAACCTCCCCTACCCAGGTTCAAGCGATTCCCCTGCCTCAGCCTCCCAAGTAGCTGGGATTACAGGCATGTACCACCACACCCAGCTGACTTTTTGTATTTAGTTGAGACGGGGTTTCACCATGTTGGTCAGGCTGGTCTCAAACTCCTGCCCTCAGGTGATCCACCCGGCTCGGCCTCCCAAAGTGCTGGGATTCCAGGTGTAAGCCACCACACCCGGCCTAGAAGAAATGTTATAATTTCTCATTATAACATAATATTCAGAGGCTGTAGGGAGAAAAAAATGAATACATTTGACTACATAAAAATTAAATTTTTCATGGCAACACATAAAATAAACATGATCAACATAGTCAAAAAGGCAAATGGCAAACTAAATTTAAAAATATATTCCCAATTTTTGTCACAAAAGCTTAATCTTCCTGGCATATGCAGACCTACCAATTGATAAGAAAATCATCAATAGCCCAAAAGAAAAAAAGTGGGCAAAGAATATGCAAAGATAGTTCACAGGAATGCAAATATATATTTTTTAAATATTTTAAGAGATACTTAACCTTATTCACAATAGAGAAATACAGATTTAAACAACACTGAAAAAACATGTTTCCCTCTTCCCATTCAGATTGGTAAAAATCCAAAAGTTCATGCCATATTCAACTGGAAGAATTTTGGGATAGATTTTAATCCATGGCTGATGAGAATATAAATTGGTACTGCATCTTTGGTGAGCATTTTGGTATTATTTATCAAAGGGACTCCTAGGAATTATCTTGAGATATAATTAATGTCTGTGAAATGATGCATGTATGAGGTTATTTGTTGCAACTCTTCTTAACAGCAGAAGATTGAATACAATCTGTTGTTGAATAAAACATGTATAATATGCTATTACTTGTAGTTTTAAAAGAGGAAGTGAAATTTCCTATTTTATTGGCTTGCATTTATATAAAAATTCTTTATAAGTGAAAAAAGAAACAAGTAATAATGATTACCTGAGTAATGAGGGAGGCAAGATATATACTGAGAAAGTAGAAAGCTAGTGGGGAAGCAATGTTTCATTAAATAACTTTTTATATTTTTCATATTTGAATTATGTGCATAAGGAGGGAGGAAGAGAGAAAAGATAAAAAACGAGAGGAAGATTTAGGTGAGTTAAGGGAAAAAAATAAGAGGACAAAAATGAAACGCCAGCAAGAAGAAATGGCTGCTAGAATCTAATTAGTGTTGATTTAGGCATTTAAAGGGGGAACAAGTTGATGATCTTAAAAAGGGGAGAGCAGTACAAAGTTTCTCAAAGAAAAATAAATTTGTTTTTAAGGCATTACACACTGACCAATACAAATTATGTGAGTTTTGTATTCAGTTTTGTTCTTCTATCAGGTGATAAGCACAGGAGTGAGTTTCTGTTCATAGACAGGCTTTTTTAAAGCATGTGTGTAAAAGGTTGGTGACTTCATACAAATTGAGAATGGATTTAAGATTCTAGTCCTAAGACCCAATTCATTATCAAACCTATCCATTTCATAAAAAGATATTCCAAAATCCAGAGTCAGACTGTAAGTGTGGGGAATGGATTATCCAGAATGTATCTGGACATAAGGAGAGAAATCAGCCACTTTACTCTTCACAGGATAACAATATGGCCCTGATGCTGTGTTGACTTAAAAACCAGGAGGCTCCTAATGTCTGCAAGCACTCCCTTTAATAGAAATATTAATCTACATGCTGCCCTAAAGAACACTGTAAGCCCTATTGAAAAAGAGCTATGGTACAGCCATATGTTAAGCTCTTCAGATCTAGTGGGCTCCTGCCTTACACATGGAATCTTCCTAACACTAAGAATGCTTCCCGGCATTCCAACCTGAGAATCTGATGGGCCTCAAGAAGCTCCTCAAGGCGTACTGGGTTCGTACTTGCTCTCAGTGGCTTGTGCATTCTAGCTGAATAGCTGTATCCTTTGCCAAATAAATCAGAAACTTTATCCAACCTGTGAATAGGGTGGAGGAGAAAGGAGAGAGAGGAGTCAGAGGAGAGGGAGGAGTCAGAGAGAAGAAAGAGAGTGTACAAAGAGAGAGGAGAGAGAGAGAAGGCAACGGAGAGAGAAAGGACAGAGGGAGCTTAAAGAGAGAGGTGGGGGGGACTACTGGATATTGTGATATTGTGGTGTACTAGACTACTTTGGTTGTACTTCAGACACACTCTACTACTCTGCCCAGTATGGAATATAGCAACTGTATTTCAAGTTGTGACCTGCTTTCAGGCATGTTTTTTCCAAGCTACTTTCTTTACTTCATCATTTCAAAGCAGTTTTATTATTTCCTCATTCCTGGCTGATTTTTTCTTCAATAATTTCTATTGAAGGCAAGTAGAACCAGTATAAAAGTTGTATTTTAACATCTAGAAGGTTAGACTTCCTTAGTATTTTTGAAGCACCTCTAGAATGCTATTTGTGAGTTACTTAGGGTCAAACTGTTCAGTGTAGCAATGAAGACACACACACACACACACACACACACGTATCTAAAATACAAAAAATACATTTGAAATAACACGAAAGTGGATAATGGCTACACTGGCTGGTTCTCCCCCAAATCCTGTTTTATCCTTACAATAACCCTACAAGATAGGCATCTTCACTCCAGGTTATACATGAATTAACTGAGCTCAGCACGTTATATTGTCTAAATTGCACAGTAAAGAAGCATTTCAAGTTCAGATCTTCTTATTTCAGAACCCATGTTCTGCCCTACCCCAATAGTTTTCCTAGGTATTGCTTTTATTCTGTTTTTTCAAACCCTACTCCACTCTGATCTAACACCCTACATTCAATTCAATCTCCTGTGCAGGTCAGGCAGCTGAATTCGTTGTCTAATATTATATCATTATGGAAATAATTTTCATAAGTAAGCAATCAATGTGTCATTGTTACTTGTTACTCCCTGTATTAGAAGGCAACCTGATATGCCTTTGGCATCTTTGTTTGCAGAGCTCCTGAGAACAAGAGCTATGAATTCTTTCTGAGCTCCCAGAATTACACATCCTTGAACTTTGCAGATTACTATTATATCTTTTCAGTCCTGGACTGAAACTTGTAACTTCAAAATAAAACCTACAAGTTTTTTAAACTCCGCACCAGAATTGTTGAACAAGCACAGAGAAGTTCAAGATCAATTTGGCTGGGCTAGGTTTAAAAAAAATCTTATTTGCTATGCACATTTGATTTGTGGTGTGCAATAGATTCCAGGAATAAATACAAGATTTGTTTGATGAAAGCTATGATGAAAAATGGAATATTGACTTATGCTACCTCCAGGCCATTTTTCATTTATACATGTAATAAGCATTTATTGAACCTCTTCTAAGTCTCAGAATTATGCTAAATACAATCCAGAAAACACAAAACAAACTTAATAATATGTGATACCTACCAGGCAACAGTGGTGAAAGCATTGGACTGGACATTTGGAAATCTAGGTTAAAAATCGGCTTGCATGTAACTTGATGTCCAGTACATCATTAATTTCTTCAGTCCTATTTCCTTAGCTAAACAATGAGTTAAATTACATATTTGTGGGTTTCTTTCAAAGCTCAAAGTTGTGTGGTCTGTAATAGGTCATGAATAACTGACACAGTTGAAAAACACAGATGTTGCCTAACTCTCCAGACAAAATGTGAGGTGTGATTTTCAAGTTTAAAAAAAAATTATAGGATGTACTTTAAGTATCTCCTGATAAATTACTTGAATCTTTGAAATGTTTATTTTTCTTTTAAGTCATCCCCTTGGTTTAGGCCTTTTTTTTGTTACAGAATTCTACAACATATAATTGCACTACAGGTAGGTATTAAGTAACCATAAGAAACAGCAACAAAAAAAGTAACAACAACAAACTGATCACCCATTTCTCTATTAGCAAGGTATTTTTGTATAGTCTATTTTAGTTTACATTGTAAAATGTATGTGATTTAATTTCTCTTGTGTCTTTGATGAAACTGCCCTCTCAGTTCATGTCTGTATTTTATGCTGTTAACATATTTTGGCATCTGAGTCCATATTCAGAATTTTCTCATCTCATTCCAAAGAAGTAATTTTTACTAATAGATGGTATTTCTAATAAGCTTAAAACAAACATTTGAGACATAAGCCTCATCTCTAGACCCTAGTAGAATATGTTCTAATCAGTATTTCGTATATGGAATCTGTTGAATTTTGTGCTAAGTCTTTCCAATAGATTGTTATTTCTTACTTTTATTTTGAATTATGTGTGAGATATGAAATACTGTATTAGAGAAGCTGTGTTGAAAAGTCACTTCTTAAATTCCTACAGTGAATTCTTCTCTACATATACTACTAATGACAAGATCAAGGATTGTTTGAATCATGGGTGCTAACACAGTGAACAACAAAGGGATTCCAAGTAAAAACGTTTATCCACACAACTACAAAAACTCAAATATAACGTGATTTATCAAGATAATTGACTCAATAAAATATACTTCTGTTCCCAAAGAGACAATTTGTCAGAATGCTTCCTGCTCCCCAGACAGCAGAGTTTATAAGAATGGGCCAAAACATCATCAAAATGTAGGAATTCGTCTACAAGAAAGTGGGACTAAACTAGTCTTGTAATTACAGTAATGAGAAACAGGACTTCAATCATGTTAATCTTTTCCTAAGTCATTGAAAAAGTCGAGGAGAAGCTGGGAAGTAGTTGTAGCCAGAAAAGACAGGGAGTAATTTTAAGCAAAAGCTATTTTAGCAAAAGCAAAAAAACTTATGTCGAGAATGAATCTGCATATATTGCTTCAAGGAATGTTACTATGTAAATAGAGTGTCCATTAAAAAACAGATCCTAATTCACACACACACACACGTAGGCAAACAGGGGCATTGCTCTCAGTAATTGACATGCCAGCCTCACCCTGGGTGCCACTTTCTATTTTTTAAATGAATCAAATGGTACCCTCCTGTTACATTTCTAATTGTCTTCCCTGTTGAGACACAAATATATTAAGATCAAAAACATTAAATCCAAAATTTATATTCTTTTTAACTTTGAAACGCCTCCTTTCCCATTCAGATTATACCGTATAAATGGTACATATGGGAAGAAAGTAGGCTAATGTAAAGTCATTTTAAAGATCTAATTGCTTATGATTCCTCATCTCTGAGCAGGGCATCTCTGAGAAAAAGGCAGCAGCCCCAGTCAGGGACTTATAGATAAAACCCCCATCTCCCTGGGACAGAGCACCTGGGGGAAGGGGCAGCTGTGGGTGGGCACAGCTTCAGCAGACTTAAACATCCCTGCTTGACAGCTCTGAAGAGAGCAGCAGATCTCCTGGCCCAGAGTTCAAGCTCTGATAAGAGACAGACTGCCTCATCAGTGGGTCCTTGATCCCTGTTCATCCTGACTGGGAGACGTCTCCCAGCAGGGGCCAACAGACACCTCATACAGGAGAGGTCTGGCTGGCATCTGGCGGGTGCCCCTCTGGGACAAAGCTTCCAAAGGAAGGAACAGGCAGCAATCTTTGCTGTTCTGCAGCCTCTGCTGGTGTTACCCAGGCAAACAGGGTTTGGAGTGGACCTCCAGCAAACTCCAGCAGACCTGCAGCAGAGGGCCCTGACAGTTAGAAGCAAAACTAATAAACAGAAAGGTATAGTATCAACATCAACAAAAAGGATGTTCACTCAGAGACCCCATCTGAAGGTCACCAACATCAAAGACCAAAGGTAGATAAATACATGAAGATGGGGAGAAAACAACTTACATTTTCTAACTAATAACCTAAAAGGGATCTTAAATTCCAGGTGTAAAGATGTGTATTTACTTTAACACAGCAAATCTACACTTGCTGAGACTTAGTATAACTATCACCAATATAAAACAAATGCCAAGATGGTATTTCAAATTCTTGATAAAATATGTGCACAGGAATAACTGTTAGGTCTAGTTATAAGCTAATTTCAGTTACCTTACCTGCACCAGCATTTTAGAAAGATCTGAAGCATTTCCACTGATAAAATAACTGAAAGAGAAGACAGTACCATTTCTCAATATGAAAACCTGTAAACATTAGAACATTAGATACAACTTTAAACAAACAGCTGTCCAATTTTTTTACAATGCCCCATAGACACTAGAGAGAGTAAAATAAAATTCAAAAAGTGTACAAGATACAGATTTTAGGAAAAAATTGCATAGGTAGTGAATTAGAAACATAATGATGATAATAATGTGGCTGTTGCTGCTGCTTCTGATAAATATTTATTTATAGCTTACTATGTCCCAGAATGATGCTAAGAATATTGTGTGCAGTCTTATATCTTTATGTCTGTATCGTCTATATCTTTATGTCTACATCCGTATGTTTATATAGATGATATAGACATGATATAGACATACAGCTTTATGTCTACATCTATGTTTATATAGATCTACACGTATGTAGATATTTATATAGATCTACATCTATATAACATTACTGTTGCTGATCACACCACACCTAGAGCTCTGGGTTTCATTCTAGAAGTGACATTTAAAGAGAAAATATAAATCATTAGAACAAATCCAGAAAAGAGTAACAGCACAGCGTAGGAGCTTGAAGTCACTCCATAGAAGGAATGATAGGAGAAACCAGAAGTAGTTGTCCAGAAGAAGAAGAAAGGAAAAAATGATTGTTAGGTACCTACCATGTATGAGGCACTGTGTTAAATAATTTTATTAAGTTAGCCAGGAAAAAAATGCTAAACCACATTTGCCTTCCAAAAAAGTTTACACTCCTTAAGAAAAGCCTTTCTCATGAGCTGGCTATTTTGTTTATCTGAGCAAGGAGATTATTTGGAAATATGCCAAATGAGCTGGAAGCTGAGTTTGGAAGTAGGGACTAGAAATAACTGCATTAATTCTGATTATAGTATTTTTGTGTTAATTATGAAAAATTAATAAAGTGGAATAAATTTGGATATCTCAAAGACAATAATGAATGGAAGGCATAATCATGTCAATATCATGTTAATAATATTAAACTACGAATGTCATAATAAGCTGATATTCTTACTAAAAAACTAAATATAATAATAATTAAAAAACTATTAATATATAGGGAAAAGATTATTCAGCTTTAAAGAAAGGTAGCCATCAATCTGAGTGGTTGCATTTTTATTAAATACAGAGGAAAACATAGAGATGTTTGCCATTACCATCATTAACTAAACTTTTGGGGAGGTCTTATTGAATGGAATAAAAAAGTAAAATTTAAAAATTAATATAAATATTAGAAACAATGAGATACTATGACCTACTTTGCAGATAATATGCTTGCATACTTAACAATTTAGTAGATAATATTTAGTAAAAGAATTTGGTAAGGTGGCTATATACAACGTAAATATATAAAATAGTGTTTCCATGTTAGCAATAACTATCTAAAAATGTAAATGGTAAAAGTTCCAATAAAAGAGTTACAAACAAAAGTATAAAGTCTTATTGGGGATATTAAATATTATCTGAACAAAATTAAGTATGTTCTTGAATGAGAAATATAAATTATCCTAAAATTAATATAAAAGTGTAATGTCACCCCAATTTTAATCCCAACTCTCTTATTTTGGGAGAAGGGAAGAAGTGCTAGATAAAATTATCTTAGGTTTTAGACAAAGAACAAATTTCTGAGATTAGTAATCATGATTTCTAAGAGTATTGAAAAGGAACTTGACATTACCAGTTAACAAAGATAAAATCAATATAATCAGAAATAAATGTATGAAAAATTAAGTGTGAACAGTTTATAAAATAATGATGGTATAATAAGTTATCTTCATATCTTACCTATCTTGTACCACATATAAAAAATTTCAAATAAAATTTTAAAATAATGTAAAATTCAAAAAAATATTAAATAAAATGTGTATGTATAATCTAGGATTTGGGATGACAATTGATTTATATATATTTTTAACTATATAGGTTAAAAAGTTCAATTAAAAAGTCAGTAGGAAAACCATAGTTTGTGCAAATATATTTGTAATGCTTTTTAAAGATAAAGGATTGATTAATATTAAAGAGGTTTCATTTTAAAAAAGTTTTAATTGATCATAGATATGAATTAGCAATTCTGGGAAGTACCAATCCAAATGTCCAATAAATATGAAAATCTATTCAGTCTTCTTAGTATTCATTCATTCAACAAATATCTATTGGGTTTTGAGCAAATTGTTAATGAGATATAATTAAGTTTTAAAAGGATTATTCAGATTTGCTGAGAACAGACCAAAAAAGGGTAAATCCAGAAGCAGAGAAGCCAAATGGGGGAGGACTGTAATAGCCCAGGCAATATATGATATATAAATTTTGTTGTTAAGAAAACATTGAATTCTGAATAATTTTTAAAGAAGATTAGTTGATAGAAGGGGAGTACTCTGGAGGAGTAGGTTTGGAAGAAAATAAGAAGGTCTATTTTGTGTATGTTACATTTATAGCACCTATTAGACATATAAAAGTAAACTGATAAAAGTGTCTAGAATTCGGGCATTAAGTCCAGATTGGAAATATAACTGTTGGAGTTAAGAGAACACTGATTAAGTAATAAAACTAAATGAGGTCACACAGAGAATTAGTGTAGACAGGGAAAATGTCCAAGGGCCGAACCTTGGCCCACTTTCATATTTAGAAAGTGAAGAGAAGTAACCAGCAAAGAAAACAAAGTATTCAATGATATGAAAAAAAAAAAAAAAAAACAGTAGAATGTGATATCCTAGAAGTTAAGTGAGGAAAGTATTTTAAAAAGAAAATGTAATAAAGCAACCACTGACGATTAAGAAAGAAAATAACTGAAAATAGATTTACTCACATGGAGGTCATTGGTGACTTTGGCAAAATGCATCTGTGGAGTGGTGGGTCAAAGTGTTGAGTAGGGTAGGTTCAAGAGAGAATGAGCAATGTTTTAAGCCAGTACATTTCAAGATAATTTCTCATACATTAAAAGCCAGTACATTTCAGGATAATTTCTCATACATTAAAAGTTAACTGATGCAAAGAGTGTGGTATCAAGAAAGTTTTTTTGAAAATGAGAAACTTCAGTATATTTTATGCTGATAATAATATTCATAAATAAAAAAGAAAAATTGCTGGAGTGAAGTCTTTGAGCAAGGAAGATGAAATCTAGTACACAGGTGAAAATATTGACCTTTGATAGATATGTGGATAATTCTTTGGCAGTAACAGGAAAAAAGGAATAATGGGAACTAATATAGGTAGATTGGGAGATGTGGTGTTACTAGTGCGCAGAAGTTCTTTTCTGATGGCTTCTATTTTCTTGGTGAAATTGGAAGCAACATCATTAGCTAAAAGTAAGGTAGGAGAGGAAGTTTTGGAGATTGGTGCAAAGAAAAGATGTAAAGTCCAAATCTAGCTTAGTGGGATGAATGGTTTATAGAAATGTTTTAAGATTGTAGGCAGCTTTAAGGATATACTTATGATTTTGTGGTCATGAATTTAAACTGAGAGCAGTCAGCACAGTTTCTTATTGTTTCCAGTACACTCACCTGGATATGTGCTGACTACACAGAGAGTTGAGGATTCTGGCTGGCAAGCACAGCAAAAGGACAGAAAGACAAGGGCATCATTTCTTATAGTAAATGACAATTGAAATTATGCTGAATAAAAGAGAAAAATGATTTCAGTGAAGTGAGGGATAGTAAGAAGGCGGTAGATTTAGGTGGAGTGGAAATAATTTTTAGAGTTGGAATAACAGCAGAAATAAACTAGAAAGATGGGAAGTTGTCAGAAAACAGAATAACTGAAGTTATGATTATGAAAAGCTTTTAGTTATTGGTAATAAGTCTTACATTATGGCCCAGAGTACAATAGTTGGCTAAGATAGAATACAGGACAAAATAATTAGAATAAAGGAGATTTAGGAATTGAAAAGCCAGGATATTTGAAAGATTATGTTGATATTACAGTCACTAAGATGAATGCAGACAGGAGCAGTGTTGGGGGCAGTGCCCTCAAACCTGAAATTCAACAACTCAGGAAATAACGAAGAGCGATTAGTGAGTTCTGCAGTTGTTTCCAAAAAGTTGAGGTAGGATGTGGTTTAGTTTGACAGATTTAATATTAGTGACTTTTAGTGTACGAGAGAGACATAAGAAAAGTAGCAATAAAAACCAAAGTGAAACTTTGCGACTTCCACATCAATGGTGGGGATTTGAGGAAGACTTTAAATAAGAGAGCACTGTAAGAGAAGTAGTGTCTTCAAGGAGACTCAAGTTTTATTCAGTTAGGACAGTAAGTGACATAATGTTCAGAAAATGTACATAAATACATAGTATCTTTCTTGCTCTAGACCATTATTTCTCTCTATTTCTCTCTCTCTCTCTCTCTCACACACATACACACACACACAGCTACTTATAAACATATGCATCAGACAATGCCATCTCTTACTCCTCTTTTTCAAGTAATCTCCCATCATAGGTATTAAAGTTGTTGGCACCAAATCACTGTTTTCTCTTCCTTACTACGTCTGACTCTTGCTGATTTCTTTTCCTTTCTCCTTCTCCTCCTCTTCTTTCTCTTCCTCCTCCTCCTCCCTCCTCCTCCTCCTCCTCTTCTTCTTCTTCCCCTTCCTTTACATGTAGTTTATTCCAGAGATTGCAGAAAACACAATTTAGAGAGTATGCAAAATGAGACAGGGAAAGAAGAATGCCAGTGAAGGATGCAAACGCATGAGTTATATTGTGGGCTACTGTACACAATCTTTCTAAAGACCCATTGAGGAACCATACTGAATATAACAGTGGCTCCACCCAGGAGTCAGGGATGTGGTGGCATTTATATTGCAGCTTATATCAGTTGCCTGTTTTGTTTTTGCTACTTTTATACAAATTTCTCCTTGCTTTTTTTTCTTTTTATAGATTCAGGGTATACACGTGCAGATTTGTCACATGGATATATTGCATAGTGGTGGAGTCTGGGCTTTAACTGTACCCATCATCCAAACAGTAAACATTGTACCAAATAGGTAATTTTTCAAGTCTTACTTCCATCCTACCTTCCTCACTGCTGATTTCAATATTCCCCAATGCTGATTTCAATATTCATGTAGAATGTTCATTTTAGACCTTAGCCTTTCAGTTCTTAACTTTCTTACTCTCAATGATCTTACCTGCTATCCCAATTCAGCCACCCATTTGCATTGTTGAAACCTAGATATTTTCATTGCCAGTAATTGTTGTGGCAGATGTTGACAACTAGCTATCCAAAGATCATTTGTAACTCTCCCTTGCCTGCATCTACAGTAGAGAGTGCAAAAGCTAAAAGCTTGATTGTAGGGTCCCACATGGTGACCACATTAAATATAATGTAAGTCCACGGCCTCTTTCACTCTCTTTCTTCTTGCCTGGAGCACAGACATGTGACTTGGAGTTGCAGCAGTTACTGGAAGCCGTGAGGTAAGAATCATAAGGATCAAAACCAATATATTGAGGGTAGTAGAGCAAAACACTGAAAAATGTTTAAGCCTTCCACTTCTGGCCATGGTTTAATTTGTATCAGTCTAATTGTCAAACTGAGAACTAGAAGAGCAGGATAAGATGAGGATGGGGGAGAACTGATGGAAGACATGGAAGAAAAGATATGAGAAGTAATAATCTCTGGGAAAATAGAAGCCACGCATATAAGAAATACTGCTATTCAACTGTGATAAATACAAAGAAAACCATATTGAGACACATCACAGTAGAATTACTGAACACCAAGAGCAAAGCAAAAAATCTTAAAATCAGCCAGAAAAACCAGACATAATACCTTCAAAGAAGCAACAATAAGAATGTTAGCTGACTTCTCTAAAGAAACAACGGAAGCTGAAGGAGAAAGTAAAATTTATGCCAAAATATTGGAAGATAATAACTGCCAACCTAGAAATCTACAATCAGCAAAACTATCTTAAAAAAATATTTTAGGCCAGGCACGGTGGCACACACCTGTAATCCCAGCAGTTCAGGAGGCTGAGGCGGGTGGATCACCTGAGGTCAGGAGTTTGCGACCAGCCTGACTAACATGGCAAAACCCCATCTCTACTAAATACAAAAAAATTAGCCAGGCGTGGTGACGCATGCCCTGTAATCCAAGCTACTTGGGAGGCTGAGAGAGAAGAATCGCTTGTACCCGGGAGGCGGAGGTTGCAGTGAGCCGAGATCGTGCCATTGCACTCCAGCCTGGGCAACAAGAGCGAATGTCTGTTTAAAAAAAAAAAAAAAAATCAAATCTTTAAAATTTTAACATATGAAAATTTTAAGATAAAGAAAAAGAATATATTAATTACTACAGAACTATATACTTAAAAATGGTAAAGATGGTAAGTTGTATTTTATCTCAATAAATTTTTTTTAAAGAAAAATTGTCCGCAGCAAACCTATTCTAAGCAAACGTAAGGAAAACACTAAAGGAAGTTCTTCTGGGAGGCAGATATTTAAATAAATAAATGAACATTAATAAAGTTAATATGTGGCATATCTAAATGCATACAAAATAATAATGCCTTGTAGAATGTATAATGTTTATAGAATTAAATATATAATAATAGTGCAAACATTTGAAAGGAGTAAATGAAATTACAGTACTTAATGTTCTGCATTTTCAGGAAATTGCCTTAAGTACCAATATGAAGATGATTCTAATAAATCAAGGATTGATATTGCAATAGGTTAACTACTAAATGTGCAGTGAAAATTTAAGAAGCAAAGCTAAGAAGCCAACGGAAAAAATAAGAATAAAATTAGGCAAAACCTAAGTTAAAAAAAATAGCTAAGAAGAGAGAAAGTAGAACAAGATAGATTTATAAACATGAAATTAATAGGGAACAGATATAAAATGGTAGATTTAAGAACATGAAATAAATACTTCAATTAGAAGACAAAATTTTAAACCTGACAAAAATTAAAACCTATTTATACACCGCATTTGAGGGACACATCTTAATTATGACATGTAAACTTTTTTTAATCTCAAAAAGATACACCATGAAATGCTAACTTAAAGAAAATTGTCATAGCTATGTTAACACCAGGTGAAGTAAAGATAAGTCAATGCATTATTGGACATAAAGGGGACCATTTCAGTGATAAAACTGTCAATCAACTAAGGAGATATAACAATTCTACATTTTTATGAATTGAATAATATAGCCTTCAAATAAATACAATTTAATGAACTAAAACCAGAAAAAGACAAATTCTGATTGTAATGGGACATTTTAACATAATTATCTCAAAAAGAGATAGAACAAGCAAATAATATAAGAGGTAAAACAACTAAGCATGAATAAGATTTGAACATTAACAAACCTGACCTAATTAATATATATCAGCGCTGTACTAAAAACCTCAGCATGCACATTCTTTTCTAGTTCACATGAAACCAGTACCAAAAATGTATATATACAAATTTCTAAGAACTAACATCATACAAAATATATTTTCTGACCATCATGAAATTAAGTTTGAAATAAAAAACAAAAAACCACAAATATTTAAGAATTAAGCAAAATCTGTCAAATAACCCTTCTATCAAAAAAGAAATCACAGTAGAAAATTAAAGTAAAATAATAATATTATGATAAAATAATAATGAAAAGACTGCATGCCAACATTGCAGGGTACCGCTGAAGCTTAACAGAGCAGCAGTTCTTAAATGGTAGCACGCATTAGGATCACCTGAGGCCTTCTTAAAATACAAAGTGTTGTGCCCCATCTTTAGAGCTTCTTATTCAGTAGGTCTGGCACATGGCTTAAGAATTTGCATTTCTAACAATATCCCAGAATATACTGATGTTTTTGGTTAAGGAACCACATCTTATCCTAGGGTATATAAACAACTTTATGACAATAAATTTTATTTTAAAAATATTTTTTAGAAAAACAAAATTTACCAAAATTAGCACAAAAACAAATATGAAATCTTCATAGCTTTATCTATAGTTGACCCTTAAGCAACTCGGGTTTGAATTACATGGGTCCACTCATACACAGGTTTTATTTCAGTAAATATACTGAAAACATTTTTGGAGATTTGTGACAATTTATTAAAAGCTCTCAAATATTTAAAAAATATAAGAAAAAGTTGGATATGTCTTGAATGTATAAAATAGATGTAGATACCAGTCTACTTATTTACTACCATAAAACATACAGAAAGCTATCATAAAAAGTTTAGGTTTATCAAAGTAAAGCTTTATGTTTAACTAAAGTTACGTACACAAACATACACCATACATGGTACCATTTGCAGTCAAGAGAAACATAAACAAATGTAACGACGGGGTTTTAAAATGGCATGAAATTCACTGTAGTTCACACTGTACTACTGTAACAGTTTCATAGCCACCTCCTATGGCTATTGCAGTGAGCTCAAGTGTTGCAAATATCCATTTTAAATGCCTTGCGATGCTAATCATCTCCGCACGAGCAGTTTGTCTCAACAGTAAATTGCACATCACAGAAAAAAATGGCCTCTTGCAGTTCTATTTTTAATTGTGTTTAGGGCAATACTTTAAATCTTGAATCACACCATGTGATCCATACAAAGTGCCACTAGTGATGCTGGCAATGCTCCCAAGAAGCACACAGCAGTCATGACATTACAAGACAAAGCTGAATTGCCGGATACGCATCAGAGATTGAGATCTGTAACTGCAGTAGCCCTGCCATTTCAAGAGAAATAAATCTAGCAATAAGGACCATTGAAAAAATGGAAAGGAAACTTGTGAACCCATAGCTGCAGCTACACCAGCAGGTGCAAAAGCCTTGCACTTTTTGTGAGATACCCTTTTATCTTATATTGAAAATGCAGATGACAGCTTAAAGCAAAAAGAAAATGAAGGATCTAAAGCTGGAGAATTTAATGCAAGCAAAGGATGGTTGGATAATTTTAGAAGGAAATTTGGCTTTTAAAATGTCAAAATAATAGGAAAAGCAGCTTCTGCCAGTCAAAAGGCAACAGATGACTTCCCAGATGCCATTAAGAAAATGATTGAAGATAGGCCAAGCACAGTGGCTCACACCTGTAATCCCAGCACTTTGTGAGGTCAACGTAGGTGGATCACCTGAGCCCAGGAGTTTCAGACCAGCCTGGGCAACATGGTGAAACTCTGTCTCTACAATATATATATATATATATGACGCCAGGCATGGTGGCATGCACTTGTAGTCCCACCTACTCAAGAGGCTGAGCTGGGAGGATCACTTGAGCCTGGGAAGAGTAGGTTGCAGTGAGCCCAGATCACACCACTGCACTCCAGCCTGGGAAAGAGCGAGACCTTGTCTCAAAACAAAACAAGAAAGAAAATGGTTGAAGATAAAGAACATCTACCTGAACAGGTTTTTAATGCAGATAAAAGTGCCCTATTACAGAAAAAAAGAAATATCACAATGAACATTTATTAGTAAGGAGGAGAAGTGAATGCTAGGATTTAAGGCAGAAAAGGATAGTCTAACTCTACTGTTTTGTGCAAATACATTTGGGTTTATGATCAGGACTATCCTTATCTATAAAGCTGCTAACCCCTGAGGTTTCTGTTGTGGTTTGTTTTGTTTTGTTTTGTTTTAGAGACAAGGTCTCACTGTGTTCCCCAGGCTGGAGTGCAGTGGCTTAATCATGACTCACTGCAGCCTTGCACTTCTGGCCTCAAACAATCCTCCCACTTTGGCCTCCCAAAGCAGTGAGATTACACACATGAGCCACCATGCTCAGTCTTCCCCTGAGATTTGAAGGTAAAAAATAAACACCAGTTGCCAGTCTTTTTGTTGTACACAAGAAGGCCTTGATGAGAACCCTTTTTCTGGATTGATTCTGTCAATGCTCTGTCTCTGAAGTCAGGATGTACCTTGAGAGTAAGAGACTGCTGTTTAAAGTTCTTTTGATATTAGACAATGCCCCTTGCCACCCAGAACTGCATGAGTTTAACACCAAAGGCACCAAAGTGGTCTACTTACCCCCAAACATAATGTCTCTAATTCAGCCTCTAGACCATGGGGTTACAGGATCTTTAAGGCTCATGGCCCATGGCACTCTAAGGAAAACATTTTAACACCGTGGGTGAGAACCTTGATAGAGAAAACATCACGAAAGTCTGGAAGAATTACACAACTGAAGATGCCATCATTGTTTTAGAAAAGGCCATGAAAGCCATCAAGCCTGAAACAATACATTTCTGTTGGAGAATACTTTGTCGAGGGGGTGTGTGTGACTTCACAGGATTTATGACAGAAATAATCAAATAAATCATTAAAGAGATTGTGAATATGGAAAGCAGGTACGGATGGAAGGATTTCAAGATATGGGTTTTAGAGAAATTCAAGAGCTAATAGACACCACATGCAAGCAGTTAACAGAAGACATTATGGAGATGAATGCTTCTCCACCAGTACCAGATGGTGGGGAAGAAGTCGTAGAAGAAGTGGTGCCAGAAAACAAATGGACATTAGACAATTTGGCAGAAGGGTTCCAGTTATTCAAGACTGCCTTTGACTTCTTTCACTACATGGACCCTTCCACGATATAGGCACAGAAACTAAAGCAATGGTGGATGAAGTATTGGTACCATATAGAAACATTTTTGGAGAAAGAAAGTGCAAAGTCAGACAGAAATTACTGTATTTCTGTAAAGTTACACCTAATGTGCCTGCCTCTCCTACCTCTCTTTCCACCTCTGCCACCTTTGAGACAACAAGGCCAGCTCTTCCTCCTCCTCCTCAGCCTACTCAATCTGAAGAGATGAAAATGACCTTTATGATGATCCATTTTTTTCCACTCAATAGTAGATACATTTTCCCTTCCTTATGATTTTCTTAATTAAAATTTTATTTTCTCTAGCTACTTTATTGTAAGAATACAGTATACAATACATATAACATATAAAATATGTGTTAATCAACTATTTGTGTTATCAGCAAGGCTTCCAGGTAACAGTAGATGATTAATAGTTAGGTTTTGGGAGACTGAGAAGTCATACATAGTTATTTGACCACATGGGGGTTGGTGTCCCTAACCCCCACATTGTTCAAGAGTCAACTGCATTGATAAATGTGAATCTTTCAGAAGCATTAAACCAAGAAAACTCCAGACCCAAATGACTTTACCAGGGGATTTTTCCAGCCACTCAGGGAAAAAAAAACACACACATTAATCTTACACAGTCCCTTCCAGAGAACAGAGGAAAACAAAAACAAAAACAAAAAATGGCACAGCTTCTTTGACAAGGTTAGTGTATGATTAAATCAAAGCCTTAAAAGGATATTACAGGAAAAGAAAAAATATGTAGTTCAATTACTCTTATGAACATAGATCCCAAAGTCCTAAAAATAAATAAAATAAATAGTAAACAAACTGCATCCATCGCTATACAAAAACAGGAAGCCAGGGAGGGAAAACTCAGTTATTGATGGCAACAGTAAGTAACTGTCTTGGATTGTCTACCTGGAGGCTTCTTGATAAGCATCAAAATTAAAGACTTGGCTGGGCACAGTGGCCCATGCCTGTAATCCCAGCACTGTGGAAGGCCGAGGCGGGGGGGATCAAGAGGTCAGGAAATCGAGACCATCCTGACTAACACGGTGAAACCCTGTCTCTACTAAAAATACAAAAAATTAGCCAGGTGTGGTGGTGGGCACCTGTAGTCCCGGCTACTCAGGAGGCTGAGGCAGGAGAATGGCGTGAACCCAGGAGGCAGAGCTTGCAATGAGCCAAGATCGCATCACTGTACTCCAGCCTGGGTGACAGAGGGAGGCTCCATCTCAAAAATAAATAAATAAATAAATAAAAAAGACTTAACCATAAAGACAGCCTTAGTTAGGTTTGCTATTATAGGCAACAAGTGATTTACTTAGTGACATTATTATATTATCTACAAAAATCACAATCTAAGCATCTAATCATGACTCCTATATTTCCAGTACCCCAGTTTCAACAACTGTTCATCCCAACTTTGAATCTAGTCCATTAATTTGGTCACCTTTTCACTGTCCACCCAGACCTCACTTCCCTTCCTTCCCACCTTGGCCCACGGTCTATCACCATTGTCATTTCTTTATGTATATCCTCAACTCCTTTGGCATCATACTTCATTACATTTGCCTGACAAAAGCCCAACTCTAGTTAGATTAAATCTCTGCACACTTCATGACTGCACATAAGCAGCTCCCACGATTGATAAAAACCAGCCACACTGCTAACCAGTCTCACTTTAAACCACTAACTGTGAGCCTTTGGAACTGCCCAGAAAACTTACCACATTTTCTCATCAGTCGATTCTCCCCTTCTTCATGTTGACAGTTTCACAGCTAGTCCTCTACTTTCAAACATCCCATACTTCTTCCTACCCTCCTCACTCTCATCTGATGACTCCCTATTCTACTACCAAATAGAAGCAATCAGAAGATAATGCCATCATCTTCTCCCACCAACTCTGCCAACATATATGCAGCTCAAACCTGCCTTGCTACTAGTTCCCTTCACTATCATACAAGAACATCACAATGACCCTGGTTAAAATCAGAAAGATGCTTAGAAAACATGATACTAGAGCAGTGTTCCTCAAAATGTGGCACTCAGACCAGCAGCATCAACATCACTTGAAAACTTGTCATAAATGCAATTTCCCAGACCTATTAAATAGGAACTCTGGAGGGTGCGAACCAGTACTCTATGTTTATGAAGGCCTACATGTAACTCGGATGCATGCTAAGGTTTGAGCACCCCTGGTCTAAAATGTATTGATCTAGTTATGTTTTAACTCCTGCTCAAAACAAAGTAGCATATAATAACTCATTGTTTTATTATTAGGAGGAAAGAAGAGAAAGAGGAGCACATTTAAGTACAAAATTTTTGACTTGAAGAAATTTATGGAAACTTGAAATTGCCCCAAGGTTCTAGCCCATTCCTTTTCTAGATGAAATTAAAATCCAAGTATAGTAGTAACACATCCAAGTTCATATAGCTAGCCTTGAATCTGCCCTTTAATAGTGATGTGTAACAGGCAAATCAATTAGCTTCCTCCTAAAATAAAGAGCTAATCTCTACCTTTCTATATTAGTTTCCTAGGACTGCCAAAACAAATTACCACAAACTGAATGGCTTAAAACAATGGAAACTATGGACACAGGAAGGGGAACAGCACACACTGGGGCCTGTGGAGAGGGTGGGGAGGGACAGCATCAGGATAAACAGCTAATGCATGCGGGGCTTAATACCTAGGTGATGGGTTGATAGGTGCAGCAAACCATCGTGGCACAGGTTTACCTATGTAACAACTGCACATCCTGCACATGTTTTCTGGAACTTAAAATAAAATAAAATAAACAAACTTATTCTCTCACAGTATGGAGGCTGCTAGAATCCTAAATCCAGACGTCAGCAGTGCTGGTTACTTCTGGAGGTTCTGAGAGGGAATCTGTTCCATGCCTCTCTGCTAGCTTCTGATGGTTGCAAGCAATCTTTGACATTTCTTGGCTGGTAGATGCATCACTCCAACATCTACCTCCATTTTCACATGGTATTCTCCCCTACATGTGTTTCTGTGTCCAAATTTTCCTTTTCTTAAAAGAAAATCAGTCATTTGATTAGGGATTACCCTAATCCACTATGACCTCATTGTAACTTGATATACGTTTTCAAAGACCTTATTTCCAAATAAGTATCTGTTACATTTACATGTACTGGGGGTTAGGCCTTGAATATCTCTTTAGAAGGGAGGGAGAAGATAATAATTTAAACCAGTAAACTTTTCTACCATCTAAAAGCCATGGATAGGGGGAAACAAATTTTCTCTGCCTAAAGGAAAATGGAAATCCAAACTTCTCACACAATCCACTGCTGACTCACCGTGAAGTGTGAAGCACAGACTAGCACATCCATAATGCTCAGGACCACTGCCCACCACCCCAGCCTGCCCCCTATGACAAATGTTATATGTGCTTGCTTGTTGCTAACTGGCTACTTCGACCACCTATTCCACTTACTGGACGAAGGACGCTAATTCCTGAAATCTGCCTCCACGGCTGCCACTACCCATGGGACCATCCCAATGCAGAATGCTCCATCCCATCCCACATCTATTAGGCCTCTCTCCAAGGCCACAGGTGAATCTAAATCTCAAGAAGCAATAAAATGACATAAATTTATATTATTTTATTTTTTAATGTACAAAAACACAAGTGTTCTCAGTAAGAGAATTGTGGTATGAATATGTTGGTGGGATTAATCATCCATATTTTACTTTCTAATGTGGCCGACCAAGCACTTGTGTTAGAAGCAGAAATTACAGAAGCTCTGCAATTGTCTTCTTTGCTCGCTCTTGCATTGTTAATTTTTGTGAATCCATAGTTTTTTTCAGTAATCTTCTAGAACCATTTTTCAATTTGGAAAAGGGTTACTATAGTTAAAACCAGATACTGTAATTTATATATTCACTGCATTAGGCTCAGGTAAACCACAATACACGGTCAAACCTTCTATGCTGTAAAATTTCTGCTTATCTTTCAGGATATATTGGGAAATGTACATTATACATGACTGCTTAATGTATGTCCAAGAAAAGGGGAAGAATAAGGAGAAAGAGGAGAAGGAAGAAAGGAGGAGAAGAGGAGGAAAAAGGAGAGGAACAGAAATAGGAATTAGAAGAAGTAGGAAGAGAAAAATCAGAAAAGCAGAAACAGTAGCAGCTGCCACCACCACCACTAGGATCAATTTATATGTTTAATATTAATAAAATATTTATTGTTCGTAACTAATATTATGTAACTAGTATTAGATTAACATTCTAACATTTCCTTCATACTCCAATGGCTCATCTTACACACGCATTTTGAGAACACCATGTAGGTGATGTCACCATTCATCTGAAAGAAGCACCAAATAACTTGCTCTTTCAGTTCTTGATGTTCTTTCAGTTCTTGTTCTTTCAGTCCTCAATGTTCTCCTTTTATCTCTGCACCTGGTCTTTTCTTTTGTCATCTATTAATACGTCCCACCCGACCTCAAGCTTCTGTGCTTCTAGATTGCTTAACTATTCCTTTAAAATGATCTTATGTTGCCTAGAGACATCCACTCTACTAATCCCTGTCGTCATCCATATATATCCCCTTTAAGGTCTTCACTTCCTTTCCAATACGATACAAAAGACACAACCAAGTACACTGGTAAATGTCTAGGATTCTAGGGTCCCACAGACGTGAATGTGTAATGCAGGGTGAGTTGCTTTACCTCTCTGAGCTTCAGTCTCTTTAACGTGAAAAGTGGGGATAAAATAGAAGCTGACATAGTCTTCTTAGGAATATTTAATAAAATAAGGTATGCAAAGTATCATCTAGAATGCTTGTGGTTCTGAAAAAGATCAGTCAACTGCATGAATGTTACTGAGTGGCCAAGTGGATGAAGTGTAAAAATAGTGAGTTTTGCAGCATAAACAAGTAAATATTCTGTAGTATTTTGATCATTTATGCCTGTTGATTTATTGGCTTCCATTCATCCCCATCTGGACTCTGCATCACCTTATCACAGCTGAAGATAAAAACGTTACCAAAATGCTGACAGTTTGCCACTGTCTGCCTTCCTCACAATCTTGTCATTTCATTATTGATCCTTGATACTTCTCTAGATCTTGAATAACTCTCCTCTCCCACCTTCACCATTAACAGCTCGATTTGGACACTGTCAGCGGGTTCAGTGTTAAAAGCACTGAGACACAGAGAAGTCAAAAAATGCAGGGTGAGTAGGCTGGGATAATATATATCCTGAGATCTACCTCCAATACTGCACTGTAACGTTTAGGATTGGATTTTTTTTTTTTTTTTTTTTTTTTTTTTTTTTGAGACGGAGTCTCGCTCTGTCGCCCAGGCTGGAGTGCAGTGGCGCAATCTCGGCTCATTGCAAGCTCCGCCTCCTGGGTTCACGCCATTCTCCTGCCTCAGCCTCTCCGAGTAGCTGGGACTACAGGCGCCCGCCACCACGCCCGGCTAACTTTTTTTTTTTGTATTTTTAGTAGAGACGGGGTTTCACCGTGGTCTCGATCTCCTGACCTCGTGATCCGCCCGCCTCGGCCTCCCAAAGTGCTGGGATTACAAGCGTGAGCCACCACGCCCGGCCAGGATTGGATTTATATATTACTTTTAGGATTGGAATTCAGGGTCATAAAATAATTTGGTTTAGAAAATGATTAACAGTTATAGAAAATTAAGTTGGGGGCCTAGAAATGCTTCTCCATTTCTAGCTGAATAATTCAGTCATCAGCTTCACAATGAAACATGCTCAGTGGCCATCCTTCACACAGTGCATGTGGTATTTTGGGTCCAAGTCATCAGTAGATGACAAGATAATTTTTAAGGACAAAGTGTCATTCTTGAATTTTGGGTTAATTTGTACATGCCAGGTTTGATTTTGAATGCATGGACTTGGTGAAAATGTAGGTATATGTGGCTTAAGCTGTCACTTGCAGTAACACTTTCTCATGTATATGCTCCTGAAGTCTCACATCTATAAACTGCAAATGTGGAAGAATTGCTCTGGCAGTAATTGCTAAAGCACACAGGAAAGTTTCTCCCTCAGCTATTCTCATTTCTCTGGTTTCCAGGCAGTCCCCCATCCACCGCACCACCCCAACCCACCACATTCATTCTCATTCTGCCTCAGACCGTTTCCCCCAAGTGGTCAAACCTTATAACTCAAGTGGCATTTCTGTGACGCCATTCTTTCCAAAATTCTGCAGATGGGCTAAAACTAATGAAAGCTAAACCTGAGCATAAAAGGCAATGACTTTTATACCTCAGGTACACACAATAGCAATCATTTAAGTTTACTGGAAACTTCATATTTTATATCACTAGAACCTAGAATAGAATTCTGAGCACTTAAATTGGGCTTCTAGGATTCTATTAGAGGTTAATTTACACTGAAAGCATCTAGGATATGTAATTTTATAAACGTTGAAGCCCGGAAAATGTTCTTAGTGTTTATAGGTTGGAGGAAAATAAGTGAAAATGGTAACAAAAAGAAATGGCCTGTTTATGCTTTTTTAGGATTATGTATAGGGTTACATTTTGATAGTCTGCCCAGAATTTTAAAACATTGGATACATATATCAAAAGTGCTTCAGACATGCCTTCATCCTTGCCTTTGTTATTTTAGAAACACAATTTCTCTCCACCTTGGCAGAGGCTATATGCCATAATTTCTCACCTGCAACATGTATATCAAGATAGCATGGCCAGACCTGAATTAAGAACCTTCATGCTTCCATGAATGCCAAACAGACACAGCTATTTAAGATGATGTCATCTCAGAAGACATTGCTAACTCTGAACCCATATGGTGCAGAGTAAAATTGAAATGGCCAATTTCTATCAGCCCTCACGATATGGACAGCCATTTTCATTCAGCCCTATGCAATTCCATTCAGGTTCTCCATATTTTTCTTAAGTTTTAGATACTAGGGCTATGTAGTGTGCATTTTATGAGCTTAACTACTGGTGAACAAAACAGGAATACTGTACTTTGTGAACTGTTTATACTAATGTTTATTCATTCCAGCATTATTCTGGCTTTTAAAACATGCAACATATTTCACACATCCTAAACTTGTTCTCTTCAGTAAATCAGAATGCCTTTAAATCTTTCAGTGGTATAAATAACAGCAAGTAGTACCTAAGAAAAGAGGAGGCATGAGCATACATTTCAGCCAGTAGCACTCGTATGCAAAAAAAATAAAAAAATAAAAAAGGCTAACGTTACTATTTGGGAATTGCAAATAATTAAAAAAAAATTAATTTTTGCTAGGAGGACCAGATTTTGAACTTATGTATCTGCAAGGTATGTTAAGACAATATTAGAATTAAAATGAGGCTGGGTGTGGTGGCTCACACCTGTAATCCCAGCACTTTGGGAGGCTGAGGTGGGTGGATCACTTGAGGTCAGGAGATCGAGACCATCCTGGCTAATACGGTGAAACCCTGTCTCTACTAAAAATACACACACACACACACACACACACAAATTAGCTGGGCGTGGTGGTGGGCGCTTGTATTCCCAGCTACTCAGAAGACTGAGGCAGGAGAATGGCGTGAACCCGGGAGGTGGAGGTTGCAGTGAGCCGAGATCACGCCACTGCACTCCAGCCTGGGCAACAGAGTGAGACTCCATCTCAAAAAAAAAAAAAAATGAGAGAATTGGTGGTGAGAAAATAACTGTAATGGATGTAATTAGACCAGGATAGTCTGCTCACCAGCTGAATGTGCTGATGGGGAACATGTTTAAGAAGAGACACTTCTGCACTCCTCAGCCTTAAAAAAAAAAAAAAAAAATTAGAGAAAGTAGAAATGGCCCAAAGGTGAGTAGCTTCGGTAAGCTACCTAACGTCTATATTGCTTCATTTATTTAGCTTCACAATAGATTGAACTTATTTTTGTAAGTCTTGTTCAGAGGACAAAAACAAAGTAGGTTGGGGGCTAGCCATGAGCAGCTGGGTGTGTGTCATGATATGAGGGTACTACGGACTGGATCAAACGTGGAGAGCAGAGCATGGTCAAAGCCAAAGCTTTACTGTAACTGTTAAGTCCAGAGTATGAAGCTGAGGTAAAAATAGGGTAGTAAGTAATGAAGTTTAAGACCAGGACATAGAGTGGGACATGGTACTAGGTATTAATTAAATGCTCTGGGGGATATTATTAAAGATGTATTCTGTGATTTATGAATAGGGACCAGAGAGCCCCTTCCAAGTGACGTCTATGACAGCATCACATCAGCTTCAAGGAGAGGTGTCAGCAGAACATAACTCATCTTTCAAACCTCTCCCAGCTGTATAATCTCACAATCATTGTTCCTCTTTTTCTTCAAGGCCTCAACTTGAAACCAACCCAGTCCAATTGCCCCATGGGTTCCCATCTTCAGAGAACATTCTTAATCTCTCTATGAGGACTTAGAAGGTCATTCTCAATAAACCCTTTTGTCTTTTACTTGCCAAATTTCTTATATTTCTTCTGTTTTTTTTTCTTTCAACACACTTTTCATTTTTCCCTGCAGCACATTGCATTAGGCCTTGTTCTATGCTTTATTCTAACATATTTATTCTTTATTTACTTTATTCTAATGTATTTTATTTCACTAACATGCCATTCTATTCCTTTTGATTTCCTTGGGAAGCAAATTCAACGGTGTATATATTAACAGTCTTAAAAATTATTGTCCTGTTTTATTTTCCACAAAGAAAAAGTCATATTATGATAGAGTTTTCTATGTACTTTTTGGTTTGTCTGGTTTTTTTTTGTTTTTTTGTTTTTTTGAGACGGAGTCTTGCTCTGTCACCCAAGCTGGAGTGCGGTGGCATGAACTCCGCTCACTGCAAGCTCTGCCTCCCAGGTTAAAGCTATTCTCCTGCCTCAGCCTCCTGAGTAGCTGGGACTACAGGTGCCCACCACCACGCTCAGCTAATTTTTTTGTATTTTTAGTAGAGACGGGGTTTCACCATGTTACCCAGGATGGCCTCGATCTCCTGACCTGGTGATCCGCCTGCCTCGGCCTCCCAAAGTGCTGGGATTACAGGCATGAGCCACCACACCTGGCCTCTTCATGCATTTTTCTATAGCCATATTCACTGAAATATTTATGCTATTGCTCCCTAAATATTTAAGAAACATGATAAGTTACACTATTTCTTAGTTCAGACTGCATTTTATCATAAACATGTTGCCTTTTCATGAGATGCAGTGTTGGCTCCTAGGTCTTGGACCATCTAGAAAGTGTGCCAGTCCATGCATCCAATAAAATCCAAGTTTGGAAAAACCATTCATTCTCCTTTATATCAGAGTCCAGGATAATTCTGGTTTCTTTGAATTTCAAAGCATTACTAGAGTGTGGGCTACATTTTCTTGCAACTAGTATTCCTTCCTATATAATTTTTGCTGTTGTTTCTTGAATTACTAAATGTTTTTAAAAATTGGGTGTACATCTAGCATACAAGTCAAATTATAATAAAACTCAAGTCTCTGCTTGTTTTCATTCTGGATTCTTTTCTGGGCCAAGCATAGCCCAAATTAAGATAAAAAATAAACCCCTGAGCTGTGTGATAACACTTAAGTTCTAGTGCTCAATCCAGGTCCACCACATTGAGCCAGGCAGGCCACATATGCCCAATATTGTAGAAAGTCCTCAAGTTGTGCAATTCGGCAAAGCCAAGGATCCTCCCTGATGCCATGACTTATTAGCTTTATGATATGACAACATAACTACATGATCCTAATAGTATCTAGTGCTTCACCATGCAGTTGTATTGTGAAAGCATTTCATAAATCGTATTGTTCTATACAAATCCATTTCCTTTTCTCTTTGATAATCTCAAATTCAAGGAGCTTTAAATATATGTTTTCATTATATTTTTGCTGTAAAACTGCCACTGTTTCCTGACATTTAAATTTTCTATCTAGGCTCAATCAATAGATATGGATATGTTTTCGATCTCTGAGTCACCTAATACCTAAGTGCTCTGAACAGGTGTCAGCTAAGAAACATATAATCCATTTAGTGGAGACCTACAATATTAGTTTTGTTTTCACAGATGGTGTTGGATTATTAAAGTGGAAATAGGCCAAGAAGTTTTAAAAGTACCTTTCCATTTAAGAGAGGGACATGTACTAAGCTGGACCTTGTATTATTTAAAGCTATGGTAAGAAATTCAGCGCTAATCTTCTCATAACACAGTCTGACTAAATCCATTATTTTCTATGTCTCCTAAATTTTAGTTTTCCTGTTACTAATCCCTACATCATACAAATAGTTTCTGGGAAGAAAATATATCATTCACCTTCAATGTGTTTAGTTCGTGGCCATATCCTTTTATTTTCAGAAGGCAGGTAATGGATACTAAGGTGTTGAAACAGAGTTAGGAAAAACAAATAATGCTAAATCTACTACAGTTTGACCATGCGGAAGTCACTTAATTTATCTTTAACTCAGTTTGGGTATCTGTTAAATAAGGCAATAAGGTTTTTTTAAACTACTAAGTTTTTTAGTTTATAGAAGTGTTAAAGTAGTTCAAAATGTGTTATTTTGTGAGATATAAATCCAAAGTGTTATCATTATTTACCTAATCATATACAATATCTACTATTGGTCTTTTAGTTAATAAAGGTGACAGTGTTGTGGAGCAGAAAGATTTGGAGTTAATGAATTCAGCTCTTTCACTTAGCTCTGTGATCTTGGGCAATTGCACTTGTATGACTTTGGCTGCCTAGAATCTGACCTACCTTTATATTTCTGGAGAATTCCCAATGATATGTGTTCTGTTGAACAATCTCCTTCTACAGAACCTGAAAAGAGCCGAAACCTACTTGTCTGTCTCCCACCACCTGCACCAAGAGCGTTGGTACAAAATCTGGGCTTCTCCAAGCAAATGCTTCCATCTGAGACTCTGAACTTGGATTGAGTAAAACAGGCAGAGAGAGAGTGGAATTCATTTTGTCAATGGGAATTGCAATGGTGGTACTCTTTTGGTCAGGATGGAAGTTCCAGGAGTTTCCATTTGGCTATTTCTACCAGGTGACTTTTATTGTATTGTCAAAATGCCGACTGAGAATTTAGCTGATTGTTGATATATCTGTCTCAGCTTTACATTGAGAAACTGAGAAAAAAAAAACGGGATGGATTCAGGGTGTGATTTTTATATCAAAATTATAGTTATTATCTGACCTCTCAAAAACTGTCACTCAAAAAAGTGGATTCAATAGTGTTCAAGGTTCCAAACAATTAGTTTTTAGCTCACAGTTAGTGCTGATTAAGTCCAAAAGCAAGTTTTTTGTAATTTGTAGGCTGTCCTAGTCTATAGGGTAGGCTAGAGGAAGGTTTACACAATGACATGAAGCCATACTCTACTGCCCATCCTCAAGCATATTTGGGCTCCCCTCAAGTGGTGCTGGATATGTAAAAGTACGGCCATCAGATTACAGTAATTTTCCTCCCTTTATGAGGATACTCTCCAGGCAAATGAATTTATCAGAAACTACATTGAATGTAACCCTAAAAAAACTAAATTTTTTAATGTGCTGAAACTTGAATAACTAAAATACATTAAAATCTCAAGCACATGTAAATGCTAAATAAGTGAATACCATTTAATTGAAATACATTAAATCTGTTACTTTTTATTACCAAAAACTCACTTTGAGGTACATACTGCATCAGACCATTTTACAGTTGGAGAAACAGGCAGTGAGCAGTAGCCTTAGAGGATATTAACTTAGAATTTAAAACTTGTGGGTTTTTAAATTTAAAAATCAATCACTCTATAAATAAAATCCCAAAGGTACCAATACTAAGAAAATATCTTAATTTCTTCCATTTTAGAATATTCAATAAATATTTGATTTCAGAATTAATTTCACTACTTTTGAAACATGTATTTTGAAAGGAAAATAATTAAGATGGATAATACCACATTCAAAATATACTTAATCTATGGATCATATTATGAAGAATCTCTTTAATCTAAAAAATTATTTTAAAAATTTTAACAATTGGGGCTTGGGATGAAACTGATAATTAACAGAGTGGGTGACCTAGTGATTGCCAAGTTGACCAATGGAATAGAGTATAGAAGCCCAGAAACAGAAATATTCAAGTATGGAAATTTGGTATATGCAGAGATGAGAAACGAAGGGACTCTTTAATAAATGGAGTTAAAAAAAAACAGTTATCAGTTACGAGAAAAGATAAATTTGACTTGCATATCATGTCGTAATTTAAAAAACACTGTGAATTGAATAAGGATTGAAAATATAAAAACTGGGGAAGGTGGCCAATTAAAAGCAGCTAGTGTGTGCTGCTCTCATGGAGAGAAATAGAAGGAGCAAGTGAATACAGTGGCTTCAACTGAAACATCCAGGTGGATGCATTGGGATTCATCAACATCACACTCCAGGGACTGTTGTGGGGTGGGGGGAGGGGGGAGGGACAGCATTAGGAGATATACCTAATGCTAAATGACGAGTTAATGGGTGCAGCAAAACAACATGGCACACGGATACATATGTAACAAACCTGCACATTGTGCACATGTACCCTAAAACCTAAAGTATAATAATAATAAAAAAAAAAAGATAAAAAAGAAAGAAAACAATTCAAGCGATGAAGAATGGAGAAACGCAAGGCAGTACAATCACCAAGCCAGAGGAGGCTCCCCAGCCCAGGGAAGTGGTGAGTGAGTGGGCAACCCCCGACACCCATGCTTCTCCCATGGATCTTTGCACCCGTGTCAGGAGATCCCCTCAGGAAACCACTCCACAAGGGCTTGCAATCTGATGCACAGAGCTACATGGAGTCTTTACAGCAGCCACTCAGGCACACATGAATTCCTGGGAGCTTTAGATACCCAGGCTTCCCAGCAAAAGTGGCTGCAACTCTGGCAAAGTGGGAGTCTAGGCCCTCATACATACCCCTTGGAAAGCAGCTGATTCCAGAAGGCTGAGCAGTGATGATCTGCAGGCGCCACTTCCGTGACACTTCACAGGACCCATTGACTTGGAACTCCAGTAAGCCCCTGGTAGCAGCATTGCACCTCTCTGAGGGGGCTCCCAGAGGAAGGGGTGGGCTGCCATTTTAGCTGTTTCTCAGTTTTAGCCATTGTTGCCTTCAGTGTAGGTGCCCTATGAAAAAGTGGCCAGACTGTTTTTTATGCAAGTCCATGACCCCCACTCGGTGGGACCTCCTGACGGGTCACCAGCCCTTCTTGCTGGTGTTTTCCAGCTGGCAGTGTTTGAGTCTCTCTGAGACGGAGGCCCCAGCTGGGGGGATGGACCGCCATCTTTGCTGTGTAACAGCCTTAGCCATTGTTGCCTTCAGGCTCTAGGGAGTCCGAGGAAACTAGGGAATGAAGCGCTCCCTAGCACAGTGCAGCAGTTCTACAGAGAAGCAGCCAGACTGATTTTTCGTGCAAGTCCTTGATCCTGTTTTGTACTGGGCAGAATCTCCAAACCGAGGACGACAACCACCCCCATAGATGTGTTCAGGCAAGCAAATAGGTCCGTACCTCCCTGGGATGGAGGTCCCAGAGAAAAGAGCAGGCTGCCGTCTTTGCTATTTTGCAGCCTTTACTATTGACACCTTCAAGCACAGGAAAACCCAAGGTCACTAGGGACTGAAGTGAACCGTCAGCATACTGCAGCAGCCCTAGGGAAAAGTGGCCAGGCTGGTTGTTATGTGGGTCCCAAATTTTGTATCTTCTTACTGGGCAGGTCTTCCAGGATTGGGTCTCCAGCCACCCCCTGCTGGGACTACTGAGCCAGTAGGAGCTCTATAACTCCCTGGGACAGAGCTCCCAGTGAGAGGGGTAGGTTGCTATCTTTGCTGCCTTGGAGCCCACACCCTTGCTGCCTCCAGGCTCTGGGGAGTCCATGAAGCCCAGGGGCTGGTCTGGATCCCCAGCACAGGGCACCCACCTCACAGAAAAGTGGCCAGACTGTTCTCTATGCAGGTCCTAGTCCACACTTCTCCTCACTAGGCAGGGCTGCCTGATCTGGGACTCCAGTAAAACCGCCTTGCCCCTGCCTGCCTGATTACCTCAATTAGAAACAGCCCAGCAGTTAAAGGAATACCAGCATGCAGAGATGAGAAAAAAAACAACACAAGAATTCCGGCAACTCAAATGGCCAAAGTGTCTTGTGTCCTCCAAACAACTACGGCAATTCTCCAAAAAGGGTTCTTCACCAGCCTGAGTTGGCTGAAATAACAGAAATAGAATTCAGACTATGGATAGGAATAAAGATCATTGAGATTCAGGAAAATAGCAAAACCCAATCCAAGGAAACTAACAATCAAAATAAGACAAAATAGGAGGTGACAAACAAATAGCCAGTATAAAAAAGGGACCTAACTGATCTAATAGAGCTGAAAAATACAATAGAAAAATTTCACAATGAAATCACAAGTATTAATGCAGAATAGACCAAGTGGAGAAAAAAATGTCAGAACTTGAAGACTGGCTCTCTGAAATAAGACAGACAAAAATAAAAAAGAATAAAAAGCAAATGAGCAAAACCTCTGAGAAATAGGGAATTGTGTAAGGAGGCCAAATATACAAATTATTGGCATCCCTGAAAGGGACAGGGAAAAAGTGAAAAACTTGGAAAACATATTATATTGTCATGAGCATTTCCCCAACCTCACTAGAGAGGCCAACAGTCAATTTCAGGAAATACAGAGAACCTCTGTAAGAGATCTACAGTAAAGCACCTATAGTGAACAATACTGTCTTACATACTTAAAATTTTACTAAAACTATAAAGTAGTTCCTAAGTGCTCTCATCATAATAATGGTAGTAGTAATAATAATAAATGAAGAGGGTGTGAGGGAATTTTGTAGTTAATAGATATCTTTATGGCAGATTGCAGTGTCTACTTATATCCAAATTTATGATATTATATACATTAAATATATATAGCTTTTTGTATGTCAATCGTACCTCAAAGTGGGTTTTTTTATATATAAAAAAAGAAATACCTGTAGTCCTGGCTACTCAGGAAGGTGAGGCTGGAGGATCACTTGAACTCAAGACTTTGGGTCTAGCCTGGGCAACATAGTGAGATCTCATCTCGAAATTAAAAAATAATGATAATAAGACATCACAGTATCAAGGCTAGTAATCTTTTCTATGGCCTTCATTGTACTGCCTGATGACACACAAGATTATAATGAAATATGAGGTGCCCTAATTGTAGTAACTAGATATAAAATAAAGTGGAATGAATTTGGAATGGTAAGAAGGGCAGTAGTTTTTTAGCATGTAAAGAAATGAGAAACAGGAATAAGATTGCTGAAACGTAAAGAGGAAGAATCAGCAATGTGAGAAACATGTAAATGAATAGAATTAAAGACCTCTGCCACAGAGTATTCTAATTTACTCTGCATTTGGCAAGCATTTCATGACACAGCTTCATCCACTTTAACACTAATATAGCCAAGACAGTGGTCCTCAAATTTTAGCTGAAATCAGAATCACCTGGGAACCTGGTAGACCCCTCAGAGGCTCAGGTCTAGCCTCTTCAATAAGCCTGCCCCTCTCTGTTCTTTCTGAGTTCTGGTGTTCTGATATGTACTAAAGTTTGAAAGCCAGCAATTCAGAAAAATACACAGAGGGAAAACTCATAATGTCACCAATAGCTGTAATTATTCCCCAAAAGATAGAACAGAAAACTATTCTTTTCCCACAGTGCCCATGCAAATCTGTTTTCTGAGGCTAACTCTTTGGATCATTTTAACAAAACCTAGGTAGATGCCATGTCTCTTCTCATCACTCAGAAAATATAGAGTCTTCTAGTCACTTTCAGTTACAAAAAGCTTGATTTCAGTATTCAAATATTCTCAAGTAATAGTCAAAGCTCCAAGCTTCATTTCAAGTTTATCCTCTCCTGGCACAGGCTGAGGAATAGGCTGCTAGACTCAGGGTGGGAAAGGCAAGGTTTTTTGGTTTTTTGTTGTTGTTGTTTTTAAAAAAAAAAAAAAAAATTTAGGTGTTTTCTTCACTGCCTAAGACGTCCACCCCACCTCCCTCTCTCAACGACTGGTTTCAGTTCTAGAACTGTGGGCAGCATATTAAAAAGAAGGTCCAAGAAAGTTCTCACTTGACATGCACCAGTGTGGTCTGGATTTTGTTTCTCCTGATTCTTAGAGCCACTGAGCCCTTCTGAGTTCATCAGTTTGGTTACCAATTATTTCCCAATATCCATTAATGGCAGACACTAATTTTATTTTTATCTATAGTATTCTTAAAGTACTCTTAAGGATAAAGTAGAATGGAAGTGAATCATTTGTTCCTGCTGTAACGACTGGCCAACTCAAAACATTAAATGCTAGCTCTGAGCGTTATGATGAATGCCACCTTAAATACATAAAATGAAAAAATTATGTTGACATAATAGATGAAGTCATAATTTGCAGAATTTTAGTAAAATTGGAATTCTGGGATTACATATGCATATGATTAGCTGTTCATTCATTTATTAATTTATTCACTCAATCACCTGTTTACCAAATATATATTAAATATCTGATATGTGCCAGGAACCTGTTCCAGGTACAGAGAATACAGTGAATAAACAGACTGAACCCTGCTCTCAGTGAACATCTTCGTGTTACTTGATATGAGTTCATTCCTTGAAATAAGAAAAATTCATTATGAATTGCCTGTTGTAAAGAGAGGGCATGTGTACTTTGAAAGATTTAGATAGAGATTAGTTTGTGACATATAGTTTCTCTCTTTCCCAAATATATTTAAAATATTTATTGTCTCTCTTTGACAAAAAAGTGAAATCATGGCTCTCTGTTGAAGGCCAAGGAAAAGGATCCATAATATATTTACATTTCTATCCTTGAAAAAGAATTCTAATCACAACAGAAGACTTTTTTTAAAAAAGCATTTTAAAGAAATTATAATTTCAAATTTGAAATCTGTCAGCCAAACAATTCACCAGTCATATGCATATTTCAAGACTCAGTAATCTCCAGATGTATCTCAATTACACCAATAAAATAAGATTAAGTACATGTCAACCCATGTTTTACAACTTGCATAGCTTACTTCAAATGCCTTTGTTCTGCTTACATATTGTGAGGAAGTGTTTATCTTTTTGCATATTTCTGAGTGATAGCATATAAAGACATACAGTATTTAGAGTTTTTACAACTTTTTTACTTATTCATGAAACATTATCACTCATAAATGCAAAAGGCATGCATAATGATAAAGAAACCTCTGTGGTTTTCTTTAAATTCAGAAAGAACTTCATTAAAATTCCCACAATGTTATGACTGTTGCAGTCTAGGCCACATAATTTATTTTTATTTTGTGACTTGCTACAAATAAATTCTTGCTTAGTCCCAGACTTCTCTCCTAGCTTGATAAAATTTAAGAGCCTCTTTTAAATTTCGATACATTTTGTTTTTTTTTTTTTTTGAGACGGAGTCTTGCTCTGTCACCCAGGCTGGAGTGCAGTGGCGCAATCTCGGCTCACTGCAAGCTCCGCCTCCCGGGTTCACGCCATTCTCCTGCCTCAGCCTCTCCGAGTAGCTGGGACTACAGGCGCCCGCCACCACGCCCGGCTAATTTTTTTGTATTTTTAGTAGAGACGGGGTTTCACCGTGGTCTCGATCTCCTGACCTCGTGATCCGCCCGCCTCAGCCTCCCGAAGTGCTGGGATTACAGGCGTGAGCCACCGCGCCCGGCTTAAATTTCGATACATTTTGACATCTTCAGTGGGTTTTATATGTACTCAAGTTGTTCTTTCCCTACACGGTTTTCTCATATTATTGAATAAGCTAAGGAAAAACTGATGTTATTACTATGTTTGGTGAACTTTCAAATTTAGTATTAAATGTATGCTCTTTTGTAAAAATCTACTTGCAATTCATGTGTTGAAATGTTTCTTCACCCAACATGGCACATGTATACATATGTAACTAACCTGCACTTTGTGCACATGTACCCTAAAACTTAAAGTATAATAAAAATAAATAAATAAATAAAAAGAAATGTTTCTTCATCTTTTACTCTAATTTAATCCACCAATTGATCAATCATTAATTCAACATTTATCTAGCCCCTACTCTGTTTGACACACTACTCTGGTTGCAAAAAATATAAGTGAACAAAATGAACGAAAATTCCTGCCCTCATAGCACTGTCATGCCCTCTCAATAGTAAACATTTTTTTTTGAAATGCAACCTTCTAACCACAAAATTTAATTGTGCTCCACTGTCTTCAACCTCTCTTAAAGTTTCAATTATTTATAAGCATAGTTTTTCCATAACATAGATTTCAAAATCACAATAACACAAAGCACATTTCACATCTCTCTTGTTTTCTAAATTTTTCCAGGGCTTACTTTCCAATTAGAAACACCTTGTGTTATAAATGTCTCTTCTTATATCTAAAATTTTTGGCAAAACAATTGGCACAAACAACAGAATGCTCGATAGTTTTGCCATTGAAAATATGAATACGAATAATTTTTAAAATTTAGTAGTATACTTTAAAATTTCATATGTTGAGAAAATGTAGAAATTGTGGCAGAGGTTGATAGTAGTCCTCCAATGGATATTTTCTCCTTTCTTTGTAATTCAACCTTGCTCTTGTTGGGTTCTTTTTCATTTCTGCCGGCTAGAACATCAATAAGATGCTGGAGTTTAATAAGCCACAGCAGACCGTGAGGTGGAAGCCACTTGGTGATTGTGGCCCAGCACCAAGATAGAAGGCATTTGGATCCCTGGTGATCACGGACCCAGCATGTCATCTCTGCACAGGTGACATTAGATTCTATTTGAAGAAGAAGACATCCATATTGTTTCAGACATTGTTATTTGGAGTTTTCTGTCAGTAGCAGGCAAACCTAATTCTAACTAACATAGCCTACAACTTACTTTCACAAATTTAACAATCTATGCTACATCCTGTATAATTCTTACCATCTTGATTATTTATTGAAGATGATGAAATGTTCAGCTATGTCACATGACTATTATTGGCAATAGCATGATTCACCAACTCTTGGAGATTTTCCTGAAAGATAAAAACACCAATGTTTGTTTTGACCTTATTTGTATATAATCACAGATATGTAGAAATAAACCAAATCAATCTTCAACAAAATAGCAAATGACTGGTGTTAATAAAAATATCTATATGGAGAGAGACACAACTAAAAAGGTAAGAGGAAGCCCCACCAATACCAGCTAAGCACGGGGAAGGCAGTGCTGGAGTATTTAATTGAGTCATTTCAAGTTGTGTATGACTTTTACTTGCTTTTATCAAATACAGCGTTTATTTCATTTAACCACAGAAAAACGAAAACTATGACTTGTGTTTCACAGTGAGTATAACTGATTTAATGGAATTGTTACAGTTTTATCACTTTTCTGAGTTAAATTTTGCCTCCCCTAACTATTCTGGAAAATAAAAATTCACATATTCTCTGTTCTTTTTTTCCTTCCTCTACTTAATTCTATCTTATGCATGACATTTTGTAGAAGGCTCGTCTTCATTTTCTAATCAAGATGGCATATATTAAAAATCAGATCCATCATGTGTCATGCAACTATCATATGACACTGATTATTTTTCCAAATTCCAATGATTTACAACTGCCGTTTAATAGCCTGAGAGCATTTTAATCCAGGGTAGTTAACATTACTTGAACTGCTACATCATTTAATTGTAACATTATAGATTTACAAGCAAAAGCAAGCCTTGAACTAGAGACAGCAAGTCTACAAAAATAAAAACTCCAACAGAAACCATCAAGTTTTAAAAGTTGATGTCAGAAATATCTCATTTAGTTCAAATAAACTACTGTGAAATAATATACTTTAAAACATGTAAATAAAGAGCTAAGTACCTAAAAGTAAAAAATAATATCTAGATGAAAGAGATAATTTATGTGTTGGATAGCGAGACTGGGCATAAAAAGTCTGGTTCCCAAAACATTTATGAAATATTTACACCATTCCTCAGGAAATGGCTAGAATATAAACAAAGTACCCTACCCAGAAGACTTTCAAAAATCATTTTTATAGTGGCAATTAATTTAATTTCTGAAACTCTGAGGAAATTACAAATCTATTGTGAATGTTTATGGTACTTGATAAATCAAGACCAGAAATTTTATCATCATTAACAATCATCAATAATTACAAACCTATTCAAGAGAGTCACATAAGAAAAAAATGCTTTTAGCTTAGATGCAACTGAGCAAAAGTATGTTTCAAATTGTTTTTTAGCACGATACACAGAAGTCCAAGTTACATTTTAAAATTTTTGATTCTACTACACACAATTTTAATAGATTTTAATACATTACTAAACCAGAATAGCAAATGCTATACCCTGGTATCACACCAGCTAAAAAAAATATGATCAGAAATTCACTTATTTCATAAATATAAAGGTGTGAAAATTTATGGACTTTCATTTTTTTATAATTTTAATTAAGTTTTAAAAATTTTAGCAACTCTGTGTTCCCCACTGCAGCACAGAGAAGCAATATGGTATTGTGATTAAGAGTGGTTAATCAGACTGTCCTGGGTTCAAATCCAGGTTCTGTGCCATCTGTGTAATCTTGAATAAATTACTCATCTCCACTTGCCTCCGGTGTAAAAATAAGAATAACATTTATCTCATAAGGTCATGTAAGGAGTAGCTTGCAAAGCTCCGAGCTTCAAGTAAGAAGTGGGCCTAAAAACCCAATTCTGGCCTCGTTTACTCTCATTTATTTACTCTTTTTTAGGTCTTCAAGCAGCAGCCCAAGGAAGGAGAAATAAGGACACACATTTTTGGCTGGATTAGTAACATCTTTCCTTTGTCTTCATCCACCAGTGTTCTCGGTACACTGAAATGAAACAAGAAATTTTAAAAATCGTATTTTCCATGTCAGAAGCTATTACATCATTCCATTTGCAATAACATACTTTAATCTTCTCCAGGTTTCATAAATTCTTGGGACAACTATAACAAATGATATTTGCTTGGAAAGCTAAAGAAGAATGCATAGTTAAATTTTTCAAAATATGACCCCCACTACACTAATACTGAAGGAGAAGCTAAGTGGTTGAATTGGAAGGGTAGGCGATAATATTGCTATGCTTCTGAGAGAGTAACCATTCAGGAAATATTAGGAAATCTTAGTATTTGGATCCAAAGCCCTTGCCAAGAGACCTTGGCAGATGCAGCAAAACAGTCCTTTATTAGATGTGTCAGTCTCAGCTGCACACATATCTTTATAGTCAAGATGTAAACGCTCCTCCTGTAGTCACAATGGAGATAAGTGCTGAAAAACCTCTAGAGACAGGCTATTTCACAACTAGTGAGATTCCCTGGACTACCCATGTAGAATCTCCTTCGTTTCATTGAGGTTTCCTCCCAATATACTCAGGTAATTGATTTTTTTTTATTTTTTAAATTAATTCCACATTAGATTCTGTATTACTATGAACCACACTACCGTTTATGGAGAATTAACATCTGGTTACAAACAACGGTCTCATTGTTTTAACCTCATGTGGGCTTACAGGATTAATGGGAAATTCACTGAAACCAACACTTCCTTATTCTGTTTAAGGATTATCAAAGATTTATGAATTCATTTTATAAAATTTCCATCCTTAACCATACTTTTTAAATACCTTCTAAAAATCAATTACCTCATTTTCAATTAATTAAGCCAATTAAACGATGAAAACTGTTCACGTGATGATGGCTCCACAGTTAACACATTTCAAGAAGCTGTTTTGCCTTTCACATATCTTCTGTTACACGCCAAGTACTAATCTTTACCCCGATCTTCTCTATATTAATCCTAATTTTTAAAGGTAGAGACCAATACATTACATCTTAATATGTATTTTTTACATTTAAATTGTAGTCAAGCTTTTTAAAAATTATATCATAGTAAAATGCCTATTTTGCCATTGAAACAGTTCCAATATGACACTAACGTACGAAAGCATCCTTATGAACCCCACAAATACGTACAATTATTATTCGTCACTTTAAAAAAGTAAAGAAAAAAGAGCACTTAGCGTTTCAACAAATCAAGTCTTGTAAGTAATGCAAATTTTGTCTTCTAGCTTCCCAGAAAGTGTGGAACATTGGCCTTCCTTTTCAGATTCATGTGAAAGCTTGGTAAGTATTATTCTTAGATAAATGAGATAGACGAGTGTTCTAAGCTCATCTTTTTGCTCCCAAATCTGGAGAGATAATGATGCCTACTTACGCTTGGATACACTGGGTCATATACCTTCACCAGATCACAAAGCCCAGGTCAGATACATATGTGTGATGGTGTGTTATTTTCTACCTAGAAAATAGCTATCATTCCATCAGCCTTCAGTGTGTTTCTTCTAGGGGCATAAAAGGTAAGATGGCAAGGATGCCTAATGCTGAACACTAAGTGGAAAAGTGACCTCCAGCAGGTTAGAGTAGCATAAAAGAAGGTTTAGTTAGTCGTGAAAGGAGCTAGAAGCCAACAATATTTATTTCCTAGCTCTGTTACTCTCCTAGCCTCAATTTACTCTTACATAAACAGAGTGAAATCAACACGAGTGACTCACTAGAGCAGAAGAGGGTGCAATATATAGGAGGGCAATGATTTAGACCAGGCAGAAGAATGGGCTTGAAGAAGTCTTTCCCAGAGTAGTTGATACTTTAAGAGAGGCATAGGACTCACCTGGGTGAAGAGGATTTTGAAAGAAAGGTGGCTTAGACAGAAGGGATAGTGAATGTGCAGGGTTATTGTGAGGATTCATGGGATAATCAAAACATTTATACCACATTGTGCTTGGTCCTTAACTGTTAATACGTTCGCTCTTTAGTCCAACAAGGCAGATGTTGCCTAATCCAACAAGAAAATGTTTGCTTTTGGCAAATGTGCTGCCAGCGACATTCTTAGCACTCAACAGAAGAGCACCTTAGAACTATGGAAAGGCATGTCAAGCCAGCTGCACTAGTGTATGACCTCTGCCATTGCACACAGCCCTGCACTTAGGAGGTTTCTAAACTTGTTAATGCTTTGCTATTGCTGTCTTAAAATTCTTAATAATTTTGAACAAAGCAACTCACATTTTCATTTTTCACTGGGCCCCACAAATTACATAGCCAGTCCTACTTATGCTATCAGATAATCCCAATTTGTGTAAATCAGATGGATTCACATTCTGGTTTTCTTACTTCCTAGCTTCATGAACTTCTAGGAGCTTTAACGACAGAAATGTCAAAATTTTTTTACTCATTTGTGACGATCAAATATATTTTGATTATAAAACTAATTTTTATTTTTTAAAGTATTACAGAAACAGAGAGAACAGTATTCAGTCAGCTACTGAGATTCTTGTTTATTTAAAAAAATTCACTATTTGGAATGATTTCAAATATCTGGAAATTAGTACATGCCTACTGCCATTTCCTCTCTCTTCTTCTCCTTCTCTTTTTCTCTGTTCCTATTCTCTCCTTTGCAATTGAGCTTATAGTATATGCTAAATACTGTACTGAGTGCCAAAAACACAGATCCAAGCAGACACAGTCTCTTCCCTTGAGGAGCTTATACTTACATAGAAGAAATAGAAACAGAAACTGACAAGGTTGGTGAAGTGTAATAGAAGTGTAATAGGAATTTCATAGAAAAAGCACAGGGTGCAATAAGAATACACAAGAGAGCAGTAGCTAAGATTTGGGGAGGTGACGTGAGTGGAAGTGGCTCTGGGAAGTCTTTCCCAAGACAGTTGATAATTCAAGAAAGGGACAGCATTTAGATGAAGGAAGGAGGCGTTGGAAGGAAGGTGTTTTAGGCAAAAGAGAAATTGTATGTGCAGTCATAAAAGCTTGAAACACATGTTTCTTATGAGAAAGCACAAGTAGTTCTATTTATCTGTGTCAGAGATGCATGTGGAAGAGTGAAGAATGAGGAGGCTGGAAAGGGAAATAGGCAAAGGCCAGATCCACGGGTATTATAAGGGGTAAATCAGAGTTGTAAATTCACCCTGAATGTTCCTTGAAAATTATGAAAAGGTAATGAAAGTAGAGAGATGATATGGCTAGATAACAGTGTAGAGATGAATGATAATGCAACTTAGATAAGAAATATTTGTGGAAGAACAGCTGACTCTAGTGATACTATAGAGTGGAAATTCACAGCAAGCTTCAGGCCCTCAAGAAATATTTTATGGAGCAACTATTAGGGAGCAAGTACTTTGTTACGTTCAGAGAACACAGAGATAACTAAGATAGATCCCCTCTTCTCCAGAAGGGTGGAATGCAAGGTAGTGAGTGCAATGAGCATGCTATTCCCATGATATTGAACAGAAAGGGGGCCCCAAACTTCCTAAGGGACATGGAGAGTCTTTTGCAAAAGAGCTGACACTAAGTCTCAGAGGAATGTCCTGAATTGAGACTTAAAAGATTAAAGGAATTAATCAGACACAGGATGAGGTAATTAGAAAGAAGGAAATATTCTAGGCAAAGAAAGTAACATAAGCAAAGAAAAAGAAATGAGAACTTATATAGACAGTGCAGAGTCCAGGGGAGAGGTGGATAAGAGACTGAACTGGAACAGTAATTGTAGAGATGAGGAATAAAAAGGAAAGCCAGATTTATGGAATGTTTAGGAAGCATTAGCATGACTTTGTCATTGTTTGGATGTGAGAAGTGATGGAGGTGGAACAATGAGAGGAGATTTCTTTTCCACCTCGCCTCTTTTACCCCTTAACTGCCAACAACCATAGACGATTTCCCAAGCTATTAATTTTAGCTAAGTTTTCCTCCTTAGGCTATGTTTTAGGAGGAGAATCTGTGGTATAAATCTACAATCACTGTAAATTAATATAACTACAGTCACACTACTGTTTAACTTGATTCCAAAACAGATACACTTGGAATCCCAGCACAAACTCGGTCTTTCAAATATAGCTCCAGACATAGTCATGGTCAACATGTCCCCTTGTCAAACAACAACTACTTACCATCAACTTAATACATGACATACAAGGCGTAAAGATATCTCCTTCCTCAAATCAAATTCAAGTGGTTCTGAGACGTGACAGCGTGCTGGCAGTCCTCACAGCCCTCGCTCGCTCTCGGCGCCTCCTCTGCCTGGGCTCCCACTTTGGCGGCACTTAAGGAGCCCTTGAGCCCACCGCTGTCATGTGGGAGCCCCTTTCTGGGCTGGCCAAGGCCAGAGCCGGCTCCCTCAGCTTGCAGGGAGGTGTGGAGGGAGAGGCGCGAGCGGGAACCTGGGCTGCGCACGGTGCTTGCCGGCCGGCTGGAGTTCTGGGTGGGCGTGGGCTTGGCGGGCCCTGCACTTGGAGCAGCCAGCCGGCCATGCTGGCCCCGGGCAATGAGGGGCTTAGCACCTGGGCCAGCGGCTGTGGAAGGTGTACTGGGTCCCCCAGCAGTGCCAGCCCACCGGCGCTGCGCTTGATTTCTCACGGGGCCTTAGCTGCCTTCCCACGGGGCAGGGCTCAGGACCTGCAGCCCGCCATGCCTGAGCCTCCCACCCCCTCCATGGGCTCCTGTGCGGCCGGAGCCTCCCCAATGAGTGTCAGCCCCTGCTCCACGGCGCCCAGTCCCGTGGACCACCCAAGGGCTGAGGAGTGGGAGCGCATGGCGCGGGACTGGCAGGTGGCTCCACCTGCAGCCCCGGTTCGGGATCCACTGGGTGAAGCCAGCTGGGCTCCTGAGTCTGATGGAGATATGGAGAACCTTTATGTCTAGCTCAGGGATTGTAAATGTACCAATCGGCACTCTGTATCTAGCTCAAGGTTTGTAAACACACCAATCAGCACCCTGTGTCTAGCTCAGGGTTTGTGAATGCACCAATGAACACTCTGTATCTAGCTACTCTAGTGGGGCCTTGGAGAACCTTTGTGTCCATACTCTGTATCTAACTAATCTGGTGGGAATGTGGAGAACCTTTGTGTCTAGCTCAGGGATTGTAAACACACCAATCAGCGCCCTGTCCAAACAGACCACTCAGCTCTACCAATCAGCAGGACGTGGATGGGGCCAGACAAGAGAATAAAAGCAGGCTGCCCGAGCTAGCAGTGGCAACCTGCTCGGGTCCCCTTCCACACTGTGGAAGCTTTGTTCTTTCGCTCTTTGCAATAAATCTGGCTACTGCTCACCCTTGGGGTCCACACTGCTTTTATGAGCTGTAACACTCACCGCAAAGGTCTGCAGCTTCACTCCTGAAGCCAGCGAGACGACGAGCCCACCGGGAGGAACGAACAATGCCAGATGCGCTGCCTTAAGAGCTGTAACACTCACCACGAAAGTCTGCAGCTTCACTCCTGAGCCAGCGAGACCACGAGCCCACCAGAAGGAAGAAACTCCGAACACATCTGAACATCAGAAGGAACGAACAACTCCAGGCGCGCCACCTTAAGAGCTGTAACACTCACCGCGAGGGTCCGTGGCTTCATTCTTGAAGTCAGTGAGACCAAGAACCCACAATTCCGGACACAGTTCCACTGTAGAATCACAGAATTTCAGGTTGGAAGGCATCTTAATAGTTATAGAATCCAAATATTTGGGACACTTTCTGCAATTTGAATTTTGTATGCACAATTTTCATGAGGTCAACAGGCTAGACAGCAAGACTACTTACCACTTGCTTGGATAAGTTTTTCTTTAAGTCCTAGTTCAGAGAAATAAAATGATTGGAGGACCTGAGAACAATAAAATATGACTACTGATTTCATAGCCCCATGTACTTTCAAATTCACTTTCCTATGTTGTCAAAGCAAGGTTGATTTTTTTTCCCTCCTCATTTAAATGTTTCTCATGCTTTTTGGTGTAAGAATTATATTAAAATGAAATTAGTCACTGCTTGTTTTTGCCTGGCTTCTTTGACAGGAGAAAAGAACACAGACTAAAAGGAATATAAATCCAAAAGAATGAGTGAAATGGGAATACACAAGGCATGAGCAATAAGACTGTTCTGTCAGAAACAATGAGAATAACGCTCTACAGCTTACAAACTAGAAACTTACACGTTGTATCTCATTAAATTTTACTTTGAATATTGAGAACATTCAGTACATGGATAATATTTAAAAGTCATAACTCCAGAGGTAGAACCAGTTGATGAATAAATAAAAACTTCTAATCAAAACATAATTTATCTATTATGTACAGGACAGGCCAAAATCTTGTTTTGCCTCCTGGAAAATTATTTACAAGAAAATGATTGCTTAGAATGTTCCTTCTTTAGGAGGCCCCCAAAATCTCTAAATATAGATGGTTACATAAACTAATTCAACCTAGAAAACAAGAGCACCCCCCACTTATGTATACACGTCTTACCAGATTTATAACCTATACTATTTGGAGCAAGGAAAAAGGATTTACATATTGAAACAAAAGGAAAATTATAATTTCTTTATTATTTGATAAGAGTCATAAATTTCTGACATAAACACATGATTATAAATGGAAGGTGTCTTTCTAATATATCATACTAGATATGCTATAAGCTCTGAAACATGAGATCAATCCCTGACTAATGGCCAGATAAAAGTCATGACTGAATAAATGGGATAACAGCCAAGGAACAGACTCCTGTGAATAAATAATAATCAAATACCACACATATAGCTTAATTAACACTGCCCTTTACTTATTTTTAAAAATCTTGCACTCATTCAATGAATATTTGAAGATCTACTATATGCTAGACAACTCAATTTGTAGCAAGTTAATGATCATAAATAGGTGATGAAATCTAATCTCTTCCCTAAAAGATTTTTGTCTCATTCACTGCTGATCTTGTGTGCTTTTTTGTTGTTGCTGAAAATGACAAATGTTCACCACATTCAGTAATACTTTTCAGACTTCCAGACAAATGAATTCATAACATACACATTCACTTCCTGTTAAATACACAAGTTTTACAGTTTTCGTTTCCAGAGAATCCAGACTAAGTTTATTTTTAAGAAGAATTAATGAAATAAGAAAATGATTGCTTCACTGAGTAGTCTAGACTCAAAGCCACTGTTGGTCTAGATAGTAACTTCAGTGACGTACTTATTTTTTCCTCAGGGACCTGTTCCAATTAAAATGAATCTACTCTCCTGTAAAGCTGTCTTTATCTGGCTACCACGTGCTTAATGTGAACTTCAATACCTGCTCCTGACTGGTTCAGATAGGCTTTCAGGACAAATTACTTTATTTTTGCTATTTTATTTTTATTTATACTTATGTATTTATTTATTTATTTTTGAGACGGAATCTCGCTCTGTCACCCAGGCTGGAGTGCAGTGACTCGATCTCTGCTCATTGCAACCTCTGTCTCCCATGTGCAAGAGATTCTCCTGCCTCAGCCTCCCCAGTAGCTGGGATTATAGGTGTGCACCACCACGCCCGGCTAATTTTTTGTATTTTTAGTAAAGACGGGGTTTCGTCATGTTGGCCAGGCTAGTCTAGAACTCCTGACCTCAGGTGATCCGCCTGCCTCAGCCTCCCAAAATACTGGGATTACAGGGGTGAGCCACTGTGCCCGGCCAATTTTTGCTATTTTAAATATTGACTTTGCAATAACTTTTCCTAATATTTTGAAAGGGATGGTCTTATTTCCTTTTGTCTTTTCTACTATAGTTTCCTGGAAAATGGAAAACCTTTTTAGGAATGGAATTTTGTGATTTCTTTTCATTGTTCTGAGCATGTATCTGTTTTTTGTTCATCTGCTTTATTTTCACTTGAGGGCAATGATCATATTTATGGTTGTGTTTTGCATTATAACAAAAAATATTTTTAAAGCATAATTCATCAGTTTAGTACTCCTCTGCAGATTATGCAGATTAATATAGACATGTTTATATTATACCAATCTACTAATATTAATGTAGACAGTAGTGATTTTATAATGTTGCAAATAGCTAATTAATTAAGGTTTTCTAAGATTGACATTCTGGAATTGAATTGCTCTAAATATTAATCTACAGAGAATGCTTATGAAATTAGACTGTGGACATATACAAACTAGTGTTAAGGTCTCAATAAAAGAATCCTATTAACCTCAATTCTTCTCTAATTATTCAATGTTTCATTAGGTAAGTTGATAACTGTATCTATTCCTTAAAATGCTGAATTGATGTCTCTCTCAATTTGACTCAATATCTTCAACAACTTTCCCAAGGTCACACAGCCAACAACAACCTAGAAATGGATTAAGATCTGTATAACTGAAAAGCTTGCACGTTCCACAAGAGGCAGAATTCCATCAACACACTGTCCCCCACTCCCCCATATCCTACTGCTTTTCTTATATTTCCACATAAGTGACGAGCAACCTAATCTACTAAGTCACTCAAGTCAGAAAACCAAAAGTCATCTCTAATGGAATGGATGTTTGTGACTCTCAAAACTCATATGTTGGAATTTAATCCTTCATACAGTGCTATTCGGAAGGTAATGAGGTCATGAGGGTGGACCTTTATGGGTGGGATAGGTGTCCATATATAAGGGACCCCAGAAAGCTCTCTCACTCTTTCCACCATGTGAGGATACAATGAGAAAAGGACAGTCTGCAACCCTCGCCAGAAGCCAACCACACTGGCTTTTAGACTTCAATCTCCAGAACTGTAACAAATGAATATTGTTGTTTATAAGCTACCTAGTCCATGGTACACTGTTAAAGCAGCCTGAACTGACTAAGACACCATCTGAGACTGCTCTCTCTCCCTCAGAGGACATTTATAATTAGGCCTTCAGAAGAGGTGAGTTTACTTTTTTGACATTCCTGGTGCCTGACCCTTTATTTCCATTTCTTCTTCCACCATGTTAGATAAAGTATTTATGCTTTTCCCCAATTGAAGTTCTCCTCTTCCCCTCCATCATCAATCTTCTATGCATTCCTATAATGTCTGGAAATTAAATAACAGGTGTTCAAAAACTATTTTTTAATGGATGAGTGTGTAGAGCAATTCCACTATTCCAGGTAGGTACTTCAGGCGCTAGAATTCCACATAACTGAAATCAGGCAACGTAGGCTCAAATCAACTAACCCTTACCAATCCTCCTATCATAAATCCTCCTTAACATAGACAAACTTTCTAAAAGGAAAAACTAACTTCACGTACACACACACACACACACACACACAATTCTTGAGTGACACCTTACAAGATAAATTTCAATTTCATTTAGCATGTGATATATTGTTCTCTGTGATCCAAGCCCTTCTAGCCCTTCCTGGCATTCCACACCTGTACCTTATTCTCCAATTATAGTTAACCACTCAGTCTTCCATGAACATGTCAAGAGTTTTCTTGTTTCTACAACTTTGTTCAGCTACTTAAATTATCCTAATATATTTTGCTTTCCCCAGTTTCTTCAGGTCAAATGGTGTCTCCTTGATGATGCCCTCTGTTAGTTTCTCTTATGGAGATATTGTGACAATGTGAATGACTGACCAACATTAATGTCACCCCAAATAATTGGTTTAAATCAGGATAATCTCATTCTTCTGAAGGCTGCACTGTTGGCTTCCCAACTTTTGAGATTTTAGGACTCAGACTGGCTTCCTTGCTTCTCAGCTTGCAGACAGCCTATTGTGGGACCTCATCTTGTGATCATGAGAATCAATACTCCTTAATTAATTTCCCTTTATAAATACCTATCCTATTAGTTCTGTTGCTCTAGAGAACCCTGAGTAATACAGACTGTCATGTAGGAGACTTAATACAGATTCAGAATGGTGCAAGACACAACTCTAACCTACATCCTCTGTTACTTTGTATGTTTGACATCTATTACAAAACTTTAATTTCCTTAGTGGCAAGAAATCTATCACTTAACTTTGTAATGGTCATATATATAACTCATCTAGTAGACACAATCATATACGTAATCATTTCTATTGTAGGTATTGTCATTTAGAAAGCAGAATTATATTTGCATTTGTGATGGTTAATATTGAGTGTCAACTTGATCGGATTACAACAGCAAAGTATTGTTCATGGATGTGTCTGTGAGCATGTCACCAAAGGAGATTAACATTTGAGTCAGTAAACTGGGAGTCGCAGATTCACCCTTAATCTGGGTGGGTACCATCTAGCACAGCTACGATGAAAGCAGGCAGAGGAATGTGGAAAGACTGGACTGGCTTAGTCTTCCGGGCTACATTTTTCTCCTGTGCTGGATGCTTCCTGCCCTTGAACATCAGAATCCAAGTTCTTCAGCTTTGGGACTCTCCGACCTTTGACCATAAACTGAAGGCTGCACTGTTGGCTTCCCTACTTTTGAGATTTTAGGACTCGGACTGGCTTCCTTGCTTCTCAGCTTGCAGACAGCCTATTGTGGGACCTCATCTTGTGATAATGAGAGTCAATACTCCTTAATAAATTTCCCTTTATAAATACCTATCCTATTAGTTCTGTCCCTCTAGAGAACCCTGACTAATACAGACTGTCATGCAGGAGACTTAATCTTATTTGCAACTGTCTTAGAGTAGGCATTTAAATGTTGACACAGTAAACTGATATTTAAAAGTAGTGTTTATATGATAATTTAAACAAAGATGTGACTTAAGTTGAACATTTTTCAGCATAATGCATTTTCGCCACTCTATTACTACAGTTGATGTATTAGTCTGTTCTCACCCTGCTATAAAGAAATACCTGAGACTAGGTAACTTATAACGAAAAGAGGCTTAATTCGCTCACGGTTCTGTAGGCTGTACAGGAAGCATGACACTTAGGGAGGCCTTAGGAAACTTTCAATCATGGCAGAAGGTGAAGGGGAAGCAGGCATGTCTTACACGGTCAGAGCAGAAGGAAGAGAGAGGTGGGGAGATGCCACACACTTTTGAACAACCAGATGGCATGAAAGCTCTACTATGAGACGGATGGTGCTAAACAAGTGGAAACCACCCACAAGATCCAATCACCTCCTACCAGGCCCCACCTTCAGTATTGAGGATTACATTTCGACATGGAATTTGGGTGAAGACAGATCCAAACTATATCAGTTGGTGTTTTTTCTTAGAGATTCCACCCAATATTTTCAGATTCTTTAGACTGTTTATGGTAAACTTTTTATATTTCAGATAGCCCTGTCCTTAAAAAGATGTGCTACAATGTATGCCATTATACTGTTTTCTTCTTTCTTGAGATTCTATAATTGAATCTGATTTTGTCATGTTTCCTCAATATATTCTTAAAACAGTTGATCTGACCATACATTGCCCCATTTCAGTTATACGGAATTCCAGCTCCTGCAGTACCTACCTGGAATAGCAGTACTGCTCCAAACACTCATTCATGCAAAAAAAAAACAGTTTTTGAACACCAATTTTTAAATTTCTAGACATTATAGGAATGTATAGGTGGCATTTTGGTTCTCAGTTTCTCACACTATAAGATATAGGAAAGAAATAGAGCAATTTGGCATTAGAAAGCTGTTATTGAAACACCAGGGGTTTGGCTAGGTCCTGCTGCTCACTACACAGAAAGCTAATCACTGAGGCAATGAGTGTTGCTAGGGAAGAAGGCTTTAATTGGGTGCTGCAGCTGAGGAGATGGAAGATCAGTCTCCATTCCCTGACCAAATAAAATTGGGGGTTTACATAGTAGGGAAGAAATGTAACTATTTGTGGGAAAACAGGAACTAGGCAGGAAGCAATCACGATGAGTGAGTGGCTTGGCCTCTCATCGTCTGGATGTGAGGACCTGGTGAGTTTCAGTTCTTTGATATGTTTTGAGACATCTAGTAGTCCTTTCCTGAGGAAGGAACTCAGATAAAACAAATGTAAATTTCAAGCATTAAGACCAGAATTATTTCCATGTATAATTATGGTCGATTTCTATGTTTATTTAAAAAAAAAAAACCTGTATATGGAACGATTTCGGTGGTTTTAAAACCACATAAATGTTGGAGTAAGATATATGTAGATTTGGTCCCAGGCCTTAAATTTCTAACTGCCAGACTTTGGAGAAGTTACAGCATGTCTGTGAGATTCTCAGATTCTCCATGTGTAATCTGGAGTAAACTGTTGGGTTATTGTAGGATTGTATGTCTATGAAAAGTATTTTGCATTCTGCCTGATCTTTAGTAAGGAATCAGCAAGCAGTAACATTTCAACAGAAGTATTTATAGGCAATCATGAGGTACAAGGAAGACAATGTCCAAGGGGAAAATAGGAAGGCTTCATAAAGGAAATGTCACAAGAAGATAGACTTGAAAAATTAGTGTCGTTTCGCAGGTAGGCAAAGGAGGGAGGACACTCCAGGTAGAGAGAGCAATGTGAGTAAAGGCACAGATACTTGTGATACACGATTTTTCCCTGACGCCTTCATAGAACTCTCTATAGTTCCTTTCTTGTAATGGTAACATATATTCTGAAAAAAATATATATGGTTGATTCTAACGTCTCCCTGTTGTATTCTCATTTCATTATCTGTGGAGAAGGTAAGCCCACAGTACCTTTATCATAACTTGGCCAGTTTTCCTGATGCAATACTTGACTTGTTGATAGAGTTGGGCTGTTGAAAGTATCTAATTATAATCTTGGCAACAAATATTATACCAAACTAATCAGTTTTTTCTTAAGCATACTAGCAACTCTATTTTTACCTCTTTTCTGATTCATCTACACAACAGTTGAGCTTCTGCCACCAAATCTACTTGATACAATTCATACCACTCTCTCTCATGACAGTCATTCCCCATTTTTGTCCAACAGCTTTTTAAGAAAGTCAATACTGAGAATTCAAGTGCATTGACTCTCTTTTGCTTTCAATTATCTTCTAAAGATTATCTGAGATTTTCTTTTCTTACTACCTTAGTGCTTCCCTACGTGTGTGTGTATTTATGTGGTATTGTAGATTTCTGAGCATAATTAAGATCACCACTAGTGTCTCCTATGAGTATCTCTCTAGTGAGAGAATAGTGATATCAGAAATGCACTCTACACCTGAGGGCAGAAGATACTTATCTATTAAGTTTAGCTGTAGGCTGGTCTACCTTCTTGTCCTTTTCTTAGGATAAAGGAAGGTACAGAAATAGGATTCCCATGAGGGGAATACTATTCCTCTCGTGTAGGACATGTTATAGAAGACTATGAAATTCCTTATAATAGAATACGAACAAAGTATTCAATTATGTTTTTAAGTCAAAAAACACAAAGGCAAGTAAGGTTTTGTTCACTAAGGCTAAAGGGTTCTGTAAATCTTAAGTCCTAAGGATTCTAGGCAATTCTGAAAGATGTGGCAAGAATAACCCAAGTGATCTTGCAGTCACTGAGGTTAAGTAGGGTACACTGCTTGGAGTCTGACGTAAGTGGTGAAGAAACAGACTCTAGAGCTAGGATACCACTTGTAGCCATGTCATCTTGGGAAGAGACCCTCACCTCTCATATGCTTCAGTTTCATCACCTCCAAAATAGTTTTGGCCTCATAGGTTTGTTATGAAGAGTTAAAGAACTGATACATTAAAGCTTGGCTGGGACATGGAAAGCTCTTAATATATGTTGAATATTCTGGTTTATAATTCCAATGAGGCCACTAAAGCAGAAAGACAAAGAAAAAACAAAAGTGCAATAAAATACCTAGGAATCCAACTTACAAGGGACGTGAAGGACGTCTTCAAGGAGAACTACAAACCACTGCTCAATGAAATAAAAGAGGATACAAACAAATGGAAGAACATTCCATGCTCATGGGTTGGAAGAATCAGTATTGTGAAAATGGCCATACTGCCCAAGGTAATTTATAGATTCAATGCCATCCCCATCAAGCTACCAATGACTTTCTTCAAAGAATTGGAAAAAAACTACTTTAAAGTTCATATGGAACCAAAAAAGAGCCTGCATTACCAAGTCAATCCTAAGCCAAAAGAACAAAGCTGAAGGCATCATGCTACCTGACTTCAAACTATACTACAAGGCTACAGTAACCAAAACAGCATGGTACTGGTACCAAAACAGAGATACAGATCAGTGGAACAGAACAGAGTCCTCAGAAATAATGCCACATATCTACAACCACCTGATCTTTGACAAACCTGACAAAAACAAGCAATGGGGAAAGGATTCCCTATTTAATGAATGGTGCTGGGAAAACTGGCTAGCCATATGTAGAAAGCTGAAACTGGATCCCTTCCTTACACCTTATACAAAAACTAATTCAAGATGGATTAAAGACTTACATGTTAGACCTAAAACCATAAAAACCCTAGAAGAAAACCTAGGCATCACCACTCAGGACATAGGCATGGGCAAGGACTTCATGTCTAAAACACCAAAAGCAATGGCAACAAAAGCCAAAATTGACAAATGGGATCTCATTAAACTAAAGCGCTTCTGCACAGCAAAAGAAACTACCATCAGAGTGAACAGGCAACCTACAAAATGGGAGAAAATTTTCACAACCTACTCATCTGACAAAAGGCTAATATACAGAATCTACAATGAACTCAAACAAATTTATAAGAAAAAACAAACAACCCCATCAAAAAGTGGATGAAGGATATGAACAGACACTTCTCAAAAGAAGACATTTATGCAGCCAAAAAACACGTGAAAAATGCTCATCATCACTGGCCATCAGAGAAATGCAAATCAAAACCACAGTGAGATACCATCTCACACCAGTTAGAATGACCATCATTAAAAAGTCAGGAAACAACAGGTGCTGGAGAGGATGTGGAGAAATAGGAACACTTTTACACTGTTGGTGGGACTGTAAACTAGTTCAACCATTGTGGAAGTCAGTGTGGCGATTCCTCAGGGATCTAGAACTAGAAATACCATTTGACCCAGCCATCCCATTACTGGGTATATACCCAAAGGACTATAAATCATGCTGCTATAAAGACACATGCATACGTATGTTTATTGTGGCACTATTCACAATAGCAAAGACTTGGAACCAACCCAAATGTTCAACAACGATAGACTGGATTAAGAAAATGTGGCACATGTACAGCATGGAATACTATGCAGCCATAAAAAATGGTGAGTTCGTGTCCTTTGTAGGGACATGGATGAAACTGGAAATCATCATTCTCAGTAAACTATCGCAAGGACAAAAAACCAAACACCACAGGTTCTCACTCATAGGTGGAAATTGAACAGTGAGAACACATGGACACAGGAAGGGGAACATCACACTCCGGGGACTGCTGTGGGGTGGGGGGAGGGGGGAGGGACAGCATTAAGAGATATACCTAATGCTAAATGACGAGTTAATGGGTGCAGCACACCAACATGGCACATGGATACATACATAACAAACCTGCACATTGTGCACACGTACCCTAAACTTAAAGTATTATAATAATAAAATAAAATAAAATAAAATAAAAATTTTGAATTCAATAGAAAAAAAAATGAAAAAACAAAAGTGCCATGCTGATCTACTCTCTCTAAAGCTAAAACGGTTTATCTTGGCCTGAGTACCAAGTGTTCATTTTACGTGATTAAGAATGGTTATGCACTTTCTACATGCTAAAATTTCACTGGTGCATATATCACGTAGACCATCTTCCCTAGTGGCTTCTCCTGCTCACCCCCTCTTCCCAACTGCTTTTTATACATAAGACAAACATTCTTCTCTGGAAGTCTCCAGTATGTGCACAATTGATCCAAACTGCGGTCAGAGTTTAACTCTTTACTCCCTTGTATCTTTCCCCTTGCTTAGTTTTTAATTATGCTGATTCAATGTTAAATTCTAAAAGGATATTTCCATTCTGTTTTCAACTCTTACCTTTTGATATATTTTAAATGCTTCATTACTAACGTTTTTCATAAAATTATCACACATACCATTCCCAAATCATGAAGATGTGTGATCCTAAACCATTCATTCCAAAAGAAAGAGAAATCCAGATCAGTAAAGGGAAAATGGGTCAGAAACAAACAGTGGTACAAGTTTTTATTTTAAATATATTGTACTTACATTTCTTGTAAAATTATAATTATCAGGAACCAGCAGAATTTGACTTATGGTTTCTATTCTATTTAAAATCCAACAGGGCCAACCAAATGTCATAAAAGTGATTTTTTTCTTTTTCTTCTTGCCTGACTGAATTAAGACACGACTTTTTTGGTACAAAGTTATCCTCAGAACTCAGTAGTTGACTTGAGTTTTGTTTAAGGGAATGAACAGTAAGAAAAAAGTTAACGGAGTTCACCAAGACCAAGCAAGAGAAACATGGGACTGAATGTTCTCATGAGTCCACTACAGAGGAAGATTTGTTTTAAATGAATGTGGTATCTCAGTTCAGATCTCTCAGTTTGGGGTTCTGTAGCAGCTGGCAGTCATTCTACCTTTCATTTCCTAATTACAGTATATGTATCTAATCATTCTATCATACATTTTATTTAACAAGCAAGCTCTAGGCCTTCTCTGTGTCACAGAAGAAAATATATTTTCATGAAGATTATAAGAAGGCAAATGAGGAAGGGAAACCATTTCCTGATAAAAGCTGTTTCTAAAAGATATAAATAGAAGCTTTTCCAGGACTGTAGCTTGATGCTATATTGGGAATCATGTAACATTTACAATATACTTCTATGCAAGACAATCTTGTGCTAAAGAATTACTAAAAGAGACAGTGCCTTTGGAAAGCACTATATGGGTTATTCAAAAGCAGTGGCAAGTCCAAGCTCCTATCTTAATCCTCGCTTGTTATTATGGTAAGTAGCTTTCTGGTTTTTTGCTTTGTCCAGGTAGCATGGCAGTATTTTGCCCATTAGAAGTAGATAGTGAAAACTCTTCTCAAAATTCAATTTACTGGATCTGTTGCTACTATGATAGAATTTAAATTAAAGTTTTTTTTTAAATGGGATAAAATCTTATAGTTAAGCTCCTTTAGAATGAAAGAAATAGATTTAACACAAAAATGGAAAGAGAATTCATTCAAATATCTAAAACTGTGCCAATGCATTGATCTAAAATGTTCATGAAAAACTAATAAGAATGCCTAAAATTCTGAATTTAGAAACTTATTTTAATATATGATAGTTTATTAGAAATACCTACTCATTGCCTTCCTAAAGAACCTGTGATATGTGAAATTTTACATCCCAGTGTCTCAGTTTTTTGCATAAATTCTAGATTGTTCAATTATTTTAAACAATTCTTAGAAATCTTACAAACAGATGTGCATAATGAAGATGTTTGTGAAGCTCTCTAATTAATTCTGTGAACTTGGATACTAATGTCACTGTGATATTTCCCTAACACTAAATTTTATCATAAATTTTCAAGTTATAAATGGAATTCTTAACCTGAAGATGATGAAAAAGGATAGTAAAATTATGCTACATGTAAACTTGAGGAGGAATAATAATCATAGGACTATAGACAAAATTTTTCTTAAGAATATCAAAGGGCTGGCCAGGCGTGGTGGCTCACCCCTGTAATCTTAGCACTTTGGGAGGCCGAGGCGGGCGGATCACGAGGTCAAGATATTCAGACCATCCTGGCTAACATGGTGAAACCCCATCTCCACTAAAAATACAACAAATTAGCCAGGCGTAGTGGTGGACGCCTGTAATCCCAGCTACTTGGAAGGCTGAGGCAGGAGAATGGCGTGAACCTGGGAGGCGGAGCTTGCAGTGAGCCGAGATCGCGCCACTGCACTCCAGCCTGGGTGAAAGAGCCAGACTCAGTCTAAAAAAAAAAAAAAAAAAAAAAGTGAATTGATAGTTCAATAAAGCACTTATAATTTCAAGTGTAATGCCAAATAAGTAGAAAATGAATAAGTAACTTAAGAGCTAGAAGGGAAATGAAATAATAAGAACAGTGGAGATCAGCAGAAAGTAGAAACTAAGATGGTAGATTTAAATCTAAATGTATAAATAAATAATTACATTAAATGTAAACAACGCTACAGTGAAATGACAAATTTCTGAGAGTAGATATGAGTAATCCTTTTTAGCTAAAGACATAATATGAAAATACACGAAGGTTGATGAAGAATGAAAAAAAAATCAAACAACAATCAAAGTTGATGTTGGCTTCTTTCTTTTTTCTTTTCTTTTTTTTTTTTTTTTTTTTTTTTTTGAGACGGAGTCTCGCTTTTTCACCCAGGCTGGAGTGCAGTGGCGCGATCTCGGCTCGCTGCAAGCGCTGCCTCCCGGGTTCACGCCATTCTCCTGCCTCAGCCTCTCCGAGTAGCTGGGACTACAGGCGCCCACCACCACGCCCGGCTAATTTTTTGTATTTTTAGTAGAGACGGGGTTTCACCATGGTCTCGATCTCCTGACCTCGTGATCCGCCCGCCTCGGCCTCCCAAAGTGCTGGGATTACAAGCGTGAGCCACCGCGCCCGGCCAGTTGATGTTGGCTTCAAGAGGCAACACGTAAGTTCCCTACAGCCCATTTTCTGCTGATTATAACTGAAAATTCTGTGTGGGCAGGGGGAACTGTCTGAGGCTCTCTGAAACATAAAGGGAAAGGGAGTTAAAACTTGAAGAAGTGGCCAAGGTGGGCAGATAACGAGGTCAGGAGTTTGAGACCAGCCTGACCAACATGGTGAAACCCCGCCTCTACTAAAAACACAAAAATTAGCCAGGCTTGGTGGCATGTGCCTGCAATCCCAGCTAGTCAGGAGGCTGAGGCAGGAGAATCACTTGAACCTGGGAGGCGGAGGTTGCAGTGAGCCCAGATCGCACCATTGCATTCCAGCCTGGGCGACAGAGCAAGACTCTGTCTCAGAAAAAACAAAACAAAACAAAACTTGAAGAAGTAATCCACACACAGGAGTAAGTTTCACTTTTTTCTTCCATTTTTGCTCCAAGAGTGGACCCCCGTTGGAGAGTAGTACAATGCAGACATCTAAAACTCAAAACCCCACCTTCTCTTTTTCCAGATTAGTCATGAATAAAAGCTCTAGCAGGCAGGAGAGTAAAAGAGACAGAGCCATAAAAAGTTTCTCCTAATTCTGTTTATGAACTCACAAGAGTCTTGTCCTAGGTTCTGAACCACACATGCACAGGACAGACAGAAATCAGGATAACAAAGGCTTAGAAAACTGAATAGAGATGTAAGGCACCAGCACAGAAAATGAGTCAAAGCTCATAATGTGCAACTAATTAGGTTGATTACCTGCTAAAGCAAAAACAACATCCTCCAATGGAATCTCACAGAAGCCAGAGTCCACACACATAACATTTACAATGTACTGCATAAAATCCAAATTACTTGACAAAGACCCATTCTTTTTTTCTTTTTCTGAGACAGAGTCTCACACTGTAGCCTGGGCTGGAGTGCAATGGCACGATCTCAGCTCACTGCAACCTCTGCCTCCCGGGTTCATGTGATTCTCCTGCCTCAGCCTCCCGCGTAGCTGGGATTACAGGCACACACCACCACACCTGGCTAATTTTTCTGTATTTTTAGTAGAGACAGGGTTTCACTATGTTGCCCAGACTAGTCTCAAACTAGTGACCTCGTGATTAGCCCACCTCGGCCTCCCAAAGTGCTGAGGTTATAGGCATGAGCCACCGCACCCAGCCCCAAAGACCCATTCTTAACGGAAAGGCAGCTGTAATAACTACATCCATACAAAAAAGGAAAACAAAAAACAAATGAAAAATAGAAAATCACAATAGAGATATATACACTATAAAAAAGAGAAGTGAAAACTTAAGGACTAAAAAAATACAATGCCTGAAATAAAAATGTCAATTAATAGTCTTGAGAGTAGAATGAAGTGACAAAGATTCTGTGAATTTGGAGATATGTCAATAAAAAGTATCCATATGAAGAACTGAGAGAAAAAATGTTTTTTAAAATATCTATAGCCTAAAGGATCTATGAATTAATATAAAAAGATCTAAGACGTGTATTTAGCCCTAGATATTTATAAAAGTTTAAGTATGTATATGATAATCCTCATAATTCCACTTTAAAAATACAGAGATGTAACCAAAAAGACAACAGATAAATTAAAATGGAATATTAAAACAAAAACTGTCAATCCAATAGAAGGCAGAAAAAGGAGAAATGAAACAAAAAACAGAAAAAACAAGCACGTTCCCGCTCCCCAAAATGGTACACTGAAATCCAACCATATTAATAATTACATGAAATGTTAATGATCTCAGACAAGTGAAACAAAATACTGCCTTACAGGCCAAATCCAGTCTGCTACCCATTTTTGTAAATAAAGTTTTATTGTAACACAGCCATGCTCATTTGTTTATATATTATCTATGGCTGCTTTGTATGACAATGAGAGTTGAATAGGTGCAACAGAAATTGTGTGGCCCACAAAGCCAAAAATATTTATTTAGTCCATTACAGAAAAAGTTCACCAACCATTGGTCTAAATCTCTGCTATGCAATAGAAATATAATATAAGCCACTTATGTGATTTTTTTCTGTAGGTACATAAAAAAGCAAGCAAACTTAAAAACAGGTGAAAATAATTTTTAAAATATATTTTATTTAACCCAATATGTCCAAATTATGATGTAAACACATAATCAATATAAAAAGGTTTTTAAAAGATATTTTACAATCTTCCCACTAAGTCTTTGAAATCCTGTGTGTATTTCCAATAACAGCACAATTCAATTCAGAACTGCCATATTTCAAGTGCTCAGTAGCCACATGTGGCACATAGCCATGGTAATGCATTGCACAAGTCTAAACACTTCAAGAGATGAGACTTTTGTAGGAGGAATCAGCATGTGTTGCTTGGGAAGAATGTAAATAACGGTAGCCAGAGAGAGGACTGTAATACATTAAATATGGCCACAAAAACATTGCAACTCCTATCATTAAGTAGTGGAATCTATTCCCCTATTCCTTGAAAATAGGCTTGCCTTCTGACTTGTTTTGACTAACAGAATGTGATTAAAAAGTGTTGTATGAGTTCTAGAGCCTAATTCTCAATAAGACTTGTAGCTTTTTCTTTACATGCTTAGAAATTACCCCTGTTGTTTAAGGAAGACTGGATCCAACTTTTGAAGGATAAGAGATTTCACAGATCATTGATTATAAAGGCAATAGCCAACACCAACACCCCAGACATGAGAGGGAGGCTACCTTCCATGCAGCCTCCCTGCCCGGCCCCAGTCAAGCCACCGATGACTGCTACTACATGAGTAAGCCCAGGTGAGGCCTGCAGAAAACAGCCTGGCTTACCCAAGGCAAAATTTCAGAATTATGGGCACATACATGGTTATTGTTTGAAGCCATTTGGTTTTGGAGGGCAGGAATGTAATGCAGCAATAGATGACTGACAGAATATAATTCTATAACCCATGTCACCTGTGTAAGGCCTTTCTGGGCAGTAGGATTTCTTGCTGAGCAAACTTCTATGCCTTTTACTAAAGTACTGAGAAAATTTAGCTGTTCTCTTGGGATGAAAAGATATTTAGGGCTATTTTTAGCCCTCTCTGCCACTCATAGTTTCTAAACAGCTCTCTTCATTGCCTATTGTCACGTCCATGGCAAGGACACATCTGTAAGACTACACTTTCTGGCATTCCAGTGAAAAGAGCCATTTAGTCTCTCTACTCTCAGACTTACATTCCTACATTTAATAAGAAATGCTGTAATATTCCCTTTTTCTATATTTTCTAAGATTATGGTTGTCTAACTCCCTCCTTCCCTCTACAGCTTAACAAGATTAGCTTATATGGTGGTGGAGTGGGTGGCTGCTTCTGCCCAATCACCTCTTTTCCTAATTTTTTCCTGTCTTAAAGCTATTCATGACAGATTCCCTTTGAAAAACCTTTGGCTGGCCAAAATGCGGTCGGGTCACAAGTCTAAAGTGTACAAATGAGAGTGAATGGAGAATGGGAAACACATTGGTTGTTTGCACATTATCCTACACTGTGGTTTCAATGGTTGTCTCCTCTGAAATTTACGTTGAAACTTAATCCCCAACATGGCAGTATTGAGAGGCGGGCCTTTAGGAGGTGACTGGGTCAGGAGGGGTGGATTAATCCATTCATAGATTAATGGATAAATGGGTCAATGGATGGGTTTTTACAGGAGTGGGACTGGTGGCTCTGTAAGAAGAGGAGGAGGCACCTGAGCTAGCACACTCAGCTCCCTCACCATGTGATGCCCTGCACCACCTCAAGACTCTGCAGAGTCCTTACCAACAAGACAGCACTCACCAAATGCAGTCCTTAGACCCTGGACTTCTCAGTCTTTATAACTGTAAGAAATAAATTCCTTTTCTTTATAAATTACCCCGTCTTTCAGGTATTCTGCTATAAGCAACACAAAACAGACTAAGACATCTTACCACATTCATCTGTCCAAATAAGTTGCAAGTATATGGTCAGTAAATTATCTTATAAGTGCTGCCATACTGAATGCATGGTAAATGCCAAATATGTAATTGTAATTTATTAGTTGAGCCCATAAATCCATCCAGATAGAATTCATGCCCTTCGCATGTTGGTTTTACTCTCCTCTGGATGATGGTGTTACCTCCGATCATTCTGTAGTCAATTGGCAAAAATTTTTCTCTAAGGCTGGGCACAGTGGTTCACATCTGTAATCCAAGCACTTCAGGAGGCTGAGACTGGCGGATCACTTGAGGCCAGGAGTTCAATACCAGCCTGGCCAACATGGTGAAATCCTGCCTCTACTAAAAATACAAAAATTAGCTGGGCATGGTGGCAGGCGCCTGTAATCCCAGCTACCAGGGAGGCTGAGGCAGGAGAATCGCTTGAACCCGGGAGGTGGAGGTTGCAGTGGGCCGACATCACGCCACTGCACTCCAGCCTGGGTGACAAAGTGAGACTCCATCTCAAAAAAAAAAAAAAAAAATTCTCTAAACAGCCATGTAGAACATTAGTGTCCACTGGATAATTTTCTACTCAGAGACAAATAGAAAAGTGAATATGGGAGAGAAAGAGAGAGAATTATTGTTCACTTCATACCCATGAGAACATATTCTTAGTTCCTTTTTGACAGAAAATACAGAAGTCCTTAATCTATAATTTTTGATGCTTTGATTAACCCAACAAAACAATAGCTGTGGTTTACAATCTGCTTCAATCAAGTAGATTTTATAGCTCACTGATTTTCTAAAATATCCTTATAAATAGATTCTATTATTGTTACTATAAGACACTGTTATTATGCCAGACATTGACATAATAAATGTGGGAATCAGTGCAAGACCCTGGAACATTGATCTGGCATGAAACATAAATCAGATGCCACTCATTATATGAATGAATAAAAATATGGCTGAGTGCGGTAGCTCACACCGTAATCCCAGCACTTTGGGAGGCCAGGGCAGGCAGATCACTTGAACCCAGGAGTTTGAGACCAGTCTGGCAACATAGAAAAACCCCATCTCTACTAAAAATATAAAAAATTAGCCAGGTGTGGTGGCACATTCCTCAAGTCGCAGCTACTCGGGAGGCTGAGGCGGGAGAATCAGCTGAGGTCAGGAAGTTAAGGAGGCAGTTAGCCATGACCATACCACTGCACTCCCGCCTGGGTGACTGGAGTGTGACCTTGTCTATAGATTCTCTACTAATTTTCTAAATTATCAGTGTAATTAGGAAATGGCAGGAGCTCAGATTTATCTAACAAGCAGCATTTTTTCAAAAATCCAAATTCTTTTTTTTTTTTTTTTTTGAGATGGAGTCTCACTCTGTCGCCCAGGCTGGAGTGCAGTGGCGCGATCTCGGCTCACTGCAAGCTCCGCCTCCCGGGTCCACGCCATTCTCCTGCCTCAGCCTCCCGAGTAGTTGGGACTACAGGCGCCTGCCACCACGCCCAGCTAATTTTTTTTTTGTATTATTTTTTAGTAGAGACGGGGTTTCACCGTGTTAGCCAGGATGGTCTAGATCTCCTGACCTCGTAATCTGCCCTCCTCAGCCTCCCAAAGTGCTGGGATTACAGGTATGAGCCACCGCACCTGGCCCAAAAATCCAAATTCTTAACTATCTCTTTTCAGATCTTATTGAAACTTTAAGACAAAATAATAAAAATATTTTTGGAAATAATATAAAATGAATACATAACATGTTTTCCATACATATGTAGGTCAAAGTGATGGCAGCAGTGTCCCATCCAGAGTGGCCTCTGCAAAGATGTGGACTACAGCAGGGGGAGGCACGGCTGGGGCTGCATGCTCTGTGGAGCTGGCAGGGCCGGGAATAGGTGGAACCCCACCCCCTACCCAATTGGCAGGGCAGGAGCCCCACACTCCCAGGCACAATTGCAGCTGCTCAGCTGTGGCTCTGGATCCAGGCATCCCTGCATTCTTAGGGGCCAGGAAGCCCTCTTTCCTAGGCAGGCTTGGAGGTACCTGCTCCTGCTCCCTGGCCTTTCCCCACTCCTGGCACCTGCTCCAGGACAGAATGAAATCATGGCTGAGCCTGAGCACTGTTGCAACCCTGCTGGCTGTGCACACACTTGGGGTGGGGCTGACACACCAGCCGCCTGCTGCCTTGGCCCCCTCCAGACTTTGGGCACTAACAAGCACGGGAGGGAGGCCAAGTTGGGGGCTGAAGGCGGCTCGGCGCAGGCCTGCAGGTGCCCCTCTGTACGAACAGCCTGGGCATGGTGGACAACAGGAGGGACACAGACTCCTGGGTAGAAAGGGGTGGGTTCCTGGTGAAACCCCACCCTCAAGCCAGGGACGGCCTGAAGCCTGGGGGCTGGGCTGCCAGCTCCAGGTGGAGGCTGCAGCCCATAGTGAGAACTTATGGTGCTTTTTCCCAGCTGCCCATGGCCACCCATGGACCAGTCGACATGCACTTCCTCCCTTCTGAGCCCATTAAAAAAACCCAGACTCAGCCAAACTCAGAGAGCTGTCAGGACTACCAGCTGCAAAAACGAGCTACCCATTTTGGGTCTCTTTGACTGTTGGGATGATCTGCCTGCAGAAAACAGCTACCCACTGCAGTCTCTTCTCCACTGATTGCTGTGAGCTGGGTACTTGTTGGGACAACCTGCCTGCTGAAAGGAGCTACCCACTTCGGGTCTCCTGCGAACTGTCCTGTGCACAATGAAGCTGCTCTCCGCCTTCCTCACCCTCCAGTTGTCCACATACCTCATTCTTCCTGGATGCGGGACAAGACCTTGGGACCCACCAAATGGGCAGGACTGAAAGAGCTGTAACACAAACAGGACTTAAACATGCCCCCCAGCTCACCAATTTGCAGCTGATGAGAAGGAGACAAGAGCTGCAGCCCTCTGGGGAGCCCAGACCTAAGGGCTCCTGGAGCCAGGGCTGTGGCACCCTCTTTGGTGCTCTGCAGTTCCTCATGTCTCCAAGCTTCCAGGCACTGTTGTGTTCCCCTTGTCCAGATGCAGGTGCCCACAGTGGGAGCCACATGTGGTAGATCTGGTCCAGCCACAGCCTATCAGTGAGCCAGCACCTGTGCTGGCAGCTGGAGCTGCCCACCCCTCTGCAGCAGCCAGCATGCCTGGCTGTGCGCAGTGGCCGGACCCGTGCTCACTCATCCGCATACCCCTTGCCGCTCCATGCCTGGCTCACCCTTGGCAGGTGTGGAATTCAGGCCAGTAGTGCAAGCTGAGTGCAGCCTGCCAGGCAGAGTGGGCGGAAGGAGCCCAGCGAGCCCCAGCAGTACTCAGACAGAAGGCCCCGCCAGCTACAGAGGTTTCCAGCTGGTGAAGTAACACCCCAAAGATCTCATAACAAATGTTTACAAAGTGAGCAAACACTGCTGTCTTATTCTAGAGAGAGAGAAAGCAGAATGACATTGGCAAACATGGGAGACTCTTAGAAGGTCCTGATACAAATCCTGAAAAAAAACTTTACGATTGTGAAAAGCTAATTTCAAAGTCTGATTAAATATTTTAGCTTCTTAATTTCACTTAGTAAATAACTACTTCCAAAAATGTAATAATGTAGGTAAATGAGCATCCCATAACAAAGGATCCATTAAAAGACAGTTTTTAAGAAAAATTTCCTGCTTTTTATTACTTTTTATCCAAAAAGAAGAAAAGGAAAAGGAAAGAAAATACCCTTGGTACAATTTTTATTTCTTTGTTGCTTTTGTTCTCTCCACTCAGTTTATTTTCTTTTTGAGTCCAGGTATTTAATTTCATCAAGCCGAATGGTTGCATCATTATAAAAGATTTTGATTTCAAATAATGCTGGATTTGGCGGAACCAGTGATTCTAAACAGGCATAACAATGCATCAGGACTTCTCAGAGAAACACAATGGAATAATAAAATATAATTCATAAATATAAAATTTATAATATTAGTAATTTTGTTGAAAATACTTACTGAGCCAAGTTCTCCTTGGTGCCAAAGTCACTCCCCAACAGTAAACATAACAGTTCCAAAAAGTGGAGTTCCAGTAGCCTGAGAAAGTTAACACTGTTCTTGAAGGATTAACTGAAATCCAAAGAAAACACAAACCCATAAGTGTAGAGAGTTTCATTAAACTGAAATTAAGAGCAGTACTTTGAGAGACTGGTACAGAGAAAGCCAGGTTAAAAAGTGTCTTTTCAGTTGAAAAGAATAACCATTCAAAAACTATTCAAGGTCATTTAAATACAAATATTACATTAAGTCTATTTGACCACAGTTTTTGGAAGGCTTAAGACTTCTGGGGATTTTTTTAAAACACAATATGCAAACATTTTAATGCATATATGTATTTTCCCCTCAGACTCTTAAAGCAAGCTAAATTTCCACCCAGATATGTAAATATGCATATACAAAATGCCTTCAAGTTACTCTCTTTCTTGGCTCAGAATCCTGTGTATATTATGTATAATGTTAATGTAGTTAATTACAAACCTGTGGTCAGGATGCAAACCCACCCCCATGACCTCAGGGACCTTATTCTATCTGTTACAAACTCTTTCTCCAATACCTTCAACATCTCTATTTACCCAGGCAGACTGGCACCCTTAATTGTTTCTTCTCTGTGGGCAACAGAAGCTTTATAGGAAAAGCGGTGGCTACGTTCTCAATACATAAGCAACTTCAGGATCTACCTCCTAGGGTTCGCTTTAAGGCGTTTCATGACAGCTTTATTTACTCTTGTTTGTTTTGTTTCCTATCGCCTCCAATTCAGGGTCTCCCTTTAGATACATGACAGTTGAAAACTCCACCTGCCTTTTAGTTCTCTCGCCTCTCAGAGGACTCTTTCCTTTGTTCTGCAGCCCAGAGGCCAGTCTCACCCTCACTCTGCTGACTGTTTTCTGGGTCTTGGGCTCACCTCAGGGCCTGGCCGGTCCATGGCCCCGCTTTACTATTTATCCACATATGGAGTTAGCAGAAACCGAATCTTTTCTTACAGCTTTTAAATATGTTTCAATCTGTCTCATCTAAAAAAATCTTTCATTACTTAAGTTCCTACTGTAGGTTCAATCCCGCTATCTCCTTCTCTTTTTAATCAAGCTCCTTGAAAATATAGCCTGAACTTCAGTCTCCATCTCACGACCCCCAGAACATCGGCTTCTGTTCCCAGCAGCACAAAGAGCTTGCTCTTGCTAAGGATGCCATTGGCCACATAGCTCCAGGGGATACTCTTGTAAATTTATTTCAAACTCACTGTGGCCTGAGACACTATAGATCATTCCCTCTTTCTTGGAATTCTCTCTGATGATATGTGTGGCACTTCGTTCTTCTGGCTTCCTGGAAAAAAATAATTACATTAAGTACAAATGAAAAATATCTCAAACATTCATAAAAGTATGAAGATTGTAATATCAAACTTCTTAATAGTACTACACATTGAGTACAAAGCAGCAAAAACTGCAGACATGTGCTACACGTTGGTCTTCAATATCTACTTGTTTCACTTTACCGGAAAGGTGCTGGCTGAGTGGGCCAGGAGTTATTCCAAGGTGGTTGTGATTCTTGAGGACAGGCAAGATAGTCTGGGGCCCAGACCAGATCTACAGCCTGTACCAGAAAAATTGTATCAAAGCCTAATTCTTCACCTGGAAGGTCAGCTCTCCAAAGCTGAGATTCTCCTACAGTTGAAGCAGGTATGGTAGCCTGAAGTTTCCTAATAGAAGAAGAAAAATAAAATGAAGGAAGAAGTGAAAAATAGGACAGACTCAATTCTTTGTCTCCACTGTAATTTTCAGAGTGGTTGATGTGAGGCGCAGTGCTGAAGGCTGGCTGGAGGGAACGAGGTGCTTTCAATGATATGCCGGCTTTTCTGAGTGGAAGCATAAGTGTCAGATCTGCTTTACCCTCCCGCTGAAGTTTCTTTCAGTTCAACAGGTATTCCTCGAATGTCCACTATATGCCAGGCATTCTGATGGGCAATAGGGTCACAAAGACAAGGAAGGCACAACCTGTATCCTCAAGGAGCATCAGTTTGGTGAACACTTGATTTCATCAGGTGATAATCAGAGAGGCTCCTCTCCAGTGAAACATCAGGATCCCTAACTCATCTGGTGGATTCTCTCCATTCTTCTCTGCTGAATTCACCAACCCAATTACACTCCTCAGTGCCCTGACAATCCTATTTGTACCTATGCTTCTGAGCTTTCCTAATGATACCTTGAATAAAGATTTTATTACTATCCTCAGTTTGTTAAAGGAAATTTCATTTCCTGTGAATTTATTATTATGGGTATCAATGTACTGCCTGCATTAGTCTTTAAGAGATGCCGTTTCTGTTGGATAAAACATTGGCAGAGTCTTTTGGCTCATCCCATGTTATCCACATTTCTGTTCCTTTTGTAAGTATTCCTATTGCTTTGGGATTTTAGTTGTTAAGAGGATAGTCAAATAGAATCAAAACAATTATGCAATAATGTGCATGCCAAGGTTTCCTGGCATCACTTACCAGAAATCTACAGTGTTACAGTGTATTGCCCAAATATTTTATTTACATTCAACTTGTCCCAAGGTATTGCTAAGAATAGAAATGAATATATAGCCTGTTTGCTCAGAGTATTAAGCCACATAGCCAAATTTGGATACGTTAATGTTGTATCTGTATCTCCCTCATGAATAGAGAATATGGAATTGAAAAATGACTAGCATGGAGGACAGAATGACTCAGAAATCTAAGAATAGCCAAATCATGTGAAAAGACCCAAAGGCTGCTTCAAAATGAACTGCATCTGCCTGACTCACAAAACTGGCAACTTACACTATTTAGATCTATGCAAAATAGCATTTCACCAGCATTTTATCTGCATATTTAATTTTGCTCTGGGCTAGTACGGATTTACCTTCTATCTGTGAGATAATGTACAGGTTCAAAGGTGTACTCTAACTCAGAAAATAATCGAATTTGTTTTGCTTCTATCAGATTATAAAGTCATAACTTGGAGTCTTCAAAGTTGTTTTAGGAATAGATTTGAAAATACACTTTGGTTGAACCAAATGCTCCTCAGAAGTCTAGGAGACACTGGCCACCAAAGCACTGAGAAAGGAAGATAAAAGCCTCTGTCACTATGGGAGGTCCAGTGTTGCCCTAAATAAGCACTTTATCCAGGATTCTGGGAATAATCAAACCTTCTAAATAGAGTGTCCCCTCTGCTTTAGGATCATTAGCTGCTTTATTGGAATCTAATTGGGAAGAGAACCAATATTAGTGTGAGGAGACACACTCTTTACTACGCTCATCACCACACTCACCACCGATATACCATCAAGGAAAGAATGCAAGAGGCGGTCACTAAAGCTGAATGTCCTGTGTTAGCCACTGTGTCAGTTACCCTCATTACCATCACACTGTGCCCTCTGGAATTCCCACCATTTGATCAGCAAACAAGCCTATATCCCGAATCTCTCCCCTGAAAGTCCTTGAAGCCCCTTGCCTTTGTTAAATTCTGGATCTCGTCTATGGGCACAGCCTCCCTGCAGCCCTCTCAGGTGAAGGTTGCTTTCCTCTCAAAGTACTAAAGGCATCCTTGCATCCACCATAGGCATCTTTGCAAACACCATTGCTGTCTCCACACCATTATTTCATCTGTAAATCCCCTGCTTCTTCTAGTTTCACGCCAACTTGAAAAAATACCCAACTCCTTTATCCCGGCTGTTATCTACTGGTCTCCCATTTATCACCCCTCATTTATTGAAGATGTTAACTTCCGGTTAGCTCTCATCATGCACAATGACTCCAGCATCAATACAGATGACCCACTCAGCAGTCTGGCTTCTCAGTTTCTTCACCTTCTCACTCCAATAGTTCCCTTCCGGTCCACTTTGGCCAGTTTCTTCAAAGAGCTCATTCTTCACTTGTTTACGCAAAAATGCCCATCCCTAAAACCTTGATCACAGATGTTCCCTTCTTTCACCACTACCATTTAGCTTTCTACCCATATGTCTTAGGTGCATCACCCTTTGATGTCAATGAGCCAATCTACCATTTTTTGCAGTTACCTTCAGCCCCCTCCACGCTTCAACTTCCTCCTTCTCTATCTTAGACGATGTGGTCCTTCTTTATGAATTCTCGTTCACAATTATTTTTAACTCCCTTTTGCCACTTTTCCCTTATGTACCAGCTTACTAAAACTCTAATCCAGTATGGATTAAACCATTTATGTTCTCCTTGCCAGTGAATATTGCACAGAAAAATTACATGACCAAATTGACTTTTTATTTTACTTCTTTTTTTCTTCTTTTGTATTTGTAATAATGTTAAGGAGTGCAAATGCAGTTTTGTTATGTAAACTTATTTTGTAGTGGTGAAGTCTGGCCTTTTATTATAATCATTACTTGAATAATGGAGATTATAGCCATTAAGTAATTTCTTATCCCTCACTCTGCTCCCACTCTCCCACCCTTCTGAGTCTCCAGTGTCCATTATTCCATTCTGTTGTCCATGTATACACACTATTTAGCTCCCACTTATAAGTGAGAACATGCAGTATTTGACTTTCTGTTTCTGAGTTTTTCATTAAGATACTGGCCTTCAGTTCGTCCGTGTTGCGCAAAAGACGTGACTTCATTCTTACGGCTCAATTGTATTTCATTATACAAAACAGACACACACACACACACCACACCACATTTTCTTTATCCAGTCATCCATAGATGGATGCTTAGGTTGATTCCATATCTTTGCTATTGTGAATAGTGCTGCAGTAAGACTGTTTTTATTTTAAGGGAATTTTCTTTTAAAAAGTCAAATTCAATAACAAGTTGATTGTTCAATAACAAGAGCAATCTGTTGTGTTTTTCTAATAGGCTTGGTTTTCTATCCCAAGATGATTATTTCACACCTGTTTTGTCTCCTCAAACTTCATCCTAACATATTCTTGGTTATCCTTTCAGCTGAAGACTTCGCCTTATTTGTCAATAGAGAAAGTAAGAATGGCCAGTGGGAAATTCTTCCACTCTTCACCACTGCTTCTACATACAAATAAGATTCTAAAGAAAATGACCTCAATTAGATGGCAGTATAGCAGTTTTTGGTTGAGCCTCCCCAACGCTCATTCCCTAATGGAAACATCAGTTTGAATAAGCATCCATGCAGACTGTACCTTCATGAGAGCTACGGATTCCAGGTGAGAGATTATATCACCTCAATTGAACACAGAAACAAGAAAAGAAACACTGAAGATAGTAGGGGACACAATTTCACATTACCCACGTCACCCCCTCCTCCGAGCCCACGTAGTGCAGCTCAGAGAGACATACCCTTCTTATGGGGAAAAAAGAGTGAAATGAGTACCCAACTTCACCACCAACCCCAGAACCAGACCCAGAAAATCCTGACACCGAGCCAGCCCCTGCAGATACAAGCTCCAGGCCCACCTGCCCACTGACCCAGACACTGGGCCAGCCTGCCCAAGAACTCCAAATGCAAGCTTGCTCATGGGCCCTGCCAGCTAACCTACCTCGAATCTCTAGATGAGCTGACAGATGAAGGGCTCTTCCTGCCAAAGCCAGTCTGTAAAGATTGGCAAAGGTGTCTACTTCTCCCAGTGCACAAACACCTAAAGCCAAGCCACAGAAACATGGAACATCATCACTGACTCTTCCTTTTCTCAGGACATGCCACCATTTCATGAATTTAAAACATCTGTCTATTCTTTCACTAAAATATGTCTTAAATCCGTGCACTTCTCTTCATTTTCATTGCCAACAGGATAGCCTAAGTCACTAACATCTCTTCTCTAGATTTCTCTATGAGCCTCTTAACTGAGCTACCTATTCAGAACAACCCCACGGGCATGAGACCTGTGCAGTCACCCAGGCCCTGTACTTAAAACAGCCCTGAGTTTTGTTTAATGCTCTGCTGTTGTTGTCTTGAATTTTTAATAATTTTTGATCAAGGGGAGCACATTTTCATTTTGCACTAGAACTCACAAATTATGTAACATGTCCTGTTCCCATTTGTAGTCTTGTTTCTTCTTATCTACTCTATGCTAGAAGTCAGGGTAATATTTTAGTAATGTTAATCGTGACACTTCCCTGCATAAAACATACTGATGGCTTTCCATTGCATTTGTTTTTATTTTTTTATTTTTCCGTAAGCTACTGGGGTATTGGGATACAGGTAGTACTTGGTTACACAAGTAAGTTCTTCAGTAGTGATTTGTGAGATTTTGGTGCATCCAACACCCGAGCAGTATACACTGCACCATATTTGTAGTCTTTATCCCTCATCCCCCTCGCACTCTTCCCTAAGCCAATGTCTAGAAAGGTTTCTCCAATGTTCTCTTCTAGAAATTTTATAGTTTCAAGTCTTAGGTTTAAGTCCTTAATCCATCTTGAGTTGATTTTTGTATAAGGTGAGAGATGAGGATCCAGTTTCATTCTCCTACATGTGGCTTGTCAATTATCCCAGCACCATTTGGTGAAAAGGGTGTCCTTTCCCCACTTTATGCTTTTGTTTGCTTTATTGAAGATCAGTTGTCTGTAAGTATTTGGGTTTATTTCTGAGTTCTCTATTCTGTTCCATTGATCTATGTGCCTCTTTTTATATCAGTACCATGCTGTTTTGGTGACTATGGCCTTATAGTATAGTTTTGAGAGGTGACAGTGTGCTGGCAGCCCTCACAGCCCTTGCTGGCTCTCGGCGCCTCCTTGGCCTTGGCGCCCACTCTGGTGGTGCTTGAAGAGAACTTCAGCCTGCCGCTGCACTGTGGGAGCCCCTTTCTGGGCTGGCCAAGGCCGGAGCCGGCTCCCTCAGCTTGCAGGGAGGTGTGGAGGGAGAGGCGTGGGTGGGAACCAGGGCTGTGCGGCGCTTGCAGGCCAGCATTGAGTTCCGGGTGGGCGTGGGCTCGGCGGGCCCCACACTCAGTGCGGCCGGTGGGCAGTGAGGGGCTTAGCACCTGCGCCAGCAGCTGCTGTGCTTGATTTCTCGCCGGGCCTTAGCTGCCTCCCTGCGGGGCAGGGCTCGGGACCTGCAGCCTGCCATGCCTGAGCCTCCTGACCACCGGCCACCATGGGCTTCTGCACGACCCGAGCCTCCCCAACGAGCGCAACTCCCTGCTCCACGGCCCCCATTCCCATCAACTGTCCAAGGGTGGGGGAGTGCGGGCACACAGCTTGGGACTGGCAGGCAGGTCCACCTGCGGCCCCGGTGCAAGATCCACTGGGTGAAGCCAGCTGGTCTCCTGAGTCTAGTGGGGACTTGGAGAATCTTTATGTCTAGCTAAGGGATTGTAAATACACCAATCAGCACTCTGTATCTAGCTCAAGGTTTGTAAACACACCAATCAGCACCCTGTGTCTAGCTCAGGGTTTGTGAATGCACCAATCGCCGCTCTGGATCTAGTTAATCTGGTGGGGACTTGGAGAACCTTTATGTCTAGCTAAAGGATTATGAATGCACCAATCGGCACTCTGTATCTAGCTCAAGGGTTGTAAATGCACCAGTCAGCACTCTGTGTCTAGCTCAGGGTTTGTAAATACACCAATCGACACTCTGTATCTAGCTGATCTAATGGGGACGTGGAGAACTTTTGTGTCTAGCTCAGGGATTGTAAACACACCAATCAACACCCTGTCAAAACGGACCAATCAGCTCTCTGTAAAACAGACCAATCGGCTCTCTGTAAAATGGACCAATCAGCAGGATGTGGGTGGGGCCAGATAAGAGAATAAAAGCAGGCTGCCCAAGCCAGCAGTGGCAACTGGCTGAGGTCCCCTTCCACAATGTGGAAGCTTTGTTCTTTCACTCTTTGCAATAAATCTTGCTACTGCTCACTCTTTGGGTCCACACTGCATTTATGAGCTGTAACACTCACCACTAAGGTCTGCAGCTTCACTCCTGAAGGCAGCAAGACCACGAACCCACCAGGAGGAACGAACAACTCCAGATGCACCACCTTGAGGATCCACTTCCTTCAGAGGGTCTGTGGGTTCTCTTGGGATTGCTGGTTTGTTCTTGCAGTCAATCTGGAGCTAAAATTCACAATGCAAGCCTCTGCATGCTGCTCTGTCCAGAGCTGCAATCTAGTCCTGCCTCCCATCCACCGTGATTCCTTAATCTCTTTCCATTGCGTTTGAATAAATTTCTCACTCTTATGATCTGCAAAGACCTGTCTGGTCAGGCAGCAACCCTCTCTTTCCAGCCTCATCACCCTCACTCACTAAAGTTTCAGGCACACTGGCATCTTTCAGCTTATTGTACATGGTGGTTTCCTTTCTGCCTCAGATCTTTTGCACATGCTGTTTCCTCTCTTTAAAACACCCATTCACATAAAACTTCCATCTCATCCCTCAAGACTCAGCTTAAATAATAGCGTTTAATTTGTCAGGTATGCTAATTGCCCTAACACCACGAAAATCTCAGAGGTTTATCACACACACAAAAAAGTTTATTTCACAGTCATACACAGTTCAATTAGCTCAGCTCAGGTTTGCAGGGACAGACTTCCTAGTGGGGATGCAGGGCCCAGGCTCTTCTAATGAAGTGGCTCCATCACTTTCCAAGCCCTCAGATTCCTGGACTGTATCTGCTGTATGCAGCAGGGATATGAGGGAAAAACGTATGGAGGATCATAGGAGAGAGGTAGCACCAGGGATTGAAGGGGAGTTTGTCAGTTTTGCCCACACTCTGTTGGCCCCATTTAATTGTACAGGAGGTTCAGAAATGGTGCTTAGCTGTGAGCTCTGAGACCAAGGAAATGGGTTTCAATGCATACGACTATGTGACCTCTGCCACTTAAGGAGATAACATCCCTTACTATGATGTGCATACTCACCATCCTGTATATCCCTTACTATCCTGTGTAAACTCATCTTCCAGTACATCCCTTGGTATCCTGTGCATAATCACCATCCTGTACACCCCTTACTATCCTGTGGAAACCCACCATCCTGTACATCCCTTACTATCCTGTGCAAACTCACCATCCTACACATCCCTTACTATCCTGTGCAAACCTACCTTTCTGTATATCCCTTACTATGCTGTGCATACCCACCATCCTGTACATCCTTTACTATCCTGTGCAAACTCACCATCCTGTACATCCCTTACTATCCTGTGAAAACCTATCTTCCTGTACATCTCCCTTACCATCCTGTGCAAACCCACCTTCCTGTATGTCCCTTACTATCCTCTGCAAACTCACCAACCTCTACTTACTATCTTGTGCATACTCACTATCTGGTACATCCCTTACTATCCTGTTCAAACTTACCAACCTGTACATCCCTTAATATCGTGTGAGAACTCATGTTCCTCTACATCCCTTAGTACCCTGTGCAAACCCACCTTCCTGTACATCCTTTAGTATCCTGTGCAAACTCACCATCCTGTACACCCCTTACTATCCTGTGCAAACCCACCATCCTGTGCATCCCTTATCCTGTGCAAACCCACCATCCTGTGCATCCCTTACTATCCTGTGCAAATCCACCATCCTGTGTATCCCTTACTATCGTGTGCAAACCCACCATCCTGTGCATCCCTTACTATCGTGTGCAAACCCACCATCCTGTGCATCCCTTACTATCCTGTGCAAACCCACCATCCTGCGTATCCCTTACTAGCGTGTGCAAACCCACTATCCTGTGCATCCCTTACTATCCTGTGCAAACCCACCAACCTGTGTATCCCTTACTATCCTGTGCAAACCCACCATCCTGTGCATCCCTTACTATCCTGTGCAAACCCACCTTCCTGTGTATCCCTTACTATCCTGTGCAAACTCACCAACCTGTACTTCCCTTACCATCCTGGGCAAACTCACCAATCTGTACATCCCTTACTATCCTCTGCAAACTCACCAACCCGTACACCCTTTACTATCCTGTGCATACTCACCTTCCTGTACATTCCTTAGTAGCCTGTGCACATGTAGTCTCTAGGCCACATCGCTTACTTGGGGAGATTACTTGCACTTTTGAAGACAGTGCATAATAATATTTAGAGGCACATGTTCTGGAATTTGATGTCAAACTCCAAGATCATCACTTATTAACTATGTAATCGTGAGCAACCTACACAACCTCAGCCCTAATTTTTTTCTTGTTAAAAAGTGTAAAAATAGAATCCATATCACAGAACCATTATGAGAAGACATGAGATAATATATGAAATATGCTTAGTACTATGCTTAATTTTTTTTGCTTTTTCTTTTGTTGGATTGATTTTAGACTCGGGGATACATAAGCACGTTTGTTACATAGATATATTCCATAATGTTTGGGATTGGGATTCTGTTGTACCCATCACCCAAATAGTAAACATAGTAACCAACAGGTAGTTTTGCGACCCTTTCTCTCCACCATCCCTGCCTCTTTGGGAGTCCCCAGTGTCTACTGTTTCCATCTCTATGTCAGTGTGTACCCATTGTTTAGCTCCCACTTATAACTGGGCAGTATTTTATTTTCTGTTTCTGTGTTGATTAACTTAGTATAATGGCCTCTAGCTGCATCCATGTTGCTGCAAAGGACGTGATTTTTATGGCTATTCCATGGTGTATATGTACTACATTTCTTTGTCCAGTCAACCATTCACCAGCATCTAGGTTGATTCCATGACTTTACTATTTTGAATAGTGCTGCAATGAACATTTGAGTGTAGGTGTCTTTTTTTTTGGAGGGGGGCGGGGGATGGGGTCTTGCTCTGTTGCCCAGGCTGGAGTGCTGTGGTGCGATCTCGGATCACTGCAGCCTCCTCCTCCTGGGTTCAAGCGATTCTCCTGCCTCAGCCTTCTGAGTAGCTGGGATTACAGACGCGCATCACCATGCCCAGCTAATTTTTGTATTTTTAGTAGAGAGGGGATTTCACCATGTTGGTCAGGCTCGTCTCAAACTCCTGATTTCGTGATCTGCCCACCTTGGCCTCCCAAAGAGCTGCGATTTACAGGTGTGATCCACCGCGACCAGCTGAGTGTAGGTGTCTTTTCGATAGAACAATTCATTTTGCTTTGGGTAGATAACCAGAAATGGGATTGCTGAGTCAAATGGTAGATCTATTTTTAGTTCTTTGAGAAATTCCCAAACTGCTTTCCACAGGGACTAAACTAATTTACATTCCCAGAAACAGTGTATAAGCATTCCCTTTTCTTCACATCCTTACCAACATCTGTTAATTTGTGGCATTTTAGTAATAGCCATTCTGACTGGTGTCAGATGATATCTCATGGTAATTTTGATTTGCATTTCTTTGATGATTAGTGATGTTGAGAATTTTTTCATGTTTGTTGGCTGTTTGTATATCTTCTTTTGAAGAAGTGTCTGTTCATGTTCTTTGCCCCCTTTTTAGGGAGGTTATTTGTTTTTGTTGTTGTTGTTGATTTGTTTATGTTCCTTGTAGCTTCTGGATATTTGACCTTCGTCAGATACATATTTGCAAATATTTTCTCCCATTCTTTAGGTTGTCTGTTTAGTCTGTTGATAGTTTCTTTGGCTGTGCAGAAGCTCTTCAGTTTAATTAGGTCTCAATTGTCAATTTTTATACTTTTGAGGTCTTAGTCATAAATTCCTTGCTTAGGCCAATGTCCAGAAGAGTTTTTCCTGTTTTTTTTTTCTAGGATTTTTATATTCTGAGGTCTTACATGTAAGCCTTTAATCTACCTTGAGTTAATTTTTGTATACGGTGAGAAGTAGGGGTCCAGTTTCATTCTGCATATGACTAGCCAGCTTTCCCAGCACCATTTATTAAACAGGATATCCTTCCCCATTGTTTATTTTTGTAGACTTTGTCAGAGATCTTAATGTAGACACCTTTATTAATATTCAGCACTATATACCCACTGCCTGGCCTAGTATTAATATATTACACAAGCAAGCACTGAACGCATATTGGTTAAATAAATGAAAAATAATAAGTAAAAAACTTTCCCTCATAGCTAGGACTCCAGTAAAGACAAGAGTTATCTACTGGAACCCTCAGTTTACTAAGGACCTTAGTTGCTGGTGCTTAGCTCTCAGAAGGCTCTAATCTTTTAGGTGGTCTTAGACATGGCAATAACAGGCAAGCCCTAATGTCATTCAATTATTTAAAAACTGTCTGGCAATGTGTGTAAACTTAAACAAAATCAACATGTCTCTTTTTCTTCCCTTAAAATTGTAAAGGCACTTCTCCATTTACATCATTTGATTTTCATGTTTTTAAAATCAGAAATTTTTCACACATGAGGAGAGCACTGAGATTTCTTTTAAAGCAAGAATAATGAGGAGAGGAATAAATTATTGATTAAAATTAACATAAAACTTGAAACTTAGCATTACCATATCATTTTAAGATAGTTTGAAAAGTTAATCATAAAAGTAAATATGTGTTTTAGAAAATTTCAAATGCTATAGAATAATGCAAAGTACAAAAGAAGATATTGTCCTCCACTATTGAACCCCAAAGCTCAGTCTCCAAAAAGCAGTGTTTACAATTTTTCATGCTTGTTCTCAGAAAATGGCTATGTACATATAAGCCTAATAAGGTTTTTTTATTTTTGTTGCCAAAAGAAAAAATGAAAACATGTATACAAATTTTTCTGCAACTTGCTTTTTTGTTAACAATTTAGCTTTGATAGTTTTCTTCAGTGACTCATTTCTCATTCGTTTTACTGACTGCATGACATTCTATTAATAAATATACTATTATTTATTAACCAGTCTCTTATTGCTAGATATATAAGTTGCTTATTCATTTGCTATTTCACATGACAATGTAATTGGAATATTTGAATATACTTTGTAGAATTACGGGAATATTTCTGTGTAATAAGTTATTAGAAGGGAAATCTCTGGGAATATATGGTATGATAAATTCTTAGAAGTGAAATCTCTGAGTCAAATAATATATGCCTTTAATTCTGAGTAATTTTGGCAAACTGCTCTCTAAAAACTTGAATTATTTTATTTAATTTTTAAGTGTTTGAGCATCATAATACATTCTTGTTTAGTTTTTTAAAAAATCTAGACTAAAAAAACTCTTTTATATGTTTTTTGACTGTTAGTATTTCTTTCCCTTTTTGGTGAAATATCTGTTCATAGATTTTTTTTACCATTTTATGGATGATGGTTAATTTTTTCAGTTTTGTATATATTAAGTAAAATTAGCTTTTTGTTCATCATATGTGCTGTACATAACTGTTCCCATTTTGTCATTTTGCTTTGACTTTGTTTATAATTTTTACAATTGAACAGTTTACAATTTTTCATAGTCAACACATCCATCTTTTCCTTTCCTGATTATTTCATGATGCATAGTAATGATTTTTACACTTATAAATAATATTCTATGCACTTTTTTGGTGATTTTCAAATTTTCCTTAAATCTTGGATCTACTTGAAATTTGTTTTGGTATAATAAATGAGAAAAGTTACAAACTTATTATTATATTTTGAAATTTTAAATAGGAAATTGCTTCATCTTTTGCTAACTTTTCTTCATTGTCTTAGTTCACACAGGCTGCTGTAACAAAATACTGTACATTGGAGATTGTGTGTGTGTATAGCTATATATATGCTTCTCTGGAGAACCCTGACTAAAATGCTGTTATTTTGAAATATAGCCAAATGTACATCTATTAGTTCCATTTAATTAATTCCATTATTTTGATCCACTGTATTCTTATTTCATTTCCCTGTCATGTGAGGTGAGTTATAAATCTCCTACTATTATTGTTTCTATAGATTGCAGCTTTGAATTGTTTGTTATTCTTTTTTTTTTTTTTTTTTTTTTTGAGACGGAGTCTCACTCTGTCGCCCAGGCTGGAGTGCAGTGGCGCAATCTTGGCTCACTGCAAGCTCCGCCTCCCAGGTTCATGCCATTCTCCTGCCTCAGCCTCTCCGAGTAGCTGGGACTACAGGTGCCCGCCACCACGCGTGGCTAATTTTTTGTATTTTTAGTAGAGACAGGGTTTCACCGTGGTCTCGATCTCCTGACCTCATGATCCGCCTGCCTCGGCCTCCCAAAGTGCTGGGATTACAAGCATGAGCCACCGCGCCCGGCCTGAATTGTTTGTTATTCTATATATTGCTACTTTGAATTGTTTGATGCTGTTTTCTCTGGAATGCAAAGATTCATAATAGGGCATGATGGAGCATCTTGAATTAAACCAAAGCCTCTGCTAAACACAACTAGATAGCCAAGCAATAGAATAAGCCTGTGGCCATCAGACTGCTGCCAAGGGCAAACAGGACATGAAAGTTCGAGGTCTTGGGAAGGACTAATGGCTTGGGGAGCCAAGTGGACAATTCACAGCTGAGTGTTGTTGTTGTTGTTGTTGTTTTGTTTTGTTTTCCCCCTTAGTGCACTTGTCAGTTTTGTGCATAGAGCAAGAGGCTGAAGATTCAGGGAAAAGGCCAAGAAGCTGCCCCTGCTAAAGAGGCAGAAAGACCATCAGAACATCAGGCCATCTCATGAGGTTGGACAGACAAAATTTAGAGGCTTGAGGGGATGGGATTCTAGTGAGAAATTGGGGGACGGCAAACAACATCCAGTACTTTGCTGGGTTTCCTTGATGATGTTGGTTGAATTCTACAGCTATGTGGGGAAAGGAATCTAAGAAGCCAAGCAAAATGCTTTTGGAAAACAAGGAGTTCTTAGCAGTCTCACAGTGCTTAGGAAACAGACTTTAAGTTCTAGACACATAAAGGGATGGAACCTAGGAAGCATCCTGGACCTCAATCAGAACACCTTGGGAATCACATCCTAGAAGCGGATATGAAAGAAATCTAGATAGAGCCTTAACACGACTTCAATTTGGTCTTCAATTTAGTTTCTGACTGGATTAAGAGGATCAGGCCCTCCTTCTGCTCTTTGGAGATGATAATATGATCAATATTTTATAATTTTTCATATATGATGTTAGACATTGAATAAAAAACCTACCAGCTGTTATAAACCTAATGTTTGTATTCTTCAAATTTTGTATGTTGAAATCTTAACCCTCAATGTCATAGAATAAGAATGTGGGGCTTTTAGGTGATGATTAGGTCATGATGATGGAATTAGGATCCTTATAAGGGGATGAAGAGCCTAGAGCCACTTCTCCCCTCCATGTGAGTATACAGTGTGGACACAACCATTTGCATACCAAGAGCTGGCACTTACCAAGAACCCAACCATGCTGGAACCCTAACCTTGGATGTCCACCCTCCAGAACTGTAAGAAATAAATGCTTGTTGTTTAAACTACCCAGTCTATGGTAGTTTCTTATAACAGCCTAAACAGACTAAGAACCAGGCATACCAAAACACAAGACTATATGACCTAACACCACACCACGAGAATAAAACAGTCGATAAAAAGAGATCCACAGGTGATCCAGATATTAGGATTATTCAATAAGGACATTAAATCATTATAACTAATACACTCAAGAAAACAAATAGAAAGATGAAAAATAGATGAAAAGATAGAGAATTTTACCAGAGAATTTAAATCTCAATAAAAAAGTCACAGGGCAAAAACATGGCAACAATACACACTCAGGACTACTAGAGGGGGGAGGTGAGGAGTGGGACAAGAGTTGAAAAAGTAACTGTTGGGTACTATGCTCGCCACTTGGGTGGTGAGATCATTCATACCCCAACCTCAGCATCATGCAGTATACTTAGGTAACAAACTTGCACGTGTACCCCAAGAGTCTAAAATAAAAGTTGAAAAACAATAAAAAATGAATAAAATGAGTAAAGAATTTCACATGGAAATTCTAGAAATGAAAAACAAAATAACACACTTGATGAAGGGACATGATCACAGATGAGACAGAGTAGAATCGTGACTTTGTGAACTGAAATACAGATTAACATAAAATATTTTAGACTAAAGCTCAGAAGGATAAATGATTTTAAAAATGCAAAAATATATACAAGAAAAGTAATCCAAATGTCAGACACATGTTATTGGAATACCAGAGGAGAGGAGAGAGAATCAAGCAAAAGCTGTATTTGAAGAGAAAATGATTGATGAAAGCCATCAAGCCACAGATTTGAGAAGCTCGTTGCACTCTCAGGATGAATACGAGTGAGATGAAACCTAGACATATCATGGCAAAACTCCTCAGAGCCAAAAACAAAGAGAAAATTTGAAAGCACTCAGAGGTAGGGGGTTGGGGAGACACATTACTACAAGGAGCAACAATAAAACTAATTGAATTTTCAACAGAAATGATGAAAGCCAGAAGGTAATGAAATACCATCTTTGAAGTATTATCGATGAAATGCCATCTTTACGTCTTTAAATTAGTTCTCGAAAGAACTAATTTAAAAATAGGAATAGAAAGCTGGTAGGTTTTAACTCAACTATATCAGCAATAAAACTGAATAAAAATAAATGAGAGACTGCTACACTATGAAAAATAAAAACAAGAGCAAAAAAAAATTACAAGCACAGACCCCTAATAAAAATAGGAAACAGATTGAAAGCGAAAGGCCAGAAAAAGATATGTCATGCAAATATTAAGCAAAGAATGGTGGTGTGGCTATATTAATAAAATTTTAAGACTTTACATCAAAAGGCATGACTAGAAATCAAGAGAGATGATTTTTAATTATTCTTGATGATAAAGAAATCAACCCAGTATAAAACATAACCATGCTAAAAAATCTATTATTTGTAACTAATAGAACTTTTATTTGTAACTAATAAAAATGATTGAAATTACAGGAAGACAAAAGAGACAGGATGAAAAGGAAAAACAAACTCATAACTAGTTTAATATTGGTCTCTGTGTCATTATAGAGCAAGCAGACAAAAAACTAGTAAGGATATAAAAGATCTGAAACATGTCTACAGTGCAGACACACTGTGTGATCCCCCTATGTGGTAAATTTCACTAATTATTCCATACCATTCCAAAGTGATGTGTATTTGTTAATTTTTGAGTACCTTATTCTTTATATATCAGTTAGGTCATATAAAGTGCACTGTACTAAAAAACTAACAAAATCTACCATCCAGTAAAGGTTACCAAAATTCACTGTATGAAGGACTATCAATTGAGGTATAATTTACATCTAATAAAATGCATCCATTTTGCATGCACAGTTTGATGAGTTTTGACAAATGAATACACTCATGTTGCCACCACCACAATCAAGATTTAGAAAATTTCCATAATTTACATCAAACAACTAACTCCCAGGCAACCACTGACACGCTCTATGCTTATTAGGCAGTATAGCATAGTGGATAAAAATAAATCTATGGAGTCAGACTGCCTCAATTCAAATCTTAGTCCCACCACAACTAGCTGTGTGCCAGCCAAGATGTCATTTAACCTTTCTATGTCTCAATTTCCTTTTCTGTAAAATGGATATCATAATAATAGTAACTTCCTTTAAGGTTGTTAGGAGGATTAAATAAGTTAATGTACACAAGTGCTTATAATTGTGCCTAGCACATATTAAGTGACATATAGGCTTTAGCTGTGTTCCTAGGGTAAAGACGTCCATTGCCCACAGGAACTTTGCTTAGAGACCTATTGTTAGATGAAGAAGGCAATAATGATAGCATGGTTCATTATTTCCTCTGTACAGAATTTTAACAGAAAATTTATTTATGAAAGCAACTTCAATTGCTAAGCATATTATAAGATTCAACTGAAGGTAGGAGTTGCAATTCTACTTCCTTTACAAAGGCAAAAAAATGTATATTTATTGGAGAATCAGGGTTATTAAGAGCACCTGTTTATTCAGAAGAGCAAAAAAGTAGTTTGCATTGCTTAGCACATTCTGTAACAAGCAAGCAAACAAGAAAACTCTAACTTTTTTCTATTGTTCTAATTAAATTATGTACCTGTTAAGTGATAACAACGGTAATATTATCTACTTCCAATTCTCACTCTTCATACTTATGAGCAAAAAAGTAAGCATCATTAATAAGACAGGATAGTCTTAAATGTCATTTTCATAATTAATGCCCTGGACAAGTAGATTAAATAATTCAAGGGGAAAATTATCTCAAGTCATTTCTTGTGAGTAGAAACTATGCAATCAAAAGACATTTTTAAATCAAATGCATATTTAGAACAAATTCAAGTATAATGTGATTATTTTATAAAAAGTAAATTAAGAGATTGGTGGATTATTTTGCTTTTAACTAGTTTCTCTCTAACAACTATAGTACCAATTACAATTAATTATATAAATTATGTCTAAATAAAGTACATAAATATCTTCTGACAGTTTTATATTCAACTTCCATGGTTCAGGAAAGGAATCTAAATTTATAATCAAGATAAACTAGGAACTGAATTAAACATCTTGATATAAGTAGGAGAAAATCTGTAATTAGCATGACGTACAAAGAACCAACAGCAACCGATTATTGCTTTAATTGAATATTTCAATCTGAAAGTTGTTTTTTTAAAGATCACTATCAATGGCAAACTTTTAAAATGTCAACATTTAAATTTATATTTAGAACATTGCTACATGTACACAATAAGAAAATATGTGAAATAAAAATGGAAAGAAATAAATCACCAGATTTTTAAAGTAAACAATATTTAGACCCAGATCTCATAAAATTGACCATTTTACTTATAGTTTTACTTGGTATTACATACCTTAACTACCCTTGCAGTAAGGCAATGGTCACTATAGAAGAATATATATCAATGATCATCTTTATTCCAGAAATTACACTAAAGAAAATTTAAAAGACAAATTAACCAACCACAATGTATAGGCTTTATGTGGCCCTTTTTCAAATAAACAAACTGGAGAAAAATGGAAAATGTGAATACTAACTGGACACTTGACAATACCGGCAAATTAATGTTATTTTTAAGGTTTGATAATAGAATTACGGGTTTCCTTATTTTTTACAAATTCATAAAGAAATACCCAAAAAAAAGCCAGTATGATGTCAGGAACTCAACCTAATGGGAGCAAGAATGAGGTAAGTAATTGACAATAAGAACAAAATAATCAGTCATGTCCTATTGACAACAGGGAAGTTCACATTTAGTACATGGTAGTTCACTATACAATTCTCTCCTTTTGTATATGTTTGAGATTCTTCATAACACAGTTTTTAAAAGATGTTCTAATTGTTGTTAAAAACGCACTCTTATTTCACGAAAACAAAGAAAGAATAAAGATATATGAGGTTAAGTATGTGGGAATATTTGCCTTCTTCATAGAGAGCTCTTGAGTATTTAATTCATTCTATGTGAAATAAAACATGATCTATAGGTTAAGACTTCTTTATCTCAAAAGGTTACATTGAAAAAAATTAAGATCATGGCAGGAGTTTATTATATATCCTTTCTCTATCTTTCTGGTTTCTCCAAAAACTGTAATAATATCTATGGTCCTGCAATTTGCAATTTCATAAAGATATTGTCTAAAATAAAAGGCAGAGAAGAGAGAAAAAAATAGTAAACACTCAAAGTATTAATATTATTTTTGTAACCACAGTGGTGTTAGCTGTTGCTGTTGTTGTTGTTATTCTCCATTTTCTCATATTGGCACCAGTTGGTAATTTTTTCTTTAAAGTTTTATACCTGGTTATTAAAAAGTATTGCTTTCTACTGGATTGTGTCCAGTTAACCTAATGAAACTAAATGTCATATGCTTTAGTGTGTAAACATCATTGTCAGAGTATAAAAACTTACCTTAAGAAGAATGCAAGGGATGACATCTGAGAAGCTTGTTAGCTGTTCTGTGATGTTTGAGGTAATCATAACAGGAATACATGTGTTCCCAATCTCCTGATAATCATGCCGACAAGTTTCAAGACACTATTGCCTACTTTGTACCTCGAAAATTTGAGAAATTATTTTTCTTTTACTATGGGATCCCCGATTCCATTTCGAATATTTCACAATTGCTATCTCAGATCCAGTCAGATTTTTGCATCTGAAATTAGCAAATTTTGCAAATTTTTTTTGCAGATTTTGCAAAGAAACTGGTACACTCATTTCCCTTCAAACACTTTGATGTCGTATGAGAGATAGTTGCATCTTGCCACAGTTTATCATAGTAAATTCAAGCTGTGACTGTATTGACATAAAACACAAACATCCAGATGAAAAGTGAAAAATTCAATGAATCATTTGAATATTTCTGTACAAGACTCAAGTAGTTGAAAATAATACAGTTCAATTACATATATTTTCAAATATGAAATCCGAACTCAAGAAATAAAATTCTGATATTTTTGTCGTGATCTATATAAAGACAGACAATAGCAATAAAATAACTGAAATACTGACCAACTTTTATACGAAAGGATTTAAATGGTTATGAATATCATGCAGACAAAAACCATAGATCATTTTTAAGAAATTACATTTTTCTACTGCTTTTATTTTTGAAAGAATTAGCTAAAAACTACTTCTTTTAAAAAATATTTTAAAACTAATATTTCTGTATAATATGTGAGGATAAGGATCACTTATTTAATGATAATAAGCTCCTGAGTTGCCAAAGATTCTTAATGTTAAATGCAATAAAGACTACAGTTGCTGGACATTATTTAAAAGCCTCATATAATTGCTTTAGTCATGTTAATAGCAAATGCTTCCAGAGTGTTTTGCCAATAGAAGTCAATAATCACAGAAGAGGCGACAGGGAATATAAATTATAGTTTATCGGTTCTGGTCCTTTATAATATATTCTCTAAAAGTCAATACAGTTTTCTAATTCAGAAGGCAGTAGTTTAGTTTCTAGTGATTAAGTAACCATTTAGAAGAGGTTAGTTGCGGCAAAAAAGCAAAACTTCACAAATCCCAAAATGCAAAGAAGTCTGGGAACCTTCACAGCTTCAGATGTTCATCATTAAATGTCACAATAACATGACATTCATTTTCTTAAGTGGTTTATTAGCCTCACCTATTTGTAATATTTACTATTTAATGGCAAGGGAGAATTGTCAACAATTGGCTCCTGGAGAGTGGCCAATTGACAACATTAAAGTAATGTTCACCTCAGCAAACTTCCTAATGCTAGGTAAGTAACAAAAATGAGTGAGAAATTGACATTGTTGCTATGAGGTATTCGCAGGACACCATCAGAAGCAGGGTGGCCAGAAGGCTTTCTTTGAGTTACCTAAACACAGCTTCAAACTGTGTTTGAAGCACAGGAAAACCGGCATCTGCTGAGAAAGCTCAGCCACATGCCTATCTGAACTCAAGTAATAGAAAATGGGTTTTCTCCTTGTGATCAAAGAAAACATACAGAGAGATAAAATGGTTGCATTTTATGAATTTACCATAAGGAATAATAAATGACAATTGCATCTGGAATCCAAATATCCAAAAATGACAGAATGCCAGGACAGGTGCATTTATCTTCTCATCCATATACACAAAGTATATGCGTGTGTTATTTAGAGAGTCAGACAGATCTGAGTTTGAATTTTAGCTTTACCATTTGCAAACTGTTACAAATTAATCTTTCTAGTCCCAGTTTTATAACTGGAAAATGAGAATAATAATTGTGTTGATCCATTGTTGTAAAAATTAAGTAAGATAATGTGTGTTAAAATAGTATCACTGTTCCTGAAAGTGCTCAATAATTACTATTGTTCATATTATTGTAGTCATTCATATGTAGAGTTTCCAGATTTAGAAAAAAAAAAACGGAATTCCCAGTTAAATTTGAATCTCAGGTAAACAATGAATACTTTTTTAGAATAAGTATGTCTCATACAATATTTGAAACATACTTATTCTAAAAATTGAATTATTATCTGAAATTCAAATTTAAGTAAAGATCCTGCTTTTTATCTGGCAACCTTATTTACACATAAATGTGCTCAAGAAAATTCATTTATTTATCATTTAGCTAAGAATGTAATGATAAAGACTAAGATACCTAAGTCAGTCAAACAAAATGTACACATTAAAATTCATGGTCATTGCTAAAGGAAAGGCTCCCTATACCTTCACTCAGTATCTATGAACCTTAACTTCAGATCTCAAGAATTTATTTTCTGAGTAAGAGATGCTAGTTTTGGAGAATTGTGCTTACAAAAAATATAAAAGTATACTTGCTGTGGGAAAATTCCAGGCTCCAAAAGGAGGGTTAGCACAAACTAGTGGCTACAAGAAGTGCTCCCAGTCAAGCCTGTCTTTCCTGAACCCCTGGGCTTTGTCTTCTGATTTTCTCCTGTCAGCCTGCAAAGCCAGACGGAGCCATGGACTTTGGCATTCCCACTGTTATCTCTTGTGCTACCCCAATATCTGGCCACAGTCACGTCTCTGATTCTGTTTCAAATCCACAGACTGAGCGTTGGAACAGTGACCATGTTTTCTCAGCATTTCTACCCCTGTTTTGTTCCTGGCTTGACTTTGTACTCCCGTCTCTGTGCCAATACCCTGCACACGTCCCTTTTGCAGTGTTACCAATACAGAAACTGTTTTCTAAGCCCAAACAGATTAGACTCTACAAATTATTAAAGAGCCAGATATAACAGGAACACTGATAGCAGTGAGAAAATAGGGTTAGCCACCTGACAGCAGTGATATGCTATAATAATAATGACTGACATCGGTCAAGAACTTACTATGGCCAGTTGCAGTGTTAGACACTTAACTACTTTACCGCTTTCATCCTCTTCAAAGTAGGCAATGTTACATCCATTTTAAAGATGAAGAAAATGAGATCACAATGATAGTATGTGTCAGAGCTAGAATTGAATACACCTCTCTAACTCTATGAACCACATCTCTTTGACCAAGAAAGGCTTCCTGCTCAGTAAAAGGGGGCATAGAAAAGAAAAAAATTAACTGTCATGAACCCAAAAAAGCACTGTAGTCTTGTGTCACTAAATACAGGTAGAAACGCTTACCATTTGTTTTTTTGTTTGTTTGTTTTATTTTTAAGTTCTGGGATACATGTGCAGAGTGTACAGGTTTGTTACATAGGTATACATGTGCTATGGTGGTTTGCTAAACCAATCAACCTGTCATCTAGGTTTTAAGCCCCACATGCATTAGGTATTTATCCTAAAGCTCTCCCTCCCCTTGCCCCCCACCCCCAACAGGCCCCAGTGTGTGATGTTCCCCTCCCCGTGTCCTTGGGTTCTCACTGTTAAACTCCCACTTATGAGTGAGAACATGCAGTGTTTGGTTTTCTGTTCCTGTGTTAATTTGCTAAGGATGATGGTTTCCAGCTTCATCCGTGTCCCTGCAAAGAACACGAACTCATTCTTTTTTATGGCTGCATAGTATTCCATGGTGTATATGTGCCACATATTCTTTATCCAGTCTATCATTGATGGATACTTGTGTTGGTTCCATGTCTTTGGAGTGCTGCAATAAACATACGTGTGCATGTGTCTTCACAGAATGATTTATAATCCTTTGGGTATATATCCAGTAATGAGATTGCTGGGTCAAATGGTATTTCTGGTTCTAGATCCTTGAGGAATCACCACACTGTCTTCCACAATACCATTTGTATTTATATTCACTGGCCTAGATAATACATATGTATGCAGTGGTCCTAGACTACAATACTACATATATACAAATGGGGCCAGATGGCCCACTCTATTATGATGCAGGTCAATTCAACATTAAAGTTTAGAATACAGAATTATCACAAAGACTTAAATTATTCAGAGAGATAATATAGTAAGGTAATGAAACAAGTTTGGGGGTGACAGGGTCAGAAGGACCTGCATTTCAATCCTGGCTTCACCTCTTCCTTCTAGTTATGAGAACTGGACCACGTTTTTGGCTTCTTTAGGCCACAGGTTCTTTTGTGAAATGAGGGTGACATACCTACTCCATAGGTTGACTGTGAGGATGAAATGTGAGTACAGTTAGTGTGTTTAGTTCAGTGACAGACATATAAACACTGAAAAATGTAGTTTAACAGAACACAAGGAAATATGCAATCTATTTTAGATTTTTGTCCAAAATGGGAGGAGGGGGAGGGGAGAGGGAGAGGGAGAGGGAGAGGGAAAGGGAGAGAAGGAAGGAAGGAAGGAGGGAAGGAGGGAAGGGAGGAAGGGAGCAAGGAAGGAAGGAAGGGAGCAAGGAAGGAAGGATGGGAGCAAGGAAGGAAGGAAGGAAGGAGGGAGGGAGGGACAGACGGACGGATGGAAAGAGAGAGAAAGAAAGAGGATCAATCCCAATCCCTCAGTCAAATGAAAGTCAGTTATCCTCAGGGTTCCCAATAGCAAAGCTGTGTTTGTGTGTCTGTCTGTCTGTCTATCTATCCTCTATCATCTATCTGTTTCTTTGTATTCACTCACAGAACTATTTAAACTCTATCCTTTCAACAGATTTCAGATCCTGAAGAATTCTTCCTTATTGCTCTAAGGCTTTGGTCTTTCTAGCATCTGAGGAACTGCAGTGTACGTGTGAGCACCCCAGCCCTAGAATTAGCACTAACCTTCTATACATTTTACATACTCTACTCTCTCTAGATATGGTCTGTATATTATATACGCTATACCTATACCTATTTACTGCAGACTTGCTCTTTATGTGCTAGTTTAGCAGGTACACCATCAAACAAGAAAATCATCTACCAGAGCCAATAATATAACCCAGAATGGAATCGTGTCTAAAACATAAACATAAGAATGTAACACATCTCCACTCAAGAGTAGTTCTTTTTTTAAGCAATAAATGCCAAAGAGTGGTTGAGATAAATAGTTGTATCAGGAATATTCAGCGTTGTGTGGCATTTTGGGAGTCAGATTGTGGGATATCCACACCTGGGTTTGTTTGAAAGATGCTGCAAACATTCAGAAGGTAGTTGTGGTGGGTAGAATCAGCAGTGGGCATGTAGACCAAAGATTTAGATTGTAATCCCAGTTCTACCATGCTCTAGTTAAGCCTCTTAAAATAGACCTTCAATTTCTCTGTCTACAAAGTGCATGTAATACCACCTAAATTGGAAGACTGTTGCTATAATTAGGCTTTGTAGGTAAAACTTGGCACATAGTAGGTACTTAAATGTTAAATGATGTGGTTGGGAAAGTTTCAACCGTGCCTTTGCTCTTCAAGAAAGGGTTAGTAAAAGCAGAATGACTGTGCTTGAAGGATTTGTCTACTAGTTTCAATGAAATAGGAGAAATCTTCCTGAAATGTTGGCTAGTTTTTGACATCAAAGGAGATAAGTACCCTTTGGAAATTCATAGAATGAAACTTTTTGACACTTGCTTTTCTCCAGTTTAAGCCAACTGCTGAGTAAATTAACAAAGTATTAAGGCCATAGAAAGTCCTTCTTGTAATTTTTTAAAACGTGTGTAGGAATGAATGTACTTAATACCATTGAGCTGGACTATAATTTTCAATGCTGTTTATAAAAATGGCCAAGATGGCAAATTTTATATTATTTGTATTGTACCATAATGCAAAAAATATTCAGGAAAACTGTGTGTGTAGGAATGAGGGGAGAACATAGGAAGGGCTACTTTTACTAAATATCCAGGTGGAAGGAATTTTTTGTTTTTATTTATTGTTTCTTTTCTTCTCACGTTTAAAAACTTAAATGTAAAGACTTAGAAAAAATAAGACTAAAAGTACTTATTATGAATCTTTCGATTTGAGCAATATTGTATGGAAAGGGTGGAGAGGGTCAAAGTACAAACTGATCATTCTACACATGGATGAGTTCCAAAATACCTGCCTAGAAAACAGAGAATTAAAACTTTGCAACAAAGTAGAATATTGAAGTTAATTTACCTAATGGTATTATGTCAACCTGTCTCAACTAGCTTTCTGAGCAAACAAATGCTTCCTTTTAGGTATTTTCATTAGTTGTACAGATATTACATAAAAATATGAGATTTCTTGAAGACAAATATGGTGCTTTAGTGCCCCTCTATTAGTGATTTTAAAATGCATATACATCCAATCCAATAAATTATAAAAGTAATGTATTTCAATAAGTTAAAATATAGGAAAAAAACATAACACTCAATGCATTTTTTGCTTTTATGTATTAGTATGTAACTACAGTTTATATAGGTTTATTTTTAAGAGTAGTAGTTGGTATTTTATTTTGTTCATATTAGCTCATTTAGCGTTCCTATGCAACCTACAAAGCAGATATTATTGTCATCAATTTACAGACACACATACACATACACATACACAAAACAACTATGAAACTCAGAGAATCTAAGTTATTTCCCAAGACTGCACAGCTCATTAGTGGCAGATAGATTTGAATCCCTGTATGTCTGGCTCTAAGCTGATGTTTTAATCATGCTATCACAGAGTTTCTTTGAAATTGCATACCATTGAATTTTTTTTCATTTTATCATTCACCATCTATCCATCCATTCAACAGGCATCTGTTGAATAAATATTGAATGTGAGAAAGAAAAAAATTATCTGAGCAAAGAGAGCTCCTTTAAATTATCAGTCCCAAAGAGGCATTTAAAATGTAACAAGTCTCACTCTCCCTTGAACTAATTACCTCTTGAAACCACTTGCTATATGGGCATTTTGTGACTACTGATGGCAAGTAGCCATAAAATACCATACTCTTACTACCATAACTCTTACCCTTACTCTTAGTTTAACAATGTATAACCAGTTGCTAATCAAAGCTATTTATATAACAGAGTAAGAATTCCTGATGAACTACTTTTATAATTGTCCCCTCTCCTGATTTGCCTTTTCTTTTGTTTTTGTTTTTTTTTTTTTTGACAGAGTCTTGCTCTGTCGCCCAGGCTGGAGTGCAGTGGTGCGATCTCGGCTCACTGCAACCTCCGCCTCCCAGGTTCAAGCAATTCTCCTGCCTCAGCCTCCTGAGTAACTGGGATTACAGGTGCCTGCCACTGCGTCTGGCTATTTTTTGTATTTTTAGTAGAGGCGAGGTTTCACCATCTTGGCCAGGCTGGTCTCGAACTCGTGACCTCATGATCCACCTGCCTTGGCCTCCCAAAGTGCTGGGATTACAGGCATGAGCCACCGTACCTGGCCTGCCTTTTCTTTAAAAACTTGAGCCCCACCTTTGTTTGCCAGAGCCCTTCCCAAGGCAACTTGGAAGTGTGTCCCTGGCCACAGTCTTCAATCTTGTCCCAAATACTCTCTCCATGTTAATTTTGCTTCAGCTTCTCCCTTTTAGGTCAACAAATAAATGATACTAATATAAAACCTGATGAACCATTCAGATTATACTACCAAAAACTAGCCTACTTACAAAGGCTTTAGCTATGTATGAGGTATGTGATTCTCTCTCTCTTTTGTTTCTTCTGAAAAAAAAAAAAAAAATGGGACATGTGCAGAACGTGCGATTTTGTTCCATAGGTATACGTGTGCCATGGTGGTTTGCTGCACCTATTGACCCATCCCCTAAGTTGCCTCCCCTCCCACTCCACCCCCAACAAGTCCTGGTGTGTGTTGTTTCCCTCTCTGTGTCCATGTGTTCTCAATGTTCAGCGCCCACTTATGAGTGAGAACGTGCAACGTTTCGTTTTCTGTTCCTGTGTTAGTTTGCCAAGGATGATGGCTTCCAGCCTCATGCATGTCCCTGCAAAGGACATGATCTCATTCCTTTTTATGGATGCATAGTTTTTGATGGCCTATTATGTACCACGTTTTCTTTATCCTGTCTATCATTGATGGGCATTTGAGTTGGTTCCATGTCTTTGCTATTGTAAACAGTGCTGCATTAAACATACGTGTGCATGTATCTTTATAGCAAGATGATTTTTATTCCTTTGGGTATATACTCAGTAATGGGATTGCTGGGTCAAGTGGTATTTCCGATTCTAGATCCTTGAGGAATCACCACACTGTCTCCCACAATGGTTGAACTAATTTACATTCCCACCAACAGTGTAAAAGCATTCCTATTTCTCCACAGCCTCACCGGTATCTATTGTTTCCTGACTAGTTGACATTCTGACTGGAGTGAGATGATATCCCATTGTGGTTTTGATTTGTATTTCTCTGATGATCAGTGATGTTGAGCTTTTTTTCATATGTTTGCTGCCACATAAATGTCTTCTTTTAAGAAGCTTCTGTTCACATCCTTTGCCCACTTTTTGATGGGACTGTTTATTTTTTCTTGTAAATATGTTTAACTTCCTTGTAAATTCTGGATATTAGACCTTTGTCAAATGGGTAGATTGCAAAAATTTTCTCCCATTCTGTAAGTTGCCTGTTCACTCTGATGGTAGTTTCTTTTGCTGTGCAGAAGCTCTTTAGTTTAATTAGATCCCATTTGTCAAATTTGGCTTTTGTTGCAATTGCTTTTGGCATTTTTGTCATGAAGTCTTTGCCCATGCCTATGTCCTGAATGGTATTGCCTAGGTTTTCTTCTGGGGTTTTTATAGTTTTGGGTTTTACATTGAAGTCTTTAATCCATCTTGAATTAATTTTTGTATAAGGTATAAGGAAGAGACCCAGTTTCAGTTTTCTGCATATGGCTAGCCAGTTTTCCCAGCACCATTTACCAACTAGGAGATCTTTTCCCCATTGCTTGTTTTTGTCAGGTTTGTCAAAGATCAGATGATTGTAGATGTGTGGTATTATTTCTGAGGTCTCTGTTCTGCTCCATTGGTGTATATGTCTGTTTTGGTACCAGCACCATACTGTTTTGGTTACTGTAGCCTTTTAGTATAGTTTGAAGTCAGGTAGTGTGATGCCTCCAGCTTTATTCTTTTTGCTTAGGATTGTCTTGGCTGTACAGGGTTTTCTTTGATTCCATATGAAATTTAAAATAGTTTTTTCTAATTCTGTGAAGAATGTCAATGGTAGTTTGATGGGAATAGCATTGAATCTATAAATTACTTTGGGCAGTATGGCCATTTTTGTGGTATTGATTCTTCCTATCCATGAGAATAGAATGTTTTTGCATTTGTTTGTGTCTTCTTTTATTTTCATGAGCAGTGATTTGTAGTTCTCCCTGAAGAGGTCCTTCACATCCCTGGTTAGCTGTATCCCTAGGTATTTTATTCTCTTTATAGTGATTGTGAATGGGAGTTCTTAATTTGGCTCTCTGCTTGCCTATTGTTGGTGTAAAGGAATGCTCGTGACTTTTGCACATTGATTTTGTATCCTGAGACTTTGCTGAAGTTGTTTAACAGTTCAAGAAGCTTTTGGCCTGAGATGATAGGGTTTTCTAAATATAAAATCATGTTATCTTCAAACAGAGACAACTTGACTTTCTCTCTTCCTATTTGAATACCCTTTCTTTCTTTCTCTTACCTAATTAACCTGGCCAGAACTTCCAATACTATGTTGAACAGGAGAGGTGAGACAAGGCATCCTTGTCTTGGACTGGTTTTCAAAGGGAATGCTTTCAGCTTTTGTCCATTCAAAATGATATTAGCTGTGGGTTTGTCATAAATAGCTCTTATTATTTTGAGGTATGTTCCATCAATACCCAGTTTATTGAGAATTTTTAGCATGAACAGGTGTTGAATTTTATCGAAGGCCTTTTCTGCATATATTGAGATAATCATGTGGTTTTTGTCTTTGGTTCTGTTTATGTGATGGATTATGTTTATTGATTTGCATATGTTGAACCAGCCTTGCATGCCAGGGATGAAGCTGACTTGATCATGGTGGATAAGTTTTTTGATGTGCTGCTGGATTCAGTTTGCCAGTATTTTATTGAGGATTTTCGCATCGATGTTCATCAGAGATATTGGCCTGAAGTTTTATTTTTTTGTTGTGTCTTCTCGGTTTTGGTATCAGGATGACGCTGGCTTCATAAAATGAGTTAGAGAGGAGTCCCTCCTTTTCAATTGCTTGGAATAGTTCCTGAATGAATAGTACTAGCTCTTCTTTGTATTTCTGGTAGAATTCAGCTGTGAATAGATCTGGTCCTGGGATTTTTTTGGCTGGTAGGCTATCAAATACTGCCTCAATTTCAGAACTTGTTATTGGTCTATTCAGGGATTCAATTTCTTCCTGGTTATTCTTGGTAGGGAGTATGCATCCAGGAAATCATCGATTTCTTCTAGATTGTCTAGTTTATTTGCATAGAGGTGTTTGTAGTGATCCCTGATGGTAGTCTGTATTTCTGTGGGGTCAGTGGTGATACCACCTTTGTCATTTTTTATTGTGTCCACTTGATTCTTCTCTCTTTTCTTATTAGTCTAGCTAGTGGTCTATTTATTTTTTAAATTTTTTCAAAACACCATCTCCTGGATTCATTGACTTTTTTGAGGTTTTTGATATCTGTATCTCCTTCAATTCTTCTCTGATCTTAGTTACGTCTTGTCTTCTACTAGCTTTTGGATTAGTTTGCTCTTGCCTCTCTAGCTCTTTTAATTGTGATATTAGGGTGTCTTTCTAGCTTTCTGATGTGGGCATTTGGTTCAATAAATTTCCCTCTTAACACTGTTTTAGCTGTGTCCCAGATATTCTGGTACATTGTCTCTTTGTTCTCATTTGTTTCAAAGAACTTCTTGATTTCTATCTTAATTTCCTTATTTACCCAGGAGTCATTCAGGAGCAGGTTGTTCAATTTCCATGAAATTGTGTGGTTTTGAGTGAATTTCTTAATCCTGAGTTCTAATTTAATTGCACTGTGGTCTGAGAGACTGTTATGATTACAGCTCTTTTGCATTTATTTGCTGAGGAGTGTTTTACTTCGAATTATGTGGTCGATTTTAGAAAAAGTGCCATGTGGCTCTGAGAAGAATGTATATTCTGTTGATTTGGGGTAGAGAGTTCTGTAGACATCTACTAGGTCCACTTGACCCAGAGCTGAGTTCAAGTCCTGAATATCCTTGTTAATTTTCTGTCTCGTTGATCTAACACTGACACTGGGGTGTTAAAGTCTCCCACTGTTATTGTGTGGGAGTCCAAGTCTCTTTGTAGGTCTCCAAGAACTTGTTTTATGAATCTGGGTGCTCCTGTATTGGGCTCATATATATATTCAGAATAGTTAGCTCTCCTGGTTGAATTGTTCCCTTTACCATTATGCAATGCTCTTCTTTGTCGTCTTTTTATCTTTGTTGGTTTAAAGTGTGTCTTGTCAAAGACTAGGATTGCAACCCCTGCTTTTTTTTTGTTTTCCATTTGCTTGGTTAATTTCTTCCATCCCTTTATTTTAAGCCTGTGTGTGTGTTTGTATGTAAGATAGGTCTCCTGAATACAGCACATCTATGGGTTTTGACTCTTTATCCAATTTGCATTTAATTATGTGTCTTTTAATTGGGGCATTTAGCCCATTTACATTTAAGGTTAGTATTGTTATGTATGAATTTGATCCTGTCATCATGATGCTATTTGGTTATTTTGCACACTAGTTGATGCAGTTTCTTTATCTGTCATTGGTCTTTATATTTTGGTGTGTTTTTGCAGTGGCTGGTACAAGTTTTTCCTTTCCATATTTAGTGCTTCTTCAATGAGGTCTTGCAGGGCAGGCTTGGTGGTAACAATATCCCTCATCATTTGCTTGTCTGGAAAGGATTTTATTTCTCCTTCGCTTATGAAGCTTAGTTTGCCTGGATATGAAATTTTGGGTTGAAAATTCTTTTCTTTGAGAATGTTAAATATTGGACCCCAGTCTTTTCTGGCTTGTAGAGTTTCTGCTGAGTGGTCCACTGTTAGTCTGATGGGCTTACCTTTGTAGGTGACCTGGCCTTTCTCTCTGGCTGTCCTTCATTTTGATCTTGGAGAATCTGATGATTATGTATCTTGGGGTTGATCTTCTCATGGAGTATCTTAACAGTGTTCTCTGTATTTCCTGAATTTGCATGTTAGCCTGTCTTGCTAGACTGGGGAAGTTCTCCTGGATAATATCCTGAAGTGTGTTTTCCAGCTTGTTTCCATTCTCCCCCTCTCCTTCTGGTACTCCAGTCAATCATAGGTTTGGTCTTTTTATGAAGTCTGATATTTCTTGGAGGCTTTGTTCATTCCTTTTCATTCTTTTTTCTGTATTCTTGTCTGCATGTCTTATTTCAGTAAGGTGGTCTTCAAATTCTGATATCCTTTCTTCCACTTGGTCGATTTGGCTGTTGAAACTTGCATATGCTTCACGACGTTCTCATGCTGTGTTTTTTCAGCTCTATCAGGTCATTTATGTTTCTTTCTAACCTGGTTATTCTAGTTAGCAATTCCTCTAACCTTTTATCAAGGTTCTTAGCTTCTTTGCATTGAGTCAAAACATGCTTCTTTAGCTCAGTGTAGTTTTTTATTACCCATCTTCTGAAGCCTACTTTTGTCAATTCGTCCATCTGATCCTCTGCCCAGTTCTGAGCTCTTGATGGAGAGACACTGCAATCATTCGGAGGAGAAGAGGCACTCTGTCCTTTTGGGTTTTCAGCATTTTTTCATAGCTTCTTTCTCATCTTCATGAGTTTGTCTAGTTTTGATCTTTGAGGCTGCTGATCCTTGGATGGGGTTTTTGTGGGGGCCTTTTGTTGTTGTTGTTGATGCTGTTGTAGTCACTTTGTGCTTGTTTATTTTTCTTTCAATAGTCAGGTCCCTCTTCTGTAGGGCTGCTGCAGTTTGCTGGTGGTTCATTTCAGGCCCTATTCATCTGATTTGCTCCTATGCCTAGAAATGTCACTCAAGGAGGCTAGAGAAAAGCAAAGATGGGTGCCTACTCCTTCTTCTGGGACCTCTGACCTTGAGGGTAACCAACCTGATGCCAGTAGGATCGTTCCTATATAGGGTGTCTGACAACCCCTGTTGGAGGGTCTCACCTTGTTGGGTGGCATGGGGAGTAGGACCCATTTAACAAAACACTTTGTCCCTTGGTGGAGAGGGTGTGCTTCACTGTGGGGAAACCCACTCAGCTGGGCTCCCCAGATTCTTCAGAACAACCAGGAGGAAAGGCTAAGTCTGCTGCTCTGCAGAGACTGAGGCTACTTCTCTCCTAGGGGCTCAAGCCCAGGGAGATTCAAATTCTTTCCCTGAGCCTCTGGCTGGAGTTATTGGAGATCCTGCAGGGAAGCCCCGTCCAATGAGGAAGGATGGGTCAGGGTTAGGCCTGAAGGGGCACTCTGGCCACAGATTGCCACAGCTGGTGTGTTGGGCTGTGGGGACAAGTCTTGGGACCAAGCTGTCCAGCCTCCCTGGCTCCAGCAGGGGGAAAGTGCAGCCTGGGGCTATAGAAATGCTGCCCTTCCCCAACCCAGGGAGCTTAGCTTGTTAGGCAGTTGCAAGTCCCCGTGCTGGCTGCTGCCCCTTCCCCAAGGAGCTCAAATGGTTTAGACAGCAGGCAGCCATGCCTGGTGCTGGTCACCCCTCCCCCAGGAGTTCCATAGGCTTAAGCAGATTCCAGCTGAAAGGCTGTAAGAATCTGCATGCTCTGAGGTTAGGATCCTAGGCCCCAGTGGCGTGAGTTCACTAGTGGGATCTTCTGATTCATGGGTTGCACAGTTCTGTGGAAAGAGCACAGTTCCCCAGCTAAGTAGCATGCTCACTCACCACCTCCCTTGGCTGGGAGGAGGGAGTTCCTCTTCCCCAAGAGGTTCTCAAGTGGGCCACCACACCACAATGCTCTTCCTTCTCTCTGTGGGTCACACCAGTCTTCTAGTCGATTTTGATGAGAAAACTTGGATGCTTTGGTTGCCAGTGAAGGATTCACATGCTTATTACGGTTTTTTCCTATGGAAGCCTCTGAATGCCGCTGTTTCTAGTTGGCCATCTTGGTCCTGTCCCCATATAGGTTTTTATGTATAACTGTCTGTGTCTTTTTAATTTAATATACTACTATAATTTTTAATGTTGTTTATAAAATTTCTCTAGTACCACTTTTAATAGTTAAATAGTATTCCTTTACTGATGTATCATTATTTACAAAACTCTTCTTCTATAGTTCAATATTTGGGTGGTTTCTAATTTGGGACTGCTATTTAAAATGCAGCAAGAAATATGTTATTTTATACATTTTTATTTCTTTTAGAGTATTTCCACAGGACAAATTCCCTTAATCAAAATGTTTGTCTATACTATACATATTGCCTTATACAGTTTAGATATTTGTCCCTGCCCAAATCTCATGCTGAATTATAATCCTCAGTGCCGGAGGTAGGGCCTGGGGAACTGTTTGGATCATAGAGGCAGATCCCTCATAGCCTGGTGCTGTCTTCCTGATAGTGGGTTCTTTCCAGAGAGCAGGTCATTTAAAAGTGTGTGGCACCTTCCTGCCCACTCTCTTTCTCCAGCTCTGCACTGGGAGATACGTGCTCCCCCTTCACCTTCTGCCATGACTGTAAGCTTCCTGAGGCCTCCCCAGAAGCAGATGTTAGCACAACATTTTCTCTAGAGCTTGCGGAACTGTGAGCCAATTAAACCTTTTTTCTTATAAATTACCCAGTCTCGAGTATTTCTTTGTAACAATGCAAGAGCACCCTAATTTCCAAATTGCCTTCCAAAATGATCATACCAGTTACATTATAATACAAAATATTAGAGTTGTTCCTGTTTTTATTTAGATTTGTTGACCTTAAAGGGAAATAAATAATAAATAATACTTTTTTTTTTTTTTTTTTTTTTGGAGATGGGTCTACTCTGTCACCCAGGCTGGAGTGCAGTGGCATGATCTGGGCTCAAGCAATCCTCCCACCTCAGCTTCTGAGTATCTGAGACTACAGGTGCCCACCACCAAGCCCGGCTATTTTTTTTTTTTAAATTCTTTGTAGAGATGGGGTTTTTCCATGTTGCCCAGGCTGGTCTCGATCTCCTGGGCTCCAGCAATCCATCCAACTCAGCCTCCTAAAGTGCTGGCATTATACACATGAGCCACCACACCCGGCCAGTTTGCTTTTATTTGGTTAGAAAACATATTGAGTTAAAATGAAAAGTCACTGTTAATTTGGATTTTCTGACACTTATAGTTAAATCTAATCCTAACTAATATGGAGACTGACTTAAAATTTACAATGAATATAAAGAAGAGTAATTTTTTACTTAATTTCTTCGGTCATTTACGCTTACAGAAGATATATTGCCATTTTATTCTTCCAATATAGTAACAATAAACCTTGTACAATTCAAAATATTCTCTAAAGATAATTTAGAAATGAAAATACAGTTTAAAAACTAATTAATTGTGACAATTATGACTACGTTTCAGTTTAGAGACACTAGTAAGCATGGAATTACCTAATTAGTAGATTGAACCATTGAAATTGCCTATATTTGGCCACATTTTCTACAAAAAAAAAAAAAGTAATTTAGTGTATCAACCTGAAACATACATAATGTGAAAAAATGTTTCTCTACACTGTAGCCCTCAAGTTAGCAGTCATGAGCATCCTTTCTTGCATGAGGGCCAATTCAGTAAAGAAAATGAAAACATTCACAGTTCACATTTTTAAAATTAGTTTTATGTGCGTGTGCTTTACTAAAATAAATGAAATATTTGCAACTGCACTTATTTCAGTTAAGAGTTTTATAAGTTGGTGCTAAAATTTCAGAAACTGCATAATCAACTTACACCACAATATTTGATGATAAATCTGTAATTTTTAATATATGTTGTGTGAGATATGGTAGTACAGGATATAAGGAGTAGCATTTTTAGGTTGGAGAGAAAAACTGACCTGAGTGAGTCTCACCATAGACCAGTAACAAAAGAGATAGCATGTGAGGAACTTATTTTTAAGTTCTACGGAAGCAACAGTAGAGACTCTGCCATTTGAAGGCAAAATCAACTCTGCATCCGTAAATGTAATATATTTCTTTTCTTTTCTTTCTTTTTTTTTTTTTTTTGAGTACTTCATTTGACTGACTAAGGAACCTTCTCAGGTACTCAAGTAGTTTTATGCATCTAATGAAAAAAATTAAAAATATGGTGTATTGTATAAGTATGTGTGTATACTCTTAAAATATTTTAATATATATTCTAGGAACATATATATATATATATATATATATATACATATATATGTTGTTAAAATATTTTAATATTGTATATACATTTTAGTAAAACTTTCAAATGAGAACTCCAAGACTGATCTATTCAAAGCCCAAATTATCTTAAATATCTGTAAATATGAATAGGTTCCTTAACACAAACATAATGATCTCAAGGTTTAATTCTCTTTTTTTTTTTTTTTTTTGAGATGGAGTCTCACTCTTTGGGCCAGGCTGGAGTGCAGTGGCGTGATCTCGGCTCACTGCAAGCTCCGCCTCCCGGGTTCACACCATTCTCCTGCCTCAGCCTCCCGAGTAGCTGGGAATACAGGCTCCTGCCACTGCACCCGGCTAATTTTTTGTATTTTTAGTAGAGACGGGGTTTCACCATGTTAGCCAGGATGGTCTAGATCTCCTGACCTCGTGATCCACCCGCCTTGGCCTCCCAAAGGCTGGAATTGCAGGCGTGAGCCACCGCGCCTGGCCAATTCTCTTAAATATTTCTAAACTTAAGTCTAGATTTTCTTAGGGTTGATAGATACTTGTGCACTAAAGAAAGTGTTTTGTCATCCCAAACAATTTGGAGTATATTTGTAGGAGGTAGGGGTGATCCTTTCATTAGTCACATGAAATTGCAGAATAGCTGTAGATTTTGGCCAGTATGGTGACCACGAGTCTCCTTGGAACAAACTGAGCCTAATGACAATCTATAACAAGGATTTCAGAGGTTAACTCTCAGCCTTTCCCCAATATCCAGTTGATCTATTGTGCAGGGTTACTATGAGAATTAAATGAGTTAATACACGTAAAGTCCTTACGTCGGTGCCTGGTAGAGAGGAAGCTCTATGTTATCTCATAAGCTTCATCTGACTAATCAGTCACAATTTCCAGGGTCATTCTCCTGCCAACATTTTTGTCTCACAGTGGTCATATGTGGGGTTCCTATAGTGCTTCCAAATGCTAAATCCCTGGCAGCAGCCTCAGAATGTCAGCCCTAGATACGCACATAAGATTTCACAGTCCTGGCAAGATGAAACTACTCAAGAGTGGGGGCGGTTTTCCATGAATAGCTGAAGGAGATGGATTTTAGCCATCCACTTTAATATTATAAAGGGGTTTCTTTTCAGAGTGATGAAAATATTCCGGAATTAGAGAACGGTGATAGTTGCACAACCTTGTGAATATACTCAAAACCACTGAAATGTCCACTTTAAAATGGTGAGTTTTTATGATATGTGAAGTATAGCTTAATAAAAATAATTTCAACAAGTAATACAAAAACAAAAGCTAGATCTTTGGTCACCAAGGCTGCATTAAAAAATTACCCCCAAAACATGGTGGCAGAAAACAACCATTTATTTTGGTCATGTATTATGTGGTTCAGGAATTCAAATGAGACAGAGTAAGATGGCTTTTGTCTGTGATGTCTGGGACCTCAGCTGGAAGGCTTCAAGGGGGTAAAATAATCTGCAGGCTCACTCATTCACATGTCTGGCAGTGGACGCTTCGTTGACATGTGAAGGCTCAGACCTTAGCTGGGGAGGTTGTCTGTAGCACTTTCTTATGGCCTTGCCACATGGTCTGGGCTTTCTCACAGCATGGTGGCTGGGTTCCAAGGACAAATGTCTCAATAGAGAGAGAAGAGACAGCCAGGTGGAAGCTGTTTTACCTTTTATGACCTAGCCTCTCAGAAGTCACCTCCTGTCTCCAGTGCATGCCATCCCTTAGAAGCAAGTTACTAAGGCTAGCGCATATTCAGTACTGGGAATATAAAAATATCTTCTTTCTTTGGAGAAATGTCAATATCACACTGCAAGAAAAGCACAGGAATAGGCTATATTTGAAAACAAAATCTGCCACGGTGTTTAATAATCATATCTTCCTGAAAAACAAGTATAATCCACTCAATGTAAATTTTGCAAAATGGAAGCCCTAAGATTCTGCATATAAGCCATTAGACTTAAAGCAAAAACAACATGAAAAAATTTCTTCAACAGTATGACAATGACATTTAAAAGCTGTATTTCTTCTGAGCACACTTTTTTTGTGTGTATTCAAGCAAACTCATTTATTCATTTATTGAACAGAAATGTATTATGCCAAATATTCTTTTATGCTCTGGGATGTACGAGTGAGCAAGAAAAGACAAATGGCACCTAGCCTTCACAGAAAAAAAATAACTACAATGGAATTACATAAATGTGGTAAAAGGGAAAAGACGGCATTGTAGGAGCACAGTTTAGTGATTCACTCAGATAACCCGGATCTGTGAATAGCTATAGTGTGATATGTGGATTAGGTTTTAATAACAAACAAGATTCAGAGAAGACATATTAGTTGTTGGAAAGGAAATCCCTCCCAAAAGTCAGGCCTACATGAAAGAATGTAGAAATCAGAAAAAGACTTAGGCAATTTAAATAGAGTAAAACAGGATAATTCAGTGGCAGAACTTATCTTCCTTTATCCTCTCCAACTCCTTTCCAGCCTCCATTTTCCTAAACAACCACCCTAGAATAACTTGGTGAGGTAGTCAAGAATTTAGATCCAGGAGCTCGTTTTTTGAAAAGATTAACAAAGTAGATAGACCACTAGCCAGACTAATAAAGAGAAAAGAGAGAAGAATCAAATAGACACAATAAAAAGTGATAAAGGGGATATCACCACTGATCCCACAGAAATACGAACTACCATCAGAGAATACTATAAACACCTCTACGCAAATAAACTAGAAAATCTAGAAGAAATGGATAAATTCCTGGACACATACACTACCTCAAGACTAAACCAGGAAGAAGTCAAATCCCTGAATAGGCCAATAACAAGTTCTGAAATTGAGGCAGTAGTGAATAGCCTACCAACCAAAAAAAGTCCATGATCAGATGGATTCACAGCTGAATTCTACCAGAGGTACAAAGAGGAGCTGGTACCATTCCTTCTGAAACTTTCCAAACAATAGAAAAAGAGGGAATACTCTCTAACTCATTTTATGAGGCCAGAATCATCCTGATACCAAAACCTGGCAGAGAGACAACAAAAAAAGAAAATTTCAGGCCAATATCCCTGATGAACATCCATGTAAAAATCCTCAATAAAATACTGGCAAACCGAATCCAGCAGCACATCAAAAAGCTTATCCACCATGATCAAGTCAGCTTCATCCCTAGGATGCAAGGTGGTTGAACATATGCAAATCAATAAACGTAATCCATCACATAAACAGAACCAATGACAAAAACCACATGATTATCTCAATAGATGCAGGAAAGGCCTTCGATAAAATTCAACACCGCTTCATGCTAAAAACTCTCAATAAACTAGGTATTGATGGAACGTATCTCAAAATAATAAGAGCTATTTATGACAAACCAACAGCCAATATCATACTGAATGGGCAAAAGCTGGACGCATTCTTTGAAAACCGGCACAAGACAAGGATGGCCTCTCTCATCACTCCTATTCAACATAGTTTTGGAAGTTCTGGCCAGGGCAATCAGGCAAGAGAAAGAAATAAAGTGTATTCAAATAGGAAAAGAGAAAGTCAAATTGTCTCAGTTTGCAGATGACATGATTGTATATTTAGAAAACCCCATGGTCTCAGCCCCAAATCTCCTTAAGCTGATAAGCAACTTCAGCAAAGTCTCAGGATACAAAATCAATGTACAAAAATCACAAGCATTCCTATACACCAATAACAGACAAACAGAGAGCCAAATCATGAGTGAACTCCCATTCACAATTGCTTCAAAGAGAATAAAGTACCTAGGAATCCAACTTACAAGGGATGTGAATAACCTTTTCAAGAAGAACTACAAACCACTGCTCAACAAAATAAGAGAGGACACAAACAAATGCAAAAACATTCCATCCTCATGGATACGAAGAATCAATATTGTGAAAATGGCCATACTACCCAAAATAATTTGTAGATTCAATGCTACCCCATCAAGCTACCATTGACTGTCTTCACAGAATTAGAAAAAACTACCTCACATTTCATATGGAACCAAAAAAGAGCCCATATAGCCAAGAAAATCCTAAGCAAAAAGAACAAAGCTGGAGGCATCATGCTACCTGACTTCAAACTATACTACAAGGCTACAGTAATCAAAACAGCATGGTACTGGTATCAAAACAGATATATAGACCAATGGAATGGAACAGAAATAACACCACACATCTACAACCATCTGATCTTTGACAAACCTGACAAAAAAAAAATCAATAGGGAAAGGATTCCCTATTTAATAAATGGTGTCGGGAAAACTGGCTAGCCATACACAGAAAACTGAAACTGGGCCCCTTCCTTACACTTTATACAAAAATTAACTCAAGATGGATTAAAGACTTAAAGGTATAAAACCTAAAACCATAAAAACCCTAGAAGAAAACCTAGGCAATACCATTCAGGACGTAGGCATGGGCAAAGACTTCATGACTAAGACATCAAAAGCAATGGCAACAGAAGCCAAAATTGACAAATGGGATCTAACTAAACTAAAGAGCGTCTGCACAGCAAAAGAAACTGCCATCAGAGTCAACAGGCAACCTACAGAATGGGAGAAAATTTTTGCAACCTATCGGTCGGACAAAGGGCTAATATCCAGAATCTACAAAGAACTTTAAAAAATTTACAAGAAAAAAACAAACAACTCCATCAAAAAGTGGGCAAAGGATATGAACAGACAGTTCTCAAAAGAAGACATTTATGCAGCCAACAACCATATGAAAAAAAGCTCGTCATCACTGATCATTAGAGAAATGCAAATCAAAACCACCATGAGATAACATCTCATGCCAGTTAGAATGGTGATCATTAAAAAGTCAGGAAACAACAGATGTTGCAGAGGATGTGGAGAAATAGGAATGGTTTTACACTGTTGGTGGGAGTGTAAATTAGTTCAACCATTGTGGAAGACAGTGTGGTGATTCCTCAAGGATCTAGAACTGGAAGTACCATTTGACCCAGCAATCCCATTACTGGATATATACCCAAAAGATTATAAATCATTCTACTATAAATACACATGCACACGTATGTTTATTGCAGCACTGTTCACAATAGAAAAGACTTGGAACCAACCCAAATGCCCATCAATGATAGAACTGGATAAAGAAAATATGGCACATATACTCCATGGAATATTATGCAGCCATGAAAAAGGGATGAGTTCATTTCCTTTGCAGGGGCATGGATGAAGCTGGAAACCATTATTCTCAGCAAACTAACACAGGAACAGAAAACCCAACACTTCATGTTCTCACTCATAAGTGGGAGGTGAACAATGAGAACACATGGACACTGGGAGGGAACCATCACACACTGGGACCTGTTGCAGGATGGGGGCCTCGGGGAGGGATATAGCATTAGGATAAACACCTAATGTAGATGACTGGTTGATGGGTGCTGCAAACCACCATGGCATGTGTATTCCTAGGTAACAAACCTGCACATTCTGCACACAAATCCCAGAACTTAAAGCACAATTAAAAAAAAAAAAAAAAAAAGATTTTAGGTAATTGCACAAGTTCCAGAAATTTTGAAGCCCTAAAAAATGGAAATACTGTTTTTATAAACAAAAATTTAACTGACCCACATAATAACTTTTATGTGACATTACTATGCCCATGTCCCTAGAGTTAATATGTTTATTAAATGTATCACTCCTCACTGTGTTTAATCATTAAAGTACAGCTTAGCCCTAACCAATCATTTCCAGAAATTTTCATATTCTGTAGTCACACTGATGTTAAGCAGGCATTTTCTTTAAAACGCTTTGAATGGAACTGGGTTTCCCTCCTCCCAGCCTTAATTATTTTTGATAAAAGAACATGAAAGTAGTGACAACGTAATTATAGCTTTATGCAGCTGAAATTCAATCTCTTTATCAAGTTACATAAAAGAAACAGAGGACACTAATTCACCCAGAGGACAGAACCAACAGCTGTAAGTTTTCCTGTCCAAGGTGGTTTGTCTCTGAAAAAGGAGCTTGCAGTCTTGTGAAATGCCATCTGGGATGAAGTGACTCCTGCCATTTTGAACACAAAAATACAAAACAACTGCAACCAAGGAGATACTTTAGTCTGATTTTGAAACCATAGGATAAAAAGTTATTTTTAGTGCAGCTAAAATCCCTATAGGTGAAACTAGCATATCTTTCTTTTCAAAAGTGAGAAAAGTAGTTTAGGAAAGGCCTTTCTGAAAACTCACCTTCTTAATTTTTTTTCTTATTGTCTAGAATGCAGTCCTACTCCTTTCTGCTTTATCCTCCTTCCCCATCTCCCAACCTCACCTGAACTCTTGTCATTGTATATTGTGGTTTCTTCTATTTCCAACATTAGACTGCAAGCTCTTTGAGGGCAGGAACTGGTTTTACTGTATGTATACATTAACAGCTGGCATTTGTGGACATACAAAGAATGTTTCATGAAAGAAAGAATAGGAAGGAAGGGAGGAAAATAGGAAAGAAGAAGAAGGGAAGAAGGGGGAAGAAAAGAAGGAGAGAGGGAAGAAAACGAGAGGAAGGAAGGAAGGAAGGCAGGAACGAAGGAAGGAAGGAGGGAAGGGGAGAAGGGGGGAAGGGGGGAAAGGGGAATGGGGGAAGGGGGGAGGGAGGGAAGGGGGAAGGGGGGAGGGAGGGAAGGAAGGAAGGGCAGATAGAGGAAAGCTAGCAAACCGAGGAGTGAGGGAAAAATTCATTTTGAAGATTGAAGCAAATTTGACGACGACAGACGTAGGTTCTGAGCAGTATTTTAGATTTTTTATTTTTATTTGTTTAGGTTTAATATTTTGACTTTAATAGGAACTAGGATGAGGGTTTCATTTTCTCTCACATTGTTTTTTACTGATCTACATGAAAGTAACATCTGACTTACAAAGAATAGGTTGCACATTTAAGCACTGTTGCCATTGATGTTGCTAGGAAGTGAGGGCAGGGTTATATTCTGAGATTTTTCTCACAGGCTCCTTTTTTCCCTGCATTTCCTCCGGATTTGTAATATGAGGGAGTTAAAGGTAATCTTGAAGACCGAAACACAAAACCACCTTGCATTTTACTACAATCTTTCTCACAACTCCAGTTGACATGTTCAATTGTACCAACTTTATTACTCATCAAAAAAAGAGGTATCTTGAAATACAAATTACTTTTTGATGGGCTTACATCACTATCCCTTTATCACAGAGCTCAACAGTGTTACTGTGAAAGCAAACAGGCATTACCATCTAGGGGACATCTTTGCAAGTTAAATTCATAGTAGTTTAAAAAAAAAAGGTGCTCATTATACTTCTCAGACTCAGACTTTATTGCTAGAAATTGCATTATTTCTTTGTTGATCTCTAGTTGTTAAAAATAATATTCTCAATACAAATATTGTGGAATGGATTCTGAATAGAAGTTATGCATACTGAAAGAAAAGCCTGTATAATGATACGCATTCATATGATGTCAACCTACGATGATATACCTTGACACAGAAATCTGGAAACAAGGAAATGTTGGTTTGTTTTTTCAAAATCGGAAACATGGATAAGTTACCTAAACTTATATTTGAGAATTAAACCAAGCTGGAACTCCTTCCATATTTTGGAGAGGACAAATATCCTTAAATAAATACATAAGGATGAGTGAAACTTTTAAAGACTTAGAGCCATTTGGGCTGTAGCCCTTACACCTGGAGAAACAAACCAATTCTGGTCATGAGCTTGCTGGTGTCAAAGGACAATTGCAAAACTAATCCGGCCTCCATGTTTCTGCCTCACATGGAAGAACTAGTCTGCTATCAAGGGATACCACTGGTGATTTCATGGTGTTGCATTATTTCATGTCATTGGTGAAAATGATTTTCATTGGCCTTATTCCCTGAGGGAATCATACAAACAGCACAGTTTAAAAATCCACATAACTATGATCGAAGTTATATATAATATCTACAAAATCTTTAGATTTTAGAAAGATCTAGGTTGGTTAATGAATAGAAGATTAAGGAGGTTTTAAATTTTTTCATCAGAATTGGTTTATGAATTACCTAAGAAAACTCAGCATATTAAGTGTCACAAGAACCGTGCCATAATGCACAGCTTTTAGAAATAATATGCCATTGTCCATCAAAATGTTATTTGGTCTATTACACCGGTTCCTGTGAATTTAACTTCAGATCTTTTTAGAGGGATCTGACACATAATGACACATAAATCTTGTTGGGATCCAAAATAGAATTGAGCTCAAATATTTGACATGACTTTTATGGAGATAGAGTTTCTATTCCAAAAAAGGCAAAGCAATATCTAATTACCATAAGACATAGCAACCATCAAGAATCATATACTAAAAATATGCCCAGGAAGCCCTATTTTATTCTCAGAGATGAGGATTTAAGATTAAAGAACATTTTAATAAATAAGAGGCGACATAGGCAGAAGAAACCCAGTAAACAAAATTTGTTTTGTGATGTTATTTAATATTTTGTCTTTCCAAAAGTGGAATCATGATACGTGCCCAATAAAAGTAAGTAATTTATTACTAGAACATTAAACAGGTTGTAGGCATAGGATTCAAGTTATTTTGGTATCCCACCTGGCAGGATCTTGTGACTAAAACCAATGAATACTAATCTTCTAATCTATATGCCTTGGAGATAATTCTTCATAAAATTTCCTAGGGAAATATAATGGTCCAATTCACAGTGGATATGTGACCGGGGGCGAATCATGAGGTCAGGAGTTCAAGACCAGCTTGGCCAATATGGTGAAACCCGGTCTCTACTAAAAATACAAAAACTTAGCTGGGTGTGGTGGCATGCGCCTATAATTCCAGGTACTCGGGAGGCTGAGGCAGGGGAATTGCTTGAACCCAGGAAGCGGAGGTTGCAGTGAGCCAAGATCATGCCACTGCACTCAAGCCCAGGCGACAGTGCGAGACTCCATCTCAAAACAAAAACAAAAACAAAATACTTCTTATTTTGATTGTCACAGAATTGTAAAATTTTGTTTAATTTATTTGTATGTATCAAAATAAAGGAAGAACTGATTTCCAAAGCCAACATGAAAGAGAAAATTGCATATTATGTTACAAATTATGCTGTTTTGATGGCTAATTCCTGTGTTTCCAGATAGTTGATTCTTAATGATCCAAACTCTCTACATTGTACAGTTACGGTCACGATTGCTATAAAAGCAACTACGGCTAATTATAACCAAGTAAAGGTAAACATCATATTTATTTGAATAATGAATTCATGGTAAGAAATGCTCTAGGTGAATGTCAAGAACATCTTTCAAAGTATGAAAATATAAAGAAGTCATTATGACTCTTAAAAGTTCCAGTTCCCTATATGGCCAAATGCCATGTGTGAACTGATTGTAATGTTTCCCAGCCAAATGAGTAATTATGATAAATAGAATCAACTGGTCTCCATTAATAAGTGTAGCTTATTGATCAGTTCTGAGAAGGGCACTGGACTCTAATGGCCTCAGAGTAACTGAAGTAGTCTATGCTATTAACAATTTGTAGTCGAGGAAACTAAAGCACGGAAATCATCAGAGAAAAGCAGTCGTCATTCCAGGGCTGGGACCTACAAGTCCTAAATCACATCTTGACTTATTACTAAATTATGTTCCAGGGAGTTTCCTGTTTTTTTATTACCAGTCTTTATTTTAGATTGGGTTTGAAAAACTTCTCACGTTGCTTTCAGTGATTTATTTTCTAGTACAATTAGATATAATGATTAAAACATTTAGCTTTTTTTTTCCGTGAACTTGAATAACATCTAAACAGACTCCCCCTTCCCATACTCTATAACTAAATAGGACAGAGTGGTCACAAAGAAGTACATGCTTTCTCTGTCAAGGTTAAACTAAAACTGACAATAATATACTAGAACACACAAAAAAAAAAAACACTAGAGGGTTAGTTTTTTTGTTGTTGTTCTCCCCTTTCTTTAAAAGTAAATAGTCATTTAGCAACATATCAAAAAGTCTTATTGGAAAAATATATCTTGGTGTTATCAGTGTTATTGTACATATTCCATGACAGAGAACAGAACAATAATTATCCTGCCAAGCAAATCATAAATTATAAATATATTTTCAATTCTTCCCTATTTTGAAAGCTCTGTAAATTTTATGCATTGAATTATCGTGGAACAGAAATTCAGTAAACATGAAAGCAAGCTGATTCTTCTAGTTTAGAAAGGCTTTGTTCAACATAATCAAGAAAACTCCATCTTAAAACTTCTTAAGCCGGGCGCAGTGGCTCACGCTTGTAATCCCAGCACTTGGGAGGCCGAGGCGGGTGGATCACGAGGTCAGGAGATCGAGACCACGGTGAAACCCCGTCTCTACTAAAAATACAAAAAATTAGCCGGGCGTGGTAGCGGGCGCCTGTAGTCCCAGCTACTCGGAGAGGCTGAGGCAGGAGAATGGCGTGAACCCGGGAGGCGGAGCTTGCAGTGAGCCGAGATTGCGCCACTGCACTCCAGCCTGGGCGACAGACCGAGACTCCGTCTCAAAAAAAAAAAAAAAAAAAAAAAAAACTTCTTAAAATCAGGCCAAGTGTCTCAGGAACCGCAGGCTTCTGTATCATGTAACTGTATAGAAGAACAAATGATGCAATTAAAGCAAATGGTGCTTGCACGTCATTTTATGTGTGCATACTTCTGTAACTGAGCAAATGAATTAAATTAAATTAGCCTGTAATGGTGATCAATGGACTTAAGCTGTCTGAAAATTATACACCGTATTAATTGTATATAAGAAAAACTGACATACAATTGTCTTATATAGACTTATATTGACTTATATAGAATTGTCTCCAGGGCATATAGATTACAAGATTAGTATTCATTAGTTTTAGTCACAAGACCCCACCAGTTTATGTATTATATGTAAATGATATAATGATACAGAACTGCTTTAAGTCATGAAATATATTCAGAATTGGATTTTTTCAAGTACAGGGAAAGAAAATTAAGACACACAATTAAACATGATTTACGGTCATTTAAAAGTGTTTCCTAACTACAGAAATACAAACTGAATCCAGCTTGGTAAATTAAAAGAATAGGAAAACTTACAATTGTCTTTCTTAATGGAAGGCTTGAATATATAAATGAGTATAATAGATAAATAATAAAAAATGGAGGGTAATAAATGTGTGTTTCTGTTAATCTTCTTCCTGCTGACCGTGTCTTTAAATGAGTATTAATGATTCCTAAGTGGGTTTTTTTTTTTGGTCCGTTTTATTCCTCTAGTTCATGCCTGATTCCGTAACTAAGCTGTGTGGTCAATGTACGTAGTTATAGTTCATTGTTTATTACATGAATTAAAAACAATCAGCAGAAACAATAAAAACACAGATGCTCAATAAATATCTGTTAAATAAAATGAATATATGGAACTAGAGAAATAAAAACTCTAGATACTCCACAAAATCATCTTCTCCATGCCTAAACTGCAGTTTGAACATTTAACTTATGAAAAGTCACATTAAGCAACACATACACACAAGTAGAAATTTAATAAGAATTTGTTGAAGCCTGGTGTGGTGGCTCAAGCCTGTAATCCCAGCACTTCAGGAGGTCGAGGCGGGTGGATCACTTGAGGTCAGGAGTTCAGAACCAGCCTGGCCAACACGGTGAAACCCCATCTCTACTAAAAATAAAAATAAATAAATAAATAAATAAATAAAAATTAGCCAGGGATGGTGGTGCACACCTGTAATCCCAGCTACACGGGAAGCAGAGATTGAACTCAGGAGGTGGAGGTTGCAGTGAGTGCAGATCACACCACTGCACTCCAGCTTGGGTGACAGAGTGAGACTCTGTGTCAAAAAAAAAAAAAAAAAAAAAGAGAAGAAGAATTTGTTGAATTTAGTATGATGGGAGTAGACCCCCCGAAATATTGACTATTTTTCCCAAATAATAGCTTTTTGTAATTAAAGTATTATATTAACTTTGGATTTTATTTAACATGTTATATTCACACTACAGTTATTACAAAATAATTTGACTTGATAATCTTGAATGCAAATATAAGAAGGAAACTAATTACTTATTTTCTACAACGTACTTTAATAGACGATGAAGGTGCTAAAAATTATGTTTAAACAAACAATGGGAAAGGCCATTTCATACTCCTTTATTACTATTGGAATTTGGAGCTATAGCAGGCCATTAAATACATAAAAGTGACTTATGTTCAGCCCTGAAATATCCTGGCATTACTCTACTGTTATCACTCAAATCACAATGAAGTGCTTTTGGGTACTAAGGCAAAATCTCTCCATGTCTCACATCTCAATGAATCTCTGTTTATAGTGTAATAGCAATAGTATAATACTGTATAATGTAATTTCAATTCCTTTTACACTTTATAGTATAATAGGAATTGTGAATTTGAGAATTCGCAATTGTCCTTGGTTAAAGTACAAGCACCATCTCTAAAGGTCACCAAGCACCTTCCCAAAAGTCACTAAAATCTGCCCCCTACTTAACTATCCAGCTGAATTTCAAGGCTCTCTGACTCTTATGCCACCTCAGTCTTCCTTCCAGCCATAGGAAACTACTTGCAATTCCACCAACATCCCCCACACTCTTTCACACCTCCAAGTATGTGCACATCTTATTTCTTCTGTTTCAAACTCCTTCTTCCCTCCTGCACTGACTCCTTCATCTCGTTAAAACCACTTACTTCTCAAATCTCATATTTGATTCATCCTTCTCCTTTATCAAATCTTCCATGATCAACAAGACTGGATGAAACACCTATCAAGTGTTTATTATGTTATATAGCAATTGCCATTTTACCTGTCTCTCCCCACTACAATGGGAATACAGAATGTTTTAATTGTTCTCAGGAATCCCCAAAGCCTGGAATTTTACCTTGTATATATGGCAGATACTCAACAAATACATGCTAATGAATGGAGAATAATAAGTAGAAGTAGAAAGACAATGAATACATTAAAAGTTCTTTTTTTTTTTTTTTTTTTTAAATTTTTTTTGAGACAGTCTCACTCTGTCGCCCTGGCTGGAGTGCAGTGGTGCCATGTCGGCTCACTGCAACCTCCGCTTCCTGGTTCAAGTGGTCTCGCGCCTCAGTCTCCCCAGTAGCTAGGATTATAGGTACGTGCCACCACAGCAGGCTAAGTTTTGTATTTTTGGTAGAGACAGGGTTTCACCATGTTGGCCAGGCTGGTCTCAAACTCCTGACCTCAGGTGATCCACTCACCTCTGCTTCCCAAAGTTCTGGGATTAGAGGTGTGAGCCACCGTGCCTGGGCCACATATTTTTAAAATACATTCATGGCTGTGGTAGGCCAAATAGTGACCTCCCAAAGGTCACTCCCTGTCATCATTCCTAGAACCTGTAAATAGTTTACCTGGCAAAGGGAAATTAAGGTTGCAGATGGAATTAAGATTGCTAACCAGCTGACCTTAAAATGGAGTGATTATTCCATTCTCAGGACAGACAGGGAATTGAAAGACATGAGTTGGGAGAAGGTCAAACAGATCGTGAGGCTCCTTCAGTTCAGCATATCAAAGCACCATATTTTGGGATATTGGTTTCTGAGCCCAAACATGCTTATCCTCATCAATCAAGTTACTCACAATCATAAAATCAGTTTGTACAGTGAAGCTTCCAACTCTACATAAGAAGTTAAAAAGGAAATTTGAAGTCTAAAAGTAAGAAAAATGTTCCTTATTCATCAGGAACACAAAGACTTTATGTGACAATCTCAAACTCTTCCAGGAAAAAATAGGAGAAAATCAGTTTCTCTCATCCTTAAAACAGGCCCCTGAGAATGAAAACAATCACAGACAGCCAGTGATTTGGTTGTCTCTTCCTCACTTGGTTCTTGTGTTAGCTGGATGGCTGACTACTCGTGGATTGTTAGATGTGGTAAACCAACCAGCATAGCTCTTTGTGAAGGGAATTAATAGTATGAATACATAGTAATTAACCTTAAGCTTCTAGTAATTAACCATAAATAGACCAGACTGTTCAATTCATTCAGATTTCAGGGAAAAGAAGCCACAGACTGCAGTGTGCTTAGTACTTCAATGAGTCTATCCGCAAAATATTTTTGCTTTAAAAAAAATTATTTGGCTGGTGCCTCGAAAAAAGTGTTCGACCGAAGTGTTTTGAATCAATGACTTCCTGTAGACAGCCTCAATATAGGGTGCTGCACAGAAGCCAAGAATGGAGCAATCTGCAAAAGATTTCAGCTGGCTGAACTCTGTTGGGGAGTTTCAGGGCAATGTTTGAAATAAGTGTTCATCCTGAAAATGTTCACCCTAAACTTGCCTTCCTGTTTTGTTTTATTTTGAAATTTGCTTTTCAGCTGTAAGAATGCCATCACAATGTTTGCTTACCTAATTGGCTTCATAAAGCAAGTATTGTTCAGATGTGGCTTTAGTGTTCTATATACTCCACAAAGTACTGTACCTAAAGAGAAGCTTCTTTGGTACTACAATGTCACGTCTTTATTTCCATGTGTAACATTGATATGCAGTAATGTATTTTAACAATAATGAAGATTATCAAAGAGATTGTGGTTACAATACATTCTTGAGTCATCTTATGTTCTTAAAAACTTGAATACATGGGTGAATAGAACCAATTCCTTTGATTTTCTCCAAGTAGTATATAAACCTAAATATTTCATTACAAAGGAAGAGCCTCCTGATTTTAGTGGACCCTTCTTTTGCCTGAAAAAGTATTATTGGATGTCAGCCAAATGTGATCTTATATTTTCCTCAAGTTTCTGGTATTTTCACCTAAGTTATTCTTCATTTCTTCTTGTCAACTGCTGTGACTACATCCTTTTGAAAGTTAACAATGTCCCTCTCTACTTTTCCTTCCATATCTAATATCACTCTTTGTTGAAATCACCTCCTGTCTAAACATTTTCAATTTTCCTTGAAACTGTTTTTAATTTTTAATTTTTTTTCTTTTTTTGAGACATGGTGTCTCTCTGTCGCCCAGGCTAGAGTGCAGTGGCACAATCTCCACTCACTGAAGCCTCCACCTCCCAGGATCAGGTGATCCTCCCACTTCAGCCTCCCAAGTGTCTGAGACTACAGGTGCACGCCACCACACCTAGCTAATTTTTTGTATTTTTAGTAGAGACGGGGTTTTGCCATGTTGCCCAGGCTGGTCTTGAACTCCTGGGCTCAAGCAATCTACCTCCTCAGCCTCTCAAAGTGCTAGGATTATAGGCGTGAGCCACCACGCCTGGCCAAAACTGTTATCTAGCCTACAAGTCTTATGTGCCCCAATCCATCCTACAAGTCTCCCTCTTAAAAACATTCAATTCCCCTCTAAAACAAAACAAAACTCTTCATCTCCCCCCTTTGCCAACCAGATAGAATATCTTAATACCATAAATTATTACTCAACTATATATACATTATGCTCCAGCTGAAATGGAGAGTAAACTATGGTGTCTTGAAACACATTTTATAACTTCTTTTATTCCCCCCCACACAGAAGGCTTTTATTCATTTTTGTTTATCCAGAATAGGCTTCACAGGAAACTTCAGCTTTCTACAGTCTCTCTCCCATATCTCTGTTCTCATATACGTTGTCTATCCTAGTTATTTTAGTCAGTTGTGTTTTGCCTTGTAAAATTCTTTGTAATGTATCCTTTATTGGTAATTTTTTTTATGCTGTGTTAATCCAAGTCCTGAGGTTCTGTGAAGGACTTTAGTTTATAGTTCAACAAGAATAGCTCTGTATGGATGAGAATAAAGTTTGAAAACGAGTGACATATACTATTACTCAGCTCTTAAATCCATATTTAAGAGCTAGAGAAAAGAGAAACTGTTTTTTTTTTCACTTTAATTTGCATCTGAAGTATCTTATATGTAACAGAGGCTCAAGAAACATTTAAATATCAGTTAAGGCTTTACCTCTAGTGAGTAACTTAAAACATGCAATTCCTACAATAAAACATAAATACTTAATTTTAAGAAGCAGTTTTTCATCTCACCTGAAAGTATATCCTGAAAGGGTTACGTAGTAAGTTCCTGACCTGCTAAGGAAGACTAGGCAGCTATTTCAGCAGAAATGTCATGACATCCGTAATTCTACCTAATGGAAGAACAATTTTTAGCTTGGAATCCAGGCAGAATTTTCTCACTAAAAGTGGACCAATTTTCGTGACCAGCCTGGCCAACATTGTGAAACTCCATCTCTACTAAAAATATAAAAATTAGCCTGGTGTTGTTGCAGGTGTCTGTAATCCCAGCTACTCAGGAGGCTAAGGCAGGAGAATCACTTGAACCCGGGAGGCGGAGGTTGCAGTGAGCCCAGATTGCACCATTGCACTCCAGCCTGGGGACAAAAGCGAGACTTTGTCTCAAAAAAAAAAAAAAAAAAAAAGTGTACCAATTTATTAACTCTCCTAACCATGTCACATAAAGTTCAGAAATTAGAAGAATGTGTTTGTGGTATAATACAAAATATACATATCTGGTTGTTGTTGCTCATTCCTGGCACAAGGCTTCAAAAACTCTTAGAATTTCCTAAGCTATAAGGAGGGTCTTTTTTATGCTAATAGGGCAACTCAGGTTGGGACCCTGAATAGCTTCAGGTTGGGGACTGGTCACCAGAAAGACCAACTATGTGATTAGAGCATTGGAACTTTGCACCAACTAAACCTCTGGGAAGCGGAGAATGACTGGAGATTTAGTCCAATCACATGGCCAATGATTTAATCAATCATGCCTGCAAAATACAATTCCACGAAAATCTCTGGACACTAGGGCTCACTGGAGACTCCTGGTTGGTAAACGCATTGATATGGAGGAGGGTGACATGCCTGGATTCCAGGAGAATAGGGCATAGAACCGTGTACTTCTCACCCTCCACCCTAACCTTGCCCTATGCCTCTCCCCATTTGTGTTTCTGATCTATACTCTTTACTCAAAAAACTATAATCATAAATATAGCACCTTCAGTGAGTTCTGAGTCATTGTAGCACATTACTGAACCTGAGGTGGGTGTAAAAAGCCCTGGATTTTTAGCCAGCCAGGAAGAGGTGAGGGTGGTTTGGAGACACTCAAATTTGTGGCTGGCATCTGAAACTGAAGAAGTCTCATGACAAACTTTGTTCTTAACTTGTGCAATGCTATGGATTGAACACTTGATTCTCCCCAAAATGTATATGTGGAAATCCTAAATCTAAGGTGATGATATGAGGAAGTTGGGCCTTTGGGAGGACAGAACCTTCATGATTAGGATGATAAAAAAACAGACCCCAGAGAGCGAGCCCACCTAGAGCCAAGATAAAGAGAAAGACAGAGATTCTTGAAGACATTGTTTGAGAATATATGTCTGGAGGAGTCATACCTAAAGTTATATCCACCTCCTGGGCTTTTTGATCATGTGAGCCAATAAATTCATGTTTAGATTAAGACTGAATTCAATTTCCATCACTGACAAACCAAAATAACTCTGATTCACTTATATAACATTACCAAGAATAGGCCCGGTGCGGTGGCTCATGCCTGTAATCCCAGCACTTTGGGAGGCCGAGGTGGATGGATCACGAGGTCAAGAGTTTGAGACCAGCCTGACCAACGGTGAAACCCTGTCTCTACTAAAAATAGAAAAATTAGCTGGGCGTGGTGGTGCCTGCCTGTAATCCCAGATACTCAGGAGGCTGAAGCAGGAAAATCACTTGAAACCAGGAGGCGGAGGTTGCAGTGAGCTGAAATCGCACCACTGCACTCCAGCCAGGTGACAGAGCGAGACTTTGTCTTAAAAAAACAACAACAAAAAATTACCAAGAATAATACCTAGATGTTACCAACAAATGAAACAGAAACTATCTTTATATTAAATGTATATGAATTATTCTATAACTGTGACATAGCATGCCTTAAGCCCAACGGCAAATAAATGAAAGCTTCAGTGTAATTGCTCATGAGAGTGGAAGCTGATTGGAGTAAATACTTTTCCTGAGACCTTGTCTTCATTTTTCAACTATCCTTTATTTTCCACTAGCCCTTCTAATAATTTACTTAAGGAGGTTGGGGAACATGCTGGACACAGGAAGCAGAAGACATGGGAAAAGTGAGCTAAGACCATACCTTCTCAGCCCAAACAGGTGCCATTATTTTCACACTTGTTATTTTTGGTGCATTTGTTTATTTAAGTTTAGTATCAAATTTGGGAACTGTGTTTAGGAATGGAAAATTCCCTCCTCCTTTCCATATATGCATTATATCCACATTTGTGCATCTTTTTTTTTTCCTTTTCACTAAATATTAACTTAAGTCTTCTAAAAGAAGAGAGTCTTGAACAAACAACCATATGACTTCAGAGTCATCCATCTTTTTTAAATTTTTTTTATTTTATTATTATTATTTTCTGAGATGGGGTCTTGCTCTGTCGCCAGGCTGTAGTGCAGTGGCGAGATCTCAGCTCACTGCAACCTCCGCCTCCCAGGTTCAAGCGATTCTCCTGCCTCAGCCTCCCGAGTAGCTGGGACTACAAGGCACGGGCTACCATGTCCAGCTAATTTTTGTATTTTTAGTAGAGACGGGGTTTCACCATGTTGGCCAGGATGGTCTCGATCTCTTGACCTTGTGATCCGCCCGCCTGTGCCTCCCAAAGTGCTGGGATTACAGGCGAGAGCCACCGCGCCTGGCCTCATTCATCTAGTTTTAGGAAAGGTATTGGAGGCATCCCTACCGTAGGCTACAAAGCTCGTACACTGTGGGATGATGTCACATAAAGGAGCACAAACTCTAACAAAGAATTCTGTTCGTTCTAGGGAGCAAGAAAAATGCAAAGCAAAGTCTCTATTGTTCTCCACTGTATATTTCATTTGTCCACACACTCATAGATATAAAACAGCTTCGAAGGACACATAAGGAGGCCATTAGTGAACACTATATGTTTTTATAAAGAGATAATTAGTCATATTTCTTTTACCAAAAATGTGCCACCATGATGATTTAAATGCCATGCTGAGACCCCATAGTCAGTGATAGCATTAAAGAACATAGAAGACATCCTGGCTAACACGGTGAAACCCCGTCTCTACTAAAAATACAAAAAATTAGCCGGGCGTGGTGGCGGGCACCTGTAGTCCCAGCTACTTGGGAGGCTGAGGCAGGAGAATGGCGTGAACCCTGGAGGCAGAGCTTGCAGTGACCCGAGATCTGGCCACTACACTCCAGCCTGGGCGACAGAGCAAGACTCCGTCTCTTCAGCACAAAGTAGAGTGATGTCAAATAAGTGCAACTTTCAGCAGTAAAAATTTAGATAAAGTGGCAAAAGAAAGAACTGATAAATTACAGTGTGTGGAATCTAGACACTTGAATGTGTTCGAGGAAGTTGTAAAATTTTTTTTTTCTAGGATATGGTTCATAATGAAAATACTGTGTACCATATGCTTGCCTTTGGGCAGGGAAAGGACTAGATAATATATTTTTAAGCCATTTCCAGCTCTTAAGTCCCAGTCATTTCTAAAATGAAGAAAAAGAGCTGCTGTTGACTGAACCAGTGTGTTTTTCTCTGACTCATGCACATTATTGGCTCAAGGAGAAGAACAGATGTGGGTCATCAGGGTGCATCACCAACTTTTTGGCTGATTTAAACAAGCTAATATTCTACACCCTGCACTTGCAGATATGTGGTAATAGCTAACATTTAACACTTCAAAACAATGGGAGCATCGCTAGTGAAAAGGATACAGATAAAAGTTTTTAACCTTTGTTCTCATCACTTAGAATGTAAAGCATGTCTCGTGAAAGTCAGCCCCAGACACAACTTTATCAAGTGCCATTTTGCAGTAAGTTTAAGAAAGCAATACATTGAATATTCTTTTACTTCTCCCCAATATGGCTGATTCTCTGGTGTTTGCATTCCTTGGCCATGAGTTACTAACTCCTGTTATTTTTTGTTTTCCAAGAAAGAATTAATCTGAAAGTATAATTTTTTTCCTGGAGATATTCTGCTCACTTTCTGGCTGTCTACAGATAAGCTGTGTATCTGAATTGATAAAAACCAGATTGTCCAACTACTGATGAAATACTGATAGCACCATGAAAATTTTTGTATAAAACTCTATTAGGATTCCTAATAATGTGCAAGCCTTCGGCCACTTGCGTTCACTGAGGTTAGGCACGCAGCCTAACACTGCCTTGAAAAGCATGGATGTATCCCAAAGCACAGCCAATGTCATACTAAAACACTTAAAGGAGTACAGACACACACATTTTAATGATTTAAGGCCAGATTCAATCCTTTGAGACATTTGCATAATTCCCACTAGAAATTAATAGAGGTTGCAAAAATACAAATTTGGGTAAAAGTTTTAACCTTACCCAACTCAGGGATTCCAACATTGTTCTTTAATATCTGCTTGTGCAGAAAACTTAATCTAATGTTGCTCGATATCTAGACTATCTTCTGTTAGCAATTAGGGAAGTTGACGAAGATACCAGATCATATTTGTTGAGCTAATATTGTGCTCGGCATTTCAGAAGAGGGCCTGGCTACTGCATTGTTCTGTTATTGTT